>NC_139564.1:72489573-73191970 GCF_965112155.1 Podarcis liolepis | reverse complement strand
TTGTCAAATGCTTTTTCAGCACCCGAAGAAACAAATGCACCTGGATACATTCTAGGACTATTCCAGGTCACCAGGCTGGCTACCAATTTTAGGTGACCTGCCACTCTTTATGTCAAGTAAAAACCACTTGATCTGAATGTGCTACTGTGGATATCACTACTTAATGTTTTTTTAAAAAATATATTTTTATTAATTTTCCAATATTTACCCAATATTACCACAGTTTTGCTAATTATACAGATTCCAATTAATTCCAAAAACCACTGCTTGATATTAACCAAAATTGCTGTTAATATATTAAAATGTATGTTAATTAAAGAGATTGGCCCAACATTTGCACAATGAGCATGGTGTTTGCCAGGCTTAGGTATAACAGACATATATGTATCATACACTAAAGTTGATGAAACCAAAGCACCTTAGGGACTAGTAAATCTGAATATATTTTGTACCATTCAACAGGAAAACAATCAGGCCATAGCACTTTCCCAATCTTCATTTTGTGAATAACACTCTTCCAGCTGCAACTATTTTGAAACAATTTCCTCTTGCTGCATATCTAGCAGGAGGGAGATCCAACTTCAAGGGAAATGATTCAAATTCAAATTATTTTAAATTATATACGAAGAATAATATTTCTGAAAACATTACACACGAATTTGCACACACGAATTTAGCTTTAGGAGAACATAAGTTATTCAATTCATATTTAATACATATTTTGAGAGGGATCTTGAGAAGAGGATGATGCAAATTGTCTTAAAAGAGACTTTGCTTCATGGACCATAAATATTTACTATAGCAATTACCATATTTGATGTCTTTCCAGCAAAATACCCATCCAGGTTTCTCTATGTTGCCATGCTAAAAAAACTTCTGTATCAAAAATCCATGTGAAACCAGTAAGGCAAATATTTTGTCTACCACTCAGAAGCAACTACTACCTCTGCAAATGTCATCCATTCTGCCAAAAAGCAAAGAAGCTATAGCCATTTTAAAATACTCCTGTGGTAATTGATGAGGAGGCACAAAGCCAAATTAAGCAACCTGTGAATCGGTCCAAGACGAATTGGACTGTTTGCCCTTTTTAAAAATGTGATTTTCAGTTATATACATTTCAATAGTTTTACAGTCATTTTAAAAGTTCAAAACTCGACTTCCTTCTTCCTTTTTCCGCAGTTTATAAAATTTATTTTTATCATTTCCTGCATATTCTAAATTAACTTAACTTACAAGACCACCACATATGATGGAAAGTACCTTCTTTCTCTCTGCATTTCCAACACTTATTTGATTTTGATTTATACATTTTTGCCAATTTACTCGGTGTTAGATGCAATCCATATAACATTTTCATGTAGGTTTCTCTTAAACCATAGCATGCTGTAAATTTTGTATCAGTATTCCACAATCGGTCCCACGCTTCCATATTTATATTATAACCAATATCTATTGTCCAATGTATCAGTGAAGATTTTACTTGCCCATCCTTTGTCTCCCATTCTAGTAATATCTTATACATTTTAGATAGCACTTTAACATTACATTCCAATGTATATCTCTCCAATTGTGATATTTATTCCTCAAATCCTCGTATCCTATCTTTCCTAAATACTTCATTCAAATATTGTATCCATGTCAACTTTCCTGATAAATCCTTAAATTCTTTTAATTTAAACTCTCCTCCCTCTTGTTTTAATAAATTTCTGTAAGTTTTCCAACCTTCTATCATATTCTTTTCTTTTCTTTTACCGCTATGACTTCCAACGGTGACAGCCAAAGTGGTGTTTTTGTCTCAAAATAAATAAATAAAACAAAACAAATTATGAATTGGACTGTTTTCCAAAGCATTGCATTAAGCTCCGAATCAACCTGGCGCACCCCACTAACCCTAACATTGAAAGTAGGACATGTTTATCCATTACCTTTTGCCAGGCTACCACTGTTATCTATATAAACTAAAAGTAATACTTCATTATGACGACCGTGGGATTGCATTGGAGAGTTTGCAGTTTTGCTCATTAGAGGCAAATTAAAGCAGGACAGCGTTGAATAGATTTTGGTTTTTGGGTTTTTTTAGCCAAACATATTATGCACTTAAGATGAATACAGTGTAAATCACCACCACGACCACACAATTAAATACCATAAGCTTCCTTATCCCTCAGCTCAGACTTTTCTAATCTCTTAAAGAAAGCAATACCAGATGGCCAAAGAACAACTGCTAAGAACCACACGGAGCAGCATAAAAATGCTAAAGCTCTGCGGTACTTTAAAAAAAAAGATTCCCCAAGTTTACTGCCTCAAATTCAAAGATTTTCCAGTGCAAAAATAGGATGAAACTGCCACACAGCCATGTTCTCCACATATTTCAGGCTACCCTCTCCAATACCAGGCAAGCAGGTAGTGGCAGGTGGGGCAGTGCTTCTGAGTGTTGGCTGCTTGGTGTGGCACAGTTTTTTGAAAGGAGAATCACAGAATTGCAGAGTTCAAAGGGACCTCAAGGGTTATCTAGTCCAATGCCCTGCAATGGAGGAATCTCAACTAAAGCATTCTTGACAGACAGCTATCCAAGCCATCCAACCTCAGCTTAAAAACCTTGAAGGAGAGTCCACCACCTCCCAAGGGAGTCTGTTGCACTGCCGAACTGCTCTTAATGTCAGAAAGTTCTTCCTGATGTTTAGCTGGAATCTACTTTCTTGTAAGTTGAATCCATTGTTTCGAGTCCTACCCTCAAGAGCAGGAGAAAACAAGCTTGCTCCCTCTTCCATGTCACAGCCCCTTAGATATCTGAAGATGGTTATATCTCCTCTCAGTCTTCTCTTCCCCAGACTAAACATGCCCAACTGCCTTAACTGTTCCTCCTAAGACTCTTCTTCATCATCTTGGTCACCCTCCTCCAGCTTGCCAATCTCTTTCTTAAATTGTGGCACCCAGAACTGGACACAGGACTCCAGGTGGGGTCTGACCGAGGCAGAATAGTGTGTGACTATTACTTCCCTTGATCTGGAAACCATACTTGATGCAACCTAGAATAGCATTACCTTTTTTTTTTTACTGCTGCATCACACTGTTGACTCATCTTCAGCTTGTGGCCTACTATGACCCCTAGATCCTTTTTGCATACGGGCAAGCCAGATGACCCAATAAGTGCAGAACCTTTCATTTGTCCTGTTTAAATTCATGTTGTTACTTTTGGCTCAGCTCTCCAATCTGTTAAAGTCACATTGAATCCCAATTACAGATAGGTAGCCGTGTTGGTCTGCCATAGTCAAAATAAAAAAATTCCTTCCAGTAGCACCTTAAAGACCAACTAAGTTAGTTCTTAGTATGAGCTTTTGTGTGCATGCACACTTCTTCAGTATCTGAAGAAGTGAAGAAGTGTGCATGCACACGAGAGCTCATACCAAGAACAAACTTAGTTGGTCTTTAAGGTGCTACTGGAAGGAATTTTTTTATATTGAATCCAAAGTTTATCTTCTGCAGCATTATCAACCCCTTTCAGTTTGATGTCATCTGCTAATTTAATAAATATCCCCTCAATTCCTTTGTCCAAGTTGTTTATAAAGATGTTGAACAATAACAGAACCCTGTGGTATCTCACTTGTCACTTTTTTCCGGGATGACGAGGAACCATTTATTGGGTTTGGTCAGTCAACTAGCTACAAATCCACCTCACAGCATTCTTGTGCAGTCCACATTTTACCAGCTTCTCTGCAAAACTATCATGGTGGACTCTATCAAAAGCCTTACGGAAATCGAGATACGCTGCATCTACAGTATCAACATCAAGCTGACAGGTCAGTAGTTACCTGTGTCGTCTTCTTTCCCCTTCTTGAAGATGGGGACAACATTTGGTCACCTCCAGTCTGCAGGGACCTCACTTGTCCTCCAAGAATTCTCAGAGATTATAGACAGAGGCTCTAAGATTACATCCGCAAGCTCCTTTAGTACCCTTGGGAGCAGCTCATCGGGCCCTGAAGATTTAATTTGTTTGAAGTAGCTAGGTGTTTCTTTATCACTTTTCCTTTCTTGAGCTGCAGTTCTTTCCTTGCATCATTTAGTCTGTTATCACCAAGTTGGGCACTGCTTTCCTTTTGGGTGAAGACAGAGGCAAAGTAGGTGTTGAGCAGTTCTGCCTTCTCTCCGTCCCCCAATAGCATTTCTGTCTTTTGCACTCAGAGGACCTACTACTTCCTGTTCTTCTTCTTGTTTTGAACACATCACCGAAGAACCCCTCCCCTTTTTTTGTAGCTTTCCTTGCAACTCTGAGCTCATTCTGAGCTTTAACCCACCTGACCTTATCCCTGCAACTGTTGGCTATGTCTGTATGTTCTGAGATCACTAATCTGGTAACAGGAAAAAGATGAATAATGAGTTCTCTGGAAACCCTAATAGGAAGATTCGTATCAAAAATCAAAAGAAGAGCAAGTTTAGGACACAGTGGCAGTTCAAATTTAATTATTATTGAGATTGTTTGAAGATATTTTTTTCCAGAATGAATACACATTATCACATGACCACCACATGTGGTAATATGTTCCAATCACATTACATCCTCTCTAACATTTGGTTTCACCTGTTTTTATTATTCCGACTAGTAGAGATACCACCTGTAAAAAGTTTAAATGAGTTTTCTTTTATTGAGCTTGTTTTGTGAGATCTGTCTGACCAGACTCTATCCTATTCTGAAATTTCAGAAGATCTAGGTTGTCTTCCCAGGTGGATCCCTTCTCCTTTCCACTCTTACTAAAACAAATTGACAGCTGCCTCCTGCTGCTGCTGCCCTGAGTGAACTGGGCACGTGCAGAAAAAAAGCATGACGGCGGATCTTGGCGAATGAACTACTAAGTGTACTACTGATGAAGATTGGCCTGGAGATGGGCCCATCTTCTGCAAGTGTTTCTGTAGGGAGGGACTTGCTTACAATAGTCCTAAGATAAATACAAGGTAGACTGAGAATGACTGACTATAAGGATGCAGGCAGGATTTTGTACAAGACTCCCCCACCCCTCAAAGTGTGGGGCCCTTGGCAACTGCCCTTTTCCTTTACCGTCACCCCTGATAAGTCCTCCAGCAAAATTTAGTCCAGCCCCCATTTACTTCCCTGGGGATCTCATCTACGTATGTTTTTTCACTCTGATACAATGCTCTCCTAAAAGTTGTTTGCACAGGGAAAGAAAGATACAATACTAGGATTCTGGTTAAGATATTTGGTATTGAATTAAACCTGATGGGGGAAGCCTTTGGTCCTCCAGATGTTACTGAACCACAACTCCTCTCAGTCCTAGCAGTAAACAGAATAATTTTTGAAGCCTCCCCACAAATGAGAATTTTGCACAAGGGAGTAAAGCAGGTCTAGCCAGCAGCTGCACTCCCCATCCCCTTCCTGGTCTGAACCAACCCAGGGAGAAAGTTATGTTTAGTTACATTAAGTCATGGGGATTGTGTGTTGTGCCAAAGCTTCACAGAAAGGGTGCAATTTGAGGTTGAATTTGAAGCAAGAGAGAGTTGCCACCATGCAGATGTTCTGGAAAGCAGTTCCAGGCATAAAGATGTAGATGTTCTGGAAAGCAGTTTCAGCAGAGCTGTTTGAGGGAGCAAGAGATCTTGGGGTACCTGGAAGTGATAGAAGTGGAGGATCGAAGGCATCACTATAGAAGTGGTGGAGTGCATAGACTTTGAGGTAAGCATGAGGAGTTTTTCACTGGATCTGAGAGTATACAAAAAGGTTTAGGAGAGGTATCAAATGATCAGAGTGCTGTGAAAGGTGGATAACATTTCTCTGCTGGAACTTCTATGCCAGATGGTCTTGCAACATTTCTAGTCCACATTTTTACTAGCTCTTGTGTCAACCTATTCATCACAGCAATCCTACAAGTCTTTGGACCGACTGAAATTGCATTGCCCCCTCTCCAACCTAGCACCTACCATTTTGCCATGGAACGAAGGAGTGCCAGAAGAATGCTACGACTCCCCGTGCTGCCTTCAGGCGGGAGAGGAGAACCACTGCAATCCATACGCTGGGCCACTGACCATCAGGTCAGGCTTTGCCCCTACTGCAACTTTGTTCCTGAATACAACTCTATACTCTCTTCCCTTGCAGTGAATGACAGTCATCCATTCATGTGGGAGAAACGAAAGGCCTACACTCATACTGGAATGGGTGCTAAACTGAAGGCCCAGAAGCATTGCAGCAGTAATGAACCAGGCAACCCCAAAGATAAGCAAGTTTTGTTGCATGCCAGCCTGCTTACTTTTCATAAGTTTCATGGGAGCTCAATAAGAGCTGTTGACCACTTAAGCACAGCAGCATAGCGTGGGTTGCCAGTGCCCGGGGTGGGAAAGCCACCGAAGCCACCAGAGCGTCGTCCGTCCCCCCCCGAGCCAAATGGGATTGCCTGCCCACCCACACAGTGCTCGGCCAGTGAGTTCTCCTGATGCCAACGGAGAGGAGCGCTGGGCCGGCCCGCGCTACCTCCCTCCATCCGGGCCTGTTCACCGTGGGCCTGGGCTGCTCTACATTTTGGTTGTAAAATTTAAACTGAGACTCACTTTCCCTCTTCAACGGGGAAAGTGGTTTAAGAGGAAACTTCAAACAATTTTACCAGCCATGAGCTCAGCCCCTCATCCCAGCTTGTGTGCATATAGATTTAATGTACCATAGCTATAAATACCTGAGTTTTAATTTAGAAGCCTTTCAAGCAATTCATCTCATAGTGACTGTAATTTAACAAAATGCAATGGTCCACAAAGATAACACACTAGATAACACACACACCTTAGCAATACATGGAATTAGCAATGTAACTTCAAACAGACATGATTCAGGAATTTTAGGTTCAAAATTTTCCTATAAAATAAATCTAGAAGTGAGTGGGGTGAATTTCTGCTATTTATGGGGTAAAGCAGACACAAATAATGAAGGCGTTTGGATATAAGTGGTTAAGTATTTTACTTAGAGAGTTGTCTTTAAAGCAGATTCCTGCACCTGCCTCCAATCCATTAACTATTGAAATGCAATTATTCAGGAATACCTGCCCAGTTCTCACAGTGCATCTGGCCTTCAAAAGATAAACTGAGTCAATCACACAGAAAAACCAGCTGCCAAGAAACAAACTAGTTTAACTCAAACAATGCTAGTTTACTATAAAACTCAAAAAAGGATAATAATGCAATGGGACCATTTTTGTATGCCTTGGATAATTGTTCCTCAAGCTCACATGCATGAGTTTACCATTAGAATGCTCATTATTCCTTTTCCTAATCATTCAAACCTGATAAACTTTGGTTTTGGTCAAGAAAACCAAGACAGATCATAAATTGTGTATTAGTTCTAAACAAAAATTATTTGCTGACTGGCATCAACAGCCTGATTTTCCAAGTGCACATGACATCATTTAGATCATAGTAGCTGCTAGGAGTTCTCAAATTTGCTTACTGAAGCAGTGCTGCCATTCCTCACGCCTCCTGGCTTGCTAACCAAGGAAAATCAATTTTGGTCCCCCCAAAAAGCAGGCCCTCCAATTTGCCAATGTGAGTAACAGTAGCTCCAAAGTCCTTATTGTTTGTCATTTTCACTGACCATATTAAGAATCTTGGTTTTAAAAAAAGTGACGGTTAGAGACTAAATCTCATTCATACTAAAAAAAAACCCCACTTTTTTCCTCTGTTAGGAAAGTGAGCCAGATTAATAGGAACGGCTTAGAAATACTTACAGCAGCTTGAGGTAATATTAAAACAGATGCCACCATGTCGGTATGAATAATTTGGCTAAGAGAAAGGTTCTGTTTTCTTTAATACAGCCTGCTCAACACACAGTTTACTGCAAATAAATCCTGTCAAAATGAAACCCAAAAGATATGAGAATTTTGCATTTTCCCCTCTAGCGTACGACATGGATTCAGCTCCATAAATATTCCATGCAGGTAAAAGGAAGGAGGGGGAAATCTTAACGTTCAAGCTTAAAATATACTGTGCTCACAATGCAGTAAGGAAATGGAGCTCTTAATTAAGAATATAAAAATGCAGTACTCACCCAAAATATTAAATTGAAAAGGAACATCATGTATTTCAAACAACACAAGCAGCCCCTCGCCATGCTGCACTTCTTAAATTCTAAAAGGAAAACAAATGATAGATCCAGATAAAAAACCACGTATTTGCTGCCTTTGGGTGCATTGTATTTGTCACTTTTGACACCAGTCCCAGCTGCAGCTGCGGTATGGCTCTGTGTGTTCGATCCCGTGGTACCATAGAAAGCTCCGGCAGTGAAGCCTCGGCCAAACTGCCTGCCTGAGGTAGAAGGTTTAGCAAAGTCTGAATCCTTGCTATCCAAAGATGGACTCCGGTGAATTGAGGAATCCTCACTACTTGATTTCTCCATGGTCTCTCTTTGCACAGTTGTCAGATTTAATGTCTAGCATCTCTCAGAATTCAGCACAGCACCTCGTGTCAAGTCCACCATTCATGTGAGGCTGACTTCTTTCAGCGCCACCTCCTCCTTATTAAATCCAACGACCCAATGCAGACCTTTATTCCAATATTCTCTGCATTGCCTCCATTCCTTTATTCTCCACCCTTATGCCAGAGCCGGCTGTCCTATATGCATCAGTGGCTGAGATTTACACGCCAGAGTCTCTTGCAGCAGCATTTCTCAGGCTGTCTTGCCAAATCTGTTATGCACAACTTAACATTTTAATCAGGAGTACTGTGAAGTTCTCTCGTTCTCTCCCCCTGCCACACACACTCTCTCTCTCACACACACACAGAGTCAGTCCACAACCCTTGCTCTACAGGCAGCAAGCAGTCCTTCTAGCCATTCCCAAAGGTTTGTTGGTGGTTTCAGTGCATCTGGAAGGCATTCGGCATGAGCCGTCCTTTCTCTCTCAGCTCCTGCCTTCCCTTCGCTGCTCTGCCTGCTGCTCTGGCAAACGCTTCTCCTCCTCTGCTCCCTCTCTTCATCTGCTTGCTGCTTGCTTTTCTCAGTCCTCAATTCCTGGGTCACCCTTCCTCACTCAGCACTGCACTGCTGTCGATGTGAGATCATCAGCAGCCGCAACCACTGGGCATTTCCCACAGAAGAAATCCCTGCTCTAACTATAACAAGTAATAAATCCTGCCCCATCCCAAAGCCCCTCCTATTCTGTTTCGCATCCAGCCAATGGCAGCAGGCTTCCAGGCCAGCACACGCTGAGCCGACCCCCCCCCCCTCCTCCATGACACAAGATCTTTAATAGGATTATCGTTACGCTTTTGACTATACAAGTGCAAAACAAGAAAATCATTTTTTTAAAGTCAAATACTCTATAGCTGTTTGTGAGATTGGAATGCAAGGCAGTGGGGGCAGGCAATGATATTCCTATAGCGCAAGTAACAACTGTAAGAAGTTGGAACTGGATACTGTGGCATTTGCCCGCTCCACTTCCCAATTAAATTGATAGTAACTATATACTTTTGGATTTCTTGCAGCTTAAAAACAAGCATAATGGGAAGCAGTTTGTCTGTGCTGAGGAACTCACACAGTTCTCAGGTTGCCATTTGCGCTGCATGACATCACCCAATGGGACAGTGTTAACCATCAGTGATGGCTGGTAGCCCCTGGACCTGGTAAGGGGTTACAGCCAAGGAGGTTGTGGAGCCATGGCTAAGGACATGGCTGAGTCTTGACTCCCATGAACTCCAGCCAGTATCCTCAATTACGGAAGCCTTTGCTCAGCAATATTTGGAGAGCTGAAGGTTAGCCACACCTCTTTCAAAGTCTCATTGGTTTCAGTGGAATGAAGCGCATACCAATATTTCTCACTGAAATATGTGAGATTCAAATCCTATACTCGCTTATATGGATGGACGTCTCACTCCAAGAAGCTATGCACAGAGTTGCACAACATGACAGATCCCTGACCTGTGGAGCTTAAACTCCAAAATGCAACGCAAGAAAAGAAGACCAACATCCTCTATCCACTTACGTGGGAGTAAATCCCAATTAACTCAGTAGTGTTACTTCACAGTATAAATAACATTTCTAATCATATAGGTTTTACATCCAATTATTTGTAATAAATACTATGAGCAAAATGGGATGTTGAGTTGGAAATATTTTTTATTATATGATGATTTGAAATTTCAACTTGAACCTATGTAATATGTTGGCAGCTTTATTTGATGTTTTTTCTCCTAAAAGGCAAGCTGTATCAAGTATGAGATTGTATTCGGCTGAATTTAGTGACAGCATTTTGCTGGTTAGGGGTACTTTGTAAACATGATCTGGATTTCAATAAATAAAACACACATATACGCACAAAGTCTTTCCAGCATGCATTTTCCAACCTTGGCCTGGTCACTGTGTCTCAGACTAATCTACCAGACTGAAGACCTGGAGGACGCCTTCCCAGAGCACTCTGGACTTTAAGAAGGCCAATTCCAAAAAGCTTAAGGTGAAATCCCATAGTCAGAAATACTCAAAGAGAAGGGAGTCCAAGATGGATGAGAGATTCTTAAATGTGAAATATTGAAGGCAGAAATGCAGACAATCCGAACAAGAAAGAAAAGTGAGAGGTTTCTAAAGAAATTGGGGTGGCTGCATAAGGAGTTTACAGATGAGCTAAGATGTAAGAAGGGCATGTATAATAAATGGGGAATCAAGAAGACTATGCACAAGTAGCCAAGAGGTGCAACAGGGAGAAGGCCAGGTGGGCCAGAGCTCCAAATGAGCAGGTCCACATTCTCTTTCTCACCCAGCAGCATTCCTCTGCCTTCTGCACGCAGGGGACCTACTACTTGCCTGGTCTGCCTCTTGCTTCTCTTTCTCCAGTCTTTATGCAGGGAAAGGGGGCCTGTGACTGCAACCTAGGGCCACTTTCTTTTACATGTGAATGTTAAAAGCACCCAAAAATCACCTGAGCACATACTGTTGAACTGCACTCCTTCATACAGCATTATTATTATTAAATAAATTTCTATAGCACCCTTCATCTGAATATCACAGGTGAGTTTACAGTATAAAAGCACAAAAATACATGCCGGAATACCAAACAATAAAAGGCCATATATTATTTAATCAGCCGAAGGCCTGGGAGAAGAGGAATGTTTCAATGACCAAGTAACATATTATTTTTTTATAGGTTTTAGCCCAATACGTTGTATACATTCCCTGTACTCATTTAAACATTTTACGCCAACTTTCAGCCAGAAGAAGGAAACACAAAGATCAATTTAAACACTAACATAATTAAGAAAGAGGAAAAAATAAATGTTAATAAAGGTTTAAAACAGTTTATATTTTCAAAGTATGAAAAACAAGCAGGGACGTACTGGTCACCTCACTCATATTATCCAGCAACATATGCAGCTGGTTCACATGATCATCACTGGATGAGTATAAAGGTAAAGGTAAAGGGACCCCTGACCATTAGGTCCAGTCGTGACCGACTCTGGGGTTGCAGCGCTCATCTCGCTTTATTGGCCGAGGGAGCTTCCGGACCATGTGGCCAGCATGACTAAGCTGCTTCTGGCAAACCAGAACAGCGCACGGAAACACCGTTTACCTTCCCGCCGGAGTGGTACCTATTTATCTACTTGCACTTTGACGTGCTTTTGAACTGCTAGGTTGGCAGGAGTGGATGAGTATACTGCAGTATAAAGTGATGACTTGCAGGGGGTTGGACTAGATAACCTACAGGGTCCCTTCCAACTCTACAAATACATGATTCTATGTATTTAATGAGTTACCACAGCCATAACACAAATTGAACTTTTATATCCCCTCACGTACCCTTACACAATGCTTTTCAATGGGAGCTGCTTACGCATTCAGCTGACAGTCATTGAGTGTTTAGCAAGCAATTAAACAGAATTCAAGTGATGTACATGCATGAATGAACCGGGCTACTTAAGTAATTGCTTGCAGGCATAATGCTGGGTGTTCATGTAACGTATGTAAGATTTAAAAGGTGATATGAATCCAACGTCGTTGTCATCATGATTGTAAGGCACCACTTCTTAAGCAGAGCCACAGTCTGGTGACACCTTGCAACAGAAGCTGCAAGTGAGTGAAGGAGTCAAGTTGGGGCTTAAGAGGATAGTATTTGGCACATCAACGGGATTT
The DNA here is from genome assembly GCF_965112155.1 of Podarcis liolepis. NCBI lineage: Eukaryota > Metazoa > Chordata > Lepidosauria > Squamata > Lacertidae > Podarcis > Podarcis liolepis. Next base: position 73,179,864 of record NC_139564.1, on the reverse strand, counting down.
GCAGGGCCTGGTCTCTTGTATGAATGCAGTTAGACACCTCCTTCAGAGCGTTACATAGTGGGAGCAAGTCTTACAGCTCTTGCATTTACTTTGACCACCTGAAGAAAACCACCACATTTGCTTTGTAGCCTCCAATTCTGACAAAGCCTCTCCTCCCAGAGGGGAGGTGTGAGCGGGAGCCATTCCCGTATCAGCAGGGGGACGTATTCGGCCCCTTGCGTCATGGCAGCCCTGCACCTCATTCTGCTTTCCAGAGTCATCGGATCACCTGCCCGGCCTAACTTTAGGTCATATTTATGCTCTTGACCTTGCTATGGACTTTGGTTGCTTGCCCTGGTTGCCCAGGGGGTCTGGTAGGATTTTTAATCCTTTTGGCCAATTGGCACCTGCCTCTTGGTTTTTCGCCTACCTCGTAGCAAATCGTCACAACGTTTCTGGTATTGGCGGTTAGGCATTGGAATATGTGTCGTGTGTTGGGGGGTGGGGGGTGGCCATCACCTACCCATCCCCTTGTTGGGTATTCCATTAAAGGAATCCGGTGGTCGTGGATCCTGTCTGATGCCCTGCTGGTGGCTAGGGCCACGGCACAACCCCCGGTGACACCAGGGGAAGCTTCCAGTTGTATTTGCATCAACAAGCTCCTCCCCCTGGTTGTTAACCTTCAAATGACCCCCCGCTGCATGGGTTAGGGTTATATATAGGTTGTTTGATCCAATGCCTAAGCCAATACCACTCACATGCTGTAACCAATAAAGTTGCGGCCTTCTTTAGCCCATTAACCTAAAATACATGTGTCCTTGTGTCTTATTTACCCCTACGCGGGTTGCGGGTCCTTGACTCACAACTTGAAAACACAAAGGCATTTTGCAGCCCAATACGTTTCTTCAAAAAAGAATTTAAATGGAGTGACCAGATAGGGAAAAAAGAGATAGAGGATAGGGCTCCTGTACCTTTAATAGCTGTGTAGAAGAGAGAATTTCAGCAGCTGTACGTAGCTTGCAGGACAATCAGAATCTGCAGAAATTTCCTCTGAAGTAACTATGAAAGGTGCAGAAGTTCTCTCTGGTTGTTTTTGTTTCCTTTAAGTCTCTTGTTAAACTATCCAGACTGCTAATAGGATTGCTAAGGCTACTGCAGATCAAAGCATATTTACTTGGGAGTAAGTTCCATTGAACTCAGTGAGACTTCTGTCTGAATACGATTGCTCTGCATAGCCACACTTCTCCTTCTCACTCACTCGCACGGTGTTCAAAATTCCCTGGGTGCCATGCGCATTTTGTGTCCAATGTGAGTCCAACTGCGACCACGTGGTGATCTCTGGGTGCCCGGAAGTTGCTACTGTGCTGGCACAATGCGGGTGGGGTTGGAAGTGGGCAAGTCAGCTGGTCAGAGGACAAGGTAACATGTTGAAACTCCTGTTCCAAATGGCCCACAGGCATGTACTACTGCTGCCCCATTCTGCTCCTTATAGGCTTTGAAGAAGAAGAGGTAGGAACAGTAACTGCAGGCGCTCATTTTGAACTGGAGAGGAGGTGGAAGAGGGTTTAAAGAGAAGACAGGGTGAGGAGAGCAAGCCAAGTCAGCAGCAGGAGCAAGAAAACGGGGCATTTCCATGAAGAGTGGATAATAAGCCTGGAATAAAGGAGACACAGAGGAGATACGATAGCCCTCTTCAAGTATCTCAAGGCCCTGTCCCATGGAGGATGGACTCAAACCAATAGCTTCAAGTTACAAGAAAAGAGATCCCGACTCAACATCACAAAGAACTTTCTGGTGGTTAAGAGCCATTTGACAGTGGAACAGACTCCCTTCAGAGGTTGTGGGCTCTCCTTCATTTGAGGTTTTTAAGCAGAGATTGGATGGTCATCTGTCATGGATGCTTTAGTTGAGATTCCTGCATTCCGGGGGGTTAGACTAGATGACTCTTAGGGTCCAACTCTACAATTCTGTGACTTTTTTATATCTGTTTTAGATCAGAAGCACTTTAATATGGGGGGGGGAGATACTAAAATGGCAGCAACCAAAACAACAGCAGGGTTGTGGTTTTTCCTGTGTGTTTTTTTTAATCATAGTGTTAACTGAAAGGTTGATTTAAAGCAGGGGTGGGCAACGTAAGGCCCAGGGACCGGATCCAGCCCAATCGTCTTCTCAATCTGGCCCACCGACGGTCCGGGAATCAGCGTGTTCTTACATGAGTAGAATGTGTCCTTTTATTTAAAATGCATCTCTGGGTTGTTTGTGGGGCATAAGAATTTGTTCATTTCCCCCAAAAAATATAGTCCGGCCCCCCAAAAGGTCTGAGGGACGGTTGACCGGCCCATGGCTGAAAAAGGTTGCTGACCCCTGATTTAAAGTACTAATTAAACAAACTGATTTATAAAATGGGATGATAACATGACACCCTCCAGAAAGCTAATAGCGTACAAGCTGAAGCCATGCTTTTTTAAAAAGATGGAAAAGCAGTACTAAGGGTAGCCCAGGAAAGCCCTGCTGCTCCACAGTCTTGTGAGAAAAGAAAGAACCACAGCGAAAACTCAGAAGGACCATGACTGGACAAAGTGATGACATAATAAATGCAAGTGAACAGAGCCTGATGCTGTCCACGCCACCTCTGCATCCTAAAATGGTCAAAGGCCTGGAAACGATGCCTTATGAGGAACGGCTAAGGGAGCTGGGCATGTTTAGCCTGGAGAAGAGGAGGTTAAGGGGTGATATGATAGCCATGTTCAAATATATAAAAGGATGTCACATAGAGGAGGGAGAAAGGTTGTTTTCTGCTGCTCCAGAGAAGCGGACACGGAGCAATGGATCCAAACTACAAGAAAGAAGATTCCACCTAAACATTAGGAAGAACTTCCTGACAGTAAGAGCTGTTTGACAGTGGAATTTGCTGCCAAGGAGTGTGGTGGAGTCTCCTACTTTGGAGGTCTTTAAGCAGAGGCTTGACAACCATATGTCAGGAGTGCTCTGATGGTGTTTCCTGCTTGGCAGGGGGTTGGACTCGATGGCCCTTGTGGTCTCTTCCAACTCTATGATTCTATGATTCTAATTCTATACAAATTCAAACAAATATTTTGTGGACGCAACTTTCTCTGGGAAAAATCTGTCTCAGATTCTACTTCCCTGATACGAAACACTTAGTCAGCAATCGTAGGAGAACCTCACAGGCAAATCCATCCCACCATAATAAACTCCTAAATAAAGTCCTGTACTTTCTAAGCCTTATAAAGCATGCTTAATATACAAAAGATTTTTGAGATGAATGTGATAAAAATACTGAAGCCACCCTGTGAAGTTGTTCTTTCCAAAGCAGAAAGCAAGTATTGAGGAAGAGGCAATGGCTTCCCCAAGTTTTTGGGACAAGTTTATTTATGGTTCATGCCATAAAAAGACAAGGTAAGTTCATATAAGATGATTCAGTAACACTCTTTTGCACTCTGTTCTCTCATGTGCAAATTACATTTTATTTTAAAAGCTAACTATGGTTAAGTGATATAGCTTCAGTGTATGTTGGTTGGTTGGTTGGTTGGTTGGTTGGTTTGTTGTTGGCCCAGACAAATATTGCATTTTCTTTTTCCCACTCTACTGCAATAATTTTTTATTAACATATTAAATAAAACACCTATTCAGATAACGAGGTGATTGTAGCCGTTTTGCTTCTCTTCTGGCTCTGCTGCGCCTGCAAGCTGTTTGGCTTAGTTTATGGTCTGAACCTGGGCTTGTAGTTTGCCCCACTCCAGACAAGCCATGAGCTATAACGTAGGCTTGCCCTATGGTTTACTGCTCATAGTTTGTCTTGAGGAGATAAAACCACACATGTGGGTTCTGACAACCCACTAAGGTAACCATGGATTAATTCACGGCAACACAGGAACAAGAAAACCAAAAGAGCAAAGCGGCTGCAGTCTCTGGGCGCCTGCAAGCTCAAGGCATTCACGCTAAGCCATAATTAGGTTCACACATAATGCTAAGACAATCTCCAAGCCATTGGAGCATGCTTGAGCTTTCACACAGTTGCAGAGACTTTGGCTGTACACTGTTCTGAGAGCTGATTAAGAAAACTATCCTGGGTTTTATCCTCAAAAGTACCTGTTGCCAGATGACGCTGTTGCACCATTGGCCACTGCAGGGAAATTGTATTATTATTATTATTATTATTTGAATTTATATACCACCCTATACCCAGGGGTCTCAGGGCAGTTCACAGAATAAAATTGTACTGCACTACTGTAGGAGAAAGTATTGCAAAAGCATCCTGTATTTTGAGGAAATACTGTAGGTTAACTGGTTTGCACGATTCTTCCTCCCTGCATATTAGCATGTTCCAAAGGGGACTGTAAAGGGTTTTTTTGGTTTGCTTTGTTGTCTTGATTCGCTGTGTGCTCCAGGGATAGGTATCAGCAGGATGTGGAAAGATCCTTCTTGGGCCAGCTGAAGGCAGAATGCCTGCTGGAGGAGTGCAGCTGCAGGATTAATTAACTCTGCTGGCCCCTGTATCTTGCCTAGCTTAACAGGTGGGAGGAATTTAGAGATCAGGCCAGCCAGCATGTAGCCACTGAGGCTATATAAATCTCCCTGATGGGGGCTGACCTTCGAGCCTCAACATAGCCCTTCACTGGATGGGCATGGCATATTGGCCAGCTGGAGCCTCTCTGTCAGCGGTCCCTGGAGTTCTGGATAACAGAAGTATTTTATTTTGCTTATGCTAGATCATTCTGCTTAAAGACTGTTTCGCCGGTTTTTATTCTGTATGGACGCCTGCTGTTAATAAAAGTACTAAATCTCTCTCCATCAGTGTTACCTTTTGCCACTGAATCCAAAAGTACAGCCGTACTTCAACTCCCAAATGCCTTGCGAGTCAAACGTTCCGGCTCCCAAACGATTGAAAAACGAAAGTGACTGTTTTCAAACGTTCTTATGGAAGCCAAAGATCCGACGGGGCTTCCGCTGCTTCCGATTGGCTGCAGAAGCTTCATATGCAATGCAAGATCTTTCACTCTGCTAGGTGACTGTGCTACTCAGTGGCGTAGCGTGGGTTGTCAGCACCCGGGGCAAGGCAAGTAATTTGCGCCCCCTAACCCTAACCCCCAGATGTTGCGCCCGGTGCTGCCGGCCCCCCCTGCACCCCCCACGCTACGCCACTGGTGCTACTAGCATCTATTACTGGTCTGGGGAAAGAGAGCTATCCACCATTCTGCCTGTGACTTGCTATGCAGCCTCTATTTGCTGCTTCCCAACCTTGTGCCGTACTCTATGCACAGGAGGTTGGTGCTGCCCATGTGTGGTTGTGGCTCGCCTTGTTCTGTATTCTGGGCCCTCTGTTTGCCCTTCCAAAACTACGGAAAAGGTGGCAGAGAGACTGTAGTGTCAGCCTTTCATCTCTTTAACTCAGGAGACCATGGCCAGGTTCTGAGGTGTGGAATTTTGCCTGGAAAGAACATGAAGTCCTCTTTTCCAACCTTTTCAGAACATTTGCAACAGTTTGGAATGTGTCTTCCAACTAAGATACAGCCACACAGCACATCTTCATGAGAGAGGGTCCAGTCTTGGTACCAGCAGTATCACTCAAAGGGGGGAATGATGGCACTATGAGTGTGACTGGTGCCTAGGAGAATGAAGCATAGCACAGTGATGGAAGGGAAAGGTTGAGAAACTCTATACTGCTGGGAACTTTGGGTGTTCCTTTAATGGAGGAAATGCTGATGAGAGGAGACAAAGGACTCCAAGAAGACTCACCTACAGTCAACCAACGGGAAGGGGTGAAGATACACCAGTAGATAGATAAAGGACCCCTGGACGGTTAAGTCTAGTGAAAGGCGGCTATGGGGTATGGTGCTCATCTCGCTTTCTGGTCAAGGGAGCCAGTGTTTGTCCACAGACAGCTTTCCGGGTAATGCGGCCAGTGGGACTAAACCACTTCTGGCACAACAGAACACCATGACTGAAGCCAGAGAAGCTCACGGAAACACCGTTTACCTTCCTGCCACAGTGGTACCTATTTATCTACTTGCACTGGTGTGCTTTCAAACTGCTAGGTTGGCAGGAGCTGGGACAGAGCAATGGAAGCTCAACCCATCACATAGATTCGAACTGCCAACCTTCCGATTGGCAAGCCCAAGAGGCTCACTGGTTTAAACCACAGCACCACCCGCATCCCACCACTATGTATAGAACATTATATAGTGGTACCTCAGTTTAAGAACAGTCCTGTTTACAAACAATTTGGTTTACAAACTCCACAAAACTGGAAGTAGTGTCCCAGTTTGTGAACTTTACCTTGGTCTAAGAACGGAATCTGAACAGTGGAAGGGCACCAGCGGCGGGAGGCCTCATTAGGGAAAGCGCGCTTTGGTTTAAGAACGGTTTCGGTTTAGGAACGGACTTCCAGAACGGATTAAGTTCGTAAACCGAGGTACCACTGTATATAGTATGATAGTACTGCAAAGGCTCTGAGTTATCAGGGATGGTGGGAGTATATGGAAGGCAAGGGAGAAACAAGCCAAACTTTCCTTCCATGACTTACTAGTTTGACCCTTCTGTGTGTCAACTTGTAGTTTAGGTGTGGTTTGTTTGTTTAATTAAATGATGGTTTAATAAACTATGCTTTACCTTTGACCAAGTATTAAGGATTTTATCTTGTTTGCAGCCAATCACCTATAACAAAGCTGTCCTCGACATTTTTGCTTTTTACATTTTGTTGCATAAATATGGATTTCAGATACCTTTCATGTCAGCAATCTTCAAGGGTGGGTTTTTTCCCATTTTCCTTTTTTTAACTTAAGGAATATGAACACTTGCTCTGAAGCCCATATTTGGATATAAGGGAGTTTTGGGAGATCCAGAGCATTTGAAATCTAGGCAAGGTACCTAAATATAGATTTTTGGCCTCTGTTCTTGGGGTGAGAGGGAAGAGCTTGCCCAAAGCAGCTTAATAATGTTCAAACAACTTCATGGTACATTTCAGATAATCACTCTATGCAATTTATTTTACTTTTATAAAACTTATCTTTACTGAGTTTGACCTTGCTAACTACAGTAAATATAATTTGGAATTCTGCACAGTGATTTTCCCTCAAAGATACGCAAGCTTTGTTACCCTAAGTTGCACATCTTTAATCTTTAGTAAAACCCCATCATTATTATTGGGAGTGGAGGGTAAGGATAAGGAGGAAAGAATTGGTTTGTAAGGACTCATTTAGGGTGCTTTGCATTCTGTTCACAGAAATGAACAGGGGTGGCTAGTAGCCCCTGGACCTGGTGGGGTGTGTGTGTCTGTGACAAAGGTGGGCTTGTAGGTAGAAGAAAAAGAAGAGTTTGGATTTGATATCCTGCTTTATCACTACCCTACGGAGTCTCAGAGCGGCTAACATTCTCCTTTCCCTTCCTCCCCCACAACAAACACTCTGTGAGGTGAGTGGGGCTGAGAGACTTCAGAGAAGTGTGACTAGCCCAAGGTCACCCAGCAGCTGCATGTGGAGGAGCGGGGAAGCGAACCCGGTTCACCAGATTATGAGTCCACCGTTCTTAACCAGTACACCACACTGGCTCTTGGTAGGCCAAGGAGGTCACATGAGCTGGACCAAGTTGTTCTGGTTTCCTTTCCATCCTTGCAAAGGTGTGGAGACAAAAGCACTACAGGTGTACAAGTACTTGAAAAGTGTCTAACCTTGGTCTAGAAGGGGTGCCTGCTGTCACAATTTCTAGCGTGGGCTAATGTCGCAATAACCCTACATCATGCAGTAGTAAGTCCCACTAAATCCGATGGGGGTGGATCCAAGATAAGACTACCGTATTATTCGCCCTATAGGACGCACTTTTTCCCCTCCAAAAATGAAGGGGAAATGTGTGTGCGTCCTATGGGGCGAATGCAGGCTTTCGCTGAAGCCTGGAGAGCGAGAGGGATCGGTGCGCACCGACCCCTCTCGCTCTCCAGGATTCAGGAAGCTCTGCGCAACCCTCGGGAGACCGGCTCTGAGGGTTGCGCAGAGCTGCCTGCAGTCCCCGGCTCAGCACAGCTCTGCGCGGCCATCGGGAGTGGGGCGCTAAGTCCCGCCCCGCTCCGGATGGCGGAGCAGAGCTGCCTGCAGTCCTGGGATCAGCGCAGCTGTGCGCGGCCACCGGGAGCGGGGCGCGAAGTCCCGCCACGCTCCGGATGGCGGTGCAGAGCTGCCTGCAGTCCCGGGATCAGCGCAGCTCTGCGCGGCCACCGGGAGCCGGGGGCGAAGTCCCGCCCCGCTCCCGATGGCGGCGCAGAGCTGCCTGCCGTCCCGGGATCAGCGCAGCTCTGCGCGGCCACCGGGAGCCGGGGGCGAAGCCCCGCCCCACTCCCGATGGCGGCGCAGAGCTGCCTGCAGTCCTGGGATCAGCGCAGCTCTGCGCGGCCACCGGGAGCGGGGCGCGAAGTCCCGCCACGCTCCGGATGGCGGCGCAGAGCTGCCTGCAGTCCCGGGATCAGCGCACTTCTCCCCATCGCCAGTCCCACAAGCTCAGGGGACAGCGGGGAGGCAGAGCGTGCCTTCCCACTGTTCCCCGATCAGGTTCTTCCAGCCCCGCACCTGGGGGGGAAATAATTTTTTTCCCCTTTATTTCCCCCCCAAAAAACTAGGTGCGTCCTATGGGCCGGAGCGTCCTATGGGGTGCAAAATACGGTAGTTTGTCTCAAAGTTGCCCCACAGAACTGTAAACTTTCAGCCTGATGGAAAAGATTACGCCACTCCACCCCAACCGTTTTTACTTCTATGCCCTCTTTCCAGAATGTGAATACTTACATATGCTCATTAATCTATCCATTCACACATCTGAGCAGCAGGAAAGAGGAGGCAAAGGGGAAGAATCCTGCTATTCTCTGCCAGTGAGTAAATCAGCACAGGAGAGGTGTACCCATCCCATTCCCTTGCAATCCTGTAACTTCTTAAATTTAAATCATCCCGTGCTCCTATTAATGGCTTTCCTGAACCCAGCAGTAAGAAGGATTGCCCCACTCTCCTGATGGGGAGGACGGATCCTGCTTCGTGTTGCAGGGCACTCTGTGGTGAAACTGAACTCTGCAGGATCCCTCTTCCTTTGTATCAACTGATGTGAAGGGGAAGCATTCCTGCTTAGCACTGGGTCCCTAATTTGTGCAACTAACTGGTTGTTGGGTGCTTTGGGGAAGCCCCAGCCTTTTAATCAAGCCCTAACCTTACCTGAATTTTAACATATTTTAAAATAAACAGTACAAATGCATGGATCAATGTCCCTATGAGAAATGTGATTATGCTGAAATAAAGTGCAGAAACAGTACTGGAGTCAGTTAGAGACTCTTATTGTTGTGTTTGAGACTGGGAGATTGAAAAGAATATGTGTTAGCCAAGTGGTGCAATATGATATTCATTAGTATGAAATCCTCTTTTTAAAAAGAGAAACTTCTGCGGCATGGTAAATGCAATAATACTGGATTGCAAAGAAACAAATCATTAGGGTGCTGCTACAGCCAAATGTCAATTCCCATGGCCATTACAACATCTCACATGGACCCGATGGTGAACAGCAATGTGTGAATACCTAGTGAAGTGTGACATGGACAGGGCTATGCTTTGGAGGTGTCTTGTCAATGGTTTTTCACATGTCACAAGTCATTTGCCAAAAAACCTTTTCTCCACAGTGTCCAACAAACTTTACCATAAGTTTGACACTTGCCCATGAAACAATAGCTCTTTATGTACGTATATTGCTGTAGAATGGGAGGGGAAACGGATTCATACTTTCCAGAAAACACTTACCCAAGTTGCAGATAAATTATTGAGGTTGCAAAGCTGTTACATGGGTTCCAGCTTTTAAAATGCAATAACAAGAAAGCATTTAAACTAACAGAGACCGACTTCTAGAATATTTTTGTAGGGAACATCAGGGCACTTAACAAATAGTTTCATATTAACTGGAGTTAAGCATTAGTTCAAACACAAAATATGATGTAAAGAAGTTTACAGATGTTTGCATTGGTCACTGGAAGTGCCAGCTCCTGCAGGCCAAGCCCTTTTTGCCGCCGCCCCCATATTTTAGGGGCGGTGACTGGGCCCCCGAATGTTCAAAAAGCACAGAGGCAAAGTACAGAGTCAAGTGCGGTGCAGCCCCAGTGACGGGCTCCTCCTCTTCCTCTTCCTGCAGAGAGGAAGGAAGTTTGAAGCAGCCTCTTGCTCCTCCCAGTGTCCTGATGCTATGCATGCTACATCAGGGATGCACGCCGTCATGTGGTGACGTTGCCCCTCCCCCCATCGCCACCTGTTAGTCACTATGGAATTACCCAAAGAACACTGAAGTGCTCCTTCACACAAGGTCTTTCTGCAGAAATTGCTGGATTTGAAAATTCTGACTTACACTGAGTTAACTCTGCGATCTTGGGTTGGTGGGAGCCCTTATACTCATCCTTGTCATACTTGTTAGAGGGGGTGCTGTTGGCCTGATGGTGCCCCAACCACGTGAAAACTACTGAGGGTCTTGGCAGAGCACTGAAGGATTTTTCTGACTGTTACACCAGACTGTGCTGTGCTAGGTGCTATATGATTTTTGAATGTGTCTTTTTACATCTTATATATTGCATTTTATTGAATTCAAAATGCAATAAAACAGAATGCAAGATGTGGAGCAATCTCCCACTTTTACAACAAACCCACAGGTATGGCAGGAACCACCTGAAGAAAGATTGAACCACAGCTTGGAACCCCTGCTGTGGTTTGGATAAGGACATTAAGGAGTACTGATGGCCTCGGCCAAAAACAGACCAGAGTCTTATCAGGACCACCAGTCACACCTACTGGGAAATTCACTAGGAGCATTAGGAAACCTTCCAGATCCATGATGAGCCTCCAAGAGCCTGAATCTTGGGATGTGGATTCCCATGAGACTTGTAATCTGGTGGAGATTCAGAGCAGTATCCAAACCTTACCTAATAGGAGCACCTTTAAAGTACTTTATCATAGTAACATGTATTGGGAGGAACTATGTTGGTCAGCAAAGTATAGAGTTATATAAATCCTTCCAATGGACAGCATTAAGTAGCCTCAGAGCTGCTGAACATTTTTACAGAGCATTCGGGTTCCATCAGTGCCCACATGAAGTGGACATTTAATTGGCTACACTTCCTAGCCTATTCACTTGACGTTTACAAAGCTATTCCAATGCATTGTTTTTAGAACACAAAATCATTCTTTGACTTGGGTATAGTATATAAAAAATTAGGAGCAGGAATTTTACACTCACTCTTCATTTTGCTTTGCTTTCTCTAGCCTTCCAGAAACCATTATTGTTGAGCTTAAGTAAAATGCTCCCAGCCTGACTAGCAGCTGCTCTCAGTGCCTCTGTTGTGATCCATCACTTGTGACACTTCCCATTGTCTTGGTCTCTTCCTCTTTTTTTTAAAAAAAGAAGCAAAGCTCTCTTGAACAAAGACAGCTCTAATATTCAGTCATTCATGCTATTAAATTGTGCATCGTAGTCAGCACCCTATAATCCATTTAATATATAGGCACTTGGTTAAAAATAAAAGTCATTAATTTATTCTGTGCTACGGCACCATAATAATTCAGGTGCTACTTGGATATTCTGCATGATAATATGACTTAGAAATACTGCAGGTTCCCAGCCCTTGCTTATATTGTAGTCTAAATGCCTGTATATTTTCTAAATTTATTTCACACCAATAGACTATCAGAAGTGTCCTAAGTATTCCCAACAGCAAAGTCCAAAGCAAAACATCATTATTTTAAATTACTATACAGACAGCAGAAACACAGCCAAATACTCTTCAAGCAACCAACACATATTAATTATCATGATGCACCAATAATGCTGCAAAATAAGCCATGTACGGAAGCAGCCAATTTGTGTATGGAAACAGGGAAATGCTTCCATGACAGCATCCCATTCAACAACAGCCACCACAGCCAGAGTGCTTTGGTCCTTACAGTGTTGGACTATGACCTGGAAAACCAAGGTTCACTTACCCTCCAACACTCCTCAGGTGAAAATAGGGACATTCTATTTTCCATCAGTGTCCGTCCACCCCATGCCCCCTCCCTATATACGCACAATGCCAATGGAATATGGGGAAAGCACAGGGCTGGCTGAGCTGCCCCAGTGGGACTTGCTTTTAAGCAAACTATAAGCTCCACCAAGTTCAAATACAAGTTCAAGTCTGCAATCTTATACACATGCTGTCCCATTCAAGAGAGTGAGAGCACACAAAGGGATATGCAACCCTTTTAAAATGTTAAAAGTGAGAATTTAAACCCCATAGGCTTCCAGTTTTCTCAGTAGTGATGTATGGAAGTGAGAGCTGGACCATAAAGAAGGCTGATCGCCAAAGAATTGATGCTTTTGAATTATGGTGCTGGAGGAAACTCTTGAGAGTCCCATGGACTGCAAGAAGACCAAACCTATCCATTCTGAAGGAAATCAGCCCTGCGTGCTCACTAGAAGGACAGATCCTGAAGCTGAGGCTCCAAGACTTTGGCCACCTCATGAGAAGAGAAGACTCCCTGGAAAAGACCCTGATGTTGGGAAAGATTGAGGGCACAAGGAGAAGGGGACGACAGAGGACGAGATGGTTGGACAGTGTTCTCGAAGCTACCAACATGCGTTTGACCAAACTGCAGGAGGCAGTGGGTGACAGGAGTGCCTGGTGTGCTCTGGTCCATGGGGTCATGAAGAGTCGGACATGACTAAACAACTAAACAACAACAACAGGCTTCCAAAGTATAGTACTCAAAATGCTGTTTTTGACCTGCTGAATTTCTGCCTGTCACACATGTGTTAATGGGACACTAACACTAAAAAGAAAAGTCTATATGCTCAAGGTACCCTCTGCACTGGCTAGGGTGCGTGAGGGAGCTGCAGAGACAGCTTCCTCGTGTGATGACCCAATACCACCAACTGTAGCTCCACTCCTGGGTTAAGCAAGCCTGACCTGGGGATGGAGAAAGGTTGTGACACGTGAAGCGCCTGGCCACGGCAGAACCTGCCTCCTTGGGGGAGCACCCCACACACCATTATATTACGCTTCGCCACTGACACACTAGAATGGGATTAATATAGGCAACACGCCTACAGCTCAGGTACACACACACACGAGGAAGCCTCGGGGTGACAGAAAACCTAGAGGAGTTTGACATTTTAGCCAGCAAGTGATTTAGACTTTCTTTTCCTGTGAGAAAAGAATGGGAAGAATGCAGCTTACTCGGTGAGAAAACTGCTAATCAAATCTAGACATCACACATAGCTGTACTGCGAGAGGTCTGGGGAGGGGAAAGGAATCTAAACTTTAGCTGGTAATTCAGAAAAATATTTCCTTAGAAATCTGAGCCAGCAGCTGGAAAGATGTGACACACTAATAGAACCTTCCCAAATTACACACTCCCTGAGAACAAGGAATGACTATGGCCACTAATGTGAAATATCCTACTTCACTAAAGCAGACTTTAGAATGGAAACAGAGCTGAAGGCAAAAATGCTGTATGGACCCAGCAGAGGTAAGAAAACTCCTACTTACTTGTTCAGATAAAACAAGGTGACCTGTAGCCACCCGAACTGTTAGGGGATTGTAGTTTTAAACATTGATATGCTGCCTTTCAGGATCCAAAGCTTTCCAAGGCCGTTTGCAAGGAAAATCAAAAGACAATAATAAAATCACAATAAGATAATATTTAAACCTAGCCCATCTCTTTATCAAATGATGAAACCAAGCCAGCCTTTTCTAAACACTTGCAGCACTGGTCCTGTTCAGCTGCGGCCTGTCCTATAGCATATTTAGGATTAATGACACATCCAGCCCTCGGTTTTGGAAATTAGGAAAACCTGCAGTACCAACAATATCTAAAGTGGTACTTAATGTGGTTCTACACAAAATACTCCCAACAAAATAATGCAGAATTATTAAATGGATTTGCCAACTGGAATTTGTAAACAAAGATAATTTACAAACGAAAGACTTAATGGTTCAATCCGAATAAGTTTTTCTACTTCTATAAAGATCCCACACCAGACCATTTAGGTTCCACTACTTGCCAATGATTTGACTGCTAACGTTTGAGAAGAGGTTGGAGAATACAGGAGTGAAATAGCCACTGATAATGATCAGCCTATAGCTTGGTCTATAGGGACGCAGGTGGCGCTGTGGGTTAAACCACAGAGCCTAGGGCTTGCCGATCAGAAGGTCAGCGGTTCGAATCCCTGCAATGGGGTGAGCTCCCGTTGCTCAGTCCCTGTTCCTGCCAACCTAGCAGTTCAAAAGCATGTCAAAGTGCAAGTAGATAAATCGGTACCACTCCGGCGGGAAGGTAAACGGTGTTTCCGTGCGCTGCTCTGGTTCGCCAGAAGCGGCTTAGTCATGCTGGCCACATGACCCAGAAGCTGTACGCTGCCTCCCTCAGCCAGTAAAGTGAGATGAGCGCCACTACTCCAGAGTCATCCACAACTGGACCTAACGGTCAGGGGTCCCTTTACCTTTAGAGTGGTACCTCGGGTTAAGAACTTAATTTGTTCCAGAGGTCTGTTCTTAAACTGAAACTGTTCTTAACCTGGAGCACCACTTTAGCTAATGGGGCCACCCGCTGCCGCCACAGCACAATTTCTGTTCTCATCCTGAAGCAAAGTTCTTAACCCGAGGTCCTATTTCTGGGTTAGTGGAGTCTGTAACCTGAAGCGTCTGTAACCCAAGGTACTACTGTATAGTTTGGTCAGACATAAAGCAGGCACAGCCTAAGTACAGCAGCATTAGAAGAGAGAGGAGAGGTTCAAAATTGTTTAAGGGAGGGGAGGGGATTATTGTCAACCAGTCAGCAAATCACACCATCTGCATGTCTGCATTTTACACACATGTCTCAGTGAGGATCCAACTTCCTGACATCCAGAGAAAGAAGCACCTCTGTTGGTATAGGTCACCTAGCAATAATGCACATGCAACATTCCCTCCAGAGCAGAATGGGCTCCACCGGCACTAATGGGAAATGTGGTGTTTGAAGAGGTGATGAAATAGCAACAGCTGCAGGGGGGAGGGATAGCTGGAGCCATTGTAACAGCTGGAGCTAAAGCAAAGGGGGGCTTCACAAAAGTTCCCATGACCAAAATGCTTTGGCACTTCCCATCGCCCCCCCACCCCCGCCACTTCAAGTATCTGTGGGGGTGGTTTTATATTTTCTTGGAAGCTGCCCAGAGAGGCTGGGGCAACCTAGCCAGATGGGCAGAGCACAAATAATAAAAAGTACTATTACTATTGTTATTATTTTGTATATCTGGGCTGTAGATGGGCTGATGAGCCAAGGATCAGTACACATCCTAGTTTAAGTCAGAACACACAGAGTATTCTAGAACTGACCGATTTATCAGGGTGTACAAAGAACAAACCAAGGTTTGGCAGATAATTTATTCCGGACAAAACTGCCTTGAAAAGAAAACAGGACTTGAAACTAGGGGCAAGTTTGTCAGAAGCACATGCTTGGAATGTGGGTACCACATGCTAAAAAAAACCCTCAAAAATTTCTGGCAGCAAATTCATTTTATACTCCCTTGTTACTCCTGATTCCTGGAATTCCTTCAAACAATGTATTCAATGAAACCCTTAATACTCATCCTCAGGCAAAAGAAAGCTGATGGGCATGCTTTTGACTCATCCGTTGGTCCTATCCTTTCTTCTCCTCCTATTGTCTCCACACAACAAGGACACGTGTCTATCTTTTTTGCTTCTAGAAAGTGCTATAGTGTAGCATTCTTGAAACGAAGAATGTGAGGATGTGATCAAGTACATGGATGGAAGACTGCTGGGAGTCCCATATAAATGACCACAACACCAGGTGACCAAACTTTAAAGAAAAATTTCAGGAGTGAAGCTAAAGGAAGATCCCTGCCAAATGCAGAGAGTTTGCAACCACCATCAATCAGCTGACCAGTACCAGCTGCGAACCCCACTTTTGGCAGGGACTGGCTCCACTATGAAGCTTGAGGGGAACAAATCCCAGTGGGGTCGCATTTGGTGCCAAAATTGAAAATCACTGAATGCAAGCCCTGCTTGCCAAGGAACTATCAGGAGGACATTATAAGGTTCACAATTGCTCCTCTGCAGCCGCATCTTTACCTGCACAGCACTTGATGTCACATATTGTTGTCACGTGTGGGGCAGGTTGGCATGGCTTGGGGAAAACAGCCTTGTGGGTTAAATTGGGTTCCCTGTTAGACCTAAATAAGCCCACTGGCTGAAGGTTCTTCACTGCTGGAATAAACTGATAGGTTTCACAATGGAAAGATGTAAGGAGCAGCCTTCTCCAAGAATCTGGATTGAGACTAGTGATTAACTTGTTCATAAATGACCCAGAGTTAGGAGTGAGCAGTGAGACCACCAACTTTGTTGACGACACCCAACCTTCAGGGTGGGAAAAACAAAAAGGAATTGCAAGGGAACAAAACAGGGGAAATGACATTAAAATGGCAATTGTAGTTTGATGTAAGCAAATATAAAGTTTCACATATATATTAGTGGGGTCTGAACTGGCAGTGAATGACCAGCAATGAGATTTTGGAGTCATAATGGATAACTCAATGAAATTTTTGACACAGTGTGTGGCAAATGTGAAAGGGCAAATTCCATGATAAGAATCATCAGAAAAGGCATTGAAAATAAAACTGCCAATATCAGAATGCCTCCTCTATACAAACCTATTGCAGGACCATAATTTGAATTCTGTGTAACGTTCTGGTCACCACACCTCAGAAAGGACATTGTAGGAGGTGCCAAAAAGGGCAACCAAAATTATCAAGGGGCTGGAGCAATTCCTCCAAGAGGAGGAAAGGGAACTTATATGGAAGAGAAGTCCATCAATCAGATGACTATATAACTTCCAGTATCAGAGGCAGAAGCCTCTGAATACTAGTTTACCCTACTGCCGACCCATTTCCTCAGGTGACCCTGAGGGCTAGTCTTACAAGAAAGATCATTCTGCTCATCCATGAATCCACCACCTCCATGTCTGGGATCCAACTGTTTCCTGACTTTTTATATGGCATTAATTAGGCCACCAGGCGCTTGCACTTTAGAAGTCTGGTTTCTGAGAAGGGAAGATGGCATAATCATGTACATGAAGAATTTCTTCCTTGAAACCTGATTCTTTTTCTTCTTCGTTTTCATTCAAGCTGAAGCTGTCCTAATTTCATGAAGCATTGTGTAACTGCCTAGGAAGTCATATACCATTCCTCAACAGTTAATTTTAGTTACAAAAAAGTAGGAGGTAGATATAGAGATAGAGATAGAGATAGAGATAGAGATAGAGATAGAGATAGAGATAGAGAGATAGAGAGATAGAGATAGAGATAGAGATAGAGATAGAGATAGAGATAGAGATATAGATATATCATAGTCTATAATTCTTTAAAATCCTGCCAGTCAATTGACAAGACCAAGATAAAATAACAAGTATGGCCTTTTTTCTTTCTACCTTTCCTGCCCATTCCCCACCCAGGCTTCCCAGTACCAATGAGTTGGGTCTAGAGACAGCCATTGCAAGTCCTTGCTTCACAGTCCAGGTGATGGAGCTGAGGCATGTCTCTCGGTTTGGCTGCCTATAGGGACAGTCACTGCCACCCTCCTTCAACATGGGGAACTGAGCTCATGGGCCAATGCTTCCCTAAAGCCAGCTCCCCTATCCCAGTCCACTGCACTGAGAAGGAGCACTCCCTGCTCACAAATTAAATGGACCCTTTAGCGAAGGGGGGTGGGACGTGGGTGGTGCTGTGGGTTAAACCACAGAGCCTAGGGCTTGCCGATCAGAAGGTCATGGTTCGAATCCCTGCAACGGGGTGAGCTCCCATTGTTCGGTCCCAGTTCCTGCCAACCTAGCAGTTCGAAAGCACATCAAAGTGCAAGTAGATAAATAGGTACCGCTCCGGCAGGAAGGTAAGCGGCGTTTCCGTGCGCTGCTCTGGTTCCCCAGAAGCGGCTTAGTCATGCTGGCCACATGACCCGGATGCTGTACGCCGGCTCCCTCACCCAATAAAGCGAGATGAGCGCTGCAACCCCAGAGTCAGTCACAACTGGACCTAATGGTCAGGGGTCCATTTACCCTTTACCTTTATAGTGAAGGGGAAATTGGCCTTGAAGATGTGCTCCCTTGGGGGAGGGGAGGCTCCCTCTCACTTCCCTCCATCCCACCTCACTACCAAAGGAGAAGGGGAGGAGAAAGGGGGAATTTGCTAACTTCCATATGCCTCAGTGACCCAGCAGGCTGACAGATTGTTCTCAGTTGAGAATGTCTGGAGACAACAGGACAACAGCATGCATGTGCAACCCGACATGTGTCAGCTGTGGGGCTTGAGAGGTAGACAACCCCTGTTTCCAGGAACACTGGAAGCACTGCCTTTAGGCACTCTGGGAGGAAATTTTGCAAACAATGCAAATAACGCTAACAGTTCTCCCCCAAGCTTCTCTCTCCTACAGGAACCACCAGCAGGAGGTGAGAAGAAGCACCAAATCTTCTCACAGGGAAGAGGGCCCAGAGTACAACCACAAGGGCACTCCAGAAAAGTCGGGGACCCCTGCCCACACCCATCTCTTGCAAGGAGGGCTGGTGGTAGCAGCAGAGGAGCACCCCACAGTGTGAAGCAGCGTCCCCCAGTCCCACGTCTCCAGGACTGTGCCCAAGCCCCGACTCTCGTGTCTCGGTCCACATGCAAACATACTGAGGCAAGAACGGCATATCGGTGTCATTACACATTACCCAACGTGGATGCAGTGGCAACAGCACCCATGTGCATGAAACAGGGAGACTCCAAGCGAGAAGTGGAAGAGGGACTAACTGTTACACTGCTCTGAGAACTGTAGCTCTGTGAGGGCAATCAGAGTCCCTCCCAGCACCTGCAGCAAACTACAGTTCCCAAGATTCCTTTGGTGGAGCTGTGACAGTTAGATTGGCATGGTGGCCCTTTAAATGTATAGTGCAGACGGGCAAGGAAAGACAAAGACCTTTTGGTGCTGGAGGCGGAGAATGCTAATAGCACTCCCTGCCAACACTCATTGGCATGGGTACAATCCAGTGAAGTTCTCTGGTGCAAGCCTTATTGAAACGAATAGTAATTGCTATATTATTGCTAGGACTTCCATGGACTGCAAGAAGACCAAACCTCTCCATTCTGAAGGAAATCATCCCTGAGTGCTCACTGGAAGGACAGGTCCTGAAGCTGAGGCTCCAATACTTTGGCCACCTCATGAGAAGAGAAGACTCCCTGGAAAAGACCCTGATGCTGGGAAAGATGGAGGGCACAAGGAGAAGGGGACGACAGAGGACGAGATGGTTGGACAGTGTTGTCAAAGCTGCTAACAATGAGTTTGACCAAACTGCGGGAGGCAGTGGAAGACAGGAGTGCCTGGCGTGCTCTGGCCCATGGGGTCACGAAGAGGTGGACACGACTAAACGACTAAACAACAACAACATATTCATGCACAGCTCCTGTTCATTTCAGTTGCACTTGTGCAGGAGAATTTTTCAGTACTTTGTGGCTTGTGGGTCAACTGTGGGTCTCCAGTTCTCCTGCCTTTAATTACCTCACACTAGAGCCACCTTCATTTTCAGGGAAGCACATACACATAGTCTTCATGTATAGAAACGTCTCACTATAAAGTCTGTGACACCTCCCCCTCCCCGAGCTAGCTGAAGGATTTCAACCTAGGGTGAAATTTGAGAGTCACAAGATATGTATGCGTGTATGAGAGAGGGAGGGTAGGACACACACACACACACACACACACACACACACACACACACACACACTTACTTTTAGGTCAGCAGGAGGGAAGATCAAGAGTATGTGTGTGAATAATTTGTGTGCCATTGTACCTAAATTCCGTCATTGAGCTCCCTGGAGTACAATGCGTCACCATGTATGCATACTTACTAATCAGATTTCGTACTGATTCAACATCAAAACGAAAGCTAAAACCTTGACTGCTGGAAAAGAAACTAATGATAAGTCAAGCTGATCTCAGCATAAAAAGTACTTTAGATAGCAATGCTTTTTTAATGAGTGACATTATCATGTGAAACTAGTAAAAGCATTGTCATCCCTTCCTCTCACAGCCTGCTTTCAAAAACGAAAAAAGAAAGGGGGGAAAAAGCTTCATAAAAATGTAGTATTATGCTGCTTGGTGATGTAGCAGGATTTATAGATCACAAGAGGCTGCACCAGATGCTGCTCCCCTGGGGATCAAGTCAGAGAGAGGATGCTAGTGAAGATCAGAATGTTTCCAGTGCTTCTTCCCAGGAGCAAGGTATACTTTGGAAGAAAATGGCCTATTAGGCTGAACACTGACACCAGCTCCCATTAACCCAACCCAGTATCAACAATGCTCAGGGTGGGTGGGCGAGAGCTATAGTCCAACAGTATCTGGGGGGCCACAGGTTCCCAACCACTAAACTTAAAGACTTAAAACTACATTACTGTGGAACTCAAAATATTCCACACACACACCAACACAAGCCATGGTGCAGGTTATAGTAAGGTTACCAGATTTTTTTCAATGAATCCAGGGAAACTTTTCAATTTCAATGGATTTTGTATGGGGACTGATTTGTAAATCAGGGGACTGTCCCCGGAAAATGGGGACGTCTGGTAACCTTAGATTATAGAAGGCCCGTTGAACTAAAATGCCACTGCTGTTTACATGGAAGAAGATACAGAATGCACCAAAATAAGTTCCTTTAGCATAGGTTTCCTCAGTGCTTTTTTTCCTGGCAGGGCAAGCCAGTCGGCAGTACCAGCACGCCCCAACCCCCCCCCCCCGCGCCCAAGCCTGGGAAGCTTCTGCCCAGCTCTGGGAGGGAGGGTCCTAAGTACCAGCACCATTTTTTTTCTACAAAAAAAGCATTGGGTTTCCTCAAATATATGATAGCAGAAGCACTCTTATTTCTAAATTAAAACTGCAGGCTTACATCATTCTTTCCCCCTAATAAAACCTTAAACAGTACTGGTAATTTGCAGCTTAGACTTGTTATATTCACACAGGTGGGGTGCCTGGAATAAAGAAATGCTCTCCATTTATTTCCACACACACACAGCTGTTTGGGAAGGAGGTGTGAGGGCTCTGGGATGCTGCCAGAGCCTTTGTACCTCCTTCCCAAAGGCCAGAGCTTTGCTTACCCAGCTTTGGGAATGCAGTGGGAGGGCTCTGGCAACATGCTAGAGCCCTTGCATGACTTTCCCAGAGCCTATAAGCAGCCCTCCACCTTGTGGAAGCCCTCCCAATGGCAAAGGTATCAATCAATGTCCTGAGGAGCATCTGATGCTGCTTCTCATAAGACACACAGCAGATAGTATTGCCTTATGAGATAGCATCCCTTTTGCACATGTAGCAAGCCATGCACACAAGTCTGCAGTGATGAGATACATTTTTGCTACCTTGCATCATATTTCACGATTGTTCAAGGAAAGCACTCCCAAGTTCTGAGGTGCTGTATTGCAGAGGTCGGCAACCTAAGGCCCATAGCTGCCCATGAGGGTCGCTTAACCGGCCCATGAGCCACCCCCGAACTGAGCCACCTGCTCGGCGAGTCCCCGCGCACTGCACTAAACTGGCGCAGCACGGCGACTCTCTTCTGCAGCTCCAGAAATTGCGTCTGCACATGTCCATGGTGCTGGAAATCAATTCTGCACAGGAACGATTTTTGGCATCTGGGCATGCGCAGAAGCGATTTCCAGCACCACGAACATGCGCAGATGCGATTTCCGGCGTCGCGCTGCGCCGGTCTGGCCCATGGACAGTCTCTGCGGGAGTGATTCGGCCGATGCCCGGTAAGTATTGCCTTCCAACTGTACAAGACTTAAGGCAGAAGGATGCTGTGCCCCCTGAAGTCTAAATGCCCTTGTTTACCATAACTTCAGTGCCTTGATCTATGGGGACTGACACAGGCGGATAATTGCAAGAGATCTGACCAGAAAAGCTGCCATCCTTGAATGCTTCCCAGACACCAGGATGTTCCCCTGCAAGGCTGGTGATTTGCACAAAGTATGCCGGCAGATATAATTCATAAGTGATGTAGGCAAAGCATCCTCCATTATGGAACACAAAATTTCCAAAGGCAACAGCTCACCATTCCCTTCATGAAGATGGTGTAAGAAACCCTTTCCACAGGTTCCATTAGGCACCCGGCTTTCAAAATTGTTTTGGCAGAAGTCATATTGTTCACTTCAAATTTGTCTTATTCTCTGAAACCAGCATTCTGAAAGTGCTCTCCTATGATATATTGGGCACTAAAGATATCCTAAGAATAAAAAGATAAAGGGACCCCTGACCATTAGGACCAGTCGTGGCCGACTCTGGGGCTGCGGCGCTCATCTCGCTTTATTGGCCGAGGGAGCCAGCGTATAGCTTCTGGGTCATGTGGCCAGCATGACTAAGCCACTTCTGGCGAACCAGAGCAGCTCACGTAAACGCCGTTTACCTTCCCGCTGGAGTGGTACCTATTTATCTACTTGCACTTTGACGTGCTTTCGAACTGCTAGGTTGACAGGAGCAGGGACCGAGCAACGGGAAAATAGGGACCATCTAAGAATAGGGACCATCTAAAATGCTGGTATGAATTACAAAGAGGAAGAGATGTTTTTATTATTATTAATTTGCTAGTTGTATCTCTCCTTCCTTGTGATTCGTGCCAGCATTTTACTCGTACAACTCTTTGAAAGTAAGTTAGGTTGAAACTTGAGAAACATTGAAATTGGCTCATTTGCAAGACGGATCGTTTTTATGCAAATCATGGCTCTCATTTTGAAGAAGTGCATTAATGTTCGTTGCAGCAGCCCTGGCTACAAACGCCCCACATGAATGGTGCCTCTGGGGCTGGCCAGGGGGTGCTTCCCAGGCCCCTTTGGGGCAGTGCGAGGAGGCACCTCTCTTTGGGGCGGGGGGGGGGCAGCTCAGAGACCAGGGGCGGCAGCAGGGCTGCCCAGAGGACTCCCAAGGAGAGGAGAGAGGAGGCGGAGGGAACACTCCACAAGGGAGGGTGTTCAAAAAGGGGTGAGGGGCTGCCAGCTCTGCAGGCAAGGGGTGACATAACTGGACCCCCCAAGCCCCACGGGTTGCCACAGAAATAATGTACATAGTTGGTCAAGGGAGCCATGGACCCAGAAAGGTTTAAAACCTCTGCTTTATGAGTTAACAAAGTGTTGTAAGCACCATCTAGTGGCGAAAAGCCACTAAGCATTTAAGCAAGCAACAGACACCAACAAGCATATATAAGCTGACGTGGTAATTATACACTTGGTCATAATTACCAGACATAGTAATTATGTTCTTCCCAAACTAATTTATTTATTCATACTGTACTTTTTCTTAAACATATTCTAGTTAAGTCTGGCTCATGATACATTTTTATCCATGCATTTGTTTATCAACTTCCAAGAGTTCAAGGGCAAAGGAAATGCCATGTATAATTTTAGATTTAAACAACAAGGCAGGAAAAGCTCATCAAACCTTGTTTATCAGAACCTCTCTGTTAACTGTCTCCTATCCTCATAAATCCATTCAAAGAAAGCCATGCCTATGAAGTACATTGAATCTAAGTGGGGATGGGACACACAACACTGCAAATATTATTATATTTTATATTACATTACATTACATTACATTACATTACATTACATTACATTATATACCACCCTATACCCGGAGGTCTCAGGGTGATTCACAGAATAAAATCAAAATATAAAACCACAATATATATCATCAAAAGAAAAACAACAACAACAAGAAGAAGAGTTTGGATTTGATATCCCGCCTCTCACTCCCTTTAAGGAGTCTCAAAGCGGCTAACATTCTCCTTTCCCTTCCTCCCCCACAACAAACACTCTGTGAAATGAGTGGGGATGAGAGACTTCAGAGAAGTGTGACTGGCCCAAGGTCACCCAGCAGCTGCATGTGGAGGAGCGGAGACGCGAACCCGGTTCACCAGATTACGAGACTACCACTCTTAACCACTACACCACACTGGCTCTCAACCCAATAACACCCCCTCCCCCCCCAAAAAAACACATTTTAAAAGGACATAGGATGTCAATCAAATCAACCAAAGGCCTGGTTAAAAAGGAATGCTTTTGCCTGGCACCTAAAGGTGTATGATGAAGGCGCCAGGCCAACTTCCCTGGGGAGAACATTCCATAGATGGGGAGCCACTGGAGAGAAGCCCCTGTTCTCGTGTTGCCACCCTCCGAAGCTCTCAAGGAGGAGACACACAAAGAAGGGCCTCAGAAGATGATCTCAGCGTCTGGGTAGGTTCATATGGAAAGAGGTGGTCCTTGAGGTATTGCAGTCCTGAGCCGATTAAGGCTTTATAGGTCAAAACCAGCACTTTGAATTGGGCCTGGAAACTTAATTGGTAGCCAGTGCAGTTGGACCAGGATTGGTGTGATATGCTCAAACCATCTTGCTCCGGTGAGCAACCCGGCCGCTGAATTCTGCAATAGCTGAAGTTTCCGAACTGTCTTCAGAGGCAGCAGCCCTACGTATAACACATTGCAGTAATCTAACCTTGAAGTTACCAGAGCGTAGACAACAGTAGTTAGGCTATCCCTGTCCAGACAGGGGCATAGCTGGGCCACCAGCCAAAACTGACTGAAGACACTCTGGGTCACTGAGGCCACCTGAGCCTTGAGTGACAGCAGAGGACCCAGGAGTACCCCCAAGCTACGAATCTGCTCCTTCAGAGGAAGTGTAACCCCATCAAGAGCAGGTGACCTCCCAGCCATCTGGTCTAGGGAACCACCCACTAACAGTGCCTCAGTCTTTCTGGATTGAGTTTCAGTTTGTTGGCTCACACCCAGTCCATTACCAAGGCAAGACGCTGGTCCAGCACTTCCACTGCCTCACCTGCAGATGTAAAGGAGAAATAGAGCTGAGTGTCATCAGCATACTGCTGACAACATACTCCAAACCTCCGGATAACCCCACCCAGCGGTTTCATGTAGATGTTAAGTAAGGTAAAGGGACCCCTGACCATTAGGTCCAGTCGTGACTGACTCTGGGGCTATGGCGCTCATCTCACTTTATTAGCCAAGGGAGGTGGCGTACGGCTTCCGGGTCATGTGGCTAGTATGACTAAGCCACTTTTGGCGAACCAAAGCAGCACACGGAAACACCGTTTACCTTCCCGCCGGAGCGGTACCTATTTATCTACTTGCACTTTGACGTGCTTTCGAACTGCTAGGTTGGCAGGAGCAGGGACCAAGCAACGGGAGTTCACCCCGTCGCGGGGATTCGAACCACCGACCTTCTGATTGGCAAGTCCTAGGTTCTGTGGTTTAACCCACAGCGCCACCCGTGTCCCTAGATGTTAAATAGCAGGGAATAAAATTGAGCCCTGAGGAACTCCACAGTGAATGCTCCATGGGGCTGAAAAGCACTCCCCAAGCATTGCCCTCTGGGAGCGACCATCCAAGTAGGACCAGAACCACCACAAACCAGTTCCACCCACCCCAACTCAGACAGCTGCTCCAAAAGGATACCATGGTCAATGGTAGGCTTCCTCAACCTTGGCTATCCATATGTTTTTGGCCTACAACTCCCATGATCCCTAGCTAGCAGGACCAGTGGTCAGGGATGATGGTAATTGTAGTCTCAAAACATCTGGAGGGCCGAGGTTGAGGACGCCTGGTCAATGGTATCAAAAGCCGCTGAGAGGTCAAGGAGAATTAACAGGGACATGTTTCCCTTGTCTCTCTCGCGACAGAGGTCATCATACAGGGCGACCAAAGCAGTTTCTGTGCCAAAACCCAGCATAAACCCCAATTGAAATGGATCCAGAAAATCAGTTTCTTCCAAAAGTGCCTGGATCTGGTTTGTGACCACTCGCTCCAGAACCTTGCTCAGGAAAGGGAGATTAGCAACTGGTCGGTAGTTAGTTAGGTTTTGTGAATCCAGGGAAGGTTATTAAGGAGTGGTTTTACCACTGCCTCCTTCAAACAGGCAGGGACCACCCCCTCTTGTAAGAGGCATTGATCACCTCCCTGGCCCAGTCTGCTGTTCCCTCCTTGCTGGTTTTTATCAGCCAAGAGGGGCAGGGGTCTAGACCGCAAGTGGTCACCCTGACCAATTCAAGCACCTTGTCCACATCCTCTAGCCTTACCAACTGAAACTCATCCAAAACAACAGGACTAGACTGTGCTCTGGACACCCCATAAGATTCATTTGCTATAACAGCAGAGTCAAGGTCTTAGCATCCTTACGAAGCAGACTGCAGTATGTGCCAGGAGATTCATACACCAATACAGAATTCTCTTGCATACACATTAGACATCAATCCACATATGTATGATATAAAACAGGATGCAAGCACTGCCTTGGCGGTGTAGTGGTTAGAGTGCCACACTAGGACCTGGGAGACAAGAGTTTGAATCCCTACTAAGCCATACAGCTCACAGAGTACCCTTGGGCCACACTCACTCTCAGCCTGCCCTATCTCACAGGGCTGTTGTGAGGATAAAATGGGGAGACAGGGAGCTATGTCTGCCAACTTGAACTCCTTGGAGGGAAATACAGGGGGCAACCATTCTGCGCATATTTGATTGGTGTGTGGCTGCCAACGCACACTCCATTTTTGGCCCTGGAAGAAGGCGAGGTGGGGCTGGGGTGGATGCCAATGCACAAGATAACCCAGAACACAACCCCCCGCATCCCACCAACGGGGAGCTGCCTGTACATGCAGTGAATACATGAAATATCTGTCCTGCAGGAATATGTTGTCAAGGTGAAAGTAGGGTGCGGGTCAGCAATAACTTCTTATTCAAAGAAACGAAACAGCTCAGGCCTAGTGGGCGCAGCACCTCTTCCTGGTAGACCTTGCAAGGACCAAAGGTCGCCGCCTCCCCACAGCTTCCCAGGTCTACCTCAGGTCCTTCCCAAGCAATCTGAGACTCCTTTTCTGCCATTGCTCTGCCTTCTTCATTCCGCTTCTGGTTCTGGAAGACCAAGTGGAAGGGAGCAAGTTGCAGCAAGAGGGAGAGACTTCTGGCTTCTTCAGCAGCCTGCCTCATCTCTGGGTCCCCCTTCTCTCTTCCACCGCCTCTTCCTGCTCACCAAACCCTGTTACCTCTTCAGCTCCCAACACCTCCTCTTCCCAGTCTTTCCCCTCTTCTCCTCATGACCATTCCTTGTCTTCCCACCACTACGCCCCTGACTCTGACCCTTCTTCCCCTGGGGATTCCCTTAGGGGTTCTCTACCTGGTGCCTCCCCCACTCCTTTGCATTCAGCCAGTCCATGACATTCAGTCCATCATTTGAAAAATAAGACTCTAGAGTCATCTTGCCCCAAAATGGAAACCAGACATTCTGCTTTGGCGACCGCAGCCATAGTTTAATGTGCCATTTGGAACATAGTTTCTCTATCTTGAGTTTCCAACCCTGGATTTGAACCAGAAACAGAAGAAACAACCAACCAGCAACCAAACATTACAGGGGAGAGCCCTTTTCATGGCTCCAGTCCCTCCATTCCCCCTCTCCTGTTCTGTTCCCACACCCCACCCTCAGGCACCAGTCCGTCATGGCCACTGAACATGCACAGTTCTCTTTAGGCTGTGTTGGGAGAGACGGGGATGAACATTGGTGTGCCTAGTGTGGGATGTAAACACAGGAGCAGTCAATGACAACATTCCTAGAGTGTACATGTTAGAACATGGGGAGGGATGTCTGTCCAGCAAGCAGGTAAACTTCCTGGGGACGGACTTCCTCCACATGTGACCAGAGGTGGGTGTGGCCTCACCTGTGCAGGTAATGACAAAAGCACAGGGCAGGCAGCCATCTCTCTCTCTCTGCCATTTTCCTTTGATGAGGAAACATCTAAGGATGCCCTCTTGGCTCCCAGCCAAGAGAGGAGATAAGGTCTATCTTGCAACAAGATAGATTCTAAATATATGTAACCTTTTTAAGCCTGTCTGCCTTCTGGGATCATATTGTGAACAGATCGTGAGTAAACTCTTTTATACTTTTATAAAGACTGTGTTGTGTCTTGTATTTTAAGAGGGAACAAAAGGGGAAATTACCAGAGTAATTATTATAGAGGTTCTAGCGAACCTGTGAACACGTTACCGTTGCGAACTAAAAGGGGAATGTTTATAAACTCTGCTGATATTTTGGGAACTTGTTAGCACAAGTTGGATAAGGATATAATTAGTCAATATATCCTCTCCTGCACCCCAGAACATTCCCACACCTAGTTCATCTCCACTGATTTCTATGGGGACTTTCAGCCAGTGGTGTTGCAACGGGGGGGGGGGACATTACGCCCCAGGTTCCATGTCTGCAGGGGTGACAAGAAGTCACCCCATGGGGGTTCGTGGCAGCACGAGCAGCCATTGCGCCGCCGCAGCCACATGTGGAGGATCCTCCATTCACGGCTGCAGCCGCAAGCAGAGGATCCCGGCACCAGTGGCAAACTGCTAAGTACACTGTATGTGCAGCATCGCATGCATGCACTGTACGTAGCGACGGCGCACAGGCGCTGAATAGCTGTTTACTGCTGGCACCACTCCAGCGCTGTATGGACGGGGCTGGGATTGAGAGGATCCCGGCACTATCCGTACAGCGCTGGAGTGGCACCGGTGGCTATACAGCGCATTTGTGGCGTCGCTACGTATGGCGCATGCGGTAGCAACGCCGCACATGCGCCTTACGCAGCAACACCCACCCTGGGTGTCATGACGCCATCCTTCGCCCCTGCTTTCAGCCCCCGCCCCTTAATGCTCCTCTTCTTCTAAATACTGTTTTTGTACTTCTGCAAACCTCAGGGTTATCATAACTCTTCCTATTTTCGATACGTAAGTTACGGTATGCAAAGACTTGAATCAGAATTAGGGCACAGGATCATGATGATGATGATAACTCTTCCTTCCTAAACAAAAAAGAGACACCCGCTTACACAGATTTTGCTAACTTAACCACTTTTCCCTCTGGCCTCTCCCCATGTTCACATAATTATTCCTAAATTACATTCAGCAGTTTCTCAGTTGGGAAAGCGATAGAAGCCCCAACAAACGGGCTTATTTGCACTGCCTGGGTTCCCTGAACCTGACCCCCACATCCACTGGTTGTAGATGGCTGGTACCAGCCAACTCTAAGCCACTGTCCCTGGACAAACATCTATTGTTAAAATACTAATGTAAGGCATTTAGTCAATCCACTGTTCTCAGTCGCTATCAAAGGAAACACTCACAGAAATATAAAAGCAGGAAGCATAACTAAAAACACATGCAGATTTGCCAAGAAAATGTGCTGACTGGGATTTTCATAGAAAATGGCACCAGACTATAAACCAGACTATAGCATTTTAATTCTCCTATAGTTGCAAAAATCCCTTTAATAATCTGATGTTGTGGTGAACCAATCCATTTAAACCAGATTGTTGGTTTTTTAAATGAGAGGTATTTGACAATTAATGCAATTTTACATACAAATTTGAAATTGTATTGAATGCTAAGATACCTCTTTCTGAATTCATGGCCCACTCTCTTGATAGGGCTGCCGCCTCTGTGGCTTACAGGCAGAGTCCTTCTATCAAGACCATAGCATATTGGCCACAAGTAGAGAGCTGAATCTAACTGGTGGGTCACATCCTGCTCAAGCTCCAGGCTTTGAACTGGAAAGTCCAGGTTAAGGAAAAAGAACAGAAAGTCAGTTGAGGACAGGCATATAAAGGGCAACATTTCATATATTTTTATATTTTTTTGCAGTCAGCTATCATCACAAAAAGCACAGGCAGCAGAGTATGATAGCATGATAGTGGCAGCAGCAAGGGAATACCCTTCTCTGTTTTGCCTCAGGTGGCAAAGCATCTTTGGCTGGCTTTGTACACTGCATGTGCTGTTTGTATTGGTTCTTTGTCCAATTCACCCAGGTATGCAGTGGCGTAGCGTGGGGGGTGCAGGGGGTGCCGGCCGCACCGGGCGCAACATCTGGGGGTTAGGGTTAGGGGGCGCAAATCCACGGGTTAGGGGGCGCAAATCCACGGGTTAGGGGACACAAATCCACGGGTTAGGGGGCGCAAATTACTTGCCTTGCCCCGGGTGCTGACAACCCACGCTACGCCACTGCAGGTATGCAAGGCCTTTGTGAAATCTCTCCATAAATACGCTCACCATAAGCTGGTTCTAGGTCCCCTCTATCCCTTCTGTTCTCTGACAGGAATGGACTTTATGTGTAGGTCTACTCTCAAGAATTTGTAGTTGTCTCTGCATCTGGGCAGCTCAGAACACTGATTCCAGTGGTATACAGTGGTACCTCAGGTTAAGTACTTAATTCGTTCCGGAGGTCCGTTCTTAACCTGAAACTGTTCTTAACCTAAAGACTACTTTAGCTAATGGGGCCTCCTGCTGCTGCCGTGCTGCCGGAACCCGATTTCTGTTCTTATTCTGAAGCCAAGTTCTTAACCTGAAGCACTATTTCTGCGTTAGCAGAGTGTGTAACCCGAAGCATATGTAACCTGAAGCGTATGTAACCTGAAGTGTATGTAACCCGAGGTACCACTGTATTCTGAAAAATATGTAAGTCAAGATTTCCTGGCACCGGTTTGATTATGTCCACATATATTTCAGCTAGACTGTTGGGCTGTGGTTAATACATGCTAATGGTCAACTGAATGAACTTCTTCTCCGAACATTTGCAATTCTGCCAATGTGTATTGAGGCCCATTGTCCAAGATTAACTCATTGTCAATGCAGTGCCTGGCAAACACAGCCTTGGTGTGATATATTAGTGCTAGAAAGCGTGTTTTTAGTTGCATCACCTCTAAGTAACAACTTGTTGGCAGGCTGCTAGCTTTAAGAGCCCGGATTGACACTGCGCTCCTGTACTGCCTGTGTGATTCCATGTGGGACTTCAGTACCGCTTCCGTTGCGCGTAAAACAAGGCGGCTAAAAGCACCACGAGAAAGATGTCCAAATAGTGAAATGGATTAGTTCAATGGACGCGAGGTCACAAGTCATGTGAATCATAGAATCACAGAATCATAGGACCTGTAGAGTTGGAAGGGACTCCAAGAGTCATCTAGTCCAACCCCCTGCAATGAAGAATCAAGAGTCAAATTTTAATTTTACCAGCCCAAATGATTACAAAACGTTGACTGGCTTCTACAAAAGAAACTAAGACTATGTTGGCAGTAACTGAAGGTAGGCTTCATAGTCTGCCCTTGGGATCTGCCCCTCAGCAATGGGATTTAAAACAGAAAAAGTTTCCCTAGAATCAAAAACACGAAGCTTGTATTTATTTAAGACAGAAGATATCCAAGTGGAGGCAGTTGTGAGGCTGAGTAAGCTTAGGACAGAAGTGTGGAACAATCTCCTGGAGAATTCCAAGGAGAACAGTATGGCGTCTGAGGACACACAAGAACGGGAAAGGACTTCCCAGGGGCAGGGGGCTTCTAAGACAAAGGATGATTTAACTGAGGGAAAAGCTGGAGGGAAGGAGCATTGGATGACAACAGGCAGATATGAAGCCATTTGTAGATACAGAAACATACTGTTACAGCCACTCCAGGAGTCTCCCAGCCCCCAAGAGTACAAAGCAAAAAACAAATTGTGTGTATCATTAACGCTAATACATTTAACAATTCAGTCGCACATTCTACCAATGATCGTAATCTTCCCCCCTCCCAAATCACATGAGCCAATACACAATTCATATCAGTGACACATTTTTAATATAACGTTTTTAATAGCAATTGTTAATTGTCGCCAGATTTGGCAACTGACATCTCCACCATCTGGCTGGTCATCTGGTGCCAGCCGATCTATGGGGACGAGGGCTTTCTTTCCACTGAGGATTGTTGACACCTTGCTTTGTAAAGCAAATGAAGACAAGATGGGGGATTTATCTGAAGAGGGAATAAATGCTGTGCACAAAAGGAATCAAGTGGAAAAGCAGTTGAGAAGAGGTGTGGCTGCAGTTTCACGCTAACAAATATAGAAATCAAATCAAACCTCTTTTACACAATTAGAGGGGGTAGTTTGCCCAAACCTGTATCTTTATCAATTTGTGAACAACTTTGCGTAGAGAATCCATTTTGTTCTTTTTGCAATTTGTGATATTTGGAGAGTTGTAACCAGCCAGAGCAAAACAGGTCATACAGAGAGCACAGCAGGACTTCAGTAGGCATGTATAGGAATGCACCGGAAAAAGCCTGTGGCAGCTCAAAGCACCTTTTCCCCCCCCTTTTTTAAAAAAATCCTTTTAAAAAAGGAATGTAGGAGGTAGACAGGGCTGGAGCCAAGGGGGTCCTTGGCAGCTGGCAAAGGGGAGTGGGTGATAAGGCGGGTAGTGCTGGCAAAGGGGACTTGGCGCAGGGGTTAGCAATCTTGCAAATGTAGGTGTAGAGGGAAAAGGTGAAAATGGGCTGGCGGGGCGTGTATGTGTGTGTCAGAGAGAAAAACACAAATCTGCCCCTTCAAGGGGAAAATTTGATGGGGGAGATGTTGGGCTCGCGCCCTGCAGTTTATCACTGGGATATTGGAGGGTATGCAATTGTAAAAAGATAACATGCGATAGCAAACTATGCATTTAATGTCGTAAGAAAACTCTGCATCATCAGGTTATCAGCATTGTGTGAATGTAATCTATGTTTGGAAGCGGCTCATTTCTCCCTCAATTTTTTTCCCTTGTCCTGAGACTGGATAAAGTTGTGAAATTAACTTGAACTGGCTGTGTGTATTGGTTGCAGACAGAGCCATCTTATCCATAGGCGCTAGGGGTGCGGGGCACCCGGGTGCTGGGCTCTCAGGGGCGCCAGGCCAAGAGTCTGGGGCCCAAGAGTTGAGTCTGGGGAAGAGCCCGCCCATTGGTCGGAGCGCCACGGCAGGCTCTTCTGCTGCAGGCGACTCTGCGCCGCGAGTTCGGGGGCAACCGAGCCAGCGAGACGCTGAGGTGGCAGGCTAGCTCCTGCACGCCAGGGACTGGGCAACCGGGAGGCGCTAGGCGAATCTTTGCACCCCGGTGCCACATACGCTTAAGACAGACCTGGTTGCAGAATATGCAGCTGCCTTAAAACAAAACAGTTGAGAAAAACAATGTTGCATAGTTGGAGAGCTATGCAAGACTTCTTATAGTTACTTGGTGAATAAAGGAGGACCCATCTATTCCTTCACATGCTCCAATACAGTTATAGTCCAAGTTCTAGCAACCCCTGCTGCTTCAAGTGGGAGGGCTGAGAGATAGGACTGTTCACCTGCAAACCCTTGTATGGTTCTCTTGTAAAGAGGTATCAACATGGGGGGGGAATATTGTTTTCATTTGGCTTTTGACCAATTAAAATCAGTGAAGGGCTAGCAATTAAAGGCTCTTCTCTCAACCATGGTTATGAATTTCTTTATGTGCCTTTGTGTATCACAGTTGGGGGGAAAACCCAATTAAAATTGTACCATGGCATTATATCTGACATTTTTCTCCATGGAGCTCAAGGTGGTTTACATAGTTCTCCTGCTCCTCATTTAATCCCCCAATATTTTCCACTTTGGGGTTACTTCTAACTGTTTAGAACAGCTAACAGCGCCATCACATGCATGTCTACACAGAAGAAAAGTCCAGCTGAGCAAGTGGGTTTTCCAAGTTCCTATATGAATCAAGAGGGAAACTAGGACATGTTTGCTGACTGGAAACATTTCTTAACGTTTCCAAGACTGTTTAGTATTTAATTAATACTATGAGACTTATCTCAGAACCTGGAAGGATTTGAAAACAACACAGGGTGAATTGGGGCCATAGGAAGAGTTACAAGTTGCGAGAGTCTCTATCCCAACAGTATATATGGAATGAATTCAGCCATTTTCCTAGGTGGACAATGGGGAAAAAAGTTTGCAGCATTTAAAGCTCTAAGAACGAGATCACTCATAATTTGCACATATTTCTTTTTCCCTGAGGCAATTAGTTAGTACAAACACCCATGAGGAAAATTTCTTTATAAATACAGCCACGCTTTTCTAGGTAGAATATATGCTGGGCATTATTAGAATATATGTTGTACATTTATTTAAAAATGAAGACCTGTGAATAGTCTATTTATTACATTTCTGTCCCGTGCCTTTTTATCAATAATTTCTTCATTCTCCTGGGCAAATTGCTTGAAAATGAATGTCCCTTGGCAATCTACCTTTCTAACTTTTAAGGCAGAAAATACCCTTGCATGTTTAGGAGCCTATTATTAACACTGACCAAACACTGTTTGTTTGTAGACAAAGATAACTCATTGTAACTGTGTGGTGAGCCCTCATCTATGTCACTAGTTCTGCTATTTTACTCACAAATTTCTCCCGGGTGTTGCAAAGCTACATTCTGATACAGAATGGTTGACTGCGCATTTCTATCATTCACCTGAATTCAACAAGCATTAAAAGAATACACTCGATTTTATGCCGCTTTCCATAACCAACATGTTATTGAGGTTCATACACTTCTCTGAATTCGTTCAGGAGAGGAACAAGAAGTCCATACAGGCAGCAACCGATTACGTTGCTGCCTGTATGCAGGGGTTATGGGGGTTACGTTCCAGACCCCCGTGAGCATCGGTGGGGCACAATGCTCTGTTCTGCCCCTTTCTGTGACTTTTCAGGTCACTTCCAGGTTCAGGCAGATGTGCTCATGTGTGGTTACGCACATACATGGACAAGCACAGGGCTTTTTCCCAGCCAGAATTCAGCAGAATTCAGTTCCGGCACCTCTCAGGTGGGCGCCATTGCCATTCTAAGAGAACGAGGGAGGCATTCATGGTGAGTTCTGGCACCTCTTTTTCTAGAAAAATAGCACTGGACAAGGCTAAATCAGTTGCTGCTTGCATTCCCTTTCTTTATGAGGCCAAAGGACTTCCCTTCAAATATGCACTTCCTGTGAAGCGCAGTAAACAGGGATTAAAATGAACAAAACAACCAGGAAGCATTAGCCAAGAAGCACCCTATGTATATCAGGCGTAGGGTTCCAGCCTCATATAAACCTAGCAGGTTTGAATCTAATTAGTGTATGAAGGTGTAAGCTGTCCTGCCAGCAGTGGCGTAGCGTGGGGGGTGCAGGGGGGGCTGGCCACACCGGGCACAACATCTGGGGGTTAGGGTTAGGGGGCGCAAATCCACGGGTTAGGGGGCGCAAATTACTTGCCTTGCCCCGGGTGCTGACAACCCACGCTACGCCACTGCCTGCCAGGCTTAGCCTGTGCCATCACTTCCCACCGGCTCACCAAGCCTTTGTTATCTCTCACTCTTCAAGTGAATTTTGGTATGTAAGGAGATCTGAGAATGGCTTTAACCAGCCTCTTTTGTTTCAGTCCAGAACAGAGTCTGAAACAAGTGTTCTTCTGCACCAACAGTTCAGAAACTTGCACCTTTTGTAACTCAGCAAAGTTTTGACTGCCTGTGCATCTTTTCTGACTTCTGCACGGAAAAGCACATGAATCTGAACTTTGAAGAGTTCCGTGTAGGAAAGCCATTTTATGACTTCTCAAATGTGTGGTCTATCTCTGTGCTAGGGAAGGGGGATGGTTTGGGAAAGAGCTTTTCAAAGAGGACATTTTGGGATTCATTGCAAGGGCACATTTTCAAGGTTTGACAGCCCCTGTCCCCACGCTTTTCTTTGATCTCAAAGAGCAAACTTTGCTCTTGCCTTCCAGGGTCCTCGATCGGGCTGGTTTTCACGCCCCTTGTCCGCTTCTCTCCCTGCCTGCTTCCCACTTTGTCCGCTCCGTTTCGGAGCTGTGGCCCAACTTCAGCCCCCCGAGAAAGGGGGCGAGAGGCTTCCCTGAAGCCGCCTCGACGCCCAGCCTCCTACCTCCAACTTGGGCGCCGTTGTGCTCCAGCAGCGCCGTCTCCCTCGGACTTTCCCTCAGGCGCTCTCTCCATCCCTCGCTCGCCGCCTCGCTCCGGGCCCCGGGCGCTCTCTCGCTCCCTCGGATGCAACTCCGCCCCGCGCTTCTCCCCCTCCGGCCCCAGATGCGCGGCGACTACAACTCCCGTCATCCCTCGCCGCTGGTCCCGAGGGCCGGGGATGGTGGGCCTTGTAGTCGCTGCGCCCCACCTGGGCGCCGAAGCCGCGCATTCCTTCCCCGGCGCGCCCCCTGTAAGGCGGTCCGCTCCGCCCCTCCGCTTCCTCGGCTGCGCGCATCCTGGCGCCTCGCCGCCCTCCCGGAGCAGCCGGGGCGACCCTCCTTCCCAGCCGCGCCGGGACCGCGGGGCCGCCTCCCCTTTGTCCGGCTCCTGCGCCCTCGAGTCCGGCTTCCCCTGCAGGCAGGCCGGCCTGCCCGGCCCTCGCCCGGCCCAGCCTCGCCCGCCGACCCCCGGGCAGCGGCGGCGGGACCCGCGCGCCGCCGCGCCGCACTCACCGTCTTGGCTGCGCCGTCGGAAGCGAACCCGGGCAGCGGCGGGGAAGGGCTGCGCTCCGCTCGCGGCGGCTCCGCCTCGCCTCTCCTCGGCTGCCAGCGGAAACCAGGGGAGGGAGCGGGGAGGAGCCGGCCGAGGCCGCGCGGCCGCCCTCCGCCCCGCGTCGCCCGCTCCCCGAGCGCGGCGCCCTGGGGCTCCGGGAGAGGGAACGGGCCGGGGACGGAGGGCGCCCGGAGGGGCCAAGAGGCGCCCGCTGCTTCGAGCCCCTCGCCCCGCGATCGCCGGGCGAGCGAGGCCACGGCGCTCCTGCGAGCGGCTGCTCCGGCCTCCTGCTCCCCGATGCCGGCAGAGGTGTCTCTGCTGGAAGCTGAGCTGGGGACGGTCCCATGCCAGAACAAGGGCAGCGCGGTTGTGCGCGGCCCGCGAGGATCAACTTGAAACCAGATCGGACCCTGCTTAGCTTTGCAAATGTCTTAGCGTTTTCATCGCTGCACCGCAAGCAGGGTTCCTATATGGAGTCAGGTGGTCCCTGAGGTATCCTGGACTGATTGTATGCAAGAGGCAAAATAAAAAAATTCCTTCCAGTAGCACCTTAAAGACCAACTAAGTTAGTTCTTGGTATGAGCTTTCGTGTGCATGCACACTTCTTCAGATACACTGAAACAGAAGTTGCCAGACCCTTCTATATAGTGAGAAGGTGGGGAGGGGTATTACTCAGAAGGGTGGTGGGAATGGGTGATTGGCAGATTGCTGAGATGAGCCTGTTGACGACTCTTAACGACTGCAATAGGTCTTACAGGAAAAGGCAAGGGGTGAGAAGGTGAAAAATGGCTTAGTCATGTATAATGAGATAAGAATCCAATGTCTTTGTTCAGACCAGGTCTCTCCATGGTTTTAAGTTTGGTGATGAGTTGCAATTCAGCAGCTTCTCTGAAGAGGGTCTTTTAAATCAGTTATTAGAACACTGCCCACTAATGGGGCTACACGGCCTAAAGCAGCCTCTTTTAAGTCAGGCAGTTGACTTATAAAATGATGGTGTTGAGGGTCATCGGGAGCATAAAAAGCTGGATATAATAGGGGGCATCTTTATAGGAGACTAGAGAGGAATTCCAAACCTGGGAGCTGCTAGAGAAGTCTGTGTAGTGACTGGGCTCCCATTTGATGTTGCTAGAAACTGTTTAGGAAGGCCGAGAAGGCTTCGAAAACAAGATCACCGGGGCAAGTGTCATAGGTGCATGCAGTGGTAATCAGAGTACAAAACTCAGTGCAAAACATTCAAAAGAAACATACTGGTAGCAGTATTACATTTTTAAATATATAAATTATTTTATTGGAATACAAAAAATATAAATATAATCAATACCATACAGTTTTGGATTAGGCATAGTGGAGGCTTCTACAAAACAAATACAGTTCCAAAGCAATAAGAGATCCCTTATTTCTTGATCGTCTGCACTGATTTTGCAGAGAAGCATTTACAGTATATGTAGGCAGAGGAGGACTGAAAGTGCAGCATAACACTACATTTGCAACAGCAACCAAGGTGTAAATTCCTACCCTTTGCATTCTTTTGCTTGTTCAAACAGAAATGTAATAAAAATCCACAGCTGGGTTAAAATCCGAGTCAGCCAATTCCAGCATACGAGATTTCCAAGCAAGGAAGTACACAGAATTTTTGTTTAAAATTAGGATTGTAGCCTAATTCCATAGACAAACTACAGCATGAAATCACAACAGGGTTAAGTCAGAGAAGTCTGACTGCTAGGAACAGGAGCCAAGTTTGGCCACATGAAGCCAGCCCCATTTTATGTGGTGGTAGGGACAGTCTCTTACTTTAAAGTGCTCCAAATTTAACAGCAGAAACTACATACCTGTATCACTTTTATACTAATTAATTGTCATGCATTATAGGAAGAATTTTGTTATTTAGTGATTGTATAATAATTCTTCCTATTTCACCCACAAAACTAATTCATGAGGAGACGAAGTGACTGTTTAAGCCAGTTTAAGTCTGTAGTGTTTGTATTTCAAAGATTCAAATGGCTAAAGGCAAGTAGCAAGATCATGTGCATCTAGACAAAAAATATTTCTGGCACCAGAAAAACATTATTGAGCTGTGGTATGGACAAAGATGAAAACCTTAAAAAAAGTGATGTTCTTTAACAGCTGACACAGTTGGGGAAACAACCAAGGGACCTGTCTTTTAGTCAAACATCTGAGGAGACGCAACAATCTAGACTCACCAGCACAGAATGCAGCCAATGCCATCTTGCAGGGTCTTGTGCTTCCAAGGACAAACAAGATGCATAGAGATGGAAAAGAGGAGCATGGCCCTGGATCTCTTGGGAAATGGCTCTCTCATCCCTTCCTTGAGTTCTACACAAGTGCACAATGCTATTAGTGGCAACATTTCCTTGAAGGCAATTGCAACTCACCAGCTTTTTCTAAAAGTGATGAGTAATCGTTCACTTACAGCAAAGTGCAGAATTTACAATTGATAATAATGGTTTTTATTCCACCTATAAGAAAACATTTCAGCAAACCTGCATTGCTTTGAAAGAAGACAACACGGTATTTACTAATACAGGGATTTTAATGGCACACAAACCAGACACAACTGCATTTTAATGAAAAGGTCTCCCTTGGGAGGTTGTGGACTCTCCTTCCTTGGAGGTTTTTAAGCAGAGGTTGGATGGCCATCTGTCATGGATGCTTTAGCTGAGATTCCTGCATTGCAGGGGGTTGGACTAGATGACCCTTGGGGTCCCTTCCAACTCTACAATTCTATGAAAGTCCAGAATTGGTGACCAGAAAGGGAAGGAGCAGCTTCAGACAGCAGGAAATGACAGCAGGGGTTATTCAGCTGTCAGTGTTCTTTGGAAATACAGGGCATAACACCTGAAGGCAATTTACAGAAGAAATTCTACGAGATACACAATGAACTGCATTGCAGAGGGTTTGACTAGATGACCCTCAGGGCCCCTTCCAACTCTACAATTCTATGATTCTATGAGCTGTAGTTAAGAAGGTGCTCAGCCCAAGGATCCCCTGAGAGCCAAGATGCAATCAAGGTCCCTTGGGTCAAGAAGCACTAATGCCTTATCTGTTCCAATAATCTGTAGGCAACCATGGAATATAAAGATTTGGCTTAATCTAGCAGAGATAGCAGCTTTCCTTCTGCCTTAGAATATACATGCACTTAATCAGTTTTTAATGATCATATTCAAGCAAATATGTCCAAAAAGCAAAAAACATCTTACCCAACTGAACATTTAGAATGTACAGTTACATATGAAACAAGGAAGATTGCCTTTAACACAAAAAATGCTTTCCTTGCCTACCAACAGGAGTGCTGTGTTTTTTAAATAATTTCTCAAAAACAAACAGATCAATTAATAATGAAAAAAAAAGGCTTATCACTGAATGAAACAAGAAAATTAGAAATCCTTATATGGCTCTTGAAACTAGCATGGCATGTCAATCAGTCAATTACTGTTATCAGCATGACATGTCAAGGATGTCATCTCTTCACTTTTCATGAAAAATTACCTTGTGGAAAGACACTGACAAGGTGAATTTTGCCTTATTCAAGCTGATCAATAAACTTCACCTTATCGGAGAACATACCTCTACAACAAGTACTCTTCAGCAGATGCAAAGCGGCAGAGCGACACATGGAAACCAACCAACTTTACTGGAAAACAGGACTGTCAAATAGCAAGACATCCAAGACATCTCTTGTTACAGGAGCACAGATGTATCAGTGGCATTAGCATCAAGGACACGAGTAATTTCATGAGGAAAACAGGCAGCAAAGTTTCATTAATGTGATTCTAACAACAGGAATTCCTAGACACTGGTGCTCAGTTGCTCAGGGGGAAGCAGGGCTCTTTTCTAAAAAGCCTCCCTCTCAGGATTACGCTTTCCTTATTCTTCTCCAAGAATGAACACATCTTAGAAAGACAGCATTCTATGTAGTCAGCCACCAGGGCTCCATTTTCATTCTAGGTAAGCACAGGGGACATTTTAGCTGCTAGTTTCTGCCCCACACACCCCAGGATTATCAAGTACAATTTTCTTCTCAGATGTTAGCACAGGAAGAAAAACAAGAAGCGGTCTTGTTGCACTACGTCTGTCATTCACATGCCAGTTTGCTATCAAAACTGGAGAGTCCAACGGCAAATGCCTGAAGGGCGCACAGGGGGTAGTTAAAGTCCAAGGTGAAGACATCTTCTGCCACACGGCCAAATTGCATTACAATGTAGTCAACTAGAGAAAGGGAGAAAGGGAAAGAAATCATAATCTAGCTGCATCATATGAATGGAATCATCACATTTATCCGTAGCAATTCCCTACCTGCTATTTGCCCAATCTGCACATATCAAACCCTGAGGCAGATATTGTTTCTCACAATTGGTTAGGGCCCACGCTTCCTTATTTTCAAGACACCATTCCTATATTTTTTAAGCCGAAAAGGAACCTTTTTGCCTCATAGCAGAATGACGGTCCTCCTCTTCCTGGCCATTATATCAAAGCTGACAGAACATCTTATCAGGCATCCTGAGGGCTAGACAACGGAGCAGGGCAGGCAGATGGTACACAAATGACTGGTATTGCATGCTTCAATTTGGTGCCCATCACCTCATGATGACCTCATGGAGCTGGCCATTATGTATGAGAGATCTGGAGAAGACAGGGTGAATCTCCCCCAGTATAGCTCTGCAGAAAGCCAGTGCTGCCTAGGTTCGTTAGCCTAATATTGGGCTGGTGAAGCCAGTTGCTAGGCCTCAGGATAAGAACACTTTCAGCTTAAGAACGGATCTCCAGAATGAATTAAGTTCATAACCAGAGGTACCACTGTAAAATTGGGGCCATTAATATTCTAGCATCTCCCCATTCTGTTCAAAGGTATTCAAGCAACAGATGATGGTAACAATGGCTTGCAGCCAATTAAAAGTGAAAGACTTTGATGAAAGGAGTGTGTAAGTTGGGTGAGCAACATCTGTTTTGGCATGTAAGACTTCTGGAAGAAAAACATTGGCACAAGAGAAAGGGCTTAGAGGGACGGGAGGGGCGCAGGTGCAGAGATCTACCTATTCAGCATGGCAGTGGTGCTAGCAAAAGGATTTTGGAAAGCAACATGTGACTTCTTGGATTTGTCTTCTCTCCACCAAACCCAGCAATCATTAGTGAAAGATTCTGGATGCATTCTCAGCCCTGAACCTTCTAACGTTCTGGACTGAGAGTCTAGCCCTCCAACTTCTGCTGTAGCTATTAATGTCATAAGACTTACGGTCATTTTCATGGACGATCTGGAAGTTCTTCACGGAGGCCTGGGTGACTCTCCCATGGAAGTTCAAGACATATGACTGGGTGTCATCATTCCATACTGGAGCTTTGTTGTGCAATTCAATTAGGTTCTCCATGTTTTTATTTTGCCATTTTGACAGCAAACTCTCATGCTCCTGTGCAACAGAATAAGCAAGAAAACAAGACCTCAGGTTTCCTTTCCCATCCCCTTTCCATCAGGCTTGGTCTGCAAAACTGCTGATAGCTCTTCAACTTCACAGTCCCGACTTCATTTTTTTTTTATTCCTACTCACCATCACAGGCACACATGCGAATGAAAATGGCAACATTTTCATTCTATTTCTCATTCAAATATAGAACAAACTCAATTTTCAATAAATTTAAATAGCTTTTCAAAACAAGTCTCTAAGCTCTCCTTGAAAAAAGTTACAAAGCAAAATGTGTAGCTGTCTTCTTATTCCTTCCCGTTCCCAAGGCTGTTATCCTTCCACTCCAACTGAGCTTATGTTTAGAAAATCTGAAGATCACTCTTTCTTGCATCACGTAAACAGAACATATAACTTGCGAACATGCTCTTATATACTGTGGCTACTCTCCCTCTTTCAGCTGAAGTGCTCTTCCACAGATGGGCAACAACACTCAAGATTCGACAGAGGCTATGACAACCTAGCTGAATATTATGGATTCAAGAATAAGCTACACACATGTCTCTACTACACTGTCAGAACTCTTAAGGGGAATAGTAGAATTCTTTTAAGTGAAAAGTGTCCTAAAGTGCCTAATATTCAGTTATTCAAAGGCATGCCTGTTGACTGCTCCTATCATCACTAAAATCTGAAACTCCATTTTCTCACTGTAGTGTGAATATGACCCAATTGGAAACTTGCATTTCGTGGCCTGATTTGAATCCGTTGATGATTGAGATTCATTCCTGGAATAATGACTGACATTTTCCTGGGTCCCTTGAATCCGAGCACGTTGGTTTCCTGTTGGAAAAAGGAGGTAGAAATTTTAGGAGGAGAAGACTGACCTTAAATATACAAATTTTATTGGATTAGAATGGTGTCTGGCAAATACACTGGCCATGCTTGCTTGGAAAAGGCAAACCAGTTCCCAACATCCCACTTCACTCTAGCATTGCCCAGAAAGAAACAAAGCAGGGTGGAGTGATGGGAGATG
This sequence comes from Podarcis liolepis, assembly GCF_965112155.1. Taxonomy (NCBI): domain Eukaryota; kingdom Metazoa; phylum Chordata; class Lepidosauria; order Squamata; family Lacertidae; genus Podarcis; species Podarcis liolepis. The sequence continues at coordinate 73,137,030 of NC_139564.1, read as the reverse complement.
AAGGGGTAGGCTCAGTCCTCACTCCTAACAGTGTCCCCGAGTGCACACCATTATTTTTACCCACATGAGTGAAAATAGCTTGCCTATTTCTATTTCTGAACCAAGATTTAATGGGTTCACAAAAATGCAGGGAACATACAGCCGTGGAATTTTGTGTTGCCTTGGGGTCAGAAAACCAGCTGTTCTAGTTAAAAGCCAGGATCCTGCCACCATTTTGGCAGGCAAAAGTACTATTTTAACCTTACCCCTTTCCCACTGAAGTATCCAAGCCTAGCAGTGAATCTCAACACAGTAACTAGTCCAAAGATTTGCTCCAGTTCCTTATACTCCACAGCAAGTAGCTACTGTGTCTCACTCCCACTACTCACCTCTGCCTTCTGTGTGATCTTATCTACAGTGGTACCTCACAAGACGAATGCGTCGCAAGACGAAAAACGCGCAAGAGTTTTCAGTTTTTTGAGTCGTTCCGCAAGACGAATTTCTCTATGGGCTTGCTTCGCAAGACGAAACGTCTTGCGAGTTCTTGCGAGTTTGTTTCCTTTTTCTTAAAGCCGCTAAGCCGTAAATAGCCGCTAAGCCGCTAATAGCTGTGCTTCGCAAGACAAAAAAACCGCAAGATGAAGAGACTCACGGAACGGATTAATTTCGTCTTGCGAGGCACCACTGTACTTCGTTTTAGTAACTGGACCTGAGAATGGGCTAATTTCCTTCATGAGCTCTCATCACCCCACGGATGAGTTAATTGCAAGTGCAAGGTCAACTTTGTAGCAAAGTTTTTTTTTATTATCTTGAGCAGGTAAATTTTGAGGTCTGGGATTTGTGAAGGTAGAAGTTCATATAATTTTCATTAGTGATAATTGAAAAATAGTCTATTTATTCAGAACAGTTGTTAACAATGTAGATTTGGCAAGTTTGGCCCTCTTCCTCCTCTGAAGTTTTATGTGCTGGAGTCAAAGCTTATTGGTGAGTATTAACTTGGTTTCTTAAATGTATAGCGGCTTTTTATTACAGAAGTGCTGACCCTGTTAATGTTTAATTTTATTATTTTTTAACAGATTTGTCATATTATTTTTTCTGATGACCACTGGTGACCTTTGTGTTGAAATAGGCTTAGCACATGTTGAAATATACTGCATAAATCCTACCAGAGATGTATTATTGCAGTAATTGTAACTATGAAAATTACTTTATTATAATAAATAATTATGCATCTTTTTCTTAACTAATTTTGTGACAGGAGTGAGCCAGCAGTTAACCCCACTGAGCAAGTTGGAGTTAACTCTTTATTAGCAAAAACACAATCTGCACATGAGCGTCAGGCCTCATGAGGACAGCAACTCATCTCTGGCAGGCCTTGCCCCCATGAGGCAGCTGCTGAGACTGAAGGTCCTCCCCACAGCTGCCTAAGTTCTCTCCTCTTCAGGGTTTTCCCCAAGCAATCTTGAGATTGTGCCTGTGTGAAGCTAACTTCTCCTCCGCCCTCCCTCTTCATGCCTCTCCTAAGTTCTGGGAGATCGAGGAGGGAAGGGGAGCTCGTTGCAGAAGGAGGGAGAGACACTCATGTCTCTTCAGCAGCCAGACTCACCTCTGCCTCTTGGCCTCCCTTCTCTTCTGCTTCAGCTTCTGTCCAGTTCTGGACTTCTCTCTGCCACAGACTCCCCCTGCCCACAAAGCCCTGTCACCTCTTCAGCTTCCAAGACCTCCACCCAGTTCTCCCTATGACCACTCACTGTCATCCCACCACCATTCCCCAGCTGGTTCCTCCCATCATTCCTCTACATCCAACCAGTCTGTGATAGCTATGCCATATAGCCATCTTGCATGTAGAAAGGTAGATAAAATTGTTGCAACAAAGATTTATGAACAAAGCAATAAATGTTTCCTAGATTATCTGTGGGTGAAATACATTTTAGAATGCTTCAATTTTCAAACCAGTCAGGATTAAAGCCTAGACTAAGTCAAGGCTGCACCTTGCAGGTTCTCTTTGGTCCTTCCAATACAGGTTAGCATGAACAATTCTTCTCCCTCACTCTGCCCCCAGTAGTAAGTTACTTACGTAACAGATTGCAGCCAGCTCGTGCCGGGTGTGAGCTTTTTCCACCAGTCCCTGTGCTTTGACTGGACTAACCCCATGATCGTAAACAGTAAATTTAGTCCCCATTAGATTAGATCTAGGATTAGAGAATACAAGTGAGTTGGAAAATTTCCTTTCTCCTTAAAACACATCTGACATTTTATCATCCTCTTTCCCCAAAGCTTGCCTTAGTTTGCCCAGGAAATGAAAAAAACTATGCAACTCCACCACCACATTTTTCTGCGCTTTGGTCTTCGGTGCCCTTCTTCAGCTATATCATAGAACTGTAGAGTTGGAAAGGACTCCAAAGGTGATCTAGTCCAACCTGCTGCAATGCATGAATCTTAACCAAAGCATCCCTGGCCATCCAACCTCTGCTTAAAAACCTCCAAGGAAGGAGAGTCCACAACCTCCCGAGTTGGGCCAGTTCACTGTTTAACAGCTCTTACCATCATAAAGTTATTCCTAGTGTTTAGTCAGAATCTCCTTTCTTGCAACTTGAAGCCATTGGTTTGGGTCCTAGCCTCCAAGACCAGTGGTGTCTGGCCCCCATGGGAACCAGCCACCACTGGGGGATCTTTTGGCCCTCTGGATGTTGCTGTTGGACTACAACTCCCATCATCCTTGACTACAACATCTGCAGGGTCACATCAACCTGGACTCCCAACGTTCAAGGGTGATGGGATTTATAGCCCGGCAATGACTGAAGGGTTGCACGTTACCCACCCCTGACATACATGAACATACGTAATTGATCCGTCTAGCCCAGTATTGCCTAAGCACCAGGTTATGATTCTCACCATACAAGGAATTATGCCACAAAAAGCCATAACAGAGAAAGTCACACAACACAGGAAAATCACAAAAGTATCCAGCCTACATTGGGATCAGCTGAGGTTTTTTGTTGTGGAAGCAAGATACAAAACATGTCATAGCAAGCCCCCACCACCTCACTGAACATCGAGGAAGGGGCCATAGCTCTCAGTGACAAAGCTTTTCATATGGAAGATTCTAGGTTCAATCCCAGGCATCTCAAGTTCAAACAGATCTTAAGTAGCAAGGATGAAAAAGGCCTGACCTTGGAGAGCTGCTACTAGTTAATATGAACACTACGGTGGAAAAAAGAATTATCTGGGACGCAAGTAAGGCCGTGATGAGGGGGTTCCTGATACAACAGAATACTATAAAGAAAAGGAAACAAAATGAAAGGAAGGACAAAATTCTGGAAAGAATTAAAGAGTTAGAGAAGAAGCTAAGATCTAATCCGAAGTCCCAGCCGATTCTGCGAGAAATTAAACTTCATCAAGCGCAATATTCTAAACTGATAAATCAGGAAATAGAATGGAAGATTAAAATAATGAAACAAAAAACTTTTGAATCGGCTAATAAATGTGGAAAACTGCTAGCTTGGCAGTTGAAGAGGAGACAAAAATTAAATACAATAACAAGTTTAGAGATTGAAGGAAGAAGTATCCAGAACCCCGGAGAGATTAGAAAGAGTTTCCAGAAATATTTCAAAAATTATATACTCAAAGGCCACAAGACGAAATAGAGATGAAACGATTTTTGGAGAAAAATGGACTAACAAAGCTGTCAGAAGAAAACAGAACAATTCTGAATGGCAAAATAACACAACAAGAGATTGAGCAGGCCATCCAGAATATGAAACAGGGCAAATCGCCAGGGCCAGATGGGCTGACCTCCAAGTATTATAAGACACTGAAAGACTACCTGATACAACCACTGATGGAGGTCAGCAACGAAATTATGGAGGGGAAGAAGGCGCCGGAATCGTGGAAGGAAGCCTTTATTACGTTGATACCAAAGTCGGAAATTGAAAAGACACAATTTAAGAACTACCGTCCCATCTCCCTTTTAAATGTGGATTACAAAATATTTGCAGATGTTCTGGCAAGTAGATTCAAGAAAGTTTTAAGTGAAGTAATTCACAAAGACCAGGCAGGCTTTCTCCCAGGCAGACATATGTCTGCTAATACAAGGAACATCATAGACATACTGGAACTTTTGCAAACAGACATAAATACTAAAGCAGTTTTAATCTTCATAGATGCGGAGAAGGCCTTTGACAACATATCCTGGAAATTTATGAAGGGGAATTTAAAGGAAATGGGAGTGGGTTTGGGGTTCGAGAATGGGATTGACGCAATATACTCAGAACAAAAGGCCAAATTGATAGTTAACAATGTGGTTACAGAAGAGTTTAAAATTGAAAAAGGTACACGACAAGGCTGCCCGATTTCCCCGCTACTATTTATTTCGGTTCTGGAAGTGCTCTTGAATATGATTAGAGGGGACGGGCTGGTGGAAGGGATCCAGGTTGGAGGGAAACAATACAAACTCAAAGCGTTTGCAGATGACCTAGTTTTGACACTACAGGAGCCAGAATCTAGTACGAAAAGAGTACTACAACTGATTCAGGATTTTGGTTGAGTGGCGGGATTCAAACTAAATAAACAAAAAACTAAGGTCTTGGGAAAAAACCTGACAGATACTGAGTCGGGACGGTTTCAGAGAGAGACAGAATTAACTGTGGTTAAGAAAGTGAAATACCTAGGGGTAAACATAACAGCAAAAAACTTGAGTCTATTCAAAGATAATTATGAGAAATGCTGGTTGGAAATTAAGAGAGACTTGGACAGTTGGTCAAAATTAAAACTTTCATTGTTAGGCCGAATAGCTGCCATCAAGATGAATGTATTGCCAAAAATGTTATTTTTGTTTCAGACTTTGCAGATTGTAGACAAGACGGAGTGCTTCCGGAAGTGGTAGAAAGATATTTCTAAATTTGTCTGGCAGGGCAAAAAGCCCAGAATTAAGTTTAAGATACTAACGGATGCGAAAGAAAGAGGGGGCTTTGCCCTGCCAGACTTAAAATTGTACTATGAAGCCGCAGCTTTCTGCTGGCTAAAAGACTGGCTACTTCTTGAGGACACGGATGTATTGGATCTGGAAGGTTTTAACAATGCTTTTGGATGGCATGCATATTTATGGTATGATAAGGTTAAGATCAATAAGGCCTTTAAGAACCATATTGTCAGGAAAGCATTATTTAATGTCTGGACAAGATACAAAGACTTATTGGAGAACAAAACTCCGAGGTGGCTGTCACCCTTGGAGGCCAAGGCCCCAAAAAGAGCCAATATGGAGGCCAATTGGCCAAAGTATTGGGAGATACTAGAAAGAGATGGAGAAAATTGGAAATTGCAGAGTTTAGAGAAAATAAAAGACAAAGTGCGAGACTGGCTACACTATGCTCAGATTAAAGAAATATTCAAGAATGATAAAAAGTTAGGATTCCAGGCGGAGAAGTCGAAGTTGGAAACAGAACTGTTAGAACCTAAGACTAAAGTACTTTCAAAAATGTATAATTTGCTGCTGAAATGGAACACACAAGACGAAATGGTCAAATCGGCAATGATAAAGTGGGCACAGGATGTTGGGCATAATATTATGTTTGAAGATTGGGAAAGGTTGTGGACCACTGGGCTGAACTTCACTGCATGTAATGCTCTGAAGGAAAATGTAATGAAAATGATATACAGGTGGTACATGACCCCAGTTAAATTGGCTAAGATATACCATTCGTCTGATAATAAATGTTGGAAATGCAAGGAAAATGAAGGAACATTCTTTCACCTCTGGTGGACTTGCCCTAGAGTGAAGGCCTTCTGGGAGATGATATATAACGAATTAAAAAAGGTGTTTAAGTATACCTTTACCAAAAAACCAGAGGCCTTCCTCTTGGGCATTGTCGGCCAGAATGTGTTAAAGAAGGACAGAACATTTTTTATGTATGCAACAACGGCAGCAAGGATATTGATCGCTAAGAATTGGAAGACTCAAGAGCTACCCACCCTGGAAGAATGGCAGATGCAGCTGATGGACTATATGCAACTAGCTGAGATGACCGGCAGAATCCGAGATCTGGGAGAAGAGAGAGTTGAAGAAGACTGGAAGAAATTTAAGATTTATTTACAAAAATATTGTAATTTGGCTGAATGTTGATAGGGATGCCAGAACAGAAATAACTGTCTATCACTAAACTAGACTTAAGTTTAACCATACTTTAATGACTGAATCCAAAGACTATGAACAAAATGATAATTTGCTTGAAAATAATTTTATAACGATGCAAGTGTGTGGGGGAGGTGTGAGGGAGTCCAAAGTGATGATGAAAAGATGTCAAATAATTAATGTTATTTCATTGAATATGTTTTTTTTATTGTAAAACCTTAATAAATATATATTGAAAAAAAAAATAAAGTAGACAGTACGGGGCGAGATGAACACAGTATAAGTCACATCACTTTGAGAGTCTCACCTGAGTTTTCCAATAAAGCTTTCTCCTTCCCTGGACAGATCTGTTGGATCAATTGAAATGAGGTAATTCGATGTTTTGCTCTTTTTCCTTTTTCTCCCCGCAAGAAGGAATATCTAGACATATAAACATTTTAAAGAAGGTCAGGAGTGAAGGGAGAGAGAATATTTCAAGAGAGCATAGTAATGATGCATTTTAAAGCAATTTCTCTAGAGCACCACTTCTCACATGGTGGGCCATGCCCTAGTTTGAGATGGGCTTGGCAGTCCCCAGCCTCCGTCTACCTACCCACTCCTTCCTTCAGGAAGGCTGGGCATGTACCCTCGTACAAGCTGGCTTTCTCCTCTGTCCTCTTCCCACTGCAACTGAACTAGATGAAGAGGAGGAGGAGGCAGCTGAAGAGGGAGAAGTTGAAATGAGTGGAAGGGGGAAAGGAGACAATGGAGGCGAAGGACAGCAAGTGGCCAGATTAGACTCATCAAGCATCCTTACCAATCACACAGCTCCCACCAGCCTCAGCTGCTGCTTGCTTCTGTTAGCCCAGCCCTGAGGTCATTATGGAGGAGGACAAGCCACAATCCCTTGTCATCTCCTCTTCATATTGCCTGCTGCTCCTGCAGAATTCACCATTACTGAAAATTTGTGCTACGGGGGAACAGAAGTAGATGTTCTGCTGAATCACATGACTGGTGCCACTGGTGATGGAAATGTTAGTAATACTGATGTTGGGGAACATGCTGTTTCTAGTGGTTCCTTAAGCCAGCTGCTGTTGAAAAACCTTCAGGAGGACTGTTCCAGCAGCGGCTGAGGGAAATGGTGAAGAGGACAATGAAGAGAAGATAGTGAGGGATCGTGGATTGTCCTGCTCCATGCTGGATGTCAGGCAGGTTGCAGCTACCCTGTTGATGAAAATCCTCCTTGTTCTTCGGCTCAAGGAACTACACAAGCAAAGGCAGCTAGCTAGGATTTGGATCAACAAGGGAAGTGACTCAGTCACGGAGTCCAGGAACTGGTGGAGGCCTTGGCCTGTCTACCTGGAGGGGGGGATGATAACAGCTGCTGGTAACCTAGCCTGGAGTGCTCTGACAGCAGGAAGGGCTTCCACATAAAAGAATAGCTTGGGCTGAGTTCTTCCTCTCTTCACTTGGCTGGTTGTAGTGCCAATGTAGATGCAAAGCAGTCAGCAGCTTAAGTCCTTTGGGTTTTGTTTCTAAAAAACACCACCCACCTACTTCCTGAAGTTGTCAGCACAATACACTATTCACTGGACTTTTCTTAAAAAAACCTGAAACTACCTAAAGAACCAAGCCACACAATGGAGAAGAACCGTGGTGGAATTTTCAGTGTTGTGTTAAAACGAACTGATGCAAGGGGTCCACCATTTGGTAGGGTGAGGCGGCTGATCTGGGGTGTCATAGAAGGTAGCATATGGTTGGTTTAATTCATTTTTCGTGTACTTTTACTGCCAGGGAGAGAGAAACAGGTTCCGTAAAGAACACAGAATCTGGGGATCATAAAACTCACACCACCATTTTGTGATTGGCTCTGTCCCCACCAGCTGCCTTTTTGTAACAGCCCTCTCCAGTGGACCCTGGAGGTACAAAGACTGAGAGCCCCTGGTTTAATGCGAACCAAACTAACATAAGTTATGAGAGAAAATAAAAAAATTCCTTCATTTTGACTATGGCAGACCAACACGGCTACCTATCTGTAATAAGTTATGAGAGGTGTGCAATGTATGCCAGCAGCAGAACTTTGAAAACTTGTTACTGCTGCTAACTAGAAATCTATTTATTATTTTTTATTGTTACGATAGGTCTGTGTTAGCATTGTTGATCACTATTTATTAACAGGGAATTTGTTATTTGTTTCTTGAAGGATATACAGTGGTACCTGTCCAGTGAAAATCATGCTAACAGACAAGCTTGCTACTGAGATTCTGAGAAGTGTTGACAAGTGTCATGTTCAGTTGATGAATTTATTTCAGCTAGGAAATAAGCTCTCTGGACCTTGATTTCTTTCAGTATGTTTCATATGTATGTGCACTTAAATACAAAGGTGTGTGCTTTTTTTGTAATGTTTTATCACTTTTGTTGATCATTTAGATAGCATTTATAAACAGTATTTGGATGGTTGCCCTAGGACTGCAGAACCAGATGGAGGCACACACTGCCACTAGACAAGGCGCTGCGAGCCACTGGGAAGCCGTGCCCTCAGTCTTGCAGGGAGATCATGAGGGCATGGAGACCAGCTTGGCCCTATCAGCTGGCTACTGAAGGAGCATTTGCTCCCATGTTTGCTGCCCACTTCCCTCTCATTCCCTTTGCCCCTTTTAAAAATTGTGTCTATTAAATTGTGAGCCTTCATGCAGGGACTCTCTTAACTTTCTAATGCATAAGTGTTGAGAACAATTTAGGTCCTTTGTAAGCAATACAGAAAACAAAATTAAAAATAAATATACCGTACACTCTGTATGGCTTTAATTCTTGCAGGGGGGAGGTTGAACTTTTTTGGTTTTACAGTACATCCAATACATTCACTACAACATTATTTGGTTAAACACAGTACCTTTCTGTTGTCATCCCGCTCTAGGTGCATGTAGTAAGTAGGAAAGAGGCCTCGATCCATTCCCTTCTTATCTCTAGTAATTCGACATTTCACGGTAATACCACGAGGAGCTGGGCGTAGTACAAACTCCTCCAGGTTTCCCACTTCTCCCAGCTCTGCATCTGTCTGAGAAAGTGCCACGCAGGAAGCACCCGTTTCCTGTAAGATAAAACAAGGTCAGGTCAGAGTGCTCCCACAACACACAAATTTAAGGAGAATAAAGGTATATTGTCTAGTACTGGGACAGTCAACAAGGTACCTTCCAGAATTTATAATGGTTCAACATGGGAACCGGAGCAGAGGAGGAAAGTGCAAGACTTGTAATAATAACAACTTCAGGAGTAAACATAAGAGCAATAATGATAATGGCATTCAAGATAAAGTAAAGTCTCCAGTTAAGTCTCCTTTTAAAACACGAGGGTAAGGAGTCTGGGGGAAGACTTCACAGGTTGAATCTGGCAATGTTGGTGCTGATGCAGACTCTAGCAGTCACAAGCTTTCTTTTTTACATTTTTCACTGGGAGAATAGACTGCATACCGTAGCAGACTTCTGGCTGTTTGCAGAAGCAGGCCTCTGAGATTCTAAACAGGGCGAAGGAGATCCTGACTGTTCCTTGGTTTCTTCTTCCTCGGTGTCTTCCTCATCAAAATTCATACTGCCAGAGATACCTATCAAAATGCCAGAACAAAATGTTAATGTAAAAGGAACCATGTAGCAGATATATCTCCCACTATTGTCCCTAAATTTAAATTGCAATAGGTTCATCATATATGAAATAGCAACATGACTAATCCATCCCAAACTTCCCTAATTAATTTGTAACACCTTCCAACTTATTTTTCCAGACAGGCTATGAGTCAGTAACAATTTAACTCCATAATTCTCTAATCATCTATATGCAGTATTTTTATTTGCTACACAGTCCACTTCCTCCATAAAATATGAGAAAGATCTTAGGGGTTTTAGCAGACCACAAGTGAAACATGAGTCATCAGCATAGCATGGCAGCTAAAAAGATGAATGTAATTTCAGGATGTATCAACAGGTCACAAGACAGAATCTTTCTTCTGCTTTGGTCAGTCCTGGCCTCAGAATAGCACATCCAGTTCTGAGAGGCCTGGAGACCAAGTTGTGTGGGGGTGGGGAGGAGTCAAGTATGTTTAGTCTGGAAAAGAGACAATTAAGAGGCAATGTGATGGTCATCTTCAAATACTTGAAAGGCTGTCACATACAGTAGATGGAATAAATTTTGCTGTTCCAGAATGTTCAAATTACAAATAAGAGGTTTTTACATATGCCTCAGAAAGAACTTACTGTTGGTAAAAACCCCTTTTTCTAAATTGGCATTTAAAAAAAATCGACAGTAAAAAATATTACATTATGAGGCAAACAAACCCACTTACTACCAATCTTTTCCATAATGAGAAAGTAAAATAAGTGGGAGAAAGTGGAGAAGTGGGCTGGGGAGCGTTTTAGAATAAATTTTCAGAATTTGAATACAAAATGGCAACTATTCTGCTGGAGCCATAAACTGAAAATAAATACAGTAGTCACACATTCATCTTCTCCCTGCCCAACATTCTAACACACTTTCATTGTCAATGAATTGTTTAACCCTTCTATTTCCATCATGGTTCATGCAATTTTTTAAGGAAGTTTTGGTAATTTTGGAAGTTAGGGTATGGAAGGAACCTAAGCATGCAGCAGATATAGGTAGGCATCATCAGCAGAAGAGCAGCCTGAAGGAGATGCTGTGGGGAGAGAAGCAACCCGTCATTGCATAACTGTTCCTTACACTGTAAGTACCTACTGCATTTTGTGTGTAATTTAAAAAACCTTTTGCCTTGCTCCTTACAACATCTTAAATGTGCATGGATTTATGTATTTGCTTGATACAATATAATTATTTATTTGTTATTATTTATTAAATTTGTGCACCACTCTTCACCCAAAGATCACAGGGTGCTTCACAACATAAATAATAAACTCTCACCTCTCTGGGGAAAAAAGTCATTTGTGCTAAACCATACCCTGGGCTTAGTGTTCATGAACCAGCTCTTTAGATCAATTTCTTACCTCGTTTCTGCAGAATGTCTTGCAGATTCACATTGGAAGCTTTATCTATTGTACTTTCCTCAGTCTTTTTTGGCTCACTGTCATCTTCTGTTGAGGATGATCCAAGTGAAATTATCTGGAGTTTAGGCCCCAACTCCTGAATCCCTGGTTTCAGGAAGATAGCTGGACCATCAAAGCCTACAGACCAGGGTGAAATGCATTGTTGAAGCATGTGGTGTACAGTTATTTTCTAATTACACAAGTAGTCTAGATGCCATTATGGAAGCATACTGGAGTATTCTAGATGCAAGCAAGAAAAAACATGATGGATAACCAAAATTGTGGTTTGCCAAGTGGTCATTTGTTTAGTTCTGCAGCTAAACTCAGAATTTTTCCAGAGGAAGACAAGAGTTTAGTTGGGCAGCCCACGCCTACAGGGCACACTCAAAAGGATGTGGCTCCTATCTTGCCAACCATTTCTGAAGGACAGCAGCAAGAGGAAGCAGCAGTAGAGCAAGAGCAGGATGACAGGACCTGCAGCGGGCAAGGAAGGTGGGTTGGGCAACTGCACGCACTATCACTTTAAAGAACCACAGTGATGCGTAAGCAGCCTTTTGTGTATGTGTGGCCTCTGCACAACCCTACATATGACAGGCTGAGTAACCAGGGAAGTGAGAAAGGTGCTCCAAAAGGCCACAGAGAAGAAGAAGAAGAAGAAGAGTTTGGATTTGATATCCCGCCTTTCACTCCCTTTAAGGAGTCTCAAAGCGGCTAACAATCTCCTTTCCCTTCCTCCCCCACAACAAACACTCTGTGAGGTGAGTGGGGCTGAGAGACTTCAAAGAAATGTGACTGGCCCAAGGTCACCCAGCAGCTACATGTGGAGGAGCAGAGACGCGAACCCGGTTCCCCAGATTACGAGTCTATCGCTCTTAACCACTACACCACCCTGGCTCCCAAGCTCATTGCAACCTGTCTGAAACAGGTCTCCACCTATGCTTAAACATCAACCCTGTAGTGCTGAGGCCTTCAATCAGACAGTGATGCAGGAAGAGTTCTACCCAGAGAATTCCCTGAGAAAAAGCTGTGGAAAACATGACTTCCCTTGAGTATGTGCGCACAACCAAAGGCACTAGGAGTTGAGTCAGTTCAGAGTAGAGCTCATGGTTGATGAAATCTAGCAGGGAAGGATCTGGAGGGAGACTGGAAACCAATTCCTAGGACCTTCATAGCAGAGAAATAGCCATGATTTTTCTTACAGCTTGCAGTCCTGCCCACACAGAAGGCAAGGGTTTGCCAGATATCCAAGGACATCTCCAACAGCAGTTCAACTGTAGCACACAAAGTTCACTCGTCCTTCTTACAGGTGTGATGGCAATAAGGAAAGCTACCTTATAAGTTGGCAAATAGGGGTTGAGCCATTAAGAGAGCAAGGCCTCCCAACAGGCTTCAAATTTTCAGGGGATCATAAAGAAACGGGGTGGGTGTGTAGAAGTTTAAAAAAATGCTTCAGAAAACATATAATCGACAAGCAGCGCCTGTTCCTGGAGGTTGCCAAACATTGTGTATCCCAAGGGTGAAGCATGACGCAGACCACCCGGGGGCAGGTACCCACTTGTGAGAACAAGCAACTGGGCAATAACGTCTGCCACAGAATTGATGGTAGCAAGATGCGCCACCATCAGAACTATGCATCCGAGCATGCACCCATTTCACAAATGCAGTGTGAGGGCTGCAAGGTCCTCAACCTTGTACTATCTTCTATATACCGGTAGATGAAGACAAAGGGTACCCATATTGTTGGTGACCACCTGAACAGCCTGACCATGAAGGAGAACTCAAAATAATTGAAAGTCTTCAATGTCATTGAGCAGATGAACTTAATGTGAGACAACATTGTGATGCAGCAACAAAAAGGGCTAATTCAATTGTATAAAGTTAAAGGTAAAGGGACCCCTGACCATTAGGTCCAGTCGTGGCCAACTCTGGGGTTGCGATGCTCATCTCGCTTTATTGGCTGAGGGAGCCAGTGGACAGCTTCCAGGTCATGTGGCCAGAATGACTAAGCTGCTTCTGGCGAACCAGAGCATCACATGGAAACGCCGTTTACGGAAGGAGCAGTACCTATTTATCTACTTGCACTTTGACGTGCTTTCGAACTGCTAAGTTGGCAGGAGCAGGGACCGAGCAATGGGAGCTCACCCCGTCGCAGGGATTCGAACCGCCAACCTTCTGATCGGCAAGTCCTAGCCTCTGTGGTTTAACCCACAGCGCCACCCACGTCCCTAATTCAATTGTAGGTTGCATCAAAAGTAGTATAGTGTCGTGATGAAGGGCAGCAATAGTCTAGCCCTATTCTGCCTTGATCAGACCACACCTAGAGAACTGTGTCTAGTTCTGGGCACCAGCATCTAAGGAGGATATTGACAAGCTGGAACATGTGCAGAGTCAGGTGAACAAGATGATCAAGGGTCTGGAAACGAAGCCTTATGAGGAACAGTTGAAGGAGCAATGACTGGATAAGAGCGATCCATATGCTGTGTTATAGAAATATAAACTATATTTAATAGCCTCGGCCCAATATACCTGAAGAAGCGTCTCCACCCCCATCATTCAGCCTGGACACTGAGGTCCAGCTCCGAGGGTCTTTTGTCAGTTCCCTCACTGCAAGAAGTGAGGTTACAGAGAACCAGGTAGAGGGCCTTCTAGGTGGTGGTGCCCGCCATGTGGAACACCCTCCAATCAGATGTCAAGTAGATAAATAACTATACAACTTTTAGAAGACATCTGAAGGCAGCCCTGTTTAGGGAAGTTTTTAATGTTTTAAGTTTTATTCTGTTTAATATTCTGTTGGGACCCACCCAGAGTGGCTGGGGAAACCCAGCCAGATGGGTGGGGTATAAATACATTATTATTATTATTATTATTATTATTATTATTATTATTATTATTATTATTATTATTTTCCCCTCCCTAAATATCACCTTGCCCTACAGTGTAAATAACTTGCCTATATATGTCTCTTACCTGACTACACTCATAACCATGTGTCCAGTGTGATGTCCATGATGCACACTGGTACGATCTACTATATGTTCCTCTACCCCCTTCTGTTGTCTTGTCTGTCAACAGAGAAGCATTATCTATAGCATATAAGTAGTAAGGGGAAGAAGAATCATTCATCAACTGTTATCATATTTGTATACTTTGATTACAAAAATTATTGATTCTACATTCAATTATTCTATGGAAAACATGGACACAACAGCAAATAATGGCTGGTGTTTGTATAACTTAATTTCAGCCATACTGTTTGAAGTAAAAAAAAAAAAAATTGACACAGAACACCAATGATGATGCCCCATTTTGAATAGTGGTACCTTGGTTTAAGAACAGCTTAGTTTATGAACAACTTGGATTAAGAACACTGCAAACCCAGAAGTAGGTGTTTTGGTTTGTGAACTTTGCCTTGGAATAAGAACATGTTCCGCTTACTGATGAGTGTGTTCCATTTGTAAATTGAGTCCCCCGCTGCTATGGGAAAGCACGCCTTGGTTTAAGAACGGATTTCCGGAACGGATTAAGTTCGTAAACCAAGGTACCACTGTATACAATTGGAATTCCTCACATAACACCTGCTGTAAACTCCAGGGAGAGTTGCATTTTGTATAGCAGCTTAGTTTGTTTCAACATGCCTGTTTCAACCGTGACAAATAGTTAGCTATACATTTTGCTACAGTATGGACGAGCACATCTGTAAATACAATACTTAATATTTTAGAGTGCCAACTTCTCATGAATTTGATAGTGCTTATTTCAGGGGATTACTGAAAGTAAAAGAACGTTTAATAATTACAAAGACTTCACTCACCTTGGAGGTGAACATCACTGCAAACAGGCACATGGGGTCCTACTAAAGGGCTCTGCTCCTCAGACCCTTTGAGCTTCACCTTATGCAACTTTGCTTCTGGATTTGGCTGCACCATCAAGGGTTCAAGACGCTTCTTCCTCTGTTTCTTTTCCAGAAGAGCTCTCTGTCAAGGAATACACTCATTTATTAGCCTCAGCAATAGATCTTAGGAATTCCTGCAATGTTATATGTAATGCCCAATGCAGTACTTTAAAGTACTTTTGACTGATCATGCAAGTTTAAACAAACAAATTTCATCTGGGGCTATAAATTATTTAATTTACAAACAGCCATATAATAAAGTCTTTTGACTAATGATGCAAGTTTAAACAAACATTTTACTCTACCTTACCCTGCTCAAATTATCTGAATTTACAAAAATAAAGACATGGTGTAACTAGATGAGCTTGTTGCAAGATCCAAATTCATGAGATAATCAATTACTCATTTTCACTACTACAATACCTGTCAGGCACTGCCTTGTGGTTTTGATTACCTGGTTCTCCAGTTTCAGCTGACGAAGTTTCAAAGCTTCATCCTCAAAGCCACTGAGAAAGATGAGAAATGAAGTATTAGCATTTCTGTTCATGCAGTAATGTGGTTGTAACAAATAGTTCAGGAAAAAGAGTCAAAATCTGACAACATATGCAGCATATATATAAGATTTTTGACTGATTAATTATGTTTCTAAGTCCACCCTTCATCAGGGTTTGAGCACCAGCAGCAAATATAAAATACAGTAATTAGTGTACAAACCTCAACAGTATTAGATCAAATTTCATCTTAGCCACGACCTTACTTAAGCCACTTTCCTTCTGCTCCCCAACCCCACATTCAATATGGAGATGACATTAACCTACCCTGTAAGATTGCAAAGCACGTGCTTAAAAATATTAAGAATTATTAAGAATATTAAGAATTATTCTTATTCTTTTAATGTTTCTCCAGAAACAAACACAAACAATATTAATGCAAATGTAGGATGAACAACCCAAGTTTTTGTTCTAGTATCTAAGACCTAATGTTTTCACCATTATGCACAACTTTTGAAATTCTGGTTTTCATTGAAGCTTTTACATAACACATAGAACAGAACAAACAATACAAACAGGATACAGCGATACCATACTTGCATGGCAAATAAATATACTACAACCAAATAATACTATCTCAGGTGAGTTGCTTAAATTCTAGAACAGAGCGATTTGATGCAACCAATAGAGGTTGCATCAAATTACCACCTGTGTTTACATAAGAAAGCATCCAAATTATATCAAATTTACTGCTTTCAGCAAACCCCTAAGCACTCAATTTCTGTCAACATAAAGCAGTGCCCATAAACCCTAAGTCACAGAGCTGCCCCAGGAAAATACAGTGGTCAATGGTTTCAAAAGCCACAGGAAAGCATGCAGAATGGTCACACTCCTCCATCCCATTCCCAACAAAAGTTTCAGTGCCATGACCACACCTGAAGACAGACTGAAACTTCTCCAATCACTTTCCTATAAGCATGCCTGCAGCCTGCGTGCCACCAGCCTTGCCAGCACCTTTCCCAAGAAAATGATATTTGCAACTTGGTGACAGTTGTTCAGCACTTCTGGGTCTAGGGAGGGCTGCTTGAGGAGAAGGCACATCCCTGCCTCCTTCAAGGCACCTCCCCCACTCTTCCACAATGATACATTAATCACTTCCTGGATCCATCCAGTCATTCCCTCTCAGCTAGATCCAAAGGGAGTGAGCAAGCAACCAACCAGCCAAACTCCTTCAAGCAGCTTATGCACATCCTGAGGCCATAACAACTGAAACAGATCCATTACAGCTGCACTAGAAATTGCTCTGGACATCTATTAGAACAAGCCTAACTGTGGCATCTAAATTCTGTCTGATCTGTGGGATTCTAGCCTTGAAATGCCGGGCAAAACTGTCACAGCATGCCTTTGAGAGTGCGAAAGCCCATTCACTACAGAAAACAGCATTGCTATCACCACATGTATGGGAGAAAATGAGCCAAAAAGAGGTACACTGTTAGGTCAATGGTTAAAGCTGCTCCCAGGCAGCAACAACCAAGAAGAATCTAGCCTGATCCCACATTTATATTTCTATCCTGAATTCTGGTGTTTGATCCCATCCAGGCACAGCAGAATGTTGGAAACTGGGATTATACAAAGAGAAAATTAGGTTACACATGAGGCAAAGTGAGGCCTCTGGCAGCAAGACCTTCAGGGCAGCAGATCACAATGTAGATCTTTATTCCTTCGTGTTCCTAATGTGAATTAGTAGGGGAGCACCATTTTGTGTTTCACCTCAAATGCCAAAATGTATTGGGCCAGCCCTGGTTAGGGCTTCAAGCAAGGGCTTGTCTACACATGGGTGTAGCCAGGAGGGTGCAGGGGGGCAGTTACCCCCCCTAAATCAAGCAAATAAATAAAAATAGTTAACTGACCAAATGTGTCACAGATAACTGGGTTCTGCCCCCCCCAACAATGCCTGCCCCTCTAAAATTAATCCTGGCTACCCCCATGTGTCCACCCCTCGGCTTAAGGGGGGCTGTGAACCCTGCTTGCGCCTCCCCTAACTCCCCCTCGTCCTCGCCCCTTCTCCTTCTCTTGCCGCACACTTCCCACTCCTTAAATCTGGAAATTCCCCGTGCAATTGATGCAGCTCCCCTGTTCGGATTTTCAAAGCACGGGGGATCTCCGCGTTTCGCTGAAAGAGGGGGGATCGGAGGCTGCGCGGAGGGGGGACGGCTGGGCCGGACGCTTTTAACTTCCCGAGCGACCAGTTGCGCGCTGAGTTAGCGGCGCACGTTTTCATTTTCGAGGCTTACTTACTTTCGCTGAAAAATAAAATAACGCCTCGTGATGTTTACGTACCCTCCCCAAATCCTTATGGGGAACAACCACCCCACCCATTCAGAGACTTCCCCTTAAATCTAACAAATAGGTGCCAAAAAGCGGAGGGGGCGCAGTCAGGGCGGGCGGCGCTGAAGC
The DNA here is from genome assembly GCF_965112155.1 of Podarcis liolepis. NCBI lineage: Eukaryota > Metazoa > Chordata > Lepidosauria > Squamata > Lacertidae > Podarcis > Podarcis liolepis. The sequence continues at coordinate 73,119,054 of NC_139564.1, read as the reverse complement.
AGCCGGGGGGTCAAGCCCGACCCTGGGGGACGGGGGGGGGGAGCGAGGCCGACGCCTGAGCCGGCCGCCTCCCCTCCGGGATACGTGGCGAGGAGGGCGGAGGGTGGCAGCAAGGGCGGCCGCCTTACCTGGCCCCAGCGCTGGGGCAAATCAGCCCGCTGCCGCTCGCCATCCTGTCATCACCATGGGAACCCCAAGAGGTGAGGCCGCCGCCGCCGCCAGAGCTCCCCAGCAACCGCCCTCCTTCCTTAGCAACCGAGCGCGGCACTGAAGCTTCGCGCCATTGGGCGAGGACCCCGAGTACCCCGCGCTCTCATTGGCAGCCGCGCGAGGGGAGGCGGGCGCTGAGGCCGCGCAGGCGCCTTTTCTTTTGAGGTGGGAGGGGCGTTCCGGGGTTTCGAGACAGGCAGCCTGGAGTGGGGCGTCCGCGGTGGCGCTGCTGCTTCTTCCGAGCAAAATCCTGCCGTCGGCTGCAAAACGCAGTGGCGTAGCGTGGGGGGTGCAGGGGGGCGGGCTGCACCGGGCGCAACATCTGGGGGTTAGGGTTAGGGGGCGCAAATCCACGGGTTAGGGGGCGCAAATTACTTGCCTTGCCCCGGGTGCTGACAACCCACGCTACGCCACTGGCAAAACGCCCTTCGCTTGCCAGGTTCGGGGGCGCCTCAGTGGTGGCCCCGGGGAGCATTCCGTATTGGCCGCCCGAAGCTTCAGCGCGAATGGTGGACTCCACTGCAGGGCTGCTGTAGCGCAGATCATTTCCTCGCACCCGTCTCCCCGCGTGAAGCCAGGGCCAAGCTAGAAAGCTGGACTCCGTCCACGCTCCGACCATTTGCTGTATCTTTGGAGTTCATTATTCCTAATTCTGATGGCATTTTCCTTCGCGATAAGCCGAGAGGTCCTAGGATGCCGGATATCCCTACACCTTATTATTCCACATTCTGGAAAGACGTAGCGGTGAATAAGCTGGAGGGGGATAATTTCTCGGCACCCATCCCAATAGCTCTCTGTGACACTTTTTAAGACTGATTCAGGCTGTATGTGCTTAGTTAAAATGCTTCCAAGTTACCCATTCCTGCAAAAATCTGGAATCCACAGCTCAGGGTCAACAGGCACTGGTGTCAGTACAGTGGTACCTCGGGTTACGTACTTAATTCGTTCTGGAGGTCCGTTCTTAACCTGAAACTGTTCTTAACCTGAAGCACCACTTTAGCTAATGGGGCCTCTCGCTGCTGCCGTGCTGCCGGAGCACAATTTCTGTTCTCATCCTGAAGCAAAGTTCTTAATCCAAGGTACTATTTCTGGGTTAGCGGAGTCTGTAACCTGAAGCGTGTGTAACCTGAAGCATCTGTAACTCGAGGTACCACTGTTTGTTTGTGTGTGTGTGTGTGTGTGTACTGTATATATATAGAACAAGTTGGTACAAAGTACATCAGAACAAACATTATTCAAGTTTGGAAAAGATCAACATTTTATAGTTTAATACAGGATATAGTTCAGCACAACGGGGAGACATAAAAAAAGGAAGGGATTGACCTTTATTAATACAATTTTCTTATAACACTCCCCTTTGAGCTTGAACCAGGCTGTCTGTCATCTCCCATGCATTCTTTCCACATGATGACCATTGAATCTTCTCCTGGTGATGCCCCTCTTCAGCAGAAGTCTCTTAGTGAGCACACACCAATTAATTGACCCCCACCCCACCCCGCCTGCTGCTCCTGCCCTGGGACGTGCCCCTTTGCAGCCCAGAATAGGCTCCCTGGCCCAGAAGGCACCCCCCTCCTCACGGAGTCCTCCCCTGAACTTGACCCACTCCTCTGCCCCCTCAGCCCACCCTGCAGGACGCCAACCCTAGGAATGCTCCCATCCCTGCAGTGCATTATTCTGCTGCCTCCATTGTCAGCAAGAGCAACCAGGTGAGTGAGGGACGTCTCAAATTATTTCCACTTTCCTTTATCTTAGGAGAAACTTTCATAGACTGCTATTTCATCAGATGCATGAAGTCTAATAACCCTATTATTACCATCATTATCACTACATGTTATTTGTTCTAGGAAAATCCTTGGGCTCACTTGGATTACCAAACAAAGACACCAGCCAGGAATATAGGACCAAAACAGCAGCCAGTAGGCCTGGTCTTTATTCAAATGACTTGTTGCAACAGGACTTCCACCCACCCCACAGAAGCAGCAGGAAGAAGCCCACAACAAAGGATGGCTCCCACTTTTATCAGTTTTACAAAGATACCCACAACACCCCTAAAATTACATCATCCATACATCACAAATACATCACACATTGGGAGGGTCTGGCGACAGAAACCTGAGCATCAGCTTCCTTGTCTTGACCTCCAACATACACCCATCAAGTGATACAGAAGAGATATTTACATGTCCTTGTTTCCCAACCAAGTTGATCACACCCTTTTGTCTTGATCTGGGTTTGCTATTGCTTCTGGAATTGCTACTTGTCTGGACTCAGGTATTAGGATGCCAGAGATGATCACTCAGGCAGAGGGGCTGCTGAGTACCTGAGCTCAGCAGATTTAGGGATTATAGCTGCCCTCACTCATGTCCCAAGCTCCCCCCCTTGGTAGCCATTTTCTTCCCGAACAGAACAAGGTTGAAAATTGGTGGTGTCGTGTGTTATGTGGTGCTCTGAGGAGACATTGTGTGTGTGAACAAAGGGGGGGATGCATACTGCATGCTGGAGGGGCAAGCCCCCCCATCATTATAAAAAATCCTGTAGTAATGAGAATTATAAGAAACATATGGTGCTGTAAGAAAAGTATAAAATGCCGTGCCTTCCTTTTGTTCAGGGTTCTTTCTCCATACCACATTGGATGATTAGGAGCGAGAACCCCTGTTGCAACTGCGCTCTATATTTTGCAATAAAGGATCAGGCGTAACTGGTCCCTTCTTCGCCATCCCTTTCGACCCAAGTGACAGAATACTCAAGTATGGGAACTGTTAATACAAACTGACACCTATCTCACCATGGGACGGGCTTTCTTCAGTGGAACCGCCTCACTTGCCATAACAGAACTTACATTTTGTCTCAATGGGGAAAGACTGTGAGACATTTGGATAGTGCTGAAGTAGGTATGGGATTGTGGAAGGGTTCCACCAAAGCTATGCTTCTTGAACATTGGACGTACGGCTTCACATGCATCTGCTCCGACACTGATTCCGTCCTCCAAGGTGTTTGTGTTCATTGCTTTGGTTGCATTTGGGACCTTGGGAACGTAGGTGAGTGGAAAGGGAAACTTACCAAGAGGGCTGGCTGTATACAATGCAACCCCTGTTGCAACTGCACTCTGTATTTTGCAATAAAGGATCAGGTGTAACCACTGCTGTGTTTTGAATTCTATCTGGTTGGTCTCTTGTCATTTCATCTCCAACCCGAGTAACCTCATTAATTAATACAATTTGAATTGTTCTTAACAATAAATATAACAAGGAAAGAGAAATAAAGACCAAATACATCTTTTCCTTCTCATGAAGGAGCCAAGGCTCTCTTTGAAACTAGACTATAATGATGCACATGAACCCTCATTCAGGGATGTTATTGGTAAGATGTAGCTTAAAACCAAACGGTGTCTTTAAGGACAGAAATGTGCCATGAAAGCAGGTCAATACATAAACAAAGCAACCACACAACTTAAGCTACTCCTAAAATACTTCCTTTTCCGATACATCAATTTCCTTAGATGACATGAGAACATGCATTATGAGTAACATCAATGTTCAATTTTTTTTTTAAACCTCCGTGTATAGAGAAAACAAGAAGATGAAAGCCATTTATGTAGTGCAATTATAAAGTGAAATGCATTAAAACAATTTTGGGTTGAATGGGAAAGAGATACTTTTACTATACAAGAGCGGATGTGCAGACTGAAATGAGTGCCTTGTTCTCTAAATCTTTCAAAGTAAAGCTGTCTCCTGTGCAGACTGAAATGAGTGCCTTATATTCTAAATCTTTTAAAGTAAAGCTGTCTCCTTTAACCCACACTTCTCAGACTGTCTTAATGCAGGCCACTCAGCCACTGCTCAGAGTCGGGGGAAGCTGCGAAGAAAGCCAAGTCAGTCAATCGTTTCCATTACCTGGTTGCCGCCATATATTCTATTATAATTCATAAAATGTAACAACTAGAGAACAGTGAAGTCTCTTTCTGATTTCTTCGAATCACAAGGCATCAAATATATAAAAGGATGTCACATAGAGGAGGGAGAAAGGTTGTTTTCTGCTGCTCCAGAGAAGCGGACACGGAGCAATGGATCCAAACTACAAGAAAGAAGATTCCACCTAAACATTAGGAAGAACTTCCTGACAGTAAGAGCTGTTTGACAGTGGAATTTGCTGCCAAGGAGTGTGGTGGAGTCTCCTACTTTGGAGGTCTTTAAGCAGAGGCTTGACAACCATATGTCAGGAGTGCTCTGATGGTGTTTCCTGCTTGGCAGGGGGTTGGACTCGATGGCCCTTGTGGTCTCTTCCAACTCTATAATTCTATGATTCTATGATCAATTAGAAAATAATATGACAATAAAATCATGTTAAAGTTGGAGATCCAGTCGAGGTCAGGGCATCCCATGCCAAAACACCAGCACTAACCTGGTCCTCCATTAACCCACCGAAACAAGGAAGGAAGCATAACCAGTGAAAACTACAGACTCAAGACTTCAACGGAAACAAAGCATTTGGTTTATTGGGCTGCAAAGTTGAACGGTATGATGACAATCGTGACGCCAGAGTCAGAAACTCTAGAATGTGGCTGTCGCCCAAAAGACCACTGTCCCTTAGGTTGATCCCATATATATCTATGCTACTACGTTATACGTGATGAGACCAGACGCCTGCTTGGAACTCGTGGTTCTCTTGATGATTTTCTTGATGCCCCAGTTTGTCTCTTTCATATTCCTTTCTGTTATGTACTGAAGTTCTCACCCTGGGCCAGCAGGGGGATACTGTAGATAGTTATGCAAATGAAGGATCGAAAAGTGGCGTTCAGTGATTGGATAGTTTTAGAACGTTGCAACAGTTACAATTGTTCTGTAGCTCTATATAAGCAGGCTGACTGAGCTCCTCAGCTTAGTTCTGTTCCAGCTTACAAAATAAAGAGCTGCTTTGGAGAAATCGCTGTGTCGTCTGCTATGTCAACCCACAACTTAACACTTTCTCATTCCATTGGTGTCGGGGTCTCAAATACACTTGTGCCAAAACTCAAAAAAGGGTTATTCAATCCCTAACGTGTAGAGACATTGCACAGAACTACGCTTCACAAGATGGTGGTGCGGGTAAAATGGGCAGGAAGGAGAGAACCACGACGAATGCCGATCAGAGCTACTTGGTCGAAATTGGATTTAAAACATTGAATTATAAAAGTTCTGGCTTGATAACACACCACATACATTTAAAGCGCATGGGTTCCCCCCTCCCCAAAGCCTGGGAACTGTAGTTTGCTAGGGGTGCTGGGAACTGTAGTTCTGCGAGGGTGGAGGCCCTTAGATGTAGGGTGTGTAGCAGCTGAAGTTGCTACTGTCTTGACCCAGTGGGGCTTCTGAGTAGACCTGCTAAATATTTATTAAAGGGGCAACTGTATTCACATTGCAAGGTAAGTAAAGCAAGCGCCTCACTGACCGAGGAATGGATGTGAGGTAAACACAACTCGTGGCTGGCCAATCCCCCCCCGCTGGCGTCCTCCGATGCCGCTCTGGCTGGCAGCCGTGGTTGGGAGTGGTCAGGGGCACGGACTTATAAAAAATATTGGGGGGGCCCGGGAAAGCTCATGAATAATAAATAAGCTCATGAATATGCAGATAAAGTGGCGCCGCCTCCTCGTGAGCGAATAGGGGAGAGCGTGCTGCGCCTATTAATCAGCTCCGAAGGAAATTGGGTGGAGCTTTTGCTCGGGAGGGAGGACAGGAGGCATGCAGCCCGACCCTGTGCATTTTGGGCTGGGGGAGGGGCGGCGGTGGCGCTCTGCTGGAGGGGCGCCCGAGATTATTGGGGGGGGCGGAGCCCCCCAAACGAATTTTTGAGGGGGCTCTGGCCCCCTCAGGCCCCATGGAGTCGGCGCCTATGGGAGTGGTGGGCGAGTGCGGGAGCGAGGCCCATAGGACGGCAGCATTCCCCTTGGTGTGGCTTGTTGCTTCATCCCCGCCTCGCTGCCCTCTGAGGCTCTTTCACGTCTCCCTTGAGGTGCCCAAATGGGAGGCTTCCGAGGCGATGAGTTTGCTTCTATAATGGTGCAAATTCCGTTGTCAGGGATTATTTTACACACCTTTGATGCAACTGGGTACTACTGTTTAAACTTTTTGTTCTTCTTTTGTATTGTAGAAACAGACTTGTTTTTTTGCCCCCGCCCCAAAAGTGCTATTATTAAAACAAGATGTCTGAGTCCCTATTGGTTTTGGCTGTTTTTTGTTAAATTTCTTTTTATTTTCTTTTTTTAAAAAAAAAAAACCTTTTATTTCCATACAAACAAACAAAAACACACTAAATCTACATACCAAGAAAAAATAATAGAAACATTGAAGAACAACCTGCTTAAACATACAAAAAATTACCTACACCCATGTGACTTCCTCTGGGTTTTTTCCTATAGAGATTTTGAGCATCTTTTAAAATTCCTCATGAATGCAACCCCCCCAAATTTTTAACTCTTCCGCAGCCCCACCATGAGTGCATCACAGTACCCTCCGCCTCCTTACATTTCCAGCAAAAATTGGATTTTGACTTGTATATTTTGGCAAGCTTTCTGAAATTTATTTCCTTCACCACGCGGTCCGAGGGGAGGTTCCAACAATATAAAAATGCAACCTTGAAATAAGAAGGATTATTTCAAGGATGATTCCCTGGTCCTGAATGGGGTAACTGTGCCCCTGAAGGACCAGGTGCGCAGCCTGGGAGTCATTTTGGACTCACAGCTGTCCATGGAGGCACAGGTTAAATCCATGTCCAGGGCAGCTGTGTATCAGCTCCATCTGGTACGCAGGCTGAGACCCTATCTGCCTGCGGACTGCCTTGCAGGAGTGGTGCATGCTCTGGTTATCTCCCGCTTGGACTACTGCAATGCGCTCTACGTGGGGCTACCTTTGAAGGAGACCCAGAAACTGCAACTAATCCAGAATGCGGCAGCTAGACTGGTGACTGGGAGCAGCCGCCGAGACCATATAACACCGGTCTTGAAAGACCTACATTGGCTCCCAGTACGTTTCCGAGCACAATTCAAAGTGTTGGTGATGACCTTCAAAGCCCTAAACGGCCTCGGTCCAGTAAACCTGAAGGAGCGTCTCCACCCCCATCATTCTACCCGGACACTGAGGTCCAGCGCCGAGGGCCTTCTGGCGGTTCCCTCACTGCGAGAAGCCAAGTTACAGGGAACCAGACAGAGGGCCTTCTCGGTAGTGGCGCCCTCCCTGTGGAACGCCCTCCCACCAGATGTCAAAGAGAACAACAACTACAGTACCAGACTTTTAGAAGACATCTGAAGGCAGCCCTGTTGAGGGAAGCTTTTAATGTTTGATGTATCACAGTATTTTAATATTCTTTTGGAAGCCGCCCAGAGTGGCTGGGGAAACCCAGCCAGATGGGCGGGGTATAAATAATAAATTATTATTATTATTATAAGAACAATTTACAGTCGGAAGAATAGGGCAGGCCTTAAAATAGGTAGCATCCGGTTCCTCCAGCCTATCAGGAGAGGGACGTTCACCTGCAAAGAGGGACACCTGCTCTGGAGACCCTCTTGCTCTGGCTGGGAGGCCATCAAGGAGCCATTCTGGGGGGTTGCCAGGGGTGGAAGGCAAAAGGCTTTGGTTCCACCGGTAGGCACAGAAAGCCTTGGAGCTGGTGTGCTTGTTTTGCTTCCCTTTGGAAGGAATGGGACTTCTTGCTGAGATAGCAACCCCCCCTTACTGTTCTTTCGCATCCAGGGGGGAAAGGATTTAAAAGGGGGTGGAGTGGGGGAGTGGGGGGCTCCGAGCAAATTGACATTTCAGCCAATGAAGGCCGAGGAAGAGAAAGCAGTGGAGTGCTGTCCCCAAATGCCCCCAAATCTATGAGGGAATCAGTGGAGTTGGAGAAAGCACACAGTGACGGGATCCTGAGTCTATGCAGCTAACTGAAGATGGATCCCAAACTCCTGCCCAATTCATCATCTCCCATGGACCAGGTGAGCGTGACGCTGGGAAAATGGCCTTGTGGGCCAAGTTAAACAGACCTCTGGGGAGGTTGACTTTGACCCACAAATTGGAGGATCCCAGTTTGGTTGCCTGGGATTTGCAGCCATTTGTGTCACAATGGCGGGGTTCCAGTGTCCCTGGAGACGCCAGAGAACTCCAAGGCAGTTGCAGACATATAGAGAGATGTCTTGCTGCAGGCGCCAGTGCTCCCATTGCCCAGGACCCCAACCATCCCTCCCTGCCCCCCTCCCCCAATCTGCCCCCTCTCCGAAGATGCCCCCCTTACTCCTGAGATCTTCCCTGAAGACATCCCCCTCCCGCCTTCCCCCCTCCCCGAATTTGCCCCCTCCCCCCAGATCTTCCCCGAGGACATCCCCCTCCTTCCTTCCCCCTCCCCCCAGTGTCCCCCTCAGACCTTGTCCCCCTCCTCTGCTCCCTCTCCCTTCAGCCCACCCCCTCCTCTGCCCCCCTCCCCCCAGTGTCCCCCTCAGACCTTGTCCCCCTCCTCTGCTCCCTCACCCTGAAGCTGCCCGCTCCCCCCTTAATCCCTCCCAGAAAAGATCCTTCCCTATGTCCCCTCCCCCCCCCTCTAAGAGACCTTTCTTTGTCCCCCTCCCAGCTCCGCCCTTGCCCTCCTACACCCCGGAGCACTGGGCGGAATATGACTGAACTTCACTTCTTGGTAAGTATGACAGCCCAACGGGTTGTTGTCTTGGCAGAGGGCGCCCACGAACCCTGGCCCCTGCCTGCCTACACCTTCGCTGGGGCGAGCGGGCTGCCTCCTTTCTCCTGGCCGTGCTTCCTGCTTGCTCCCTCCCTCCTCAGCCCAGTCTCACCCATCCTTCTTTCAGACATTGTGATATATTGCTATATCGCGATGGTTAGCTGATGATAGTAAGAAAAGATGGTAAGAAAAGGTGGGAAGATCTTTTTTCCAAAAAGGTTGGAAAGATCTTGTCACTGTTATACTCAACTCAGGTCTGGTCAGCCTTACTCATTGAAACATTTTTCATATCCTAGACTGCGCATTTTCACCCCAGACTAGCTTTCATTTTCTGATTGAAGGTAGTGCCAAATAATAATAATAATAATAATAATAATAATGCTTCAGAGCAGAGTCCTGCAGGAAAATATCTGGGTTGCCAAAACAAGTAGCAGCAGTCCTTTGATGAGCTTTCTTGAAAATAGCAGTATTTATTTCCAAGTATATCTTTTACTTTGTGGTATAGAGATTAATAAGGAACACCTGCAGGATGGTAAGAAAAGGGTTTGCGGCTTTCAGGAGCCAAAACATTTAGGAACTAAGCTATTCCAAAACTAAGGTACAACTAGATTTTATTTTGAACAACTGCAATTGCAGTAATAAAGAGTCCACTTGTGATTAAAATTAAAGAAAAAATAATTTTAATTTTCCTTATTCTACTTGTTGATTCAGTGCAATTCTATTACAACTGATTTTGACACCTCGATGACTAAGCTGTAGCAATAAACATCTGATTACGGCAACGTAATCAGTCTATCTCATATATTAGTTTCACCTTTTAAGTTGAATTACTGAAATAAATGAACTTTTCAACGATATTCTAATTAGCTCGGCAGGCTTCCTTTCATGCACTTTACTTAGAGTCCGCATCTTGGGTTCACAGTTCCCTTCTGAAGGCGGTACTGCAGCGGCAATCGGAGAGCCCGGTCATTGTGCGCACGCTTTGCTAGACTTACCTAGAGCTACAAGATGTCTCTCAAGGAAAAGCTGATTGAAAATGTTCACAAAGTATGTCCCCTACCCCCCTCGAAGAGACCCTTTTTGCCCCCACCCCACCCCACCCCAGCTCTGCCCTTGCCCTCTCCCTCCTACACCCCTGAACACTGGCATGAGTACGACTAATCAAAATTTCCTGGATGGACCTCTGCTCGAAGCCTGAAGAGTCAAGTTGGTCACTGTGGCATTCGTACGGAGCCCCCAGTCGTCTCACGGACTAGTGACCCGTACACCACTAATCCGCTGCCCCCAACCAGGTTCTCCCTGGTAAAATCACTTCAGTCTCAGTCAGCTTCTCAATTAATAAAGAAGAGTGTATTTTATTTCAGACTTTCAGAGTTGGAGATGGCGTTTATAAGTGGTCCATGTTTCACAAGCGTACAGCTGGGTTGGTAGTACAAGAGCCTAGACTGAAACACAAAAGACTAGTTTCAATGGACCAAGAATGGTTTTCATGGCTGGTTCTGACTTTCCCCTTTTCCCAGTGGGAATTCCTACCTGTAGAGCAGAGGCCATGGCTGGTCGGCAGCTGCAGTGCCTGTGTGCTTTGTTCTGTTGTTGTTGTTGTTTAGTCGTTTAGTCGTGTCCGACTCTTCGTGACCCCATGGACCAGAGCACGCCAGGCACTCCTGTCTTCCACTGCCTCCCACAGTTTGGTCCAACTCATGTTGGTAGCTTCGAGAACACTGTCCATCTATCTCATCCTCTGTCATCCCCTTCTCCTTGTGCCCTCAGTGCTTTGCTCTAGACAGATTGCTGTTTCGTGGCGCTCACTGGTTGCTATTGGACAGTTCTTTGGATAGCCTGAGCGGATTGGCTGAGCGCCTTGCGAGCGAAAGGCTCAGCTTTCATTAGGGCAAATGTTCTACCCTTATTTATGGGAGCCTTTGGAATAGAAAAAGGAAAGGACTGTGTCAGGATGTGTTTTGTGGGGACATTTGCAGAAGTGAAGGTGTTGATTTGGGGTACAGTCGGGGGGGGTATGGTGCCTGCTGGAGGGGGAAACCCCCCGCCACCCTTTCCAAAAATTCCGGTAACAATGTTAAGAATGGCCCAAAGCTCTCCCCTCTCCCTATTTCTTTCATTTGCTTCCTGAAATTTATACACTGCTTGACTGCATGAATGAGAGGGTCAGGCTCTCTGGGTCCTGGCATGGCCGTAGCTCTTGAACCCAGAGCACTTGGGACCTCCTTTCTCTCTTTGCCAGCCCTTCATGCTCTGGGCTGCCTCTGTCAGGCTCTGATGATGCCCCTTCAGGTCACTGAACTGCAGAGAGATGGAAGGAATTGGTCATGATGGGCCGGCAAAGATCAATTAGGCTCCACATATGTATTTCTGTTCTGCCAATTTGGCAGTGGTTCACTGTTTTCTCCAGACGCCCCTCCTCACACACAAACACCCCCCCCCCCCCAGAATTGGGGCTGCCGGCATCTGAGTCGCTCTCTCCGCTCTTCTCTTCTAGGATCAGGTGCTTAAGGCGCCTCTTCAGACGCTGCCACAGGGTGCCCCCCCCCCAGCAAGACCCACAGCAGCCCATGGCGCCAGGTGAGCCAATGGCCCTCCTTTTTTGGACAGAGGAGGGCAGGAATGGGCCAACCTGTTTTGTGGGGTCCAGTGAAGGAAGCAGGGGACTGGGCTGCGGGGCATGGCTGGGGGGGCAGTTGTCAGGAGGAGGGGCACCTTCCCTGGGGAGCCACATTCTGGGGAAGCTGCCTTGTGGGGACAGAGGCCAAGGGGTGGAACGATCTCATGGACTGGTTGGGCACAGAAGAATGGTGGGAGGAAGCAGCTGGACAACCAGAAAGGGAAGACATCTCAGAGCCCAGGGAGTGGAGGGGGGACAAGGAGAAGCAGTCAGAGGGAGAAGAGGCCGGGGAACCAGGGGAGGGGAGCCAATGGGTCTCAAACCCTCGGTGGGTGAGGGACTTTCTCCTGTGTCCGAAGACGGGCTCCGGCAGATGGAGCGGACGAGATCCAGAGGGAGCTGTTTGTGCACGTGCCGTAGAGGGAAGTGAGGGGCCGATGGGGCTCATCCCCCTGGAAGGGAGGAGCCCATCGAGGAGAACTCTGATTCTAAACCTCCGCTGCCTCATGGGATGGCTTTGGAAGAAGAGTGGAGTCCCTAAGATGGTTGGGCGGCATTTTGTAGGCCTCCTTCTAGCAACTCCTGCAGCCCAGCTGGTGCCTTATGCCTTGCTCTTCTTTCCTCTGGACCACCTCAGGGAGGCTGAGGGGGGAGGGTCTTGCTGTCTGGGCACAGGGTTGACACCTTTGTTTTGGCAAAAGACAGGACAGGGCAGGGGACAGAGAGAGATCCGGAAATTGTTAACATTATTTTGCCTCAAAAGATGTCACGGAATTTTGGGTTTTTCCGTTCCTTAGGATATATGATCTACCCCCTGTGTAACTCCACATGTCAAGAAGAAAAAAAACTTCCCTAAACAGTGGATGCATGATTTTTTTAATGCTGCCTACAGACTAAGACAGGGACGCGGGTGGCGCTGTGGGTAAAACCTCAGTGCCTAGGACTTGCCGATCGTATGGTCGGCGGTTCGAATCCCCGCGGCGGGGTGCGCTCCTGTCTTTCGGTCCCAGCTCCTGCCCACCTAGCAAGTTTGAAAGCACCCCTAAGTGCAAGTAGATAAATAGGTACCGCTTTATAGCGGGAAGGTAAACGGCGTTTTTTAATAACCACACTGACAGGACAATGCTTTTATTAGGGTATTTTTTTAAAAAAACACAAAATAATCACTAAGCTTTGTATGATGTTATAGGGAGTGGTAAATATGTGGGATGGGGTTCCATGTTTTAAGTTCATATTGACTCCTTGCCCGCCCCCCCGACTGAATAAATAAAAGGTGCTTGGGCTCCCCCAGCTATGCAAACTCATGTCCTCCAGAACCATAAGCTATGTTGTTTTACACCATATTGTCCCACAGACTAATTTTGCTGAAGGATGAAGCAATTAATCATAAAATGAAACAGCTTTTATATAGAAAATCTGCATGAAGCATCCTCCGTGAATATATACAAAGAATGAGATAACCCAAAACATGCCTGTGTCGACTGGTCTAATGAAAAATATAAAGAGGCATTTCCCCCATGCCCTCCCTTTTTCCAAGAGCAGCAAAGGCACAAAAGCATGAACAAGTAATTCCTTCCAGCACTGCTGTAAGTAAATCAGGGTAATTTCCTACATGAAGCATAATAGAGGCAGTAAAGACTGAACAACACTGCTGTCTGTCTCCATACTGAAGTCATGGCAGAGATCAGTAGTGAAGTCATGGAATACAGAAATAACTTGGTACTGTATTCATTTAAACTAAGGGAGGTACGATAAGGAATGTCTTTCCAGAAACACCAGACCTTTTTGGTTTGATTGATTTATAAAATGCCCCTGTGCTTTATCTTGCAAGTATACCACCTTCTCAAATTATTTAGACAGTTTATCATGCACAAAAACCTTTTGTTCAATCTATTTTTCCACTCCAGGTTTAGAAGTACTGAAAGCAGTTTTTGACAGAGGCATTGCTGCTTTTGGTATCCAGCTGTCACTTCTAGGCAAACACGTTTGCATTTTTTAAACTATAAAAACCTGCAAAATCTGTTTGGACTGGATGAACACACCACAAATGGAGATTGATCTTTCAAAACTATTTTAAACTATTGGCCATCTTCAGCCCCACTAAGCACTGCACTCATTTGTGTCTTCACTAAGACGTCCCTGGTGCTCAGCATTCCTTTTTCTCTGAGGTATTTCATTAAGAGAAATCGACTCCGCCATGTTACCTTAACTCCATATTCGTCCTCAGGAGTGTCCTCAACCAGCACAGATGTAGCCTCAAAGTCATTAGAAATATCCTCACCAACATGATTACTAAATGGGCCAGGAGTAAAGCTATCCATCTGGGGCAGACAATAATTATGGGCCTCAATGGAGGGCTGTTCTGGAGTGCATCTCTCTGGTGGGCTGAATGCAACTGGGTCAGCATAAGGAGATAAGGGGCAGGGACAAGGATTTTCCATCCCAGCCCTAGAATTGCTTGTAGGGCTGATGGAAGCTGGAGCAGAAAGAACCCTTGGCTGGTTACAGCATGTCTCAAAGTTTCCTGCTTGTCCACCAAAGTCCAAAGGGTGTTGTGAAGTCCCCACAGCACAGGATTCTGTTTTTGCATTCTCAAACATTAGTGGAGAAAACTTGTAGGCTGCAGGCCTCCAACGCCTTCCTGCCACCACAGGGATGGCATGGCTGGTATCCTTTATTTTCACGCTTGGGGAACCGTGGCACCACCTCTGGAGACCCAGTGATCTGGCACTCTCAAACTGTGGAATTATCTGAGGAAAATAAGCAATAATAATAAGCTAACACAAACATCCCTATTTCAAATACCTTAATGTACACTCTTAGTAATCTTTGCAATAGTTCTGCAACATAAGTCTGTATTATCTCCATATTACAGTTGAAGGCAGTGTAAGAAATTAGCAGATGATGGATAAATGCTTCATTTAACCCTTTGCTCTGCATATTCTAAATCAAGGGTTTCCAAACCTTCTACCCCCAGGGCCCATGTAAGAGGACTAAGAATTACTCAGTCACAAAATGGAAGTACAAGAGTGGAGCCATTAATAAGTGGGCAGAGGTAGGGATTGGCTTATCAGCTCCGATGACTGATACCATTTTCAAAATAAAAAAATTCCTTCCAGTAGCACCTTAAAGACCAACTAAGTTAGTCCTTGGTATGAGCTTTCGTGTGCATGCACACTTCTTCAGATACAGAAGTGTGCATGCACACGAAAGCTCATACCAAGAACTAACTTAGTTGGTCTTTAAGGTGCTACTGGAAGGAATTTTTTTATTTTGACTATGGCAGACCAACACGGCTACCTATCTGTAACTGATACCATTTTCTCATTGATAGCCAATCCCTCTTTGGAAATTGCTAGAAAGGGTTGTGCAAACATTATATTGTATTTATATTCATTTTCTAAATATCCAGATTTTAAAAAACAAAACCAAATCTCATGCATGTGATTTACAGTAATCCTATGCGTATTTTCTCAAAAGTACGACTCACTGGGTTCAAGAGGTTACATCCAAGTAAATGTGCATGCAATTGTTACCTTATTATTTTATTTATTATTTCTCTCTCATGAAGAGAAGTAAGGCACCAAACTGCCAGAATTATGAGCAAAATAAGCACTGTAATGGTTTCATAGCTACAAGCCGAGCTCTTCCTTGTCTTCTATTGGCAATTTCCAGAAAGACAGTTACAAAACCAGTGTCCCACAGCACCATAAAACACTCAACCGTTTTTATGGCATCTGCTTAGTGGTCAAGAACGTACTTCTGATACAAATGTTGAAACAGAGTCAAGTTTGAAATGTTTTATGAACAGAATTCCACTGAAATAACTGTCTCCAGGACTGAAAGAGAATTTGGAGGTATGAACAGTTTTAAACTATTTTGTAGGCCAAAATAATCTAAAGCGATAGTTGTACAGGTAAAGAGAGATAAGAATAATTAACAAGAGCTGGGTTTTCCAAGGAAATATGGGCAGGCAAGCTTAAAAAAAAAGAATAATAATAACTTGTGGTCTTATTTTGCAAGGCAAGGGCAGGATAGTGAGCTTTTGAACACAGAGCACAGAAAACAGTGAGGACACCAAGCAAGGGCTGCAGTTGTGCATTAACAGTATATTCCCACAATATAAAGGAAAAGACAAGAAGACCATACCCAAGTACTCCCAATCTGATTTACTGGTTTGGTGGGTACACATCTTGGACTGCTCCCTGGATGAAGTGGCGTCCCATAGGGGTACACAAGCCCCTCTTTGGGGGCCTCAGTGAACAAGAGCTCTCCTTTCCATCCTTTGCTCACACGCCTCCTCTTTGGAGGCATCAACAGCTTTGAATAAAATGTTCAGCTTCATGGTGTCCCCCGATGTCAGCGGGGGAAAAACCGAATGGCACTCCTTACGAGTGGGACAATCTGCTTCTAGACCTGCAGAGAGAAAAATAGTGCGCTTCTGCCATCGATTGTTTGCTTGAGATCTTCTTGCGTTCTAGCTCAAGCACAAAATGAATTTATCTTTAATATGGTGGACCCCCCCTCCCTTGGTTGCCTTCTGATGCTCCCGGTCATAGCTGTCAACTTTTCCCTTTTCTTGCGAGGAATCCTATTCGGAATAAGGGAATTTCCCTTTAAAAAAGGGAAAAGTTGACAGCTATGCTCCCGATTCTTAACTTTTTTTAAAGAAACCGAGGGGGGCTCCTCTCCAACCCATCTGCCCCCCTCGGTTCCCTGGCAGCCCTGCTGATGATGATGATAATAATAATAATAATAATTTATTATTTATACCCCGCCCATCTGGCTGGGTCCCCCCAGTCACTCTGGGCGGCTTCCAACAAAACACTAAAATACAATAACCTATTAAACACTTCCCTAAACAGGGCTGCCTTCAGATGTCTTCTAAAAGTTAGGTAGTTATTTTTCTCTTTGACATCTGATGGGAGGTCGTTCCACAGGGTGGGCACCACCACCAAGAAAGCTCTCTGCCTGGTTCCCTGGAATCTCACTTCTTGCAGGGAGGGAACCACCAGTAGGTTCTTGGCACTGGACCTCAGTGTCCGGGCAGAATGCTGGGGGTGGAGACGCTCGTTCAGGTATACTGGACCGAGGCCGTTTAGGGCTTTAAAGGTCAGCACCAACACTTTGAATTGTGCTCGGAAACGTACTGGGAGCCAATGTAGGTCTTTCAAGACCGGTGTTATATGGTGTCGGCGGCCGCCCCCAGTCACCAGTCTAGCTGCCGCATTCTGGATTAGTTGTAGTTTCCGAGTCACCTTCAAAGGTAGCCCCACGTAGAGTGCATTGCAGTAGTCCAAGCGGGAGATAACCAGAGCATGCACCACTCTGGCGAGACAGTCTGCGGGCAGGGAGGGTCTCAGCCTGCATACCAGATGGACCTGGTAAACAGCTGCCCTGGATACAGAATAGACCTGTGCCTCCATGGACAGCTGTGAGTCCAGAATGACGCCCAGGCTGCGCACCTGGTCCTTCAGGGGCACAGTTACCTCATTCAGGACCAGGGAGTCCCCCACACCTGCCTGCCCCGTCCCCCAAGAACAGAACTTCTGTCTTGTCAGGATTCAACCTCAATCCATTATCCGCCATCCATCCTCCAACCGCCTCCAGGCACTCACACAGGACCTTCACCGCCTTCACTGGTTCTGATTTGAAAGAGAGGTAGAGCTGGGTACCATCCGTATATTCAGTGGCGTAGCGTGGGTTGTCAGCACCCGGGGCAAGGCAAGTAATTTGCGCCCCCTAACCCGTGGATTTGCGCCCCCTAACCCTAACCCCCAGATGTTGCACCCGGTGCAGCCCGCCCCCCCTGCACCCCCCACGCTACGCCACTGCGTATATTGATGGCCACCCAGCCCAACCCCCCTGATCTCTCCCGGCCCCTTTCCTTGTTTCGGCTGAGCATGTGGCCCGCAGCCTCCTTAGAGGCTCCTGCCGCGGCCCCCTCCCCGAGTGTCCTCCCCCCCCCCCGCCAGACGCACCGCGATCTCGGAGGGATCCCGCCGAAGCCCCCGCTCCGGAGCGCGGCCTTGTCTCCGCCCACAGCCCGCCCAAGCCCCGCCCCCGTTCTAAGCACCCTGACGCTCTCCGCTCTTCTTCTACCCCGATGCCGATTGGTCCCGGCGCGTCACGTGACGCGGACCGAGCTCTCCGGGCGCCAAATTCAAACAACCGGGACGGGCGAAGGAAAAGGCGGCGGCGGCGGAGCCGGGCGAGGGGCGAAGAGGCCGCGGCCGGAAGAGGCAGGCGCGCGCGCCTCGGCAGGCGCGAGGAGCCAGGAGCGGGGTCCCTCTCCCGCCCCGGAGCCGAGCGGCGAAGCCCCAGGAGGAGATTCCCGGCCGGGAGCGAGCGAGGCGGCGCTGCCGAAGGTGACGTAAGCTCGGCGTCTCAACGGCGCTTTCAGTTAAGGCGCTAGTCCTGCGCGAACTCGCCCCGCGGCCAGGAGGGGCCAAGGAGCCCCAGAAAGGCGCAGCTGGTGCTGGTGGTGCTACTGTTGTTATTATTACTACTTCTACTACTATTATTATATTCATACCCCAGCTTTTTCTCTGCTAAAAGCTGCTAAAAACGCAGAAAAACCAAAAATAAAAAAAACCCTAAACACTGATAGAATTAAAACCAGATACACGTATAAAATCTGTTTAAAACATACCAGTAACTACAATAAAAACTGCACAGCGCCAGCCCTTTCATATAAGTATGTGGTTTTCCTACAACAACAAAGAGAGAGAAAAGCTTAACAGTAATTGCTATTGAATTTCCAGCTTTTGCCTGACTCTGTCCCTTGCTTCATTTCCCCCCCACCTTGGGCAAGGCTGGGAATATGAGGGTGTTTTATGGGCGGCAGCAGTGAGGTGCAATTATTGCTTATTATTGTTTTTGTTGGTGGCAAGGAAAAAAAATGGTATGTAAACAGGAGAATTCCTAGATGTCAAGATCCAGTTTGGGCAAGTACAGTACTCTTTGGTGCAAGAACCCCAGCACAGATTTTAAATCACAGAATGTGCAGCAAAGCAAGGAAGTATAAGCTGTTAGACCTTTAAAATATGCCCTTCTAAATTCCTTCTAAAGTTCCCCTTTTCCCCTAGCATAGAAAAAAAAGTAAGGTAATAATGGTTTATTTGTAAACTCCAAAGACCCAGTTCATATGCTTTTCCATACAGCAGTCAGAAAATGTTGCATAGGCAGTAAAACCTGATTTAGTTGCAATAGTGGAAGTTCCTAAATTACTGGTATAGGAACACAATAATGGCTTGTGAGAGCCATGCAGTCTGAGCTGTAGCAACCAGCTCAAAACCTTTGCACACTTTGAACTTCTCTGGTAGCCTGAAGGTGAACAAAGGCTTGATTACTTAGTCCCTCCCAAGGTGAGAAAAGCCTAGCGGGTGACAGCTTATTCTGTGGTTTTAGTTCTTTAGTGCATTGATTAGACTTAAGCATGTTGGTTATATGAGGCTAGTTATCCCACAGTTTTCTTATAAAAGAATGCAACCATGCTGCAAAGCAAGATTGAGGTGCTTCTTATGGACCAGTATTCATGAAGGCAGGAAATGACAGCATTTTGTCCAAAAAACACTATGACAGAGGCTACATTGTACACATGCACCAGCACAACCAGACACCTTCATCTGCCCTAACTGCATCCAAAACATGTCTTTCCCATACTGGTCTAGAGACACACCATGTGCTGTAACTCTCCAATGGTTTGTCTTTACCTCCAAAAGCACAGTCTTCCATTGTCTCCTGAGACAAATGGATACCAACTAACATTCTCTTAAGCTGGCAAAAAAAGAAAGAATCAGCATCACTTGTATAATAAGTAGAATAAATATTAAAAGCATTTTCCTTTTCCTTCTGGCTGATCAGCCATGCTGAACTCCTGGGGAGAAGTGCTAAGTCTTGAGCAGTTCTGGAGTTAGTACTAAATAATAAATAAATGCACCTCTTCGGGGTTGCAATTCTACATACACTTACCTGGAAGTATGTTCTAATGAACTTCAGATAATGTTGTATATGATCAGCTACATAAACAGGCAACTTTGAACAAACTGTTCATGTGTAAACAAATGGATGGGCAAAGAAGGTCATTACTACCCAGTCCTTTTGCTCAATCATCAATGTCAATTGCAACAAGAGTTTACAAAGTTACCAAGTCCTTCACATGGGGTGATTATAATAGCTAAGATTTTTAAAGGGATGAATGTTAGCCATATTTTGAAGACTGCTCATTGTGATGCTGGGAAAAGCTTGTGTAGCTCCTATGTGCTTGATGCCGGAGGGAGAGTAATAATAACCTCCATGGAATGTTGGGCATTCCTACTGGTTGGCCTCTGTTAACGGCTACATGGAGACTGTGGAGGGGCAGGTCTGTCACATAGGACCTGGATGAGATGAGTTCATCTTATTTTTGTGCTCCATTTGGTGAGAGAATGTTGTTATTAATCACTCTATCATTAGCAGCTTGCTGAGCTAACTCCCTTAGGAAATACCTTCCAGTTTAGTTATTCCTGAACATTTGGGCCTCATTTCCATGGGGATAGGGACGCAGGTGGTGCTGTGGGTTAAACTACAGAGCCTAGGACTTGCCGATCAGAAGGTCGGCAGTTCGAATGCCTGCGATGGGGTGAGCCTCTGTTGCTCGGTCCCTGCTCCTGCCCACCTAGCAGTTCGAGAGCATGTCAAAAGTGCAAGTAGATAAATAGGTACTGCTCCGGCAGGAAGGTAAACGGTGTTTCGTGCGCTGCTCTGGTTTCGCCAGTAGCGGCTTAGTCATGCTGGCCACATGACCCAGAAGTTGTAGGCCGGCTCCCCTGGCAAGTAAAGCGAGATGAGCGCCGCAACCCCAGAGTCGGCCATAACTGGACCTAATCTTCAGGGGTCCCTTTAACTTTACCATGGAGATAAGACAAATGTCCTCCATTAAATCTGATCAATTGCTTTATATGTTCACCAGAATAGCCATGGGAGCAAAGATTTCTGATTTCAAGAAACGACAGTTGGATAGATTTTTGAAGAATGGCCTGTGCTTTCTCAAATGGTTGTCATTCAGCTCAGGAACATGTTTCCCCTCTTCTTCTATTTGTTATTTCAATGTGGGACTTTCCCCGCCAGTTCTTCTGGGGCAGAGGTTTTCAGAAGTGAACTGGGGAGGAACCGTAATGGCAGGGTTTGCTCATCACTGCTGCTCTTCCCTTGTTTGGTATATATGGTTGCAGGAGTGTTTGGGATGCGTTCTGAAGTGAATTTTGGCAAAGCAGGATGAGCCTGGCCAAAGCCTTACATGAACCAAGAGCTGGCCATGTTCTGAGGTGCAAAGACTTCTTATGGAGGCAGCCAATACAGTTTTCTTTGGGTGATACTGGGATTATGAAGGTTTTTATCTCATTTCCATGCAGGATCAGCTTTTTTCCAGGGAAAAAGTAGTGGCAAAGCCATTGCCAGCTGTTTCCAGTACTTACGGGATGAAATGGGGACAACTCGAATTCTTTTTACATGGCATAGGAAGAGTTTTTATCTTACATGAGGCAGGAAGAACAGAGAAGGATTTCTTGATTAGAGTATATTCTGGTGTAATTTGTATGGTGTGACAAAGTATTTTCCTTTCATCCATTATATTCTGAATGCTCTTATGGGTGAATAATGCAAAGACATTCAAGACGTTTGTAACAGTTCTTGTTTATTATATACTGCAAAATGAAATTAAGAAATTTATTTTTAAATAAATAAATACCGGGATTGTGAAGGATTTTATCTCGTTTCCTTGCAGGATCAGCTTTTTTCCAGGGAAAAAGTAGTTGCCAGGACACTGCCAGCTGTTTCCAGTACTTACGGGAGGAAATGGGGAAAACCTCAGATAATACACTAGTAAAAACCAGTGAAACTCTTAGTCCCGTCTATTTATGGCTTTAAAGGTAATAATAACCAGTGCCTTGCATTGTGCCCAGAATACAAGCGGGAGCCACCGGTTTAACAGACACTTGCTAACCCATTCCCATCAGAAGGCGGGCTGCTCCATTTGTACTAGTTGAAGCTTCTATCATTAAGGGTAGCCCTACGTTGAGAACATTTCAGTAATCTAGACTCAAAATTATGAAGGCAAGAATGACTTCAGCTTCTGAATCCGGAAAGAGGCTGGAGCCTTCTCTCCCCATGATGCAAAAATCAAGGTTTGCCAGCTTCTGTGCTTGCCTCTGCTCGATGGGGAGTGGAGGCTCACCATCAATGAAAGCAGAGCCTACCGCACTAGCAGGGTTTGAAATTAGCAGGGCGCCAGGCGCATTTCGCGCCTAAAAATGATCCATTTGTGAGCACCTCAAAAGGTCTGGGTGACATTTTCTGCGCCTGGCTGACACTCAAGGGTTACTGAAATGTATGTGCTTTGAAGCCTCAAACATATGTTAAGGATAGGCAAATATGTTAAGGAGTTTAACAATAAAGAGTAGAGTGTTTTGAAAACTGAAGTACTTTTATTGTAAACACCAAATTAAACAAGTATTAACTATTTCTGTTCATACTTGTTTAATTTGTGTGATCTTAACAATGTGTCACTCTTGTGAACTGCATATTAGTTCATGCTTATCAAAATAATAAATAAAAAGTGTTGCTGACCCTCCCCAGAAATGGCAACTAGACTTTCTGTTTTGGTGCCCACAACCCAGGTCCCAGGAGCCATTTGGCTCCTAGCTTTTCTATCCCAATTTCTAACACTGCACACTGGGAGTTCATCATGAAAATATCTTGTTGTTTAGTCGTGTCTGACTCTTCGTGACCCCCTGGACCAGAGCACGCCAGGCACTCCTCACTTCCACTGCCTCCCGCAGTTTGGTCCAACTCATGCTGGTAGCTTCGAGAACACTATCCAACCATCTCGTCCTCTGTCGTCCCCTTCTCCTTGTGCCCTCAATCTTTCCCAACATCAGGGTCTTTTCCAGGGAGTCTTCTCTTAGTTAGTTAATAAGTTAGATATGAGATTGATATCCTACCCCTCAGTATTAGTGCTCGCAGACGTAGAGCAGCTTGAAGATTTTTTTTAAAAAAAATCAAAATTAAAC
Organism: Podarcis liolepis; assembly: GCF_965112155.1. NCBI lineage: Eukaryota > Metazoa > Chordata > Lepidosauria > Squamata > Lacertidae > Podarcis > Podarcis liolepis. The sequence continues at coordinate 73,096,476 of NC_139564.1, read as the reverse complement.
AATTCAGAAACAGTTTAAAATACAGTGGTGCCCCGCAAGACGAATGCCTCGCAAGACGAAAAACTCGCTAGACGAAAGGGTTTTCCGTTTTTGCGTTGCTTCGCTAGACGAATTTCCCTATGGGCTTGCTTCGCAAGATGAAAACGTCTTGCGCTTTTTTAAAAAAAGCCGCTTGAAGAGGCGCAGTTGTGACGGACCGTGCTTCGCAAGGCGAAAAACATCGCAAGACGAAAAGACTCGCGGAACGAATTCTTTTCGTCTTGCGAGTCACCACTGTAGTAGAGCAGTAAAAACACATTGGCAATAGGATTAAAATCTTAGTGCTCAAAGACAAAAGTGTCAGGCACTTGGGTGTAACTGAACCAGCGCTTCCAAGGCCCATCTCCTGCTCTTTGCCGCTTGCTTTTCCTTAGGTCTGGGACCTCAGGAGGGCAGGCAGACGGGGCCCTCTAGGCTGTCCAGGAGGAATTGCACTGACAGGGTGGAAAGCAATTCATGCCAGATCAAACAGCACCTTCAAGCTTTGAGTGCCACTCCATCCAGAACAGAAAGCCACCCTGCCCAGTCCTTTGAATTATCCACTAACTGTACCTCCATCTTTTCTGAATTCAGCTGCAGTTTATTTGCTCACATCCCACCCAAACTTTTATAGCTAGCAGCATATTTTTTATGGTAATGAGAAAGCCTGATAGCACATTCCCTCCAAGAATAAGGAAATTAGTCTTATTCTGAGCTTTCATTTCTTTGTTTCCTTAATTTTGCTAAGCCTCACACACAAACCATAAAAGTTACTGGCCCAAATGAAAAGTTAGTAGCTGCCTGACTGTTCATATCTGGGTTGGTCATTTCTAGCACATTAAAGTTCCCAAAGGGAGAGGGGAATCCAGTTCTAAATTCCTGTTTAGAAAACTTTCCTTGCCTGGTCCAGCTAACAGACCATAGGCAACCCAGTCCATGCATAACAACAGTGGCAAACCATATGCTTTTAGGAAGCCACCAACAGGGCCTGGGAGGCAGTACCCTTTGTGTTGCTCTCCATCAAATGATATTCAGAGATGTACTGCTTCTGAAACTTTGATGTTGCATATGTATCCTTAATCAGCTCTTATTTTGCATACCTGCATTTACTGTGTTTACTGCATTTATTATTTGATCCTGAGGTAGAGTAGTGGGACAGGACCCACTGGTCCAAGGTGGGGCACAATATCAAGAAATGGATCCTCAAAAACATGTTTGGGTTAAATGTGGACCCAAGGTTTGAAAAGGTTGAAGATTCCTACTGTAGAACACCATTCATTCATTAAAAAAGCATATTGCAGGAAACCTAGCAGCTGATTTCAAGACACTCCCTCACAATTTGTCACATGTTCTCATAACTGGACAGAAATGTTGTTCTTTGTGTTTTTCAGGTTCCTTCATTCTGTCCTCAATGGAGATTGACTGCACAGGTCAAGGATGAAGAGCAGCCCTCACAGGCCCCTGATTCTCAAGAGACGGAAGCTGTCTTTCCCACATAGCGATGCGGCGAGCACCTTAGCAGGAGATGAGCCAAGTGGCCAGAATGTTGGGTCTCCTAAGCAGGAAGAAGCAAAGCCTAAGGAGCACGGCACAAACAAAACGGAACCCGGAAATCGAGAAGTCCCTGTGGGGGGGATTAAGATAATAGACCACCCGACCTTGTCAGATGCCCAGGTGGTAGCTATTCCTGCTAACACAGATGTCCAAAGTATCATTGATGCTCTAACAGCCAAGGGGAAAGAATCTGGCAGCAATGGGCCTAGCAAATTTATTCTCATCAGTAGCAGCTCTCCTAGAATGGAGAGAAGAGAGTTCAAGAATCTTTTCAAATCTGATGAGGAGCACAGCACTGCCCACGACAAGGCAGGAGAGGATGAAAAGTACATTGAGCAAAGCTCTGCATTAATGGAAGAGTTGCTGTCTATGGATGGACGAGAACCGGAAGAAAACAGTATGTAGTTCTTTTTCTTATGACACATGGGGCAGCCCTCTCTTTGCTTGACTGCTGCTAGTTGGTGGGGGGAGGGACAGGGCCTATTGGGGGGGGGGAAGGGTGGCTTTTAGGCAGTGCATTTTGGGTCTACTCACCAGTATGGAGTACCATCACCTCTTTTGTGCTGGCACCAACAACGCATATATCAAGATGCGAGTACTAGCATCTCTTTTTTAACCCCAAAAGCACTGCTTTTAGGAGAGAGGAGTTGGTGCAAAATACAGTATTCCAAAATGGCAAAGAGGGTGTGGTGGAAAGTGTACCAGGTATTATCCGTTCCCTTACTTACCTGTGTGCAGTGCTCTGTCCTGGAGCCCCAGGTTGGTGGGAATGGAGGGTGCTGTTGGGTACTTGTGCCCTGGAGTCGTGAAGCAGGGAACCTGTTCTAAGCAGAGAGGCGTTAGCCTGTCCTCACAACAGATTGCTATTCTGTACAAAGTTCTCTTTTTGTGTGCAAAGTGCACTTTCCTCATAGTCTCCCATCTCTAAAGTTGCCGCTTGAGAGTGGCAAGTGTGCAGAGCATGAGGCCAGAGATATATAGCCCCATTCAATGGACCCTGTAATTGGCAATTAAAGTGGAAGTGTCTTTATGTGTGAGTAATAATGGTTAGGGTAAGGGACGCGGGTGGCGCTGTGGGTTAAACTACAGAGCCTAGGACTTGCCGATCAGAAGGTCGGCGGTTTGAATCCCCGTGACGGGGTGAGCTCCTGTTGCTTGGTCCCTGCTCCTGCCAACCTAGCAGTTCGAAAGCACGTCAAAGTGCAAGTAGATAAATAGGTACCACTCCGGCGGGAAGGTAAACGGCGTTTCCGTGCGCTGCTCTGGTTCGCCAGAAGCGGCTTAGTCATGCTGGCCACATGTACGCCGGCTCCCTCAGCCAGTAAAGCGAGGTGAGCGCCGCAACCCCAGAGTCGGCCATGACTGGACCTAATGGTCAGGGGTCCCTTTACCTTTTAATATGAAAATGATAGCAGGCTGTGACCGGATGGTGCTTTGCACCATGTATTATAATCTGTTGTGACAGCATGGGTAGGAAAGGCAGAGGTACGGAGAAAGCTGTTTGTTACATTTCGCCTCTTGGGGAAATGGATTTCCTTGCACCAGGTTCAGAGCAAATTAATTCCTTTGACAGGGGCATGTCTATGGTACGAGTATAGGAAATGGAGCAGATCACAATTCTGCTACTTTGAACGTGGTAGGCAGGAAAAATTGTGGTGGAACTAGAACAAATTGTTCCAGGCAAGGAACGAGGCAGCCTTAAAGATAACGTAGCAAAAGTGGGGGAGCTTATGGTTTAAATCTGTGGATGTCAGTTTCCAATCTTTAAATTATATATTGTCTTTTACTAAAGATTCATAAAAGACTGGTAAAATCATAGCAGCATAGAATTATAGAGTTGGGGGGGACCCCAAGGCTCATCTAGTCCCACCCCCTGCATTCCAGGAATTACAACATATAATAATAAATGGAATAGAATCTAGTATAGTCAAACCTTGGTTCTCAAACGGCTCCATTTTTGAATGTTTTGGCTCCCAAACGCTGAAAACCCGGAAGTAAATGTTCTGGTTTTCGAATGTTTTTCGGAACCCAAATGTCCAACGCAGCTTCTGCTTGAGTGCAAGAAGCTCTTGCAACCAGTCGGAAGCTGCGCCTCAGTTGCTGAACGTTTCAGAAGTTGAATGGTCTTCCAGTATGGATTATGTTTGACAACCGAGATTGACTGTTCTCCTTCCACGATAATATCTACATTCTTAAATTTCTGTCTGTCAGACTGTACTTCAAGGCACAGAAACAGGACCAATAACATGTTGGCAACCATAACTGTACATGGGACTGAGCAGCGACAGTATTTGAAGCTCAATTTATTTCAAGTGCTGCTTCCCAAACTCCATTGTGGGCCTCTCTCGCTACTTAAAACTCTGAACTCTGCTGCTTAAGGCACAAGCTGGAAGCCTTCTTTTGGGAATCTAGGACTACAGAATGAGAACTTAAGAGTTTGTATTTATCTAGGCAGTGCGGAGACAACAAGCAGTGTCTTGGACAACAGTCTGACTAACATTCAGTGGCTGGGCAATATGAGCTCTAGTGGACTGAGCCCTTGCAGTGTGAAAAAGGAGACGGAGAAGGAGAACCAGACCCCCAAGCAGAAAGCTATTAAGGTAAGCAAGGTGTGCAGCCAAATAAAAGCCAAGGAAAGAGAAGCCGAGCCAGGTGTCTGCGCATAGGGCCAGGCTGCAATTCAGAGACTCCTCTTGTACCTGCACTCTCGTGAGACCAGGTTGCAGAGACTCCTCTCATCTCTTGATTTCCCAGTGTTGGTCTGCCCCCTTCTACCCACTGTAGTGAGCAGGAGAGGGAGGGAAGGAGGTAGACAGAAGGACCAGAAGTGCTTCTAGCGTGGGATAGGCTGCTGTCGACTTTTTATCTTCAGGCACTTCACAATTTAATGTGCAGAGGAGATCTCTGGATTGGTAACTGCAACCCTGTATGGGCAAGGAGGCTCACTGCAAACTGGCTGAACACTGCAGATATTTATATTTATGGTGCCAAATGTTCCATGAAATGTCCTTGCTTAGATGGGAACCTTCATTCTTAAGTGCACCTTTCTTTCAGCTGATAGCAATGGCAGGCTACTTGTTCCCGGCGTGTGGGTTGCTTTAATTCATATTTGCATAATGCTATAAATAATAATGGATTGCAATTATTACATTGCAATCCCACCTTGACGTTCACCAGGGAGAGAACAGCTGGTGCAGGGTCATGTGGTGAGCAGCTTTGTTGCTTGGGGGGAATTTAAACCTGACTCATGCCCCACATTCTGTTCACTGCAGCACACAGTCTATGTAGTTTCACAATCACAGTAAGGAAACCTGGGTTTTCCTAATGTAAGTCTCAATGTTATGTTTCTGCTAAATTAACCGTACATAGCATAAGAAGGGAAGACCGTTGCCATAGAGCAGTTTGGCTGGTGGCCACAGGTAGGCCGCGAATTACAGTATTGTAACAGACTTCTGTGAAATGCTTTGCTAATGGACCTTGAGAAGAGAAGAGGACTAGGGAGATGCATGCAGGTGGGCAGCCCAGACAATTTGCAGAAGAACTATTAAAGCAGGCTGGGGCAGCTTCCCTAAAACCGCCCTGTTCTGCCACCACTCTGCACCTCCCTGCTCCTGAGGCAGAAGTGTCGTCTGGGAGAGATGCACAGGAAGAACATGGGTTCACAGTCAGACTGAGCAGGATTTCACCCCTGCTTATCCTTTGATGAATGGAGGTTTAATCCTGCTCCGTTTGCTAGGATTCCATCCAAGCCCGCTCCTGATTCAAGCAGGGTTTGTATCCCCTGCCCACTCCCATTGTTTTAGCCCCACCCAGCTGTCAAATTTGGCCAAGAGGGTCAATCAAAGTAAAGATCTCACTCATGGAGCCAAAAAGGTTTCCTTTCTCTGAGGAGCAGGTGGGGGCTTCACGAGTGGGGGTTGGCAAGCAGGGAAGCAGCCCTGTGGTCTTTAAATATTTGCCCATTAAAATGGCTAACCCTAACCTATTCAGAGGTTCACTGTTTGGTACATCAAAATCCAGACGCTCTTCATATAACTAACATTCTACAGGCCCTGCACCCTTCATATTGTCTTCTTGTCAGGCCGAGGAAGGTTCTGCAGCGTCTTCCTCTACGACCTCATGGCAGGAGTCCTTCTCTGAACGTCCCCCCTACTCCTATATGGCCATGATCCAGTTTGCCATCAACAGCACTGAGAAGAAGCGCATGATGCTGAAAGATATCTACACCTGGATTGAGGACCATTTCCCTTATTTCAAGCATGTAGCCAAGCCCGGCTGGAAGGTAACAAACACTGTGACCTGTAAAGCCAGAGGAGAAAGTGCATTATGCAAACAACTGTCAGTTTTCTCCCTTCAGGTGCAAATGTTACCAGGGCTATGTGTATTCTGCAGGGGGGGGGGATTAAAATGCTGTGCCAAGAATAGCAGAATCCGGCAACTTACATTAACCATAGAAATTAAGCACATTAACATAATTCATCTGCTTTTGCATAATTCTGTTTTTCTTGTTTTGAATAGGATTCCCCCTGTTTCTTATGTTCAGTTTGTAGCAGGCTTGGGGGCACCCCAAGGTTTGGAGAAGTACAGTTATACCTCTAGTTGTGTTCAGTGGCGTAGCGTGGGTTGTCAGCACCCGGGGCAAGGCAAGTAATTTGCGCCCCCTAACCCGTGGATTTGTGCCCCCTAACCCTAACCCCCAGATGTTGCACCTGGTGCGGCCGGCCCCCCCCTGCACCCCCCACGCTACGCCACTGGTTGTGTTAGGTTCATGTTGCGGATTTTCGGGTTGCGAACGTGGTATACACGAAGTATACACTTCCGGGTTTTGCCACACACGCAGAAGCGTTCTGCACGCTTCACATATGCGCAGGAGCACTCTATTGCGTCATGTGCAGAAGCGGCACTCTACTTACGGACATTTTCGGGGTGCAAACGGCACCCTGGAACGGATCGCATCCATAAGTAGAGATACCACTGTACAAAAAACATTGGGGGGAGACTACAGGCCAGGGGGTTTCTCAGTAGCCATGTAATGCTGACTGTGAGGTCAAGGGGAAGACAAAGGCAGGTAGAACGGAGGGGAGCCTTGCCAACTAATGGAAGCACTGAAAAGGAGCAGCCTGCACTGCAGTGTTTTGTAATAGGTCCATATTGTGAATAATTCCTCGAGTTTACTATCACAAGGAGGGGTAAGGAGCTATGCACTCCTATTCCACACCTGTGCTTCTGAGATTTCTGCAGGTATTTTCCTTCCAAGTGGGTGAACATCTTTTCAGCCAGAAATGCTACAAACCTGTGGTTGTGTATTTTTTCTTGTTTCGTTTGTAAGAAAATTGAGGTCCTCAGGAAGTTTTGCTGTACAATTTATTTCACTTTCTGTGCTTTCTTGATACCTGTGCAGAATTGCAGCACACACACACACACACATTCATATGCACATAGCTAATGAAACGAGGATGAAAAGCAGTTTGATATGAACAGGCATTGATGTGAACCCTTTGTGGAATTGCATTATTGCAGAAATTAACAATCTTGATGAGCCTGGTGTTTTTAGTATGCATGTGAGGTTATATTCACTCATTTATGGTCTCTTGCCATACTGTATATTTACAACGCCTTGCCCACAAATTCCTGGGGGAGACAATGTATATACCTGCCATCTGTGTTACACTGTTCTAAAGTATTGTGAAAGCAATTGCATGTAAGAAAGGCACACATCAGTGTGCATCACTTGATCATTTAGCATTTGTGGGTCCAGTGGTTTGTGTGAAGCGACTTTACTGAAGCATATTATATGTGCTGCTTGACTTCTGATGGATTGTTCACATTTATATGGAAAACATCCATTTGTACTGCAGCCGTGAAGTGATGACTATAAGTATTAACTGGCCTTGGGGCCATGGAAGTGAATTCAGAATATGAAATGAACCACAAAACAGCTTACTTAAATTGGCAAGCAAAATCTCCTGGTTCAGACATGCATTCTCATCAGTCCCTGACTGCAAAACCAAGCGTCTATTTGCATATACAAAGAAGTCGCCACTTAATAATCACCACAAACAGAACCCCCGTATCACCAGATGTTTCCTTAAATGAAATAGTTCTCAACTTTACTCAGACTTCTTGTCTGAATAAAGCAAGGAGGGAGAAGCACTGAACGGAAAACAAGGGCTCTTTTAAACTTTGCCCTGTTGCTCAACTCCCTTGTGCAAGAGAGATCAAAGATGCAGAGCCCTCAAATATTTCACAGTACCTTCACATAATGTATTTCACTCCTGGTACCAGTTCCAGATCCAATACAGTAATTTAGAAGAGATATTTTATTAACGAGCAAAGTTCCATATAAACACAACATCCACCAACTGAATTTAATCTTCTCTCACTGAACAAGCCAACTCAGAGGCTTGCTCTTAAGAAGCCATTCGTCTTAAAGGTACAGTAACAGATATCAGCATTGAGGAGTGTGGGCAGATGGGGCTGTGCCAGAGGGGAGAGGATAAGGCATGGAAATGGGGGGTGATCGGTGCAAGGGAGGGTTGAGAAAAGTAAGGAGGGTGAACGGAAAAGGGGAATGAAGATGAAAATATGGGAGCAAAGAGGGAGGAATGGGAATGGGAGTGAAGATGAAAGCAGGGGCATGAAATGGTCTGAAGAATAATGGGGTGACCACTTCAAAATTGAGCAGAAGGCAAAAAGGGTGCTTAGTAGTTACAATGTGTGGGAGGAGCAAGATGCATCAGGTTGCCATGGGGCTGGTTTGTGTGCAAAGGAGTTTGCACAAAAGGAGGAGGAGGAGGAATCATGGACATGGGGGTAAAGGTGAAAATAGGTGCAAAGTAGGGCTATAGAAGAGAAGTGGCTTGCAAAATCGGGTTGGAAAGGTGAAAAGTGATCTCAGCAGTTGCATGGGGCGGGAAGAGGAAGCCCTAGGGGGTTAAAGTGGGGAATATGGCAGGGGCACAGCCCCTGTAGATACAGAGGATTCAAAGCCAAGGTCTTTGTGAATTATCAAGATTTCATCTGAAGAATCCACTGATAACAAAAAAAACAGCAAACATTTCTCCTTTCCCATCCAGAACTCTATAAGGCACAATCTTTCTCTTCATGACATGTTTGTTCGAGAGACATCTGCCAATGGCAAAATCTCATTCTGGACCATTCACCCTGAAGCCAACCGCTATTTGACACTGGACCAGGTGTTCAAAGTGAGTACCTTTCATGCAGAAAAGGAGATTGCCCTACCAATTCCTGATTTCTCAAGCACCTGGCTATTTCCATTCTGAGGAGGCAGGTGAAGACATGCTGGTGAGCATTGGATCACCTAGGTTTGGTATTAGAAGGGAAATGGATCACTTGAATTCACAGAAAGGAAAGTCTTAAGTACTGGTGTGGCTATAAACCTTTTAAAAGGGTTAAAGAATGCTATCTCATTGTCTAGATAAATGTGGGGAACATGTGGCCCTCCCAATGTTGCTGGACTTCAACTTCCATGGCCAGCGGCTAGGGATGATGGGAATTGTAGTCCAGGAGTATCCAGAGGGCCACAGGATGTGGAACTAACATACTTTGATTTCAGCAAGCCTTTTGACACAAGTCCTCCATGAAATTCTTGCAGAGAAGCTGGTAAAATTTGGGCTGCAGAAGATTGTTAGGTGGAATTGTAGCTGGTTGACTGACCGAACCCCAAGAGTGTTTACCAATATTTCCTCATCATCCTGGAAAAAAGTGACAAATGGGGTGCCACAGGGTTCTGTCCTGAGCCCGTTGTTGTTCTCCATCTTTATATACAACTTGGATGAAGGAATTTAAGGGATGTTTATCAAATTAGCAGAAGACACCAAACTGGGAGGGGTAGCTAATGCTGCGGAAGACAGAATCAGGATAACAGATCGGAGAGCTGAGCCGAAAGTAACAACATGAATTTCAATAGGACAGATGAAAGGTTCTGCACTTAGGCAGGAAGAACCAGATGCACAAAGTATAAGATCTGGGACAACTGGTTTGCCAGTGGTACATGTGAAAAGGATCCGCAAGCTTAACATGACTCAACAGCATGATGCAGCAGCAAAGAGCTAATGCTGTTCTAGGCTGCATCAACAGAAGTCTAGTGTCCAGATCAAGGGAAGGAAGAGTCCCACTCTATTCTGCCTTGGTCAGACCCCACCGGGAATACTTCAACCAGTTCTGGGCAATTTAAGAAGGATAATGACAAGCTAGAATGTGTGCAGGAGAACTATCTGACAGAGCTGTTTGACAGTGGAACTGACTACCTTGGAAGGTAGTGGACTCCTTTATTGAAGGTTTTTAAACAGCTTGGATGGCCATTTGTCTGGAATTCTTTAGCTGTGATTCCTGCATTGCAGGATAGGACCCAGTGATCCTTTGGGTCCCTTCCAACTCTGCCATGATTCTATGGTCCCCACCTCTAGTCTAGACACATGAATTCCTGGTTGCCATTGAGAAGTCATTTTTAAACATTGGGATGAAAACTGCTCCTAGGAATTAATGGAGAAATCCGATATATTAACCTAGTAGTCAATGGGTAGCAGTATGTCTACCCTCAAGCAAAAGGCATTCATCTGAAAAGTTTGTTTTTCACAAATGTTTAAAAAATGTCAAATCCAGATCGTTACCCACCATTGCAGTTTGTAATGGGCTTGGCTGACAGAGTGTGTCTTATGGCAGCCTGTTAATGCTTCAGGCTGGAGGTTGGGCAGAGATTTGGATTCCCTCCATACAATTCCTCTGGACAAAATATGTCTCAGGTTTTTTCTAAGCCAAATCCACAGCTTATTTGCATACAGAAGCCTTGCACTCCAGTGCCTTGTAGATGCAAATGGGTTGTGTGTATAAAGGTTGGCAAAAATTTAAAAATAACACACACTCCAAGACCCTAAGGAAGAAAAGGGGCTAATTTTTCCCATTTTTGCATTTCTCCATGGATTGTTATGGACAACCCACACTTCTTTCCTTGCTAATAGAAAGTTGTGTTTGGGAGCGGAGGGTTGCATGAACCTGGAAACCCGCTTTGCCTGGTTATTTTAAAAGTTTTAGTTGAAAAGAGCCTGTTCCTTGTTCTCCCCCAATCTAGCCTCAAACAGGGCTAACCTTCTGATCATTGGAAACTCTGGAAGCGTTTGGTATTGTACAAAACTTTCAGCATACTTTCTCACTGAGGACTCACAGATTGTTCTGTACTGTCTGCTGTGCCCAAATGTTCCTTTGTTGTCCGGTTTAGCTGACAATTTCCTTTTCATTCCTTTTGTATACTTGGCCACCACCAGCCACTGGATGTGCAGTCACCAGCATCACCCGGGCTCTTGGAATCAGTAAGACCTTCCCTCCTGGTTGGGCTTGGGTTTCTGTCTTCCCTCTTTCGGTGCCTGCAGATGTATAGAGGTTGCTTTACTAGTCAGAGCTGAGATCCTCCTGCAGCTTCCCCTTCTGTGCCTCCTTCAAGCGTGTGGAAAATGCCTTGGCCACCCACAGTCATGCTACTCGGACCGATGAGTGGATACTTAAGTTTATTCACCGCCTATTAATTTGGGGCACAAGCAAATATTTGGTCAAACGGTGGGTTTTCAGTACATTTTAAAAAAAACACCTGCAAGTGCATTTTTAGATTATTTCTGTTGTGATGCTTGGTTCAAAGGAGCAAATGAAGCCTCTTAATATATCTTTCTAGAACACGGTGAGAGAGAGCACAGTGGGGGGGGGGTGAGTGGAGGGCAGGCTCATGGCATCATCGCTTGCATCCTGACAGCAGCCAACAATGCTGATAGGACTGAAACTAAAAGCTCTTTTCCATGTGATGATAGTCTTGCAAATAGCTAGTTTGACTGACTCCGTGTTTCAAGTCTCTGCTTGCTGCTGCTCCTTTTCTTCTGCCATTGTGCTCAAGCATGTTGAACTTGGGTAGAACGAAACACACTGCACAATTAATCTTTTTATCTTTATTTCTTCAGGCAGTGAGAGTTATCAAACTCAGCTCCTTTTTCTCTCCACCCCCCTTCCTGCCTGAAGGACAGCTGTGGAAGGAGTTCTGTTGCGCCACCTCTGTCAGGCTCTATGGGGTTTGTGGGGTGACAGTCAGCAAAGACAAGGGTGTCTGCTTGCAGCAGGAGGTGACACAGATCGCCCCATAGCTCTGTAGGACTGTGCCAGTTAAATTCCTTACATTAGTTCAGCACTGCCCTCCGGATCCATACAAAGCAGTTGGGCAATTGCAGCTTCTCTAACTTTTGTTTTCTTGTCTCTCTTAATCTAAAACTAATGTAGCAGCAAAAGCGGCACATTCCAGATCTACAGAAGAGTATGAGAGGCACTAGCGGTCGCAAAAGTGAGACACAGACTGCACGTGAGTGTATACTCTACATCTCTACCAATCCCAGGGAAAGTGGCAAAATTCTTCTCCCTAACGAAACCCCAACAGTGGATTTAACGGGAACTGTGACAAGGGTGTTTTCTACACATGTTGGAGGTATTCACCTGGTGTGCATGTGAGGGCTGGAGGGCTGTAACGGAAAGGGCAAAGCAAGGCAGAAAGCAGAGACCAGCAAAGCAAAGTTCAGGGGGTAAATGTCAGTCCTCCGTAAGGGACAGGCAGAATTCTTAGCCTGGGGGTGAACCCCTGTATGAAACTGCAGCCCCGCAGAAGAGCCTCCAGGCACTCAGCAATACCTGGCAGTACCTGCTACATGAGAGCACGTACGCTTACTTGCAGGCAGTCCCAGGTTCAATCCTTACTTCTCCACTTAAAGAAGTACAGGGAAAGGCCTCTGTTGCCCGTCAGAGTAGCACTGATCTGGCAGGATCCTGGGTTAACTCTACAGAAGGCAGCTTCATTATTCAAGATCTTTCCAAGCTTCTTCCCCTGCGTCTGTCTGGGTATAATACAAACTCCACTAACGGGCTAAGGACTGGGACTTTCCGTGTATGTGGAGACACTGAAAAATTCCCAGGTTTGAAATAAAAGGTCTATGTACAACCATAAAGCATGGTGCTAGTGATCTACTGTATTTTTCGCTTTATAGGACGCACTTTTCCCCCTCCCAAAATTAAGGGGAAATGTGTGTGCGTCCTATGGAGCGAATGCAGGCTCCTTGGCTTCAGTGATAGCAAGGCGAAGCCTCCGAAGCGCAGAGGGAGCACTCCCTCCGGAGGCTTCAGGTTCCTTTCGCTGAAGCCAGGAGAGTCTTGCTCTCCGGGCTTCAGCTAAAGGAACCCGAAGCCTGCAGAGTGCAGCGGGAACTCGTGCTGTGCTCTGAAGGCAGCAGGTCGGGGAGCAGCGGAAAGGCTGCGTGCAGCCTTCCCGCTACTCCCCGGGGCTGGCGGTGAGGGAAGCTCGGCTTTCCCCACCGCCAGCCCCACAAGCAAAAGGAACCCGAGGCTATCTGGAGAGGGGTCGGTGCGCACCGACCCCTCTCGCTCTCCAGATAGCCGCCTGAAGCCTCCGGAGCACTCCTCCAGGAGGAGAAATGGAAGGGGCTCCGTTTCTCCTGCCGCTTCGCTGAAGGGGCGCTGCGCAGAGAGGGGGAGAATTTTTCCCCCTTGTTCTCCTCCTCTAAAACAAGGTGCGTCCTATGGTCCGCTGCGTCCTATAGAGCAAAAAATACGCGGTACTTCCCAAGCCACAACAAGCTGTCAGTAGAATACTCACAATAGTCAGTCTAGTGCTTCCATTCCCAGAAAAGCAGCAAGGAATTACTCTTGTGTGCAGTTTTGAATCGAAGGAGGACACTGATGCAACTGAGATGAAAGCAGAGATTTCCCAGTACAAAACTGGGAAGCCTCTGGTGGCTGATCAATTAAAATTGAGGAAGTACCTTTTATAGATCCTGGGCTAAGACCTCTTTTTTCCTTCCTAGGCCGAAAAATGAAGCCCTTGCTGCCACGTGTCAACTCCTACCTAGTTCCAATTCACTTTCCTTTGAGTCAGTCCGTCATCCTTCAACCTTCTTCAAAGATGCCTCTTCCTGCGTCCCAGGGTGCCTCAGAGACCATGCAGAGCAGCAAACCCGTGTGCATTGCTCCAAAGGTCAGACTGTGTATCAGTACCCAACTCCATGCTTGTGCCTGAGCATGAGAATAAATTTGCAGCCTGGCTGTCGGGGCAGGCATTTCCCACTTCCAGAGTGGTTCCCCTCATTCCACATTTGTATTGAGGCCTTGATTTGATAGTACTGTTTTGTAAGGGATATTGCACTCATTGGGTATAATCGCCACAATCACCCGAGACACTATCATTATCATCATCATCATCAGATAAAATAAAAAATCCTTCCAGTAGCACCTTAGAGACCAACTAAGTTTGTTATTGGTATGAGCTTTTGTGTGCATGCACACTTCTTCAGATACCTTGTTGATGGACTTCCATTTCATGCGGCTCAATGTGGTGCCTTCCATAGTTCTAGTTGCAGGTAGTCTATGGCAGACCAACACGGCTACCTACCTGTAACTATCATCATCATCAGATGTATGCGTCACTTATTGTATACTATACATCACATCTTTAAGCAACCTAAAAAAGATTGAGAACCAAAAAGGAATAGCAGAAAATAAAAGCAATACATTAAAACCGCTTCAATGACCCATAAAGAAGCCCTCCAAAATTATGAAATTATTTAAATGGTTTTAAAAGCTCTCAAAGCAGCTTACAAAACAAATTAATTACCAGTATACACCAGTAGAAGAAGAGGAGCAAAAAACAGTTGTATTTTGCATTCCCATTTTGTATTTTTTCTGTTGTGCACCACCCTGGGATCTTTAGATGAAGGGTGATATACAAATTTAATTAGTAACGAATAAAAAATAAAATACATTTACTGCACAACCGTATGCATTATCTACTCAAAAGGCAGTCCCATTGGGTTCAGGGGACTTACTCCCAGATAGGATTGAAAACCTAAAGCCAGCATATAGGGATCCAAAATACGATTAAAAGCTTGAAAGAAAAGGATGGATTTTGGGGCCTAAAGGATTAAAATGGAACCTGTCTGAGGAGGGAGTTCCCCAGTGCTCTGAACCGGTCCTACAGGATTCAGAGAGCTTGAAATGAGGAGCTGACCAGCTTCCAGTTACCAGCTGCCCACAAGGGCTGATTGGACTAGGGGGTAAAAGGCAGCATTTCTTTCACAGCTGATCTTGTTGAAGGTGTGCTGCTTGTGTAGCCGAGGGACAGGGAAGATTTGACCCTCCAGATTTTGGCTATACCTGCCTCTGGCATGTGGTCCCCCAAGTACTGGGGTGTTTCAGGGGATGAGAGTGACACCGCTCCCCAATACTAAGAGAGACAGAGCAACCTTTTGCTTTGCCCTCATCTTCATATTATCAATTGCCAGGAAACGATTTCTCCTCAGTGAACATTTGTGGAAAGCTCGTTACAAATGATATTAAGCGGAGCACCCATCAAGACACACATACATGCACATCTGTATCTTACTGTAATGTCCTTAACTTTTCTGTTACTTCCTTGATTTGTGAGGGGTTTTTTTTACCAATATCTTGCTGTCAAATATACTTTACTGTCTCTCATTCTGTCTTCCTGTTGCAGGTGTTGCCGTCCAGTGAAGAGCCAACCCTGCTCCCAGCTCCCATCCCCATCAAGGAGGAGACTTGTGATGGAGAGCTATCTCCATTTACATCCCAGCAGTCCATAAAGCAGGACGCCTGTTGGATCAGCAAAGAATCATTCGCCGCAGCCCTGCATATAAAAGAGGAGAGTGACAGCTTTCATTCCAACACATGGGCGCCTCAGTTCCTCCCCACAGCGTCTACAAAGGCAGAGCCAGTGCAACTGGGTGAACCACCAGACATAGTCCTTCCAGCCCCACCTGCAAAGCAGAAGAGACCATTTACAGCTCTCAAGCCACTGGTTATAAAGAGACAAGAGAGGCAAGTAATGGGCAGATCCAGAAGGAAACAGCACTTAGCCCTGCCTTCCTCTGAAGAACCAGTCCTCCTCCTGCAACCCACCAGTAGGTCAGAGTCATGCACGGTGGGAAATGACCCTCCCTTTGCAACGGATACTCATCCTCTGGAAAGTACATCTCAGTTTAGTTGCTCTCAGGGAGAAGTCATTCCTTTTAAATCTGCAATAAAAGAGATGTTCTGCAAGCTGCCCATTTCTTCCGTACCTAGTAAAGCTCCCATAACCACCCCAACACCATTCCTGGCAACTACTGACCCCTGGAGATTGGCACCTTTTGTCAAGGAAACTAGTGATCTGCTTTGCAGTCCTGTGAGAACCCCTCCAACCTCATTAACATCCCTTCAGGGGAACTTGGACATCCTGGGACTTGGCAGCACTCCCGTAAGGCCATCGTTATGTGATTCTCCACAGCTGCCACTCCTAAATGCAGAAACCAATGACATGGTCTCTGGGCCCTTGACGAGCTCTCCTGCAACCAGCAAACAGTCGTCCCCAGAGCTTCAGGCCTCTGCTCTTCCTGAAAACCATTCATTCTTGGAAGGCCTAGTCCTGGACACCATGAATGACAGTTTGAGCAAAATCCTACTAGATGTCAGTTTTCCTGGCCTTGAGGATGACAACTTGGGTACTGATCTCAGTTGGTCACAGTTAATTCCTGAACTGAAATGACCACATTTTGTTTATAGATTCTGGTTTAGTGCAAACCACCAAGGGACGCAGTTGGTGGGTTGTTTTTTAACTGACTCCCAAGCTGTTATCACATTAGGATGATCCTATCATATAGCTGGTCATAGAATGATCCAGAAGCTGTTTGGAGTCCTGATGGATATTGCTATTGATTGGACAGAGCCAATCCACTGGACAATCAAGGACATCTAAGTCTGTTACTTACAAAACATAGTGAAAATCCCTTTTAATAGCCCTCCTATTTGATAGAGCATCTAATGTACATATGTTGGCCTTTGTATATATTTGTATATTTTAGTGCCTTTTAAAGTATAAAGATGGTGACTAAATGCAAAAGAAGATGAGATTCTTGTATGTTTAATATGTTCAATAACTGCAGAGGGAACATCAGCTGGTTCTGTTTGTAAATAAAAGAGATGAATTTGCCAAAAGTTTTCTGTTACACTACACATTAAATGCAAGTGCTCTGAAATCCTATGTAGCCTTAGGTCACTTATTTCCACTTATGGAAATAACTACAACAAATAACTATTCTTTGTTTTGTGCCTTTAATAGGAACCTAGCATGAAGGAATTTAGCAGCCAAAGCATTTCCCATTTCTATGTCCATATGAAGAGAAAGCTTTAGCTGCGCAACTTTTTATTCCAGGCTCCTGTTAAAGGACCAGGAGTAGGGCCAGGAAAAAAAATACATTGGCAAACCTATTCAGAATTCATACACCAGCAGATTGAAATGTCTCCAATCAATCAAAGAAGGGAGATTTTGATTGCCATAGAGACAACCTTTAAATATGCTTGGGTGGGATTTGGAGCTGCTGCGTTTTAAATCTCACTGTCACTGCTGGTGTCACTTTTCCTGAAACACCTGGTGCTTAAATGCCCAGCAGAGCAGTGGCGCGGCTTAGATGCTCTAAAATCCTCCCAGTAGGGCAAAAGTAACTTCTAACCTAGCACGGCCACACTGACAGGTACCACTTCCGAGTAGTGATTCGTGCAAGCAGGGTTGGAAAAAACATGGCCACTACCAGGTAGGAATGCCTGCCACTGTAGTCAAACCAGGTCAGATGCTGCTTCCTTTATGGGGACATGCTATTCAAAGTTTTAGAATGGTTGGCTAAAGTGGGGCTCTCTGACTGTTGTTGGACCCAGCTTTCATCAGCCCCAGCAGGGCCAAAAGTGAGGGGTGATGGGGGTCCAGCAACATCTGGAGAGCCAAACCAGATCCAACCCAGGCGTCACTTAGCTTCCCAACTTGAGCACTTGATGTAACCTTCAGCAATTAGAGAAATGGGGAAGTGCTTCAAAAATTGATCCCGTAATCTTCATTTGGGGAAAGGGAGCACTTTTAAGCAGGAGATCAAACTTTCAAACACATTTTAAAACCTTGTTTCCCTTCTCTTATATCATATGGGTGAAAAGAAAAGAAAGCAATTGTGTGAAATGTGATTTGTCTTATGCATTGCCTAGTCTGGCCTTAAAAAATAAATGAATCAATAACCCCTGCATAGAAGTACTTCAGCCACAGTCTGTGTTTGTGTTTCTTCTAACAACCTATGCAATAAAGCCAGAGTAGAAAGTGTGATTCTGAGCAGTGTGTTTCCTTAGCATCTTTCATGAGTCTGCAAGGGGCCAGCATTAGCCTTTGTGAATTGGTGTCCCCATTCCTCTATTCTTAGAGATTGATTTTCCTTCCTATGGATTGTTCTCCACAATTCCTATAAGGATTTTAGGATCACCAAGCCATTCATTCAGAAGCAGAAGCTGTTCATCAGGAGCCTGGGATGTTTTCTTAATTTCCTTCTATATGCCACCGTCACCTTCAAACTTTGCCTGAAGTCACAGTTCCTGGCACATGACATCACAACTAGTTGCTGTGGGAATTTATCACGCATGTGTGAGCCAGGAAGCCAGCTTGGAAACAGCAAAGCACACAATGGAATAGAACACAGCTGCAGACAGAAGGAAAAGGAGCCCTTAGGAAGAATAAAGGCAAGCAAATCCCCGGCATCTTCTCCAGGGGCAAATGTGATTTTTCCCATCTCAATGGCAGCATAGCATAGGGAACATCTGCCTGAGAAGCTCAGTAATTTGGTCACATTCAGCATAGACTTAAACTGGTGTATTCCAGACACTTCAGCAATCTTCCCAGGGAGACTTGGGAAAGAGAGCAAAGAATCTCAAGGTGAATGTTCTCAGCACCCTCACTAAACTACAGTTATTTGGGGGGAAGACCATGGTATAAAACCAATCGAAATCACCTGCTCATCTTCCAGTATCATTTATCCCATCATCTGCCGCCAATTCCCTTCTGCATTCTACACAGATTCAATGTACAATGCATTCTACTGCATTCTACAATTGTACTCAGGGCAACTGGTCAGTTTCCGTACAAAAGAATAAATGAACAAATGTGAAATAAAAAATGGCAATAACCATAAATCAGTGAGAGAACAATTCAACCTATTGGGATATTCCGTAACTGACCTTAAGGTGACCATTCAAAGGAAGATTACAACATGAAACAGCTGAATTTCAATTCACCAAAAAGTTCAGTGCTGTCCCCATAGGAGCTAATATTTGAGGGAGCCAGCCCCTCCCCCCAGTTGATGTGCATTGCCACAAAAATGGTGTGTGTCTGCTATGTCATGTCACCAATTCTGCGGGGTGGAGCTTACCTGCCCCCCCAATATTTTATTCAAGTTGCCACCCCTGCCTGACAAGAGTTAAATAGAGACAAAGCCTTTCCATCATTTTCACCACACTGCACACGTTAATGAGCTGACCAATTCCAGGATAAATCTGTCAATGTTCCTTTTGAATGGTTCTCTGTTAATATAATCATTTTAGTAATGCTGAGTAAATTATCACTAATCTAGTACAGTGAAAGATGTGCCTTTTTAGCATATATTTAAGCTCTGATTATCACTTAAATGTTTTCTCTCGACTTCTTTATATACCTCTCAACTGCTGATGACATGGGATTGAATCCAGGAAAGCTATGGCCATAATGAATTGCTTAGTCTTCAAGGTGACACAATACTTGCTTTGATATCTCTCTGGAAATGTTATGTTCCAAGATATACAGGAGTCTCAGGTGGCAGTTCATGTGCCTCTTTTGCTCTGCGTTCCTGCTGTGGGAAGGACAGCGAGTTTGCCACTGTAAGGTATGACAAGCCTTATTATGTGTCCTTGGCAGGGACAAAATGAAGGAAATGCACATTCCCCAAAGCCTGCTGGGGATCAGAATGGTCAGGAAATGTACAAAATTCAGTCAACATGTGCACATTTCCCAAAGCCTGTTGGAGATTATGCAGTGCTGTAACTACCGGGGTGCTAGCCAGGTTCTTTGCCCCAGGCGAAGCCTCCAGAGGCTTCCCAGTCTGTGTGTGGACTCAATTGCATGTGGGAAGGTGCCAGATTGGATCTTTAACCCGGGTGAAATAAAGCCTAGTTTTGCCCCTGGATTCTGTATACCGACTGGGAAATTTGCACAAGTCCCTCTTTGTAGAATAATGAGGTGCACATTTTCCATCATTCCTGGTGAGCGTGCACAGTGGCTGGTAACTCCTCAGATTCCGTTCCTCTTAATGTCTGCACTATTCCTGCAGCTCCATAATGAGTTAGAGATATGTTTAAACTTTTCTTCATCTTTCTCTGTCAGCATTGTAATAGTTAGCCTCTTCATTAAACTCTTTTAAAAAAATGTAAATATTGTGGCTGAGATTATTATCAAATAGCTTGCTATCTGTGCAGCCTTCCTGCTCATCTCTCTGTGCTCTTCGCAGAATAGCAACTGGAAAATAGACAAGAAGGCAGAGGAAGCAGCTGTTCCCCATTTTATGGGATGCCTTATTCTCGGTTTCTTGGCCTATGCACAGTAAATGATCACACACACTTCATCTTTGTTGAGGAGAGAGAACACTCACCAGGAGCAGATGCATTTTGTGACAGCACTAAACAGAGTCATAAATGAAAAACGCTAGACTCCTGCTCCATAGAGCTTACAATCTGAACGTTGACTGTTGGGGAGGCAGCAAATGAAATGCAGGAAAGGGTAGCAAAGTGTTTTTCTTGTAAAGGATTCCTAAATCGTAGATCTCCTTGTTAACTGCAACTGTTGTCTTATATTTCAGTAGTAGATAGGTAGCCGTGTTGGTCTGCCATAGTCAAAATAAAAAAATTCCTTCCAGTAGCACCTTAAAGACCAACTAAGTTAGTTCTTGGTATGAGCTTTCGTGTGCATGCACACTTCTTCAGATATCTTCAGGTATCTGAAGAAGTGTGCATGCACACGAAAGCTCATACCAAGAACTAACTTAGTTGGTCTTTAAGGTGCTACTGGAAGGAATTTTTTTATGTTGTCTTATATGGTTGCCAAGGATTGAAGGAAGAGAACATGGGACTGGGACATGTGGAAGCAGGATTTCATAGGTAGGATTCCATGTTATGATGGGTATTTTACATTTCTTATGCCTTAGGATCTTCAACAAACTGAAGCTGGGTATTGCAGTAGGGCATCATCTTGTAGGCCAATACTGGGGCTTCTGATGTCTCTGAACGCCCTTCTTTCCCCCTGCCTAGGGTTAATCTGAATTCCTGTTCAAGATGACCACATGGAAAGAGAGACACTTCCTCTGTGCAGACAAATATGTGTCATGGCCAGGGTTTTCTCCAAGACCCTACCATAAACTGGCTGTTGAAAGACCACCCCACACAGATGCCAAAATAAGTGTCAGCCACAAAATACGTTGCCCAGTGGAAGAGGATAGCCTATGGCACGTCTGGGGATACCATACATGGCTGGATGTAGGGAGGTTGCCAGCAATCTATCGCCCAAGACCGGATAAGCCTTTTGACAGCAACACATGGCGATGGATCACTGCTCCCAGGAAAGGATTCATGGCTGTGCCACCAGTCCCACCTCCTTCGCAGTTGGATGGGAACACCTACATTAAGCTCATTGAAGGGGACGCACTGTTTGTGGATCGGAGACATAAAGAGAGAGTTCTGACCCGAACAAAGAATGAAATGAAACGGTGTGATCAACTCAAACTGAGGAGCGAGTGCCGAGCTCCTCCTTTGGACGTTGAAGGAAATATTATGCCTCCGAAAGGTTTCATTCGGTAAGATATACTCCTCAACACTTTGTTCTACCAACTGTTGCAGGTGCCATTTAGATGAACCCCCAACCACATGAGAGCAGCTTTTCCTTGACTGGATCCTATACGGCTAGGTGCTGCGATAATACTATAATATGGGTGGGGATGATTCTATGGGTCTTTCCCCATATAATTAGGAAGAGGTAAGGTATCCCTCCTCAGGTGGGATAGGCAAAACCACTATCCCTATGGGTAAAGGTAAAGGGACCCCTGACCATTAGGTCCAGTCGTGGCCGATTCTGGGGTTGCGGCACTCATCTCGCTTTATTGGCCGAGGGAGCCGGCGTACAGCTTCTGGGTCATGTGGCCAGCATGACTAAGCCGCTTCTGGCGAACCAGAGCAGCGCACGGAAAAACTGTTTACCTTCCCACCAGAGTGGTACCTATTGATCTACTTGCACTTTGACGTGCATTTTTGTATGTTATTTTCACACAAGTACCTTTTTTATGCACATTTCCTAAAATATATTGCTGTATACATATTTTTTTATTAGAGAACAGCACTGCAGAACTTGGAAAGTGCAAAGTTCAAAGGATAGCTGGTTCACTTACTGTTTTGGGAGGTGCTGAATCCCCCAGAAAGTGGTAGACTCTCCTTCCTTGGAGGTTTTCAAGCAGAGACTGGGTGGGCATCTGTCATGGATGTTTTCGTTGAGATTCCTGCATTGCAGGGGCTTGGACTCAATGACACTCAGAATAATTTTGAACTATACTATGATGCACAAATGTGGAGTCAGTTCTGTGCTCTCACAGAGCCCCAAGCCCATGTCCATCCTGGTTAGTGGCAGAGGCACCACTGCCAGAGGGCTATTGCTGTGGCTTTGCCCCCACTGGCAAGCAACTCCCAGAACACCCGCATGGTATCATCTTTCTTTTTTTTCCATCCCCAACTAAGCTGCAGTCTCACAAAATCCACACACTTCTGGAAAACTAGCTAAGCTGGAAATGCCCCTTAGAAATAACAAGAATATTACCTTCTACTTAATATGAAATCCCCAATTCAAATCTCACCTCAGCCTCAAACACACAAGGACTCAGCTACATTAGTAAAAAAAAAAAGAGTGTTTTGAATGTGTTACAAGCATGCAACACCAGATGGCGCTGGAGAGTTTTTTTAAAAATTCAATGCAATTTTCCATAGCATTCCCCCCCCCTTTTGTTATAATGATTTCTGACTTATTAATAGCTTCCGCCCCGCCCCGCCCCCCGGTGTGTAGACCCACCCTAGGGTCTTCTTCTTTTTTTTTTTTTTTTTGAGCTTCAATGCCCATCATCAAAGTGAAATCATGCACTGTTTATGCATTTCAAGTCCTCAAAATCTTCCACATAAGCATGATCATTTATGTTGCTTTCTTAATTTTGTACAGATACAAGCGCCTGCTTCCAGGGAAAAGCCCAGCCTCGCTTTGTGTCCAACTGCGGCCTGTCACACCTGCTTCTAGGGACTGCTGGGATCACCCTTGTCCAAACCTCCAACCCCATTACCAGGAGGCAGCTGTCAAGTTTGCCCTGAAGAACAGCAGCCCCATCTACCCAGAGGTGGTAGAAAAATATCAGGAACTGGCTCTTTCTGGGAGTAAAATAAGGCCATGTACACCTGTCACTGAATAAATGGAAGGGGGTGAAGCCTGAAATTCACAGGGCTACTGAAGAGTTACCGTATGTTGGAAGTTCAAATCCTGCTATCAGTAAAACAATCTTTCTAAAATCTAAATGGAGGCAAAACAATTGTTGCATAATGATCACCACTGGCCAAAACAGGGGAGTGGGGGCTAATTTTTGTATTATACATAGTGTCACATGTATGATGATTTACCCGCTAGACAGAACTGTATGTGGGTGTTCAGTGTAACGAGGTTCTGCATCTCAGGCTACAAATTTGATGTCCTTGATAACAAGGGCTGACCTTGAGCTGATAAAGATTTCTCACTGCCAGGGTGACATTTTTCCTGTTTCCATGAAGAAGAATCTCGGAGAAGGAGAGTATCCGTCGGAGGAAGAGGGGAGTTTCCACAGGGCTGGGAAGGTTATTCTACAGAAATGAATTGCGTTGCCTTTACAAGGGAAAAGAAGCAGAGATAAGCAATGCAAGAGAAACACCACTCAGTCTTAGAATAGAGGGCAACTGTGGCTTATCTAAAAATTATTTTAAAGAAGCTGTATAAGCAGCAATCAGTTGTTACTGCCAACTTTTGCCTTGCTCTTTGCTGGTGTTCCTGTACCTAGAACTGATTAGTGGGTTTACATTTTTCAGCCCAAGGACCACATGACTTTGATGCTAGCCTTCTAGGGGCGGCATGACAGCAGTGGGCAGGACCAAGTGAAGAAGTAGCTAGGGCCACCCACACTCTCTTTTACACAGAATTCCTAGAATTTCATAGATTGGGGAGGTGTCTTTTTTAGAGAAATGCCTTTTTTGTTTCTCATAGCCACAGCAGAGGCATGGCTATCTGTGATGAGCTCCTGCACATCTCTGTTATATGAAGATCTAACTGGTGGGACTTTTTTTTTAAAAAGGGCAAAAGATTGCTCATTCCGACAATCCAAATACCGATCCAAACTAGACACATGAACAAACACATCTGTTTTCCCCTGGATCTTTTAAAATTACCTTTATTAAAGTTTTCAGCAGATAAAGTGACTGATGCGAAAGTAACAACAGAAATGAGGACCTTGAGACAAATTGAAAAGGGCATTTCCTATTATGCTGACTTCAGTCAGCAGCTTCACTTGAAGATTCATGCTGCTACTCCAACCCCTTCATTCAGAGTCCTGGTTCTTAACAGTGCTTAATTTGCACAAATGAGGGGTAGCAGAATGAGAAGCAGAGCTGTTCACTGTGTGAGTATATGTCATCTGCTCATAAGGTCTCTTGGGAAATAGGATAGCTCCTGGAAGAGGATCTAGCTGTGGGCATGAACTGAGAAGGGCTATTTAGCTACTCCTCTGGAAAGTAGAGTGTCTTGTGAATCAAATCTTTGACTGCAGAAACATCATCTCCAGCTATGAAAGAAAGAGAAAGAGAGAGACATACTGATGAGATGTACTGGAGCCTTAGCAAGAATCAGTATGTGACTGGTTCTCCTATCAACATAATAACATATAAAAATGATTGTAGGAATTACCTCTTGTAATTCATATTTTGCCCTTCAGAAGTATGGCAGTGGTTTGTGGGAATCTCAGGCTGTATTCACAAGATTATCTTGCATCCAAGAGCTAGCTTTTTTGCAGCCAACTGATCTAGAATTTATCTTGTGAACAGATTCAACCATTGATCTTTGCTGGACATCCAAATGCATGCTCACTCTATTCACAATATTGGTTCTATGATATGACAGCAAAAGATGGTCACTGTGTGCTCAGTAACAGTCGGCATCCATTTCTAAAAGCTTCATGGAAAATTGGTATTTCATAGATTGCTGCCCATGAAATCTGTGCACAGAGGCAACGTTCTCTGAATAACCAGATGTTTGGAACAAAGAGCAGGGGAAAGCTATTTCCTCGTGCCCTACTTCATCAATTCCTAGAGGCATCTGGCTCACTGGTATCACAAAAAGACTGCTGAGCTCCCAGCAAGGCAATTATTGTGCTCCATTTATTTCAGCTGCAGAGAAATGTTTTTAAGTGTACAGACAACACCTGTCCTCAGTTTAGAAGAAAGAGGCATTCCTGTTTTCAGGGGACGAAACCTAGGAAGCTGCCTAGAGTCAGACCAGTAATGTCTGCACTGATTGGCAGCAGCTCTCCAATGCTTCAGATAGTGGTCATTCCCAGTCCCACCTGGAGATGCCAGGGACTGAATTAGGGACATTCTGCATGCAAAGCATGTTCTACCACAGTGCTATGGCTCTTCTCCAAATCCATGTCCATCTCTAGAACTTCTGAATCTGTACCTACACATAACACCCTGAGCCCAAGGCAGAATGGAGGATAGAGGAAGAGACATGTCTACAACGGATGAAGACAGGGACCAAAATTGGAATGAGGAAGCCTAATTAACCCTAATAGTCATTTGTCCTTGCCTTGGGTGAATAGTGGAACATAACCCATATGTAGATGGCTCAATATTCAACCAGGGAACTAATAATACATATGCAGTCTGCTTTGTTAATTTAGCCCACTAACCTGGTTTTGAAAAATACTGAAATGTCTGTAAACAGCAGGAGGGGGGAGGAGTTACTAATACGTGTTTTAAATGCTTTGCATAAATATAATCATAGAATTTTGCAATTTTAGGGTACAATTCTAAATTTGCTGCTATTGGTTCTTTTCCCTTTCTTTCATCTCTTTCTGTCCTATTTATTACAAGGAACACTTTCACCATTTTCAAGTTATATGAGGCTTGGGACATACCCACACCCAGCTGGAGTAGGAGATCTTTGTATTCGGAGTTACTCTCTAGTATCTTCAGCAAACTGGTAGATTCCATTCTCTCCAATTGCACATCCCAGTAGATGTAGATCTTTTGGTTGAAACTGACGTATACCAGACAAGGGCTGTTGCAGCCACCTTTGCAGGCATAGAGACCTAGAGAAGGGAAAGGAGCCATCAAAGGAGAGGGAACTCCAGAAGCGCATTACTGAGATGAGGCACCACCCAACTAAGATCCAGCACTCTCCAAACCTTAAGATCTCTCTTTACTGAGTCAAACAATTCCCCATAATTCCCATTAAGGAGGTTTGTGAGAGATGCAGTGAAGTGCATGTCCACATGCCTCTAAAAGCACTTCACAGATTTAAACCTCTACAATGCCTTAATATGTTGATTTCCATTAAAGTTAGTGATTTGGTTCAGATTTACCAAAATTTATTTTAAACCCTGCCACTGCACCACACTCCCTAATTAAGTCTTGAATAGCAGACAGCAAAATGCCTGTGTTTGATGTGTAGAGTGTTCATAAACTTATTTAGCAGTGTTTCATTATTTGATTATTCTCCTTGTGAGTTGAAGGATCATATTATTTGGTGTCAGTCTGGCTGAAAAATGCCTTGCCAGCAATGTATTCACCTTGGCTCTGGCTTCATGGTAGATCTGCAGGAGATACAGAAGAGCCTTTTGCATATTCCGTATCTTCAGCAGATCTAATCTAGAGCATCACTCCTTAGATAATGAAATCCTCTCCATCCCAACTTCCTTTCTTGTAACATGAATCCATTGCTTTGGGCCCTACCCTCTGGAGCACAAGAAAACAAGCTTGCCCATTTTTCATGGGACAGCCCTTTAGATATTTGAAGATGGCTATTCCTATCTCCTCTCAGTCTCCTCTTTTCCAGGCTAAACATACCCAACTCCCTCAATCGTTCCTTGTTAGGCTTGGTTTCCAGACCCTGGGTCATCTTGGTTCCCTTCCTCTGCACACGTTCCAGCTTGTCAACATCCTTCTTAAATTGTGGTGCCCAGAATTGGACACGGTATTCCAGGTGTGGTCTGACCAAGGCAGAATAGAGTGGGACCATTACCTCCCTTGATCTGGACACCATACTTCTGTTGATGTAGCCTAGAATAGCATTATATTTTTTTGCTGCTGTATCACATGGATGACTCTTGTTAAGCTTGTGGTCTACTAAGACCCCTAGATAAATTCCCTTCCTTTCATCTATAGCAGTCTTTCCCAACCTTAGGTCCTGAGACCTTGCTAGACTACAGTTTCTGTCATGCCTGACCCTTGGCTATGCTAAATGGAGCAGTCTAACAACTACAAGAAGAAAAAGAGTGCAAGGGGAAAAGCCTCACAGGACAAATTAGGATGCTCTGCCAGGCCTAATGGGCACATAGATGGAAGTTTGCATTCATCTAGCCCATAACTGTCTATTTTCACTGGCAGTAGCTCTCAAAGGTCTTGGAAGGTGTCTTTTCAGTCCTCCTAACTCTGGAGATCCTTTTTAACAAGGAATACGAGAGGCTGAACTAGGGAGCGTGCTGCTGAGCTCCTGTAGTGGGCTCCCCATAGGTACCTGGTTGGCCACCAAGAGAAGCCAGTGCTGGATTAGATGGGCTTTTAATCTGATCCCAAAGAGCTCTTCTTATGTTCTTATGAAAGCTGGATATGAAACTCTATCACTGAGCTATGTCTACCTAACTGAATGTAGAAGAGTCCAGCAGAAAGCTTTTCTCAAGAACATACGAAGCTGCCTAATATCGAGTCAGGCTATTGATTCATCTAGCCCAGTAATGTCTACTCTACCTTGCAGTGACTCCCCAAAGTCTTAGTGGTCTTTCCAAGTCCTACTACCTGAGACCCCTTCACTGGAGATGATAGGGAATGAAGCTGGGACCTTCTGTAGGAAAAAGGTGCTCTACCAATGAGGTAGGAACACTTTATCACATACGATAATCAGTTATTTCCCACGCCTGTGGATCTGCTGATAGGAAAGCAGCTCACCTGCACAGAAGGCACTCACATTTTCATCTACTTGGAACCTAGCCACAGTGCGGCCGTGGTCTATGATGTACGTCTGTCCATCCCAAGCGCAGGCAATCACCTCCTCATGGCCGTTTCCCTAAGGGTTCAAAAATTTCTGATTAGCAGAAGTTCCCTGTGGTAGGTAGAAATCCCATCAACCTCTGTGAGCAATGCTCATACATGTCTTCATCTGGCCCCAGCTTGTCACTAACATTAGATAAAGGAGGTTGATGCAACAAGACAAGAAACTAGTCTAATGAATATAGCCAGTCTAAAAAAAATTATGAACAGCAGTAGATAAAGCAGATAAAGTTTCTCTCTCTCATCACACTAGAACCTGTGGACATATAATGAAATTCAATATTGAAAGATTTAGCATAAATAAAAGAAAGTACTTCTTCACACAGTTCATAGTTCAAGTATGAAACTCTCTCCCACAGGATGCAATGATGGCTTTAAAAGAGGATTAGACAAATCATGGAGGAGGTCTATCAATGGCTACTAGTCATGATGGAGGCAGTGCTCTGTCCCACAGTCAGAGGCAGCAGTGCTTCTGAATCCCAGTTGCTGGAAACCACAAGAGGGGAGAGTCCTCTTGTGTTCAGGTCCTGCTTGCAGGTGTCCCCCTGTGAGACCAGGGTGTTGGAGCAGATGGGACATTGACCTGATCAAATAAGCTCTCCCTACTTTGGCAGGGGTGGTGGCAATCTCTCCTCCAAAGGAGGTATGCCAATAGTGTGAACCTGGAGAATTTGTCTGACTTTGTACTACTAAAAGCAAATGACCTGGTTATTGCAAGCTAGAATAGAACTCACAGTAACATCCAGTTTTTCTAGAGCAAAAAGTTGGTGGTCAACCTGTACTGACCACAGTAGCTTGTCAGCTCCCTCCATCAGTTTCAGTGTCCCTACAGGGGAAAGAGAAAGTTAAGCAGAGTTCTAAACCAGCATAAAAGACAACAATTTTCTTCCATCCCTATGCTGTGCCAAAGAGTTTATATTAGAAACATTAGTTTGGGTGCAGTAGATTCCCATTCCAATGTCTTTCATTATATTTGGCTTGACATGAACTTAATTTCATGTTTAGTACTCTGTGAGTGGGGAAGCCTGTTTTGACTTCCTTTTCATAGATAATTACTTAAGTTCAAGCTGTGGGTTGCTCCAGACATTTTAAGTGATAGCAATGAGGAAGAGGCATTAAGATGGTTTGCCTTGGAGATCATTATGATTTAGTTAAGTCTCAAATGGATGTCCTCCCCCCCCCTCCCCAATATGGCTGGTGGTCTTGTTGGGCCTCTGTCTCTCTCTGGAAATGGAAGATCACCTGGGCACCCTCACCCAAAACATAGAAATCATTCATCTATAGAGGCAAGGAAACAGTTGGGTAAAAGGCTAGAGCGCAGGTTGTAGAAGACTTGTGATGCCTTCAACCAATCACAGGTGTTGAGCTCATGACAGAACACCTATTCTATACAAAGTGTACTTCTGCACAATGTCAGCCAGCTTTCCAAAGCGATGAGTGGCCTTTTATAATCTGGCCCAGGTAAGCCTTCAGTAGATCACTGTGACCAATCTGCAATACATTTTTCTGATAAGAACACTCACATCCATTCTGATTTAGATACCACAACTACAGCAGTCTATGAGGGACAGGCCTTCGGTCTGCCTCCTTGTGATCTAACGACCCGTGGGGGTTGGCGAGCAGATCAGCTAATCATGAGAGAAAGAGAGGGTGGAATTTAAGTTGAAAGCTGGCAGTTAACAGTCAGATGGTGATGGGTAAGGGCTGTCTCAGAGAGGGGAGCCAGGGATTGTCTGTGGGTTAGACAAGGACCTAGGTTAAACTAGGGACTTTCTGTCTGAGCAATTTAGATAGTGGCTATCTGTTAGAGTGAAGAGATTGTGAAGTGGCTGTCAGTTAGGGACTGCCTAGATAGACAAGGATCAGTCTACCTGAGGGGAAGATCAGGAGGGGCTGAAGAGTTAAGACATTCATTAAGCATCACTGTTGAGAGTGCCTAAGCTACCACCTCTGTGAGTATAAAGAAACGAAGTTCCTCAGTTCCACAGTTGCTTAGACCACAAGATCTGCCTACAGTTGCAACTGCAAGGTCAGCTATGCCTAGCCTGGTCTGAGATCGATCAAGGGTCAATAATAAACTGTCCTGTAGCCAAGAAGAAAAACACCTGACTTAAGCATGCTTTGTCCATGCACTTTCCAAGCCAATAGTGATGTAAGAGATCACACATTTCTGTGGTCTGTGTGTTTGCTACAATTGTATAAAAGTTTTGTGCATCCTTTGTTTAGAAATACAGTGGTGCCCCGCAAGACGAATGCCTCGCAAGACGGAAAACTTGCTAGACGAAAGAGTTTTCCGTTTTGGAGGTGCTTCGCAAAACGAATTTCCTATGGGCTTGCTTCGCAAGACGACAATGTCTTGCGAGTTCCTGCTGGTTCCCCCCCCTTTTTCTAAGCCGCTAAGCCGCTTATCAGCTGATCTGATCAGCAGATAAGCCGCTAAAAGCCGCTAATAGCGCTAATCCGTCAATGGGCTTGCTTTGCAAAGACGAAAAAACCGCTAGACGAAGAGAATCACAGAACGGATTCTTTTCGTCTTGCGAGGCACCACTGTAAACTTTTCTACCTTTGTCCCTCGTCACTGGCCGGGGAGGGACAGCGTTTTGGACTTTTGTTCCTATAACAACACCTGTCACGCCACCGGCTTTTGCCTCTGGCCCCTAGATTATTGATGAGGCAATGCAGCTTTCAGGCTGAAAAAGGTTCCTCACCCCTGACCTAGAATGAGGCAAGAATGCTACATAGGCATTGCCTTTGATTTCCAGAGCATTCTTCAGTTGCCTCAAGGTTGTATCCATTCTCTTTCCTTCATCTTCAAGTAGGGTAACTGTGACATGTGAATGATGAAACAATTGAAGCAAATTGACTTCAACCTTCCTTAGTAACATAGCTGTCATTTCAGAGTAACAGTGAGCCAAGATGACAGTTTTCAAAATGCACACAATAGAATCATTCTAAGCGGTATGGCATGTGCAAGATCGCGTTGACAAAATAAATTAAAACGCTAGACAGAAATTAAATGCTGTCTTCCAAACTGGGATGTTAAGTTTTTCAGTCTATATTCCTTCTAATATTCCTGGATGTGATGGTTGCACTAGAGCATGGGTAGGCAACCTAAGGCCCGGGGGCCGGATCTGGCCCAATCGCCTTCTAAATCTGGCCCACGGACGGTCTGGGAATCAAGTGTATTTTTACATGAGTAGAATGTGTCCTTTTATTTAAAATGCATCTCTGGGTTATTTGTGGGGGCATAGGAATTCGTTCATTATTATTATTTTCAAAATAGTCTGCCCTCCCACAAGGTCTGAGGGACAGTGGACTGGCCTCCTGCTGAAAAAGTTTGCTGACCCCTGCACTAGAGGAAATATTTCTAAGCGCTCCTTCAGACAACCTATTTATTTGGCTTTCACTCTGATTTGCTTGCATGAAGATTATACAGTGGTCAGACTATCTCCAGTCTTTACTGAACGTTTGTTCCCATTTGTTTATGGAGTGGCTGCACAACAATGAGAAATCATTCTGTTTTGTTTGTGGGATGTTTACATGTCTTCTTGTCAATCATTTGTTTATTCCACACTTTCCAATGCATTTATCCACCACTTTCCTGTTCTTTGTAAGGAATTTGTTGCATTAGGGCAAAAGAGCCCTTCAACCTACTTTAATTGTGCAAATCAAGATTTCTGGCATGTACTTGAATCTCTCCTGCAAAATAGTGATAATCTGGAAGTACCTTAAGTAGTCTCCAGATTTAAAATGTTTTGAGACAGTTTCTGTTTTGGGGTTGATTGCTAATTTGAAGTCTCTTAACCATGAAAGCTATTTCAGCTCAGGTCCCAAATCCTTTGCAGAGATTCCTTTCCAGGAAAGCAAGAGGGCTTACCATCCAAGGTGCAGAGTGCAAACAGACCTGAGCCAGCGTGCTTCTTGGAAGTCCCTGCAAAGACAGAACCCAAGTTGGGAAAGCAGCAGAGCCAAACCTTTGAGTGCAGCATTTTGTTTCGATTACTGCCTCTCTAAGTGTTTTTATCCCTCAAAATTACAAAGCAGAAAACATATGAAAAAGTCTTGTACTTTTACTGAGTTGAAAGCCTGGGAAAATCCCCCCCTCCCTCCACCCCATCTCTGAGGAAACAGGAGCCTCTTTCTATCCACCCTTATGCAAACTAACGGAGGAAGGTGCTCCATTAGTTGTTTAGATTGAATAAAAGATGTGGTGGAAGCAAAATACTGTATGTGAAGTGCTCTGAACATTCCAAGAGTGCTGTGTCAATTTTAAGTCAGCCTCTCTACAATCCGTTTTCACCCTGTGACATGCTGACTTCGCTGGGCCAAAGTTGAGAGGAGGAGTGCTAGTCATAGGAGGAATGAGGCTGCAGTTGTGCAGGGGTTAGAATGAGAATCCAGTAGAACAAAAGTATGTCTGTGTGAGAGCAGGTTTGGAAAGAGGAACAGCAGCTGCACAGAAAAGTTCTAGGTGAGCAACCTGCCTTAGGTGCAAAGATGGAACCTAACTAGATCATGCAGGCTTGAACTCTTCTCCACACAAATCCACTCTATTTCCTCATTTTTACCAAGGCCAGAATTTCTTCCACTTACCTCTGCCAATGCTGCCAATGAGGTGAGTGGAAACATTCTTGTTGTGAATTCTACCTGATGTCTGATGGAGAATGACATCCCGAACTGGAGCTTCCCTAGAAGAAAGCAAAGCCTGAAGGGATATCTGGTTGTGATAGCAGTAACATCTTGGAGTCTCATACTCTTAACTAGATTTGATGTTGTTATGTGACTCTTGTCAAAATGTGGGTCTCCTGCATATCTGTAAAGGGGTAGTTGGGTAAACAGAAATAACATTTAAAGTGGATGAGTGGCAAGTCTTAGTAGAGACACAGAACTCTTTCCCTGGGTTATAGGTATGATAACCTTCTTTCTACCAAATCCCCAAAATATAAGTGTTAGGTTAGCAAACTTTTGTGTTGATGTTCATCTATCACTGAGCTTTGAAAAAGCATTGAGAATAAGCAGCTCCAAGCTGCCCTCTACTTCTTCACTGCATCAGCAGGCGAAGACCCCTAAAACATTATGCCACCTGTTCTGATGCTTATATCTTTGTAAACCCAAGGTACTAATGGAGCTTGTGGATGTAATCTCAAAGTCTCTGTCTATAATCTTTGAGAATTCTTGGAGAACTGGTGGCGTCCCTGCAGACTGGAAGCAGGCAAATGTTGTCCCCTTCTTCAAAAAGGGGAAAAAGAAGACCCAGATAACTACCAACCAATCAGCTTGACATTGATACCAGGAAAAGGCCTAGAACAGATAATTAAACAGTCAGTCTGTGAGCACTTAGAAAAGGATGCTGTGATTACTAAGACCCAGCATGGGTTTCTCAAAAACAAGTTATGTCAGATGAAGCTCCTTTCTTTTCTTTTTTTGACAGAGTTACAAGCTTGGTGGATCCGGCGAATGCTGTGGATTTAGTGTATCTTGATTTCAGTAAGGCTTTTGACAAAGTCCCCCATGATCTTCTTGCGAAGAAGCTGGTAAAATGTGGTTAGACGAAGTAACTGTTAGGTGGATTTGTAGCTAGTTGACTGACCAAACCCAATGAGTGCTCACGAATGGTTCCACATCATCCTGGAATGAAAGGAAATTCTTTTTGTGAATTTCTATTCCCAGTCTCCTGGAGGACAGCCTTAACACTGGGATGCCTCTCCTCTGACTGGACAGATAGGGTCACATGTAGATCCTTGTCGGGAGAATTGTCATCTTCCACTCTCCAGACTGGCTGGCCAAGCAGGAATAAAACACCTCCCCATTCATTGCCATTGCCACAGAAATGCTCCTTCTGGAATCCCAAGCTGCCTGGTGTTTCCTGCGAAGATTCACTTGTAACCTCGTGGCTCCATGGAATGAAGATGGACATGAATAATGTTGGAGGCACAGTACCTCGCTCCCTGGGTAACCTCACCTCCCAGTATTCCCTAAGGAGATATGGTCCTATGTATGTCTCTCCTAGCATGGTGGGTGCTATCAGTTAACTATGCCAGCAATTATGGCCAACTGATGTCTGTTTTGGCCTAACGTTGCCTGCTATTTTATTCCTTCCGCTTCCAAAATTCTCGCACCTGGGTCCCATGCTTAAATTTAAAACACAGCAATATGGAAAGTTTATTTAGTTTGGCAAACACTCGTAAAAAGTGAAACAGGGGAATCCCCAGAAGTAGATATTCCTATCAAACTTCTAACTGACTGAATAATACATAGCCACATAGTCATGATTTTGATGGCAAAAAAAATGTTCAGGCTTTGTAACAGAACACTAAATAAACCCAAAGGAGGCATTCAGCTAAACAGTTCTGTTAGCCCAAGCATTATTTTTTTTCTGCGCTACACAACTTCCCGCCCCTCCTCTCCCTGCATGCCTTCCACGATCTTTTCCAGAAAGTGGGGGTTGAATCCAGAACATAATTGAGGGGAAATGTGGGGAGAGCAGGGGAGAGGGAGTTCCCCTGTGCAGTCCAAAGTCCATTAGCAACTGTTTAGTTAGATACTGCTCCAGGCCATTTTAATCATGAAGCTGTTCCTGCAGCTCCATAATATAAACAGAGATGGTCAGACTGTCTTGCTCTGCCCCATTGGATTCCAGTAGTCTCACCTGCTAGCTGCTGAACTGTCTATCCTCTCTGTCGGAGACTGCTGCTCTGTTTTCCAAGTACACAGTAAGACTGCATAACCACACCCAGGCTGGGACACCATCATCTCAGGAGAACAGTCTGAGCCTGGATTTACAGATAGGCTATCCACCTATTTTAGCCAAGAGAGAGGAAATGGAACCCAAGCAACTGGTTAAACCACCACTTGCCTTTGCTGAATGAGCTGACTACCATGCATTTAAACATGTCACTGTCTCCCCTATTCCCAAAAAAGCCATCCCTTAACCCATCTTTCTTCTCCAAGTACCACCCCATTTCCCTTCTTGCTACCTTTCAGCTCCCAACTCCTGCAGCATGCTGCTCACACCTGCTCTCTCAACTCTCTCTCCTCCAGTCCTGTCCAGTCTGGATTCTACTCCCTCCACAGCACTGGATCAAGGAGGTAATGAATGCTTTTCTAAAAGGATGGTCCCAAGGTGTCTGAAAGAGGCAGGAGCCCATTCCTTAAGAAAGCCTCATTAGATCCTAAAGACTTGAACTATAGGCCAATTGTAAATGGCCCCTTCCTGGGCAAAGGCACTCTTGGATGAAACTGATTTTCAAAAGCCTACCTGTCCCTCCAGCAACCACTTTTTGAGTAGCACCAACTGTCCCGTGATATTCTCTGAACTCTCAGATGTGTCTTCCCAGCGAAAGGCTCGCACCACACGGTCTGTATACCCCACCACCAATTCACTCTTCCCATCTCCATCTGCAGAAAGCAAAATACAGCTTAAGGTTTGTGTGTTGGCAGAATGCCGCAATGTGCATATGTGGATAAGGGGGGTGGGGTGGAGAAGACCGAGAAAATAAAAGGTGGGAGTGGGAAATGAGATCCTGCTGTTTTCTCCTTTGGTACCTTTTAAAGGGTAGACACCAACAACTCACCAGTAGGTGGAAAGCTCTCACTCAGCTGCTAAATACCAGCTACTTTCATGAAATCTGCTCCTTAAATCTTACAGGCCTAAACCATAGCATCTTAGCTATCTATGACTTACTCATAAATGAACTGAAGGACCTCTCTAACAGTTTAAAACAATGGGGAGACACAGTCTAACTTTTCTAGTTTTAAGGGAGAGTTTGATCATGACTGCAACACTGGGGGGGGGGGAGCCCTCACTGCCATTTCAACTAAAAATAAAATAAATCTTTCCTTAAAAACCCCTAGTACAAGTGCTTAATTTGCATTATTATTTCTGCTGGATGAGATTTGGTCTTATATTTGTTCCTTCTCTGTCTCAAGTTGCAGAAGAACACTCACGGCTTCAGAAAGACAGAAAAGTTCTTTGGGGTTTTTCCCCCTCTTCTGCTTCCTCATTGGCTTGTGTCACTCCCCCCCCCCCCACTCACACTGCATTTCCTATGCTCTATGAAACCCTTGTACTGCATGTTGCCATTGCTCACCAATGTCACTAATCAGCATAACTTTGGTGTTGGCAGGAATGTGCTGCTTGAATCCAAGCTTCTGGTCTTCTGCTGTTGGGACTTCATGGTGGCCTGAGGCATCAAGGTGCTTGGTGGACGGAGTGAGATCAAAGAGATGAAACCACCCTTCAGCACTCACAGCAACAACCACATTCTGACAGAGAAATGTATGGATAAATAAGAGGTGGTAAGAAAGAGGGGATAGCATGAGCAATGAGGCAACTGACACTCATAACGATAAGCTCCATGCATTAAAAAGGGATTGGGCAACCCCACTGACAGTGACAGAGAACCACTGACAGTGACAGAGAAAATTTATTAATAATTTTTAACGACACCCCATAACTGGAGTTCTCTGGACTGCTTACAATAAAAATGTTAAAATACAATCAAAAAATTAAAAGGCAACATCAAATTAGGCGGCAGAGCAACAGCAAGACCTAATTGTGGACAGGCTTTAAGTTTCAACCTTCCAGGTAATAGTGCTTATTTATGTATTCATTCATAGGCATTAACATACCACTTAATATTTTAAGTATATCCAAGAATGTACAGTCTAAAAATAACAAAAACACAACCTAGAACCAGTAAAACAGCAATATAAAAAGACACAAAATGAAAACATAAAACAGTCATCATTAAAGCGGAAAATATTTATTGCATATTTACTATACACAATTCCCTTCCAAGTTTATCAATGACAAAGCATGTATAGAATTTTGCCTATGCTTTAGTAGTCTCTTGTTTCATAAAAAATTTATAATCTGCCCTTAAAACCACAGGGCTGCTCATTCTGCTCCAACACGCTCAGTCATCCAAAGCTCTCCTGCTCCCGCACCACCACCCCATCCTTTCTTCCCTATGCCTCAAACTGCCTCACCTCTCACTTCCTCCAAGTTCCCCCTCTAACTCCACCACTGGAACAGCTTCCTCATCCCCATTCCCTACTGCAATTAATTTAACTGACATAATTACCTTTCCCCCTTTTTCTACCCTGCCTACATTTCTCCCCGCTTTCTGGGCCAACTCCTTTGTGTCTATTTTCTAAATTATAAGACCCTCAAGAAAGGCACTCATCTTCTAAAGTGCCTTGTTATTTATATAATGCCGTATCTGCTGTGCTGCTCCCAGACCTTGGAACTCCCTCCCTAGAGAAGTTAATTGGCTCCCTTCTTGTTGGCCTTCAACCGAAGGCCAACTGAAGACCTTCTTATTCCAACAGCCTTCTGAGAACTGTTGTGAGTAGCTGGATGTTGGAAGGAGCTAATCCTTTTCATGAGAATAAATCACCCTTTGGGTCAGGTAATCATAGATGCAAGGTCAAATGAGCCAGTTGCTGTAGTAACAGCTCAGAGCCCTGACTTTATCTGTGACTGATGTATGTCATCTAGTTGTAGTGTTCAGTCTGTCTTGTTTAGTGGGTGTGGGTTAGAGCAACAGTGATATTCTATATCTGTATGTTTCAGTAAATATCTGTATCTGAAAAGCCTCCAACTTTTCCATGTATAGCTTTGTCCAGAGCTATTTGCTGAACATATTACCGTATTTTTCACTCTATAGGACACACCGGACCATAGGACACACCTTGTTTTAGAGGGGGAGAACAAGAAGAAAAAAATTCTCCCCCTCTCTGCTCAGCGCCCTTTCAGCAAAGCAGCAGGAGAAAGGGAGCCCTTTCCATTTCTCCTCCTGCTTGGCTGAAGGGGCGCTGCGCAGTTCTCCCTCTCTGCTGAAGCCAGGAGAGTCTGGCTATCCCTGAAGCCTGTGGAGCGCAGCTCGAGTTCCCGCTGTGCTCCGCAGGCTTCGGGTTCCTTTTGCTGAAGCCGGGAAAGCAAGACTCTCCTGGCTTCAGCGAAAGGAACCCGAAGCCTGCGAAGCATAGCAGGAACTCGCGCTGCGCTCTCCCGGCTTCAGCAAAAGGAACCTGAAGCCTGCAGAGCGCGAAGGGAGCGCTCCCTCAGCGCTTTGCTATTGCTGAAGCCAAGGTGCCTGCATTCACTCCATAGGACGCACACACATTTCCCTTTAATTTTTGGAGGAGAAAGAGTGCGTCCTATAGAGCGAAAAATATGGTACTTCTACAATAGTAAAAGATTTGAACCTTACTCTGTTTTTGTGTGGTGACTGGTACTGTGAACGCTTCCACTGTGTGTGTATCTTATATCAAATTCCCAACAGAACTGATTGTTTTTAATGAAGAGGTTGTTGCTGTGCTGTTTTTATTGTAATTGTGTTTTTAACAAATCTCATGGCTGTGTGTGTGTGTGTTTGTGTTTTAATGGTTGGGATTTTTCTTTGCTTTTAGCTGTTCTTATTTTCTGTAAGTCACCTTGAGTCCCTGTCAGGGAAAAAGGTGGGCTATAAATTAATTATCATCAATATGCAACCCTTATTTCAGTCTCATTCTAAGGTTCAGCATTGTTACAGGGAAGTAATTCCCAATACTGTATTTCTATGGAAATGTACATAAGATTTCAGTGTTTATTCCCAACATTTTCACAACAATATGAAATATATCACTTTTCTTGCCATTTGACAGAAGCCAACTTGTTCAATGTTTGAGCCCAATGTTGAGGAACTCATTATCCTTCTTCTCTCCGAGTATTGCAGGAAGAGTTTGAGGTTATTTAGTAGTATATCAGCAAAGAAATAGCACATAAATATAAGCTGTGAATATTTTTTTACCTTTCCTTTATTACATACATCCCCAACACCAACACAAGTAAGCTGGAAGAAAGACAGAAAGAATTTTTTAAAAAATAAGTATAACACTTTTCAGTTAAAAAATCCTTAACTAACAAGAAGGGAAAGGTGGTAAAGACAGATAATAAATGCAAATAAATAAAACTATAAGCACTAAATTCTAATGGAGCTCAAGGACAAGCAGCCTTACTCTGCCATTTTTACCTGGAAATCCTCTTTGGGACAGTCAGTCAATCAGCTACAAATCCACCTAATGGTAACATTGTCTAACCAGCATTTCTCTGCAAGAATATCAAGGGGGACTTTGTCCAAAACCTTCCTAAACTCAAGTTAGTGATGGTCTGAAGGTACATCATAATGGAGACAGGCAGGAGTTAGCTAAGTCGCTATCAGATCCAGTAACAAAACAATTAAATGGCATCTATCAAGATTGAAACTTGAACTGAGAAACCTGTTTTTACACCAATATGAATGCTCAAGAGATGGCCTTGGAGGAGTCACTTTCCATACTCAACTTAACCCCTTCAGACCCACGGCTACTGATGGTGGATAAATATGCTGATAAATCACTTGCTACCTTCCAATGAATTGTTCCCGGCCCATCACCTAATCTAATCATTCAAGCCCCAATCTCATGTCTTTCAATGGACTCTGGAGGCTTCAGTTTGGCACTCCAAGTTTCCTGCTCTACAGCGCAGATGAGAGGGAAAGGCAGCAAATGATGGATTAATAAAAAATACTTGGAAAGGTAGTGAATGAGAGGGAAAGTCCAAATTCCTATGATGACTCTTCTAGAAAGAGGTCCCCAGTTGTTCTACAGGTGGTCATTCCATAACTGGGCAGTGAAGAAACCCAGTGGAATAATGAAAACAGAATCTGAACGGCAAGCAGGAATTTAAACCATTGTAGGAGCTTCCCTAGATTTAGGAAATGGTTTATGGTGTAAATACCTGTCTAATTGTGAGTAGAGAGGCAGTATCAATGCCTATGCCTACTCTGGAAATATGTTTTGAACTATTATTTTCCAGAGTTGAGCCCTGCTTTTACCTTGAATAAGTGTCAACTAAGAGACTGACTGTTCTGAATAGGATCCGGAAGGGATCTAACACTAATTAGAAACACCAAGTGTTTCCCTTGGTATCCACTCTTGAGAACAAAGCATTTTGGGACTAGTTATGTGACCAAACTCTCACCAGTTTCCTTAAAAAATGCTATTTTTGGGCTGTGTCTCCAAGTCATGCCCACCATATGCAGTCAGTCATTGTATTTGTGGTCAATTTCAGGTGGGAGACATCACACATTATCTGTTAGCCTGCCCCTTATATAGAAATCCAAGAGATGACTTTCTGAAACCTTTATTCACACAACCTTGGCAGAAACTGTTTGGTTTCTTTTGAGTGACGATAATAGCTTTGTAACATGCCCTATGAACTAGCGGGGGGGGGGGGACACCAGGAAAAAGGAGTTAGATAAAATCGCTATAAACTGTTGTGGTAATTCAGAACTTAAATCTGAAAAAAAGATGGATTTGAGTTTGTTGGTGTCTGTGGACTGCCTCAAGTGTGGTGGACTCTCTTTCATTAGAGGATTTTAAACAGGTTAGATGACTATCTGCAAGGGATTGTTTAGCTGTGATTCCTGAATTCTGGACTAGATGATCCTTAGGGTCCCTTGCAACTCTCAAAAATTCTTTGATTCTATCTATCAGCCTATGTATGGCATCTACTTAGAAACTGCACAAAGGTCACCGGAGGTAGAAGAATTCAGAGGCCTACAAACTTCAATTTCTACTTACCATTCCTTGACATAAGCGCACATTCCAAGGCTTGCTTTCATCGCTCTTGTATATGAATAGTTTTCCACTAGTGTCTCCCACCA
The DNA here is from genome assembly GCF_965112155.1 of Podarcis liolepis. NCBI lineage: Eukaryota > Metazoa > Chordata > Lepidosauria > Squamata > Lacertidae > Podarcis > Podarcis liolepis. Next base: position 73,055,953 of record NC_139564.1, on the reverse strand, counting down.
CTAGCTCATTTAGCTGGAAAGAAAAAGAACTGATATTAACAAGAAGGCGTTTCCCTCCTTTGGTTTTTAATATAGTTTTATTGCATTTTATAACATAAACAAGAACAATGGGGCTGAAATAGAAGGCGACGAACCCTTTCCCTGCAAGCCAATTTTGTGATCAAAATGATCTCCATAGGATGATCCCACTTCATGACCACTTTCTAATAAATGGCAGAAGCAGAAACTAGGGGCCAGTATCCCTAAGCCTGGTCTGTCTGAGGTTTTCTGAAACTGCCTGCCCTGGTGGGGCTGCCAACAAAGGGCAACAGCAAAGAGAACGGTCCCTTTAGGGGTGGCACTTTGGGAGTGGAATGAGGGTGTGGGCCAGCACCCTTGTAATCAAATTATAGTTTTAAAGGAATGGGTTTTAACTTGGGTGCAGGTTGTTTATTGGTGGGAGTGTTTTAAATTGTTTGTTAGTGTTATACGTTAATTTGTATATTGTATTTGTGTTTTTTTTCTTTTAATACGGCTGATTAATATTCTGCAGCCTTTTAAATGTGTTTGTGGAAGGGTATTTTTTTTTTGTTTTAACTATTTACTGGTGGTTTCACCTTGTATTTTTATCCTGTGGATCTTGTGATGAAGGGTAGTATATAAATCTAATTAATAATACAGTCATAATAATACGTACTCTCCTCAAGACTATTCTCATGCTGCCAGTTGCAGGGACTGAGTTTATTTAAGTCCTGCAGCACAACTAATCTGCTGTTAGCACTGCAGGCTGAAGGAAGCATGAGGGAGGATACCTTAGGTTTTACAAGAAAACTCGAAGCACTGGCATCCCTCAAACTCCGGGACAAGACGCTCTGAGGGGCTGTTTACTTTCTTTCTTTTTTGAAAATAGTTTTTTATTAGTTTCCCAACGTTTACCCAATATTACCACATTTTTTGCCAATTGTAGATACCACTTAATATCAAAATAATTCCAAATTTATACAATGTAATCAAAGTGGTTTCCCGCGCTCCTTGATCATTGTTTTTTGTCCAGTTCTTACATTGCTGCGGTTCTCATATATATATATATATATATATATATATATACATATATATGTGTGTGTGTGTGTATACAGTGGTGCCTCGCAAGACGAAAAGAATCCGTTCTGTGATTCTCTTCGTCTAGCGGTTTTTTCGTCTTGCGAAGCAAGCCCATTGACGGATTAGCGGATTAGCGCTATTAGCGGCTTATCGGATCAGCTGATAAGCGGCTTAGCGGCTTAGAAAAGGGGGGGAGGGGAAAAAACTGCAGGAACTCGCAAGACATTTTCGTCTTGCGAAGCAAGCCCATAGGAGATTCGTTTTGCGAAGCACCTCCAAAACGGAAAACTCTTTCGTCTAGCGAGTTTTCCGTCTTGCGAGGCATTCGTCTTGCGGGGCACCACTGTATATATATATGTGTGTGTGTGTGTGTGTGTGTGTGTATATGTGCGTGTGTATGTATATATACATATATACATATATATATACACACACACACACACTTCTAATTACAAATTCAGTTGGCACGTTAATCATTCGGATAACAGCTGCATTTTGGGCGACTCCTATTCGTGTCAGTAATACCTCATCTAACTTTCCACAGGATTTCAGATGAGGCGCTCTTATTATTTTCCCTTTCTCTGCGTGTCAGTCTGAACCCGTCCCGTTACGAAGCTCCTCGGCGCGCCTCCTCCGCTCCCTCCCAATCCCGCTCTCGCCTCGCTGGGCTGTTTACTTCCTCTGCCCCCTTCAGTCACTCCGCTTAGAGGAGCCGCTCGCGACTGGAGCTGGCGGGGCTCCGGGCTGAGGAGGGGCGGCGGCAGCGGCGGCGCTTGGGCCTGCCCCGCGCGCGCTCCTACCGCGTCGTTGTCGGCGTCGCCCAGGCACACGGCGCGCGGGAAGAGGCTCCCGCCGAACTCCAGCGTCACCCGCCGCACGTAGCTGACCGACCTCATGGCGCGCCCCGCACCACAGAGGCCCGAGGCTTTTTGGCCAGAGCGGAGGCGTGGGTGGTGCGGGCAGCCGCTCTAGGACGCGGTGGACAAGCGAGAGCGCAGTAAGGGAGCGCCGTTCGCGGAGGGAACGCGCGTAGAGATACGCCGATGGAAGAGTCGCCCAACTCATGCGTGAAGGCAGAGCTTCCTGGTTCCTTCCGCCGTTTTTGTGCCTCGCGCAGCGCTGCCTCTGCCCTTCCTCAGATAAAAACCCTTCCATGAATACAGGGAATTGGTGTAAGGGCAGCAGCCTCACAGCAGCTCATAGATGAAATCTGGGGGAGAGAGAGTAGATCCCTGTTATGTACTGAAGTTCTCACCCTGGGCCAGCAGGGGGGATACTGTAGATAGTTTTCACTCAGGTCCACATATGCAAATAAGGAATTGAAAGTGACGTTCAGTGATTGGATAGTTACAGAAAGTTGTTACTGTTGCTTTGTGGTTGAGCTCTATATAAGCTGGTTGCCTGAACCCTTCAGCCCAGTTCTGTTCCGGGCCTGTGAATAAACAGGAGCTGTTTGAAGAATCACTGTGTTGTCTGATATGTTCACCCAAAACTTAACAATCCCAGCAGACTTTGCGGATGCCAAAATTATCAGTCACTTTTAAAAAGGTGACAGAACGTATTGCTGAAACTATCGAGGCATCTCTTTATTAGCTGCAGCCAGCAAAATTCTTGCAAGGATCTTCTCAAAATGTCTCCTAACAATATCTGAGTCTACCCTTCCTGAATCCCAAAATGGTTTTAGACCTCCTAGGGGACAATGGACATGATTTTCACTGCTTGACAGCTCCAAGAAAAAGGCAGAGAGCAAAACCAACCCCTGTATATGGTGTTTATTGACCTTTTGACACTGCAAATCATAATGCCCTGTGGACTGTCCTTCTGAAAATTGGCTGTCCAGATAAATTTGTGAACATCATTCGGCTCCTCCATGATAATATGACAGCAACAATTGCAGATAACAATGACTCTCAAAGTGAACCATTCACAGTGGGATCAGGTGTTAAACAGGGTTGTGTTATTGCCCCAAAGCTATTCATTATTTTCATTGCCATGATCCTACACTTTGTTGAAGGGAAACTCACCACTGGGGTAGAAATCATGTATCGAACAGATGGAAAGAAAGGTCTTCAATCTGAGCCGGCTGAAAGCAAAGAGTAAGCTTACCATAACTTCTGTCATAGTGCTTCAGAATGCTGATGACAACGTAGTGTGTGCACTCTCAGAGGATGACCCCCAAACCATCCAAAATATCTTCACAGAACCTTACGGAAAGCTTGGCCTGTCGCTCAACATCCAAAAAACCGAAGTGCTGCACCAACAAGTACAAAATAACCCCTCTGCAGCGCCACAAATCCAACTCAATGGTGTAACGTTGGAAAATGTCCATCACTTCTCCTACCTAGGCAGTTATCTTTCCACAAGTCAACAGTGATGCCGAAATCCAGCATCGCCTGAGCTCTGCAAGTGCTGCTTTCTCCCGACTGAAGTGCAGAGTGTTTGAGGACTGCGACATTCGCAGGGAAACCAAAATGCTTGTTTACAAAGCTATTGTACTACCAACCTTACTGTATGCTTGTGAAACATGGACCACTTATTAATGTCATCTCCAACTCCTCGAAAGATTCCATCAATGGTGTTTCCAAAATATTTTACACAGCACTTGGGAAGACTGGCGAATTAATACCAGTGTACTGGAAGAAGCAAAGATCACCAGTGTTGAAGCAATGATTCTGCGGGTGCCTGATTATCAGCTTCCAAAGCAACTATTCTGAACTTAAAAATGGAAAGCATAATGCTGGTGGTCAACAAAAGAGGTTTAAAGATTGTCTCAAGGCAAATCTTAAAAAATTTAGTATAAACACTGGCCTGTGAGCGCTCCAGTTGGAGAACAGCCTTTACCAAAGGTGCTGTGGACTTTCAAGACGCTCGAATTCAGGACGAAAGGGAGAAACATGCTAAGAGGAAGGCACGTTTGGCAAACCCTCACCGTGATCAACTCCTGCCCGGAAGCCTACTGTGGAAGGATGTGTGGATCCAGAATTAGCCTCCAGTCACTTACGGACTCACTGTTAAAACCGTGTTCATGGAAGACAACCTTACTTGGCTACGAGGGATCGCCAAAGAAGGGTGCATCTGTGACTGGGACTTATAAAGCTAGGACTTAAAACATAAGAGTTCAGATATCCTACCCCTTCTTCTATCTAAATTTCAATCTGAGTTTGAAATTAAAAAAATAAAATTTGAAAAAACACCACCACAATATAAGCTTTATTGTAGGAGAGTGATAGACAGGGGTTGTCCCCTGCACCTTGACATATGGTTGGGTGGGGAATCAGCAGCCGGTCAGAGGTTGTTGGACTGCAACTCATCCCCCTTTGGCCATGCTGCCTGGGGAGTTTGAGCCCCACAACATATGGTGGACCACATCCGGTGCCCTAATAGACTGTGGCTGCAGCTGAACCCAGGATGTGGCTGCAAGGAGGCAGCAGCCCAGTGGGCTCAGGCCAGAGGCCTCTCTTCTTTCTTCAGTCAGATGAGCTGTATGGAGCTGTATGGTCAGGGACCAGCCTTTTAGGGGGCAGATGTGGGGCGAGCACCGCTTTTGTTGTTGTCTAGTCATGAGGAGGGATCTGGGCAATGAGTTATGCTGGGATGCTACCCAGCAGGGCTAGCCTAACAGGCAGAAGGGCCTTTGGCCCTAGATTTGAGCCAGGCACCCCTTACACATAAAAAATAAGCAGCCCTTGGTGCCTGGTGGTGATGACTGGGTGTTGGAGCTGGGTGTGTTCACAAATGCTCCATGTCTGATACCTGTCTGCAGCTCTGGCTGGTGGTAAGGGAGCTGTTCTGTAGAGTTTGTAATATGGGGTTGAGTTCCAGGAGCCCTCTATCTTTTGTTCCTGACATTTTTGGGGGGAAAGTTAAGTGGCGGCGTATGTCCCTCTTCCTCCTGGTGGCACTTGAATTCCCATCTGCTGCTTCTCAGGTGTGTGCATGCTAAACGCTTGGGTTCAATAAATGTTAAGATTTAATTTGAGCTTATTGTGTTAAAACAGGATGGTAGACCTGTTTGCCTGAAAATGTGTGCTAGACTCATATTAGGCCAGACCTAATACACATGGAGAACAAGTGAGACATAATCTTCTTCAGATGTTGCTCCTACCTCTGGCAAAGATGAAAGAGGAGCTAGTATAAATCAACATACTCCAATTTAACCCAGGGGAGATTCTCCCCCGCCCCCCCCCCGACATCCCATTTTCTCCACTCAAAACCGAATGGACCCCAATATTTCATCGATTCTGCAGTAAATTATGGCACACCACCATATACTCCAGTATGGTGCCTCACAGTCCCATTACACAGCTGCATAAGTGTAATGATTTTAAAAACATTTTTTAGGGGATAACCAGTATAATTATGTAGGGTGGGGTTGGCAACACAGGTTTCCTTCCTCAGTTCGTGGTTGTTGTTTTTTTAATACTACTGCCACAGGGACTGGTGGAGTTCCTAGCCTGGTTTGCAGCCATTGCCCAGCAAATGCCTCCAAAGGGCACTGTATCGCAATTTACCATTCTTTCCAAGGGGGTGGGGGTGGGCATTGGCTGCTCCTGATGTGCCTGGATTGCATCTTTCCATTCATGGCTAGAATGCAGGTGTTGCTCTCTGGCTGGTGTGTTTCAGCACTGTTTTTATGGATGCTGTGTGAACGCCTCGTGGTAGTTTAATTCAAAGTTTCACAGAACATGGCATCTACTCAACACTTCCTTCTTTTCTTTTGGTACTTTATTGCTCAAGCTTTGGACCTCACAGTCTTAATCTTCAGCAATGTGCAAAAGGGGAGGCATTACAAGAAAGGTGACAACACTTGCCCATGGGAGAAGGATGCTTGTGTTGACAGAGGAAATAAGACAGGATGAGGCTATAGTAGAAGGGACATAGTGGTTTTGTTTGTTCATAAGTCTCCCATACAATTACCTTATTGTGGGTAAGATGATTACTTTAAAAAAAGGCCAAAGAAACAAAGTGAAGAGTGGGATTTGGGATTAGATTAAAGTGGAACCCAAGAGAGATGTCAGTGAAAAAAACAAAATGGAACTAAGGAGGAAATGATCCTGATAGAATTCCCAAGATCAAGAGCAACCAAGTCAGAATGCATGATTGAATAAATAACGTCCCTAAGATTACTCCAGGTCTGCTCTGCCACTCACATTTCCTATGCAGACAGACATAAAGCAGCACCATAGCCCCAGCCCCTGCCTCTTATTCAATCAGATAGAAAAATAAAGGTCTAGTTCACTGGAAATTCTTCAGTTTTACAAAACTAACAGAACTGCATTTCAGCTTCAAGCTTCTACATCATCTGCTTTTTCTTCAACTCCATTCTGTTTGTCATCTTTCATTTCTGTCTCTTCTCTGCAGACTGCATCAGCTTCCACCTACGGAAAAGATATGACAGAGGAAAACATGGTAAGAAGGAATCTCACCTCTTAAGTTGCATGAGTGTTATTAAAGCAGGGTTCCCCAGTTTTTGATACAGTAATCTTCTAAACCAAAGGAATATATTCCAAATTGAAGAGTTATGAAACAACTAACAGAGGGCTTAAATCAGGAGCTGTCAACCTTCTGAGGCCTGAGAGCACATTTTAATTTTTGAGCAAGGGCTGCAAGTACCATCTCCTATTATCACCCCCCCCCCGCTCCCCTGGATCAGCTCCCCCACCCAAAAGGAGAAAGTGGGTCACACACTTCACTTTTAAGGGATCTGGATAGAAGTTGGATCCAGTTGATGTTCAGCACGTAGAGCTGAAAGATGGAATGGGAAAGAATTCTTCCAAATTCTTCCTGTAGCTTAAGGTACTTTTTCAAGAGAGGAAAAAGTAACCACCCTCATCTCATGACCACCCAGGGAGTTGGGGACTTAAGAGGGTTTAAAAGTAAGGAATGGCTTGGGAGCACCTAAATATGTTCCAAGAGGAATGTATTTTAGGAAAACTGCTGAAACACTGACAATCCATAGAGGAAAATGAAATCGCCCTCTTATAGTATACAAGTTTGGGTAAAGACAAGACTATTTTGTTTACTGGTGAAAACGTAGGTGTGATTCTGCAGAACACTCCTGCTTACCTTTGCTTCCTTGCCTGCAAGTCTTTGAAACATGTTGGCATACATCTTTTTTTCTCTCTCATGCTGCTCACGGATCTTTTGCTGACAAATTATTAGCTGCGCTTTGGCTGCTTTGTTGCTTGGGTAGAGCTGCAGCACCTTCTGGAAATCTGCTCTGGCTAGTTCATAGTCATTGACAGCCAACTCAGCCTCCCCACGGCGGAAAAGGCCTTTCTCGTTGCTGTTGTCTAGCTCCAGAGCCTGGCAGGCAGGTGAGACGAGGTAAAGAAAAAATATTAGGGAAAATATCCAAACATCATAATGAGAACATACAACTAGACACCTCTGGTGCTTTTGAAGCATGCACTTAAAGGAAATGTTGTGTTTCAACACAAAATGGAGTATAATGTACTTGTTATAACCTAGGCTCTCAAAATGTGGTGAAGACCTCCAGTAAGAGACCTAAAACGTCTTAAAGGTTTATGTGTGACAGATACAGCTCAGCAGCCTTAGAGAGGGAGGGGATGAGATACAGCAGCAGCCTCACTTATCCAAAGAAGGAAGGAGGGAGGGAGCAGCAGCAAAGAGAAAAGAGGAAGAATGTGCTTGCTTGGGGGACTGGGAAGAAAAGTATTGATACAGAAAAAGAACTTCTCTGCTGCATGAGGCTATTTTAGCATACTGTTCTCAGCAGTGACCAGCCAGATGATCAGCATGAATCTCTTCCCCTGCTGCTTCTATTTGCTCCTTGGTCTTCCAACGTATAGGTTCTGCCATTATAGTTACTATGGGTGGATAGACCTCTCAGCTGTCAATCTGCCTTCTCATTATTTGACTCCATCTACGCTATTCACAACTCACTCACAAGGTGCAATGACCATTAGCTTAGATAGATTCAAGGTAAAAAAGATTAGTCAAATTCACGGAGAAGTGGTTTATCAGTGGCTAATGGGAGGCAAGGGCCTAAACTGGGTACGGTGTAAGCATCTTCTCCCAAACCATTTTAAAGCAAAGGCAGCTTTAAAAGCAGCTTTTGGGTGTCGAGAATTGAACAGCCAAAACAAGAGTTTGGGGGAGAAAGTGGCTGCTTAACTTTCCATCTCTGACTGTTTTTTGGCTCACCACCCTTTCCCACTCGAAACAGGTCGGGTTGGAAAGGTATTCACTGAGCGACTTTCAGCCATTTTCCCACACAAATGCCCAGATTACAAAGGCTGTTCTTAGCTTCCCGCCTCCCCTTCATTTAGTTTTACAGCAGTTGGGGAGTGGGAATATGTTGGGGGAAGGGGTGTTCTGAGGCAGACAGCACACAATCTGCCTGGGCATCCATTCTGTAACTGGTGGGGTTAGGGCAGTTTTAGGGGCTCAATCAAGCTTTGGAAAGCTGTTCGCATATGACACTAGTTTGTTTATCCTCTTCTATATCAGCAGGGAGGTATTTGCACATACTGGGGATACAATAAGAGAAGAGAAAGGAGATAAGCTAGTGAGTTCTTCTCAAGTTCCCCTACTTGGCACAGGCCATGAATATACAATTAATAAAAGTTTTATGGAATAGTATTTCCATTTCCAGCTTTTGCAACTCGGTTTTTCATGTCACAGGAGTGCAGCAGCTGCTGTGCTAGCTGGAAAACCAACTGGTCTGAAAACAGCTTCACAAATACAGTGGTGCCTCGCAAGACGAAAATAATCCGTTCCGCGAGTCTCTCCGTCTAGCGGTTTTTTCGTCTTGCGAAGCAACCCTATTAGCGGCTTAGCGGATTAGCGCTATTAGCGGCTATTAAAGGCTTAGCGGCTAAAAGGCTATTAGCGGCTTAGAAAAGGGGGGGGGAGCGAAAAAAATCGCAAGACTCACAAGACATTTTCATCTTGCGAAGCAAGCCCATAGGGAAATTCATCTTGCAAAGCGCATCGAAAAACGGAAAACCCTTTTGTCTAGCGGGTTTTTCGTCTTGCGAGGCATTCGTCTTGCGGGGCACCACTGTAAAAGGATTTAATTATTTTAAACCCACATACACACTATATCACTAGTCCAATAAAGGGTACCATTTGGGTATCCTTTGCACATCTTCAATCACAGCACAGCCTGGGAAGCTTGTTATTACTGGCTGACACTCCTGCCTGCATTCCTGGATATCTAAAGTGCTGCTTACTTTGTTGCAGTTCTCCAAGGCCTGGGAATACTCCTTCAGCTTCAGATGGCACATGGCCAGGTTCAGATGGGCGGCAAGTCTCAAGCTCTCGGCCTTTGCTTCCTCTGCATCCGAGAGTCCCGTTTCATGTTCCAGCCATGACACTATCTTCTTGTATTGTGATGCTGCCCGCTTGTATTTTCCCTCCTGGAATGCAATCAGTATGGCATCAGACTCAAATGGATTAGAGGGCCATATTCCCTACCCAGCAGATCCCCAGCGGGCAGGCTGACATAATGTCACCATTATGTTCAGCTGAAGCTAGACTAGGGCAAAAATTCTAATGTAGCTTTAGTTGCAGGTAGCCGTGCATGGTTAGTTGGGCAGAACGTGAATTCTACCTCAACTCATGGGACGCGGGCGGCGCTGTGGGTAAAAGCCTCAGCGCCTAGGGCTTGCCGATCGAAAGGTCGGCGGTTCGAATCCCCGTGGCGGGGTGCGCTCCTGTTGTTCGGTCCCAGCGCCTGCCAACCTAGCAGTTCAAAAGCACCCCCGGGTGCAAGTAGATAAATAGGGACCACTTACTAGCGGGAAGGTAAACGCCGTTTCTGTGTGCGGCTCTGGCTCGCCAGAGCAGCTTGGTCACGCTGACCACGTGACCCGGAAGTGTCTCCGGACAGCGCTGGCCCCCGGCCTCTTGAGTGAGATGGGAGCACAACCCTAGAGTCTGTCAAGACTGGCCCGTACGGGCAGGGGTACCTTTACCTTTTTATGATTGTGGAAAGGAAGCATTAACCAGGTGTCTCAGGAAAGCTAGACTATCACGCTCATCATCTCTGACAACTGGCTCTGCCGACTTGGGCTGACAGAGGTTGGAATCCAATATTTGGAAGGACACATTTTTTCCATCCCTGCTATGAGTAGCTCAGCTCAACATATTGCATATCTATCTCTTGTTGAACCCACCTCTTCCCTAGCACTCATGGCAATTATGATATATTCCTTGACTCCTTAGTTTCTCATTGCATAATGGACAGAGTGGCATTTAACGCTAATCCAATTTACAGTGTAGATCAGGGTAGATAAAAGGTACATTAGGATTTACTAGCAGATCTCTAGATGATTTGCAGCAAGTCAGCAAGGATTTCTGACTCCCAATTGCTTAACACTTGGTTGCATGGACCAACTAAAAAAATAATTGCCACAGAAACAGAGTAGTGTATGTTCCTCAATTGTTCAGCTTTGTTGACAATGTTCGGGACCTTAAATGACGCACTTCTGGCACAGGAAGGCCAAAGTGAATAGGTCCCTGACACACAGCATAGGGGTGTAAGGGAAAGGGCTATCATTGCTCTCCAAAATATCTTTGCAACAATGAATTAAAACACTGTTTTTAAAAAAACAAAAACAGATGGGATAGTATTGTTTAGTAGTGGCTCCCCTACCGGGATGGCCTCTGACAGTACATGCATCTTTTACATTCTTGCTGGATAGCTGTGAGTTTGCCAGGAGTGCCAATGCTTAGACCAATTCCCACACTGTTTCAGACTGACCAGTAGGAATTTACAGGCTATAAGAGAATTCAAGGGAATCTCTCTCATACTGCTTTGTGGGATCTCCCACCTTTATGCCCGACTCTGAATAAGATCACAAGCACCCTCTAGATTCACCTAGGGTGATTCAATATGCGTTCATGGGGTCAGAGAACATGAGGAAACAGAACGCTCATGGCCCATTAAAGGGGCTCCCTGTTCTGATCCTGGTCTTCTCCCACCTTATAAAAATGAAGATCCAGCCACTTGGGCTGCCATCCCATCTGGCTGGATGCCCCTCTAGGACAACTAACTGTATCACTCCTAGTACCATGGGGAAATCCTTGCTACCCATGTTGAATGAGGGTCTTGTATCTATCTAGAGTGGCCTCTAGTTAAAAAAGACAGCAGAGGGAGTATATGGCCTATAAGGCCACAAAAGCCTCTTGGGTGCAAGAATTAGCTGAGTGGGAGAGGACCATTCCTTGTCTCTTAATATTAAGGATTTTAAGCCCTGCCTTCTGCTGTAGGGGCACAGGAGTTAACCTGCCTTCCCTCAATGGAGTACAAATGTTGACAGCTTTATTCCTTTCAAAGTTGTAGTATTTATATTCTATGCTATCATCTCAGCCTATCCAACAGGTGCCAGAAATTTCACTGCTGTAGGCAGGGCTGTCTTAAGCATATGTGGTGCCAGGGTGCAAAGATCTGCCTGGCGCCGCCCCTCAGGCGTGCAGGAGGGCGGAGCTGGCTGGGTCACCCCCAAACTCGTGGCGTAGAGCCACCTGCAACAGCAGAGCCCGCCACAGTACTCTGACCAATGGGGGGGTTTCTTCCCCAGACTCAACTCTCGGGCCCCGGACTCTTGGCCTAGCACCCCTGAGGGCCCGGCACCCCTAGCGCCTATGGGTAAGACGACCCTGGCCGTAGGCAGAGTACAATATAGATTAATAAAGCTTTGAAAACTTTGTTGTACATCACACTCAGGTAGATTTTGGGGCAGTAGAATGAGCTAGTGCAACTATGGGCCTCACTTTTATGACTATGGTACCTATAAGCAAGTTTCAGCATTGGAAACAGTTTCCTTCCATTCCAACATACAGTGCTTTTAGTCATCAATAATCCAAATTCCAATCATACACCCATACCACAATTTCAGAGGAATGCAAATCAAAAGATATGGCACACTCAACATTACTTCAGTATCTGCCAGGGGTGTTTGAAATCCCCTATTACACTCACTTTGAAATACTGAGTGCCCTTTTCCTTTGCAATGGACCCTTGTTCCAGCTTTTCATTGGTGTTCATCTCCCACGACTCCTTAGCCTGTCCAGACAAAAAAGAAACCAATCAACGGGGTGCTTTTTTGAAGACAAGGCATCTATGGAAGAATGGCATGTAACTGTATAGAAGCGTAAAGTGGAGAGACACCAGGCAAGCAGATACACATGTCAGTTTACTGCCTCTACTGCTGGCCATAAACCACACACTGACTATGTGGCACAAGAAAATGGAAGCAGCAAGCAACGGTAACCTGGTCACCACATTCAGGGCTGGTTAAATGTAAGCCAGAGGAATAATACATCTCTTGAGCTATGTCTGTACGTCTCATATGCCGATGCTGCACACAGCAGAAATTTAGCATTTAGCGCCTTGCTGTCCCTTCCTTTATTTTTGGGTCTTCTCCCTATACAGTATCCCAAAACATCAGATTGTGCTATGCTGTTTTTATGGCTTCTAGATCTATCTGCAACGTGGTTCCGTTGCAGCCAAAGTGCAACAAAGCATCTTTCCAGTGGTCTTCTCTCAATTATGTCCAATGGAAAAAATAGAAATTGGGGGTTTTTATGAACTATTTTCTTTTAAAATACTGACTAAAATAGTTTCTAAATACAAGGTTTCAAAATTTTGTTTTACCCGCCCTTTATGTCCTCCGAATGATTTCTAATAATTATGTAAGACAGTTTGCAGTACTAGGCCATTGCAATTCCTGTACAACTCTCATATCTCTCATCTCTTTCATATTACTCCATCTTCTGCAGTGTGTGAAAGAAAAGGTTTGGAAACTTACAACCAAATCACTAAGCAAGTTAATACTGTATGTGAAAAAGTAGAGATGCTTGTTTCAGTACGTGTGAACCATCAGTTCTGTGAAATCCATGGAGATGAAATTGGAAGCTCAAATCAGAAACTACTGATTTGAAATGTGAGGTGATAATATTTCAAGGATATATTATTTATTACTTAACAGTGCAACTGCATCCATGTTTACTCAGAAATCCTACTGAGTTCAATAGCACTTGCTCCAAGGTATACAACTACAGGATTGCAGCCTAAATTTGACAACTGCTATATCATATAATTTAATTTAATATAATTTTATGTGTGATAGATAAGGCAGTTGTAGAATTCCTTTCCCAGGGAGATCTACCAATCTCCCTTTCTTCCAGTTTTTAGACAAATGCTGAAATGTGACTCTTGTCTTTTGTACAGAATACCTTCCAGCCACACAATAGCAACCCCCCCCCCAAAAAAAACCCACACCCTTCCATTCTCCAATGCAGGCATGCAAGAGGCATGATCACAGTTTAATGACATACTTCACCCTGGTGAAAACAGTTAAGAGGATGCATAACAGGGTTCATGTTGGTGTGACCTGGGGAGAGCAGACATGGCTCTGGCTTGAAAAGTGATGCGTCTCCTTTACTCACTGGCTGCCTACTAAGGTACATTCCCTGTGCTGTTGGGCTGGCGAGGCAAGTTGGGAGAAACTTGGTTTATGAAGAGCAAGGAAAGGGTTTTGTGAGGGTCCTGGCTTTGGTGTGTGGGAGCTGGTTCAGCAGCCTCCTGCCTGCTAGGTTCAACAGACCTCTGCTCCAGTTCCTCAGACATTAACCCTAACGCTTCTGATTCGTTTATCCTCGTCACTGAGTCATGACACCACCATTCCACAGTGAGGCTAAGACTGGCAGGGAACCAGCAGTATTAGCTGGAAATTCCTCCAGAGCATTCAGGTATCAATCAGAAAGGAAGATGGGATTAAGAGCAACCTTGTTAATTTTTAAAAGAAAACTTTATACATTCATTAAGTATAATTGTCGCTGGCGTCCATCTTTCTCGAAAGACAACGGAGTGTGCCTCTGGGGGTGAAGTCAAACCAGTGTTCAAAACTAACTGGGTGCCAGTTGCATTTTGCAACCCAAGAGCGCCCCCTTTGCAACCAAGTGGAAATTTGCTGTCCCAGAGTTTGCAACTGAAATCTCACACTGTGGGAGAGAGTGAGGGAAACATTCCTGACTGACTACAAAAGCTGAAAAGCTGTCACCAGCTATTGCGCTTCTGGCATTCCCTTTCAATGCTGCTCTCCATGAAGCCTTTTGATGTGCTGTGGCTTTCCATTGTGGAACGATGTGCATAGCTGACGGTATCAAAAACCCACCCCCCAAACAGGATGAGGCCATTCCCACCCTTCACCAGGGATTCCAAAGGTTGTAGCAGCGGATTTTTAAAACCATCCCCACCCTAACCTGCTCCAGATATAATATTACAACAACAAACAATAGTAATATCACATGGAACAAATAAGTTTAAATCAATAAAAATAATAAAAGTTGGGAAAGTATATTGTAGCTTCATTTTATGCAAGTTATTGTAATACATTTCTATTTCTTTCGCCACACACATCCTGTCATGGATGGATGAACATGAACCCTCTTTCTATCTCCTTTTCATTAGAAGAAACCCCTCCTTTGCTTACCTTTTCAAAGCTTTTAAGTTTGATTTCATACTGTAGCTCTGCATCCGGAGGGATCTGAAATTTTGGTTTCCCAGCACTTCCAAAACCATAGCTGTGAAAGAAATGAGACGCTTCTAAGATCCAGATCTGCTTGTTTTTCCTCCTTCGAAATCACCCACCTCTAAATAAGCGACCTCATAAGACTGTCTACAGATATACCCAATCCCCAAAGCTGAGTCTATTTGCAGTGGCAACAATAGTGTGTGCCTCAAGCACCCAAGAAAGTGGTGTTTCAGGACTGCTTCAAAGTAAGGCGTATATACCTGGGCTTGAGATACACCACGGACTCTTCCAACTTATCCATTTTCTGAAGTGCTTTGTCCACGCCAGGAGGAAGGTCATAGTTTTCTCCCTCTCCTACTTCAAACCGCAGCTCCCGTTTGTCAAATAGTCTGTCTCCATGCCGACCTTCCACCTCAACTGATACAAAAAATGGCATATTTAGACGGGATTACTGGGATTATATATATTATCCTCTCTCAGCAGTTTAAAGCACTATATCAATACTAAGCATGATTATCTAGCATGGTATGAGAGGAGACAGGGGTATAGTTACTTAATACAGCCAAACCATGCCTTTTAGGATGGCTTGCAACACAGTCAACAAAAAGTAATGGTACACTAAAATTCCAGAATATTAAAGCAGTTAACAATACAACATTAAAAATAGTAAAAGCCGAACAATTATAAAAACTCAGAACCATAAAATTACCCAAACATGGACTGGAACAAAAATGTCTCCATATACAATTTCTGTTCCCTAGCCTTCAGCTATGCTAGCTGGGACTGATGGTAGTTGAGGGGGGACCTTTGGAGGGCCACATGTTCCCCATTCTGCCAAAGCCAACAAAGAAAGGTCTTTTCCTGGGAACAGTCTTCCAATGCAGGGTCACCATAGAAAAGGCCTCATCTCTGACGCCTGTTAGCTGAGACCAGGAGAGCAGAACTTCAGATACTAATTTTAACATAATGCCATTTTCTTTTCTTTTTTTGAAGGAAGTTCTTTGATAACAGAACAAAAAACTTTTAGTTTAAGGAGTTAATGCACTTAGAAACTTATTCATGCTCCCAAATACATAAAAAGTGTCTGTTATGGGACCTGCGTCAACATCCCCATCCATCATCTTTTTACTGTTACTTACTCTCCACCATAGCTCCCTCGTTGGGTTTGGAGTAGCCTTCTCCCTTCTTACGAATTCTTCGGATAATTCCACCATCTTCATCATCTGTGAGGTCTTTACCCTTGAACTCAAACAGCTCTATCTAGAGGAATGAACAAAATAATGCAAATTCAGATTTAGCCCATGGTGAAATTCTGAAGGGTTGACTTTATCACAGAAAAGTAGGAGGAAAAGTAGCATTATCTGAAGAGGTGGTATTATTATTATTATTATTATTATTATTATTATTATTATTATTATTATTATTATTATTTTAAGAAACCCTCCTTTAAAACCAGGGTGGGGGTGGGGAATTGAAACAGATAATTTGAACATGTATGATACGAAATGAAGTTAAAATAAAAATGAACAAGGGGAAAAAAAAAGAATTATGGAAAAGCTAGCCCAGTGACCAGAACTATGAAAGGAGTATTCAGCTACAGTGGTGCCTCGCAAGACGAAATTAATTCGTACCGCGAGTCTTTTCGTCTTGCGATGTTTTTCGTCTTGTGAAGCACGGTCCGTCGCAACTGCGCCTCTTCAAGCGGCTTTAAGAAAAAAGCGAACAAACTCGCAAGACATTTTCGTCTTGCGAAGCAAGCCCATAGGGGAAATCATCTAGCGAAGCAACGCAAAAACCGAAAAACCCTTTCGTCTAGCGAGTTTTTCGTCTTGCGAGGCATTCGTCTTGCGGGGCACCACTGTAATGCAATATTGGAATGGGTACCTAAGAAGAGAATGCCTCTTCCCAATTGAGTCCCTTTCCATTACCACATGCTAAGACCATCAGTTCTGCTTCACATGCAGGTGCAGGAAGGCAAAAGGCAGAGCCCTCAAACTGAACTCTCTTTTCATCCGTTTCTCTTGCAGTTTGTATGGCTGACTAAACCATTTTTACTGGAAAGACATTTTGAAGACTCTAAGATTCTATGTTTTAATTACATTGAGATCTTTTACTCTATCACTTGGTCAACTTTTCTGTTTTATTTCTGAATTTGGTTTTATACTTACAGCAGTAAACTTGAATGAATAAATCTGTTATTTCATTTCTTACAACAAAGGTAATCATACAGGGCCTGTACTCTTCAAATATTGTTCTGCTTTCGCCAACCAAGTTCCATATCTAGAGAGACTCATTGATTCTGCTGCCTTTGGCACCAGCTGTTCAGCTTTTAGCCTTGGCAAACATGTACAGCTGCTTTGGACTGCTACAGATGAAAGAACAGCCTCCCTGGCTTACCTCAAAAATCAGTGTGGCATTGGGAGGTATCTTAGGGGGACTGCCAGCAGAGCCATAGGCATATTCTGGTTTGCAAGTTATTTGACAAAGTTCTCCAAGTTTCATAGTTCCCACAGTGATGTCCCAAGCTTTGATGACTTCACCTAAAAAGAAGAATTTGGCCACATTACTAAAAAGTAAGCACCTGTAAGAAGCTGCTGTCATCAGTAGTCATTTATCCACATTCTCTCTGCTAGCAAAAAGCAAAGACATTGCAGGGATAAGCCCCAAAGAAGGTCACAAACTCCAACTGAACTAAAGAATCAGGACACCTCTTTGACACTTGTCTATCCATATTAGGAATGTTGAAGAATAAAAAGTGAAGAGGAAGTTCACAGATTATGACTAAAAGTACTGGAATACTTTAAAACAGGGTTTCCCAAATTTGGAACTCTAGCTGTTTTTGGAAAGCTGATCCCTGATCATTGTTTCTGCTAGCTAGGGATGATGGGAATTGTAGTCCAAAAACAGCAGGAGACCCAAGTTTTGGAAACCCTGCTTTAAGAGAACAATAATTGTGGCAGGTACTTTAAAACAACAAAAATTGTAAGCTCAGTTCTGCTGTCACAGTAATAGAGGCTAGAACAGAATAGGGACTTCAGAACCTTCTTCTCTCTGGAAACAGGACTTTCTCCCAAAGAGGTATGGCTGATACTTCCTTTCTCCATCAATGGAACCTCGTCCATGTCAGTAGGGTGGAATAGGTACTTAACTCTGTCCCAGAAAGCTATTTTTCCTGCTCCAAATAACCACCCTCCATCCAAGCTGATTTTACCTCTGCAGAGATCCAGACATGTATTGAGGCATTAAACATAAAAAATGGAACTCTGCTGAGGGAAAATAGTTGGGTTCTCCTTAAGAACCTCAGCACTTTTATGCTCAAAACTGTCCCTGGCCAAAGCAGCTTTTTGTACATATTATGCTTCATTACACTTATATTTGTGCAAACTGTAGTTGTGCCTAACAATTTATACTCATCGTATTAGCTTGATACATTTCTATTTAACAGAGCAACAAGTGAAAATAGCCTGTGTGGCATTCCTGACAAACAACAATGGTGAAAGCGAACCTGCATATGCTATTCTATTCAATATTCTATTCAACTGTATTTATGAAACCACATAACAATTAAATTCTGTTCCCATAATGAGAAGACAATTCTATACAAAAGTGTAGGACAATGAACATTTTACACTGCAAGTTAAGAAGAGGATCATCATTTAATATGGAATATGAAATGCATCATTTTTTAAAAATGCTATTGAAGAGGTCATGTTATTGTGTACAAGGCATAGAACGCACTACCTTTGCCGAAGTCAAACGAGAACTTGTCCTTTCTGTCCCGGCTTGAGTCAAACTTTGTGCCATCTAGAAGCCACCCACTATAGTGAACAGTCACTTTATCACCAATCATAGGTGATTCTGTCCCTGTCCCTTCTTTCTTGATAATCTGTAGTGGGGGAAACAAAACAATATTTATATGAACTACTAGGAAGCCATGCTACCCTGAGAAGTAAACCAAGTTTGTTAAGAAAGATTTTACAGATTGCTGTGGCAATGCCATCTGATACTAGTTTTACCACTATTTTATTTTATTCATTCAACAAGTGTTAAAGGGTTGGGTTGTACTTCACTGTTTTTGAATGTAATCAACACTGCAAAATTCCATTTCCTGCTGTTAAAGATTTAAGACATCTTGACTGCAGCTAACAGCACCTCTAAGTTACTAGGCTTCAGTTCACAAACCCTCACTATAAAATGAGATTTTGTGATCAGTTCTGCATGAGAAAATTGTGATGATAAATACATAAACCATATTAAAGAAACTAGCAACACTCCTTTCTCTACTTAGATCATTCCACTGTCAGAGCTTCAGCTCAGTTTTATAGTGATGTTTAGTCCACCTTTGAACTATTCAGGAATTACAAATGTTTTTGGAACAGCACAGCTGTTAAATGGACACCTGTCCAAGTAGAGCCCTCTAGCATGACTTTTCAGCTATGACTGCTTTATACAGTCAGTATAGTCAAACTAAGAACTGGATCTCATGTAAATGGGAGAAAAGTATAATGTTTGTGCCTTGTACGTTATTTTTCTAGGGGTGGTGGTAGCATAATTTAATTTCTGCAAAACTCTACAAAGTAGGCTAAACTAAGATTGACTACCACAAGTGAGCTTCATGGCTGCGTAGGGGGTGGGGGGCATGGCTGTTCTGGGACATGAGTTGAAGATTTCCACAAAAAAAGAAACGAACTCTACAGCAGCAGATTCCTCCCCTTGCAAACTTAAGCAACTCATGATTACTATTACACAGGTTCATCAGCTCCAAAAAAAGTTATTCTTCACTGACTTTTCTCCAGACTGACAGGTGTGCACACAGAGAAGGAATACAAAAGGAGCACTCTGTCACCACCAGCTTCAGCACTAAAGACGTGCCAGCAGCTGAAATTGCTGGATTTTTACAGTGTGCTCCTTAAATTTAAATAAAAAATTCCTTCCAGTAGCACCTTAAAGACCAACTAAGTTAGTTCTTGGTATGAGCTTTCGTGTGCATGCACACTTCTTCAGATACACACGGTGAGGTTGATGGACTTCCATTTCATGCGGCTCAATGTGGTGCCTTCCATAGTTCCAGTTACAGATAGGTAGCCGTGTTGGTCTGCCATAGTCAAAATAAAAAATTCCTTCCAGTAGCACCTTAAAGACCAACTAAGTTAGTTCTTGGTATCTACGTGCATGCACACGAAAGCTCATACCAAGAACTAACTTAGTTGGTCTTTAAGGTGCTACTGGAAGGAATTTTTTATTTTGACTATGGCAGACCAACACGGCTACCTATCTGTAACTCCTTAAATTTAGTATTTATCAATTAGAATGAACACAGAATAAGTTCTTTTTAAAAAATCAATTTTTATTGAAAGTTTTCCACATAAGATACAATAAAAATCACACTAATTTAAACAAGAAAAAGATGGGGGGAAAGATGAGCAAAGGAGGAGAAAAAAAGAAAAGGAACTTACAAAGTCCTTTATTAAAATTCAGTCTTAACCCTTATTCCACACACAGAAAAGTGAGCCCTCCCAGCTCTCACCTGGGAGCCTCCCCCTCTTCCCCCAGCCTCTCACTCTGGGAGATCCTATTTTCCTTGCCCCTCACAGAGGGCCCTTCATCCTGAGAAAGGGAACTTCAAATTACCGAAAAAAACGTAAGTATAACAAGGAGGAGGAAAAAGAAAAAGGAACCATAAGAAAGATATAAAAGAGGCTGGAAAGGAATAGGGAGGGCTTCCAATTCCCTGTCTTCCAATTATACTAAGCATACTAAGTTCTGTTTCCACAATCCATGTTAATAAAAGCAGAACTCTTACCCTCTTCTGTTTTTGTGCTCACATTCATTAACACAGGTAAAAGTTTGGGAAACAAAAGGTGCCATTCACTCTGGTATCTACAAATGTAGTACTTTCTGGGAAGTTTTAAGGTATTCAGACTCACTCAACCAACTGCTCTTTAAACATCTGTTTCACGGCAAAGAAAATATAGTAAGGAATAAATAACCCACAGAGAATACACATGATTGCTTGAAGGGTTTGTTTGTTTATTTAAAAAATATTTGTATGCCACTGTATCATGATTGACATATATATCAATCAAAGGGCTTTATAAATCAATACAAGAACCTTGAACCTGACTCAGTTGCAGATAGGCGGCCAGGGCAGCTCTTTTAACAATGGTGTCACATGTTGCCAACCAGCAGCTCCCAGCAGCCGTCTGACCACCACGTTCTGCACCAGCTGGAGCTTCCAAACCAGACCCCAGGGCAGCCCCACATAACAGCACATTTATATCCAGCCAGGGGGATGCGGGTGGCGCTGTGGTCTAAACCACTGAGCCTCTTGGGCTTGCCAATCAGAAGGTCGGCGGTTTGAATCCCTGCGACGGGGTGAGCTCCCGTTGCTTGGTCCCAGCTCCTGCCAACCTAGCAGTTCGAAATCCTGTCAAAGTGCAAGTACAGTGGTACCTTGGGTTACAGAAGCTTCAGGTTACAGACTCCGCTAACCCAGAAATAGTACCTCGGGTTAAGAACTTTGCTTCAGGATGAGAACAGAAATCGCGCGGCGGTGGCAGCAGCGGGAGGCCCCATTAGCTAAAGTGGTACCTCAGGTGAAGAACAGTTTCAGGTTAAGAACGGACCTCCAGAACGAATTAAATTCTTAACCTGAGGTACCACTGTAGATAAATAGGTACCGCTCCGGCGGGAAGGTAAAACAGTGTTTCTGTGCGCTGCTCTGGTTTTGCCAGAAGCGGCTTAGTCATTCTGGCCACATGACCCAGAAAAACTGTCTGTGGACCAACGTTGGCTCCCTCGGCCAGTAAAGCAAGATGAGCGCCGCAACCCCAGAGTCGTTTGTGACTGGACTTAACTGTCAGGGGTCCCTTTACCTTTTATAGCCAGCCAAAGCATGGACAACAATGGCCAGGCTATTCACGTCCAGGAATGGCGCTAGCTGTCAAACCAGATGAGGCCAGTAAAAGGCCTTCCTAGCCACAGAGGACACCTGGGCCTCTGTTGACAAAGATGTATCCAGGAGCCTCCTTCAGAGGGAGTGCAACCCCATCCAGAACTTACCAATCTCCCAAAATGGGAACCACCCATCAAAAAGGGACACTGGCTTCTGGGAGAGGCATAGGGGTTTGGAAATTGTTCCACTAGCTCCAACTGACAGAAGATAATCACATGGTGATTGCTAATAGTCAAATAGCCTGGCTCTTAAATCAATCTGGAGATAAGACTGATCTCAAGACACTTGGATCAAAGCCATTTTTCTGCTGTCTACGCCCCGCAGTTTGCATAAAAGTTATAATGAGCTAGCAAGTCGAGGAGAATGCCCTCATGCCCACACACCACATAATCACCTTATAAGAAAGAAAAGAAAGAAAAGAACTGCACCCTCTCTTTTTAAAACCCTTCAAAATATGTTAGGGACAGGAAACTGTAATGGGAGACCAGCCCCCTCCATCTGCTGGGGGGGAAAAACAATAAAGATCACAATGGACAGTAGGAAAGGAATTCCTATATCCTTATATAGGAGGGATATATGGAATATATCAGAATATATTCCTATATTCTGATATCTTTTTTTTTGTTGTACCCTGCCACTAAACAACTTGAGAAACTGAAAGTGGAAAAAAGACCTTGGTTCTCAAACGCCTTGGCATTCAAACACCTTGGTTCCCAAATGCCGAAAACCCAGAAGTAATTGTTCTGGTTTTCCAATGCTTTTCAGAAGCCGAATGCCCAATGCGGCTGTCGGCTATTGTTTCCTGGGCGCCTGCACCAAACAGAAGCTGCGTCTTAGTTTTCGAACATTTCGGAAGTCAAAAGGACTTCCGGAACAGATTAAGTTGGGTGCTTTTGTTTTTCCTTTTTTTGCGTTTTTGTTTTTGAGGCTTTTTTGGTTAATTTGATTTTGTGACTGTGTGGAACCCAGTTCAGCTACTGATTGATTGATTGTGTGACTGCTGAAATAGATAAAAGCCCCACCCCATCCAAACAATGACTATCATCAGTGCAGGTAAGAAAAAAAAAATTAAGTTTTTATCATCTACAATACTGCATTATTTATTTTATAGTACATTGTTTATTGCTTTCATTTTATGAATCAATGGTCTCATTAGATAGTAAAATTCACGTTAAATTGCTCTTTTAGGGGTTGCCTTTAAAAGTCTGGAAGAGATTAATCCGGTTTGCATTACTTTCTATGGGAAAGCGCACCTTGGTTTTGGAACACTTTGGTTTTGGAACGGGCTTCTGGAACGGATTAAGTTTGAGAACCAAGGTACCACTGTACCTCCATACAAGGAGTCTCATTTCAGTCAGGAGGAGAGAGATATTCTAGAAGGAGAAGTTAAGAGGGGTGTGGTGATGCCCTTGGTTTGTTATACTGCCAGAAGTAGCTCACGAGTATGATTGGTAGAAGGTTGGGAAACTGACAAAAACTGACCTTGTTTAAGAACAAATGCATTTAACACATATGCCATTACGTTTTAAGAAACTGAAGTAACCTAACTAGAAATAAGTTGAACATTTACTTTCTAGTCTAGAAAGCTGTAACACCTAACTGAAGAGTAGTAACTGAAAATAAGCAGTTACAGATAGGTAGCCGTGTTGGTCTGCCATAGTCAAAATAAAAAAATTCCTTCCAGTAGCAGGTGCTACTGGAAGGAATTTTTTTATTTTGAAAATAAGCAACTGAAGTTTAAAAGCTGTGCATTTACTACTTTGTTTAGAACCCTGTAGCATCCACGATATTTAGCATAATTATTAAGTTAATCATTTCCTGACACATCATTTGTTCTGCCAACTTTGTTCTGTAAAACAAATCTTTCTTATTTGTTCAACTTCTGCCTGAGTCTCAAAATTTTACCTTAGATAACCCGTGGAGGTTTTTGAGCATGGTGTTACACAGGGAGGTGGGATCTGCTACATTTTGATGGTTATGGGGTCTACGGAGGGGCGTTTGCTGCAATTGGTGGAACCAACAGTGGCAGTGGAACAGACACTACAGTGGTACCTCAGGTTACATACGCTTCAGGTTACATACGCTTCAGGTTACAGACTCTGCTAACCCAGAAGTAGTGCTTCAGGTTAAGAACTTTGCTGCAGGATGAGAACAGAAATCGTGCTCTGGCGGCACCAGGAGGCCCCATTAGCTAAAGTGGTGCTTCAGGTTAAGAACAGTTTCAGGTTAAGAACGGACCTCTGGAACGAATTAAATACTTAACCCGAGGTACCACTGTATTGGAAAGTGTAGAACTCTTATTCCTTGGGAGGTTTTTAAACAGAGGGTTGGATGGCCCGCTGTCATGGATGCTTTCGTTGAGATTCTTGCATTGCGGGGGTTGGACTAGATGACCCTTAGGATCCCTTCCAACTCCTATGATTCTGTATAACAGCCCATTCCTTTACCATTTGATCTGTTCTGTTGTCACAAAATAAAATACTAGGCCTTTTTTGACTTTTTGCTCCCTAACCCCCTTTTGGGGAGTACGATCTTTAGAAATCCAGAATTTAGTTTTGCAAAATAAGACTGCTTCCATGCTATTTAATTTGAAATAACATCCTTTAATCATTATGTTTTTAAAGGAAATTCTGATGACATCAGCAATGTGTTATATCCTGGTGATTCCCATGTTACTTTTCCATCCTTTTTAAAACATTTTTGGCAATTTTTGTCTTAAAACACAATTGTGGCACCAGCCTGCATAATGAAGACTGGTGCTAGAGGCTTTTCAGAGCTATTGTTCCTTAATTAGTAGCTTCTCTCTTGCCCCTGCTTACCTGTTCATGTCTCTGTGACTCCTCAATTGACTTGAGTTGGTCGGTTTTCAGAAAAAAATGACTTTTAATCAAGGGAAAGAGTGACCAAACAGTTATCAATGCTCAGGCAACTTCTGAGCTAAGACTACAGTGGTACCTCTGGTTACGAACTTAATTAGTTCCAGAGGTCCATTCTTAACCTGAAACCGTTCTTAACCTGAGGTACCACTTGAGCTAATGGGGCCTCCCGCTGCCGCGTGATTTCTGAAATCATCCTGGTACAAAGATCTTAACCCGAGGTACTACTTCCGGGTTAGTGGAGTCTGTAACCCGAAGTGTTTGTAACCCGAGGTATTTGTAACCCGAGGTACCACTGTACTGAAATGCACTGTATGATGGAGCTATCCTTGAAGACAGATCAGAAACTGCAGCTAGTGCAGAAAGTGGCTGTGCAACTCTTCACTGGCTGCCAGTCTGTTTCTGACCCCGGTTCCTGGTGCTGCCCTTTAACACACTAATCTAAAACAACTGCAATAAAAAAGGCACAGTCCATATTCCCTAGAAACTGTTGGATGCCTTTCAAGCTCTGGGTTTATTTTGATGTCTGCAGTTTTAAGGGATATAATTTCAGTTTAAGGCACGTGCGTCTTAGTTTATGTCATTCCACAAAAGACTGCAGTGGTTAACTTTTAGTTTCATTTTCAAATTGTGATTCACAAGGGTTCATACTTGTCAGGTGTCATAATATCACTACAATAGGCACACTGATGAACAAATCAGACTTGGATCTGAACTAGATCAAATACCAACCTCTGTAACCTTTGGGTGAGTCAACTTCAATTTCTATCTTAAGAACAGTAATATAAACAGCTTCTTACAATAAAGATAATGATGATATTTCCATACTGCCCTGCATCTGAAGATCACAGAGCGGCTTACAATAGATTGCAAATACTTTGCATGTTTAATTTGCAAGCAATAATTGGAAATAGAAATACCGTATTTTTCGCTGTATAACACGCACCAGACTATAACACGCACGTAGTTTTTAGAGGAGGAAAACAAGAAAAAAATATTCTAAACGAAATAGTGGATATATGATTTTTGTGGTTCATGCTGTGGCCACAGACATGTGATCTGACAGTGAGTTTGGAGTAGCCCAATGCAAAAATCCTGAGGATCCATGTGGATCCATGCTTTGTAACCACGGAGGAGGGAAGGAAGGGGAACCATAGATCCTCTGGTCACGACTGCAGCAGATCCCCCGCCACCCGCAGGCAATCGCTCCATAACACGCACAGACATTTCCCCTTACTTTCTAGGAGGAGAAAAGTGAATGTTATGGTGCAAAAAATACGGTACATCAATCGTCCACCTGCGTTTTGTTTTTTGATTTGTACTAATTTTAAGGAACCTATAAAATATAAGTTTAAATAAAAGCTAAAGCAAAACACACCCGGAGTGGTTCAGCAACCTGAGGCATATGCAACTCTCCTGCCTGCTCACAAGGGTCTGTATTCTGCACAACAAAGAAAAGGCTTCTCTGTGGTCTGCACTATTTTATTCTAACACAGAAGGGGATATGTAACCACTGAGAAGAATCAAGCCTCTTGTGCATGATGTGATCTGGTAACTGCCTACCCCTCCGGAAAGTAGTGTTGTAGGAAACTTGTAGTTGGTCATGGCAGGGCCTACCTGTGTGCAACACACAGTTAAGTGGATGTTAAAGAAGCATAAGGTACCACCAAGAGAAGCAATTATATCAACCCTCTTCAATATGCACTTCATTCCTTTGCAAGTCATGTCTTAATTTAGGTGTCACTACCCCCTCATCCATCCATACACACTTAGTGGTCTGAAGTGATCCATGCATTCCAGGAAAAAATAAACACCAAGCTCCTGTGACCTGTGAGGCTGCTCCCTAGGCGCATTATCTTGCCAAGGCTGCTTACTGAGTTGGTTTTTATCTGTTACACCTCCTTATCCTGCATTGTATTTTACTGCATAATGTTTTTGTTTCAGGGTAATACTGTGATTTCAATTTGTTGTAAGCTGCCCCAAGTGATGCCCCAAGAGATTGATTAGATATCTATCTATCACTTGGGGAATATACATATAGGGTGAATAAAATCAACAGTGTCTAGTAGGGTGGCCACTTAGTGACAGGTAAGAACAGCTATCTTGGCAATACAGAAATTTAGGGAGGGAAGTGACTGTGTAGGACGGGGGAGACGCACATCGTACCCTTATTCTCATGTTGTTAAAAGCGCAGACCAGGAAAAGTTGCTGGGATACAAATCGGGGGCGAGAAGGGCATTCTGCACATGCTCAGAGGCACTCTGCTGCTACTCCGCAACTTCTTGAGCCTAAACACTGAAATGGATTTGAAGCCCGAGTCTGACCCTTCCCTCCCGGGAGCAAACTGAACAGCGGGTCGCCCTCCTCCGCAGGCCTCGGGCACCTTCCAGACCACCTTCTACTACTACACTCAGGGCGCACCTTCCCGGGAATTCCCTGGGCCTCGCCTCCCGGGATCCTTGCGGGCGAGCGGGGGCGGCGCGCGTGCTTCCAAGGCCTGTCCCGCTCTCACGTGCGGGGCGGCGGGAGGCGCCACCGCGGCTGCCCTACTCCGCGGGGCTGTTGTCAGGCTTTCCCCGCCGCAGGCCTCGGGGCCGCGAGCTCGGAGCGCTTACCTTGAGGACTCCGCCGTCGCGGCCGGGGGTGACGTCCACGGCCGCCGCTTCTCCCTCCTGAGGCGGCGCGGCGCTCATCGCCTCGGCCTTGCCCTCCTCGGCGGTCATGGCGGCCTCCGCGGCTTCTCCCGGGCGGGCAAGCACGGGCCGCTTCTCTCCCTCGGCGATCCGGCCGGAGCAGCAGCGGGGCTCGCCAGGCGGCGCTTGGCGGCAACGGCGGCGGGGCTCCTCCTCCGTCGAGGCGCTGGGCCTGCTTCCTCTCGCCTCTCCGCTCGGCAGCCGGGCCCGCGCTCACCTCTCGAGCGCCCCCTCGGACGGGCGGGCCGAGCGGAGGAGGCGGAGAAGTTTCCAGAAAGGGAGGCGGCGCCTGAGGGAGCGCAGGCCGCGGCGGCAGAAGCCGCGGCGGGAGGCGGGGAAGCGCCCGCGTCGCCCCCGCGACGGGCTGCCTGCCTCGCTCGCTCGTCCGCGCCCCTCCGCGGCGCGTCTGAGGGGTCCGCCGCCACCTGCTCGTTTATTTATCTCGTGAAATTTATGCGCCGCTTGAGTGTTCTATCGGAAACATTTAGGGTTGCCTCTTAGGACCCCAAGTCCATGATGGGTCACAGGAGACGGAGTAGATCTTTTGTTTAACAGAGACACACACACCCCGGACTCACAACAAAGTAGTAGATAGGTAGCCGTGTTGGTCTGCCATAGTCAAAATAAAAAAATTCCTTCCAGTAGCACCTTAAAGACCAACTAAGTTAGTTCTTGGTATGAGCTTTCGTGTGCATGCAAGAAGAAGAAGTGTGTATCTGAAGAAGTGTGCATGCACACGAAAGCTCATACCAAGAACTAACTTAGTTGGTCTTTAAGGTGCTACTGGAAGGGAATTTTTTTATTTTCACAACAAAGGTGTGAGAGAACTTTAAAAGCAGAACTTTCCAAACTTTCCCCGTCGGTGACACACTTTTGAGTCATGCACCATTTCGCGACACAGGAATTCTGGGAGGCAGTAAAGTATGTAGGGGGTAAAGCCCCTCTGTTTGGCTTAGCAAGGCCGCTTTTATACCTCAATAATAACTTGATATATACCATTACTGTACTGTGTATTTTAGGTCTGTGGACCACAATAAAGCTATGTATGTGTGTGTAATTCAGTTTTACTCAGTGTTTGCATGACACACTTACACCCTGCAGCCGGCACACTAACATGTCACGACGCACAATTTGGAAAGCTCTGTTTTAAGACTTTAGAAATTGCCCAACCGCTAACCCAAAGACCACCTATAAGCATCATAACCAGGTCACAGAAAGAGGCGATCTACAACATAAATTTGAGAGTGTGGCTTGTCTGGTGTCTGTTAAGTGACCTGATAGCTTGCTGATTGCCTTATACTGGACAGACAGCCATCTTATGAAATGGTAAAATACTTCAGTTTTTGAATCCATTGTCCCAGACCTCCCATATTCATGTAAGAAGTTTTATTTATTTACATGGCATTGTTGGCATTCATCTGTCTTGGGACACAGTGGAAGAGTGTGCCTTTGGAGGTGAGGTCAGACTGTTGGAAGTTTGCAGTACCTGCTGAGGTTGTAGAGACCAATTTGGGAGAGACATGTTTTGTTGCAGATGAGGCAATTGAAAGTGCCCGGTTCTGTTGCTGTAGATACACCATGATGTTTTGTCTCTCTACTCCCTCCAGTGGTCATTTCTCCTCTGGTCACTGCTAGGGATACATGGCTGCCTATCTCTAGACACTGTGGTCATCTGCAAGGGAGTCCCACATTGCAGGGTTGATGTTGCCAGCCTTCATGTCGTGGTTGCAAACATCTTTGTAGCACAGAGTTGGTCTGCCAATTTGCCTTGTGCCTGTAGTGGAGAACTTCCTTGGGAATCCTGCCATCTTCCATTCTGTGGACGTGACCAAACCAGCGTAGAAGTCATAGAATCATAGAATCATAGAGTTAGAAGAGACCACAAGGGCCATCGAGTCCAACCCCCTGCCAAGCAGGAAACACCACCAGAGCACTCCTGACATATGGCTGTCAAGCCTCTGCTTAAAGACCTCCAAAGGAGGAGACTCCACCACACTCCTTGGCAGCAAATTCCACTGTCGAACAGCTCTTACTGTCAGGAAGTTCTTCCTAATGTTTAGGTGGAATCTTCTTTCTTGTAGTTTGAGTTGTTGAGACAGGAGTGCAAACATTCTAGGAATGTGGGTTTAGAAGAGCATATCTTTGTTTTGACTTCTGTCCTGCCATGTGATACCCAGAATCCTCCTGACACGGTGCATGTGGAAGGCGTTGAGGCATCGCTCATGACGGTTGTAAGATGCCCACGACTCCCATAAAGCAGCATGTTCAACGTGTAAGCCTAATAGACCTTCATCTTGGTATTGGCTGTTGGCATCCCATTTTCCCATACCCTTTTGGAGAGGCAATTGCCAAAGCTGCCTTACCAATATGCTTGTCCAGCTCTGCGATGGTGGAGAGATTGCTGTTTATGCTGGGACCCAGGTAGAGAGAATTGTCTACCACCTCAAGCTGCACACAGGAAAGTGAGAATGGGGTGTGAGCGCTTTGTACCCCAAATCCTGTTCTCTGGCAATTCGCCCTAAAAGGGGGAGAAGCACTCAGAAACAAGCAAAATCCCATCAGTGCTCAGATGGAGCATAAGGTCCTAAAAAAGGTGAAAGATGGGTCAGAAAAGCCTGAAATGACAAAAACAACATAAAAGGGAAACCCCCTCAGAAACCCCCAGATTCTGACCAGTGCAGAATGCTGAGAAGCAAAATGTCCAAGAAAGCAGAACACACTGAGAAACAAGCCAAATCCCACAAATGGTGAGGAATGCTCAGAACAACCATTAAGTCACAGAAAATATAAAAGGTGGTCTGAAAAAAGCATATAGCCAGAAGAACTGACGAATGACCAAACACCCACAGAAATGTGCAAAATCTGACATATATTGAAGAATGGTCAAAATAACCACAGAAACCCATAAAAAGTTAAATATGCAAAATACCAGAAAAAGTGCAGAATGGTCAAAAGCACAGAGAAATAAGTAAAATGGCAACAACTTGTCAAGAAGAATCATCACAATAGATTCTCAGAAAGGCTGAAAGATGGGCTGAAAGACCAAACATGCCAGGAAAAGTGAAGAATGGTCTGATGGACCAAAACCCAAAGAAAGGGGGAACACGTTCAGACACAAACACAATCCCACCAATAATGAAGAGTCTTAGAAGAAATGAAGGTGAAGACTCAAAATGCCCTTCACCGCCATTCCTGAAAAATGGTGAAATAAACCAGTTGTTGTGGTTTTCCGTTCTTCTCAGGGTGCTATTATTTTTCATGCGCCCAGTTCTTCTCACACTCTTCAGTACTGGTGGGATTTTCCCTAAGTGTGTTTCTCTTATCAGGGACTTTTGGGTTTTTAATAATAATAATAAAATAATAAAATTTTATTTATATCCCGCCCTCCCCAGCCAAAGCCAGGCTCAGAGTGGCTAACAACAGTAAAATAATACAGCAACGGTAAAATAATTTCTGACGACCCTTGCTTTTTCTGGCATTTGGGTTTTTCCAGACCATTTCCACCTTTTCTAGGACTTTATGGTTTTCCCAAGCTTTCTTGATTTTTGTGGGATTCAGCATGTTTCTCAGTGTGTTCTGCTTTTCCTTGTACCTTATACATTTTCTGAGCATTCTTCAGTACTGATTAAATTGTGCTTGTTTCTGAAGATGTGCCCGCCCCCCTGGCACCTTTTTGGTTTATCTGACCATTCTTTACCTTTTGTGGCATTTTGGGCTTTTCTAACCATATTCCACCATCAAATGCGGCCTGCTGAGCAATATTGGACCTTGTCACCTAGCTTGCATGTCACAGCCATCAGATGCGGCCTGCCATGAAGCAAGGGACCCCATTGCCTAGTTCGCAGGGCGGTGCACACTGCCACCCAGCGTGCAGGGCATGGTGAGATACGCACAGCAAACGGCAAACACAGCCTGCAGCGCAATATTGGACCCGTCTCTGAGCAACACAGGGCGGGGTGCACCATGCCTGCTCAACATGGCCTTCTCTGTGTTGAACAACGCCGTCATCTGGCATGCAGGGCGGAGCGCACTGCAAATCTGCAGGTGTCACCTGCCACATGATATTGGCCCCTGTCACCCTGCATGCAGGCCAGGGCATGTCACACCGACTGTTGGGAGTTGTAGTTCAGCATCAACTGCAGCACTGAATTTAGGGTGGTACAGATGGTACAAAATTGAGAAGATCCATTTGGGGGCACCTCTCCCTGTCCCAGGAACAGTGAACATGTGGCCCTGCTCAGCAGCATTCAGTTCTGAAACCACCTACTTTTGCAAAAAGTTTAGAGAAACTCATACAAATCCTAACCCCATCTACATTTTCACAATGTTTATTCCTCCATGGATCCTCGGTGGCGCTTAGTGCCGACAGAGCTGCTGCTGTTTCTACATCCTGTTTTGCATGTTGGCTTATGCCAGGGGTCTGCAACCCACGGCTCCGGAGCCGCATGTGGCTCTTTTACACCTTTGCCGCGGCTCCGGGGCGGATACTTAGCAAGGGGAGGAGGCGCATTGTGCGCCCCGACACTCCCCACTGTGGCGGGCGCTGTACTGGCTGTGACGTCGCATGGGGGCGGTGCGTGCGTTAGTCACGCACCGTCCCGACGTCACCTTCCCGCCCGCCTGCCTGCTACATTGTAAGGGGCATGTACGCTGGTCACTGCATTGAAAGGGGGCATGTACGCTGGTCACTGTTTTGAAGGGGAGTGAAGAACACACACAAAAAAAAGGTAACTTGTTAATTTAACGTTTATTTCTATGAGGAGGAGTAATTCTGAGGGGTCAAACAAAGAAATAATAATAAAAGTGACAAAAAAGTTATTTTTACAATGACGAGTTTTGCGGCTCCCTGTTTTTTTTTTCTTCGGAAACGGGTCCAAGTGGCTCTTTTTGTCTTAAAGGTTGCAGACCCCTGGCTTATGCACTATAATCAACCTACAGAAAGAAAAGGCATTCATCCATCAGGCAATCCATACTTACCTGCTTAGCCAAAATTCCCTGCAAACCAGGCAAGTAGGAAGATAATATATCCTATTCCTGATCTGCATAAGAGCACATGGCCCTCACGATGCTGAACTACAGCTCCCATCATCCCTGACTAGTGGGCTATGCTAGCTGGGGGTAATGGGAGTTGGAGTACAACAGTCTCTGGCAGGGCCATAGGGTCTCCATTCCATTGGGTTGGAGGCATGTGCACCATCTGCAGATAGTTCGTTACATTAACTGGCTTGGAACAGTAGAGTTGTAGAGCTGCACAGGACCCAAAATGCAACAAAGTCCAGTCCAGTCCTGCAATGCAGGAATCACAGCACTCGCCTTGACATATACTTAAGGCCTGACACCAAATTAAATATATCCAAGGCTGCAATCCTATACAACACTTACCCAAGTCACTTAAAGGAGCTTACTTATCAGGACACAGCAGTAGATGGCATGGTGGAATGTCATGCTCATGTGTGGTCCATGCAAGCTTATGCCATAATAAATGTTAGGCTTTAACGTGCCACATGACTCTCTTGTTGTATGTATGTAGATATAGATAGATAGAGTCACTGGACTGATTAATCAGGGAACACTATTTTAGTCAATTGAAAGTTCATTGTTTCTGTTTTCTATAGCAATGAATTTTAACTGATTCATTAATCTAATGTTGCAGCTTGACTTCTGCTCTGCATCTCTGTATTACACCTGAGTAATGGCAATGGTAAAACCTTCAATGGTAAATCAGAGATAGGAAGGACTCTTCTTCTTCTTTGGCGATCACTCGTAGCCGAGTAAGATTGTCTTCCATAAACATGGTTTTAACAATGAGTCTGTAAGTGACTGTGGAGGCCAATTATGGATCCACACGTCCTTCCACAGTGGGGACATTGGTTTCCGGGCGGGAGTTGATCATGGTGTGGATTTGCCAAGCGTGCCTTCCTTTTCGCACGTTTCTCCCTTGCGTCCTGAGTTCAAATGTCTTCAAAGCCCATGACACCTTTGGTAAAGGCTGTTCTCCAATTGGAGTGCTCACAGGCCAGTGTTTCCCAGTTGTCAGTGTTTATACTACATTTTTTTAGATTTGCCTTGAGAGAGTCTTTAAACCTCTTTTGTTGACCCCCAGCATTACACTTTCCATTTTTAAGTTCAGAAAAGAGTAGTTGCTTTGGAAGACGATAATCCGGCATCCACACAACATGACCAGTCCAACAAAGTTGATGTTGAAGAATCATTGCTTCAACACTGGTGATCTTTGCTTCTTCCAGTACACTGATATTAATTCGCCTGTCTTCCAAAGTGATGTGTAATTTTTTTCAGAGACACCGTTGGTGGTATCTTTCGGGGAGTTGGAGATGGCGTTTATAAGTGGTCCATGTTTCCCAAGCATATAGTAAGGTTGGTAGTACAATAGCTTTGTAAACAAGCATTTTGGTTTCCCTGCGAATGACCCGGTCCTCCAACACTCTGCACTTCAGTCGGGAGAAAGCTGCACTTGTTGGTAATAACAAGGTTGTGTGCTGCACATGTAGTTAAAAGGACTCTAACCCAGGTGGGACTGTAACTCTCAACAGCCCCAGCCAGCATAACCAATGGTCAGGGGTCAGGGGAGCTCATCCAGCAACACCTGAAGGGCCAAAGATTCCCAGTTCATGTACCGCCAACTGAGAGCCAGTGTGGTGCAGTGATTAGGATGTTGGACTAGGACCTGGGAAAGGCCAGGGTTCCAATCTCCACTTGCTGGCTCAGTCACTTCTCTCAGCTTAACCTACTTTGTAGAGTTGCTGGGAGGGTAAAATGGGAGAGCTCCTAATAGGAAAGATGGGATATAAGAACATGTTTGTTTAGAGAACCCTATGAAGACACCTTGAATGTGTGTATATGTATGTGTGTGTTTATTCCTGATCAAAATAAAAAAAATCCCTTCCAGTAGCACCTTAAAGACCAACTAAGTTAGTTCTTGGTATGAGCTTTCGTGTGCATGCACACTTCTTCAGATACACTGAAACAGAAGTTGCCAGATCCTTCTATATAGTGAGAAGGTGGGGAGGGGTATTACTCAGAAGGGTGGTGGGAATGGGTGATTGGCAGATAGCTGAGATGAGCCTGTTGATGACTCTTAACGACTGCAATAGGTCTTACAGGAAAAGGCAAGGGGTGAGAAGGTGAAAAATGGCTTAGTCATGTATTTATTCCTAGTTATGTATTTATTCCTGATGTTATCCTTGGAATGTTTTAAACAGGTTTCTTCACTGATAATTTTATTGTTTTGTTCTCTTTGTAAACTGCTTTGAGGTTTTTTTTATACAATCAAGCACTGTATAAATTTTATGAAATAAATAATAATAATAAGCAAAACCTAATGAAATAAATAGAAGCTCCTTGGCTTGTTGATCACCCATTTCTTCCAAGGCACTTACAAAGAGGTGTCTGGTGAGTCAGCCACACTCAGAGCGCACCCAATGAAATGAATGGTCATGAACAATGCATGTCCACTAATTTCAGCGGGTCTACTCTGAGCGCAACGGAGTCGGATGCAACACAGAATATTCTATCCCCAGTAGCAACCCCGCACTTTGGCACAGCCTGGCTACACCGCCTTAGCGGCTCAATGGGAGAGAGCCCGAGCGCGCCGGCCCGGTAGCTCCGCTTCTCCTCTCGGCCGGCAGGTGACGCGCTCCCTCCGCCGCCGGCTGGGAGGGACCTGCTGCCGAGAGGGCTGGGCGGGCGATGGTGGGAAGGAATGAGCTGGGGCGGCGCAGGCGCCGTAGGACCGCTCGGGGCTTCCTCCCTCTCTGTCTCCCTCTCTCTCTGTGCAGCCAGGCCCTGCGAGGCTCCCGGCGGCGGCGGCGGCGGAGCTGGGGCGCGGGCGCGGAACGAGAGCAAGCGGTGGTGGGACGCGAAGGACGCTCGCCTTCCTCGCCGGGGGCCTCGGGCGCCGCTCCTTCCCTCGCAGCCGCCGCGCCGCTTCCGAGGCTGCAGCGACGCGCCTGGAACTCCGGCGGCGCCAACGTTCCAAAGGGAGCCGGCGGCGTTCGAAATCGGAACGTTCGCGGCGGCGGCGGCGCTACATTGTTTCCCCGCCCCCGCCCCGGGTCCCGCCGCTGCTGCCCGAGCGCCCCTCCCGCCCTCTGCCTTCCTCCTGCTGCATCTCCGGATCTCCGCCCCCCCCCCCCGCTGCTGGGACCCCTCCGGCCCTCGGAGCTGCCTTCTCCGCCGGCCCTGTGGCCCCGAGTCCCCGGGGGCTCTCCCGCTGCATGGACTAACCCCACAGCGGCTCGCCGAGACCAGCCGGGCCGCCGAGGCAACACGGAGCCTGGAGAGAGGTGAGCAGCGCGGATTCCTTGCCGCCCCACGGTGCGTTGTGTGGGGATCTAAAGGTTCGTGCCCCCCGCTTCCTCGCAGGCCGCCTGGAAAGGGGCGACTTGCCCATCCTTCCTCACGCCTTTTGCTGGCGCTTTGTAGGCGGGTGGGAACTCGGGGGATATTCAAGTGACTAGTCCCTGGGGAAGAGCCGTGGCGGGGGGGGGGGGGGAGTGCATCACACCCACCCGAGGGGAAGTGGCTGGCAGGCCGTCCGTCCGTCCGATCAGCCTCCCCCAGCCGCCCCAGGGTGCGAGGAGGCGGCGGCGGCGGGGCGTGCTCCTGTCTCGCGTCGCTGCCTCGGGGAGAGTCGCTCTCCCTTCGACTTGGACGAGGCCTGCCACTTCCCTTCGGCCCCGTTGCTGCTTCCCTTTCTCTGGGTGCAAGACCCGTCGGGGTCTGGCGGGTGGGCGAGATCCGTCGCGCTGCTGAGGTGTCTTCGGATCTGCATCCTCCCTGTGTGTGCCTTGAATGTTGATGTCCGGCTTCGTGGTGACCTGATGCAGGACCAGCGGCGGAGGGATATATTTTCAGATCACACCTTAGAAAGTGGCCTGGTCTTCCTGGAGGGACCTCAGCGGTGTGGAAGGCGAGAATCAATGCCACGGGGAAAGGCCGTCTTTTGGATGGTTTCGCCCTCCCCTCTTTCCTAGAATAAATGAAATTTCCCTTCAGTGGTTCTTGGTAAGTGAACATTTCCTGGAGCCCAAGACGATACACAGAAACAATGGGGTCCCATCAGCAGCAGCAGCAAAACATAATTAAACAAATAGATGCTTCCTGGAATGCTGATCACCCATCTCTTCCCTGCCGCTTATTGTCTGACCCCTTGGTTACCCCTCCCTTTTCTGCCCACATCTGGCAGACCCTTCCCTCCGTGCCCCACGGAGTTGCTTCTGCAGAGCTCCCTCTTAACTTCCCCCGGGAGTTCTCAATGAACTTTTCTTCTGAGGTGTGTGTGGCAGCAGAAACGCCTCTTGTGGGGTTGCACGCTTGTGGGGTTGCACGGGTGTGAAGAAGGGCTGGCGGCTTGGAGATCCACGTTGCCTTTGTATGGCTGCTGCCGTCCATCCCCACGGACAGTGGTTGCACAGTCCTCCCCAGCTGGGCCTTTGCAGACGCACATTGTCACCATCAGTGAGTCATATTGTGTGTGGAGTGGCTTGTCCGGCCAGCGGGGAGGGATCTGTGCTGCCGCCCTCACAACAGCCATTGTCACACCAGCAGGCCTGGGGGCAGGCGGGGGCACAATGCAGCAAAGCTCACCCTCCCCCCTTTGCCAATAGGCATTTGATGGGATAAGGGGTTTAAAAGGCTCAGGGACAGGTGGGTGGGAGCTTATTGTTACCGCAGCTAATTTAAAGGTCTGGCAACAGCTGATTAAAGCTGCCCCTGTGAGGGCTCAGTGGCGCTGGGCGCTCAGGATTAGTGGCGTGCTGCTGAGGGCAGAGAGCGGCTTCTTCATGCATGTTTGCATACATACATGTTTTCCAGGCAGGAGTTCTTTTTGAATGGAGATTGAGAAAGGTGCAAAGAAATTAAAGGAAGGGCAAAGATCTGGTCCCCACTAGCTCCACATTGCTGGAGGTAGGAGGCCAGGTTAGATTCTTCCTGTTTTTCAGATGGCCTGAGCATCAGGAAGTACGACTTACTTACTCCATTGCCCTTTAAATAATGCACAGCCCTTTATGACTATCGCCTGCAAGTTGTTCTCTGCTATTTCTGTTCAAAATGGGGGTGTAGAATTTCCATAAATCCTGGGAAAAAGCCCGTTTCTTGCCACCCTGGAGGGGGAAGGGAGCAATAGAGATTTTAGGAAGAATTGAAATATGTGTAAGACTTTCCCAATCAAGCCTTAGCTTATTTTACCTGTTTAACTACATACAACTCATCATTTATGGTTTTAGTTTATGAAAGTGTACTCTGTGGTGTGAGTATGACATTTTCAGAGCACAAAAGTAAGTTTACTCAGAAAGAATGCTCGTTCTGTTCAGTGGCACTTTCTTCCAGGTAAATGCATGTTGGATTGTGGGCTGAAAAGTTTGTTTCTTTGCTATTTTTCTATATTGCCCTTCCTCCTACAGGATCTCAGGGCAGTGTCCAAGAAACCGTAACACACACATATATAATCAAGTGGGGCTCAAAACAATTCAACCATTAAACAATACAGCAGTGGATTAAAATCCAAAGTCAGCCCTTAGTCAGCGCTTTAAATACCTGCATGGAGAGATACATGTGTGTTTTTTGTTTCCAGAATAATCATAGAAGTGTAGAGTAGGGAGGGACCTCAAGGAGAACAGAGTCCAACCCCCTGCAATGCAGGAACAAAGGTTTTCTTGCACAAAGTTGAATCCTACTGTTAGGTTTTTATTTTTACTTAATTCCTCTACCAAACCCTGCATTGTTCTCTCACCCTCTCAGTTTAGCCTGGTAGCTCCCCTGTGAGGTTGGTTGGGCAGGATTGACTCAGGGTCATCCATGCTCAGGTTTATGGCTGAGTAGGGAGTGAACCTGCGCCTCCCAATTCATAGCTCAGTGCTCTAACCATTAGTCCTTGCTGGTTGAAATCTCCATGTGCTTGGGGACCTCCTGGAATAATTGTGGGCCAATTACATTTTCTCAGCTTAGCCTACCTTACAGAGTTGTTGTGAGTGTGTATGTGAGAAGGAAGAATTATGGGGCTCTTGGAGGCTGAATGCATAAAGGCAAGAAAAGTGAAAGTGCAGCTGATTTGCCTGTCTTTGTCTGCACGTGGCCTCTTGGCTCTTAGGCTGCGGAAGAAGGCAGCTAACTTTTGAGAGAGCAAAGTCAAGAACGCTCCGTGGCTCAGATCTGTCGGGTTTTGCCTTGCGAGTCTCTGCCGTGTACCGTATTTTCGTTTTCAAGTCTGTTTGCCAAAGGCTTGTCTTGCCTCATTCAAATGGAGATAGATTAGAGAGGGAGTGACTGAGATATTGGATATCTATTTCAGATTAATCCAGTCTCTGCCAAGCTGGTGCCCTCCATGGCTGTGCTGGCTGATGGGAATTGTAGTCCACAACATCTAGAGGGCACCAGCTGGGCAAAGGCTGGATTAAGTAATTTAAAGAGGAAAGTTTCTCCATCCCTCCCAACACTAGAACTCTCGAACATCCTGTGAAGTTGAATGTTGAAAGATTCAGGACAGAGAGAAGAAAGTACAGTGGTACCTTGGGTTAAGTACTTAATATGTTCCAGAGGTCTGTACTTAACCTGAAACTGTGCTTAACCTGAAGCACCACTTTAGCTAATGGGGCCTCTCTGCTGCTGCTGCGCCGCCCAGAGCACGATTTCTGTTCTCATCCTGAAGCAAAGTTCTTAACCTGAAGCACTTTTTCTGGGTTAGTGGAGGCTGTAACCTGAAGCATATTTAACCCGAGGTACCACTGTACTTCTTCATGCAGTACCTACGGTACCACGTACATACAGGACCACCTCTCCTGGTATGCCCCATGGAGGACCTTAAGGTCCACAAATAACAACACTTTGGAGGTCCCAGGTCTCAAGGTGGTTAGATTGGTTTCAACTAGGGCCAGGGCCTTTTCAGCACTGGCCCCGACTTGGTGGAACGCTCTGTCACAAGAGACCAGGGCCCAGCGGGACTTGGCATCTTTCCGCAGGGCCTGCAAGACGGAGCTGTTCCACCTGGCCTTTGGTTTGGACTCGGTCTGACCCTTATGTTTCCCTCCCCTTATGGTCTTGATTTATCAGCTACTTTAAAATGAGGCTGGAATTTTAAATTGCATTTTAACCTGTGTTTTAAATTGGTTCCCCCCCCTTTCCCCCCTGTTACGTTTTTACTGTGATTTTGTTGGTGTTAGCTGCCCTGAGCCTGGGGAGGACGGGATATAAATAAATTATTTTATTATTATTATTATGCATAATTAAACTGTGGAACTCACTCCTGCAGGAGGCAGTGATAGCTACCAGCGTAGATGGCTTTAAAAGAGAAATAAATTCATGGAGGAAGAGAAGGCCATCAATGGCTTCTAGCCTCCACGGCTTATTTTCTGCCTCCATGGTCAGTAGGCAACAAAGCTTTCGCTGGAAGCCAAGGAGGAGAGAGGTTTGGTCTTGTGGTTGAATCCTGCTTTTGAGTTTCTCATTAGGGCATCTGCTTGGCCCCTGTGAGAAGAGGATGCTGGACTAGATGGGCCATTGGCCTGATCCTGCAGACTCTTATGTTCTTAATAGCTTCTGGGCTGGAACCACCTGCACCTGTAACCACAATCCGATGTGGATTCACACAAAGCCACACAAGATCAGGAGTGTTTTTCAAGAAACCTGCATGCACTTCTGAGTTACGGAAGCACTAGCTGTACTTTTCAGTGGCAGGATTGTGGCCACAAAATTATGTAGGCATTATCGTTTTGACATTTTGCAAGACGTTAGTCACCACACGGTGTTTGAGGAGCCTTCTTTTGCAGGTCCCTGAATCTGAATAAAAATGTGATGCTCAACAGATTAAGAGGAAGTCGCTTGAAAATTATTCAGGGAAAAAACAAGTTGAGTGATCTAGTATTTTTTGGATTGTAACTTTTAAAGGTTTTAGTTACAAGGAACAAATTGTTAATTTATTGAATTTGTTAGTCGCTTGTTACACAAAACACCTCAAAAGAGGTGCCCCTTGTAATTAAAATGGGGGGGGGGGAATGTGGCCCTCCAGATGTTATTGGACTCCAACTGCCATCATCCCTGATCATTGACCAGGCTGGCTGGGACTGATGGGAGTTGGAGACAGAAATAAGGTTCATTGTGCAGTTTGTGCCCAGCTTTGAATGCAATAAACAGTATCTGAGAACAGCACAACGTGGCATTTCATCCCACCTAGATTTGACAGTCCCCTCCTAAGAGAAGAACTGGCTGGCTCAGTTGTTGCTTGCACCTTGCATTCATTTTAGCAGGCATTTGAGTTCTGGTTGACAGCTCTATAGGGTCATATATAGTATGCCAAGTCACGCCATCTAGCTCAGTACTGTCTTACACTGACTGGCAGTGGCTGTCCAGTGTTTCAGACAGGGGTCTCTCCTGGCCCCACGGGAGATTCAGAGGGTGGACTCAGATCTTCAAAGCAGATGCACCACTGAGCCTCATCCCTTTCCATATCTATTGATCTATAGATTGTTGATCTGCTGATGTGTACTCTCTTTTTTTGGTAAAAAAACCCTGCTTCCTGTTTCTCATGTGGTCTAATATGAATACTATTTTCATAATTTTAAACAGTTTGCATTTAGTTGTGTTAGCTGTGTTAGCAGCTCTTAATATAGAAAAATTAAATATTTTGAAATATAGTAAGCAAATATATGCATAAAAATAAACAACTAAACATCAAAATCCTAAAATATCTAAAGAAAAATAGGAACGCTAAATCAACCAAATGATTTCTAAATTCCCCCCCAACATTATCCTAAAACAATTATTTCAGTATTATGGCAAACAGCTAGACATCTGTCCACTGTTGAAGGCA
Organism: Podarcis liolepis; assembly: GCF_965112155.1. NCBI lineage: Eukaryota > Metazoa > Chordata > Lepidosauria > Squamata > Lacertidae > Podarcis > Podarcis liolepis. The sequence continues at coordinate 73,015,016 of NC_139564.1, read as the reverse complement.
GAGTGCTGGTCCAGATGGGTTGCTGTTCTGATAGTGTGAAGAAATTTGTTAGGTTTGTTCTGCCAGGTGGTGACTTCACATTATTTTGGGTGCCTGCTGAGAAGCTTCTACCATCCCCCACTGCCAGCATGCATACCCATGAAATTACCATGTAATTTTATTGTGCGTAAGTTTATTAAAATTCCTGGTTTTATTTTTATTTTGGCTAATATTTTTGCATCAACTTTTTAAAAAAATGCTTGCTCATAATTGGTTTATTTTAATTGACGTTTTAGATTGTCAAGCTGCTTAGAGGTGTTCTGTTGAGTCAGTACTGTAGTATATGCACTGTCTGTTAAGATGTTAAACTTGAATGAGGATAGGGATCATCTATATGTCTGTCTCTATCACTGGCCTGTATCAGTCCTTGCATTGCACACCCCAACTGAATCAGGTTGTGTGCAGTCTATTTCCTCAATTAGCCATCTTTACTTTGATTGTGTGCAGTACTTCCTTGTCCAGCAATGAGATCATAGGGCACTTTGCTGTGGCCTGAGATGTTCTCTCTCTCTGGAAACCAGGGAAACCTGCAACCCTCCAGGTGCTGCTGGATTCCTGAATCCCATCAGCTCCTGCTCGTGTGCACAACCGTCAAGGATGTTGGGAGTTGTAGTCCAGCAACATTTGGAGGTTCCCCATTCCTGATGGAAGCTGAGCCTCCTGGTAAGGTAAAGGTAAAGGGACCCCTGACCATTAGGTCCAGCCGTGACCGACTTGGGTTGCAGCGCTCATCTCGCTTTACTGGCCGAGGGAGCCGGCATACAGCTTCCGGGTCATGTGGCCAGCATGACTGAGCCACTTCTTGCGAACTAGAGCAGCACACGGAAACACAGTTTACCTTCCCGCCGGAGTGGTACCTATTTATCTACTTGCACTTTGACATGTTTTCAATCTGCTAGGTTGGCAGGAACAGGGACCGAGCAACAAGAGCTCACCCCTTTGCGGGGATTCGAACCGCCGACCTTCTGATCGGCAAGCCCTAGGCTCTGTGGTTTAGACCACAGCGCCACCCGCGTCCCTCTTGGTAGTGCTCCTTAAATGATGTTCATGTGACTCTTTTGTGATGTTGTGACCCTTGCCTAGCTAAGAGTTCATTGGTGCTTGCCCACCTCCCGTTAGGGATAGCTGCCCCCATGTTATTCCTGAGATGAAGCCAGTGTCCATACAATTTGCTGGTGCTATGAGTGCTGCAGTTACTCTCCATGTAATCAAGGCTCGATAAAGCACATTGCTAGTAGCAAATGCAAGCCAGGCTGTCTGCAACTAAGCAACCACAGAGCAATTTCTGTTAAAACAGCACTTTGGTGCTTCACACTTGTGGTGTTTGTTTTGTGCTGTTGGTGGGAAGCCTTTTTGTTTGTGCCCTGCTGAGTTAGTGGAAGAGACGGGCTTTGTTCTTCTGTTTGGATTGCTAGCCGCCAAATTAATAGAGGCCATTGCACCCTGTTCTCTACTGGGAGCAGGCTAATTGTTCTGGCTGGCGGGGGTGGCCGAATCCTGGCTTAGAAGCCTACGTGACAAGGCTTAAATGCGCCAATGACCATAATTTCCATGGCAGTTACTTCCCATTTTATTCCTTCTTCCAGCTCATTTTGACAGTGGCATGCAGAGGGTCCCAAATTCAATCCCCAGTAGTATCTCCAGGTAGGAGTGAGAGAGTACCTGCTCTGAGTTCCTGAGGAGCAACTGGCAGTCTGTGTAGACAAGACTGAGTTAGGTGGACTGAGCTAGAGAGGCACAAATACAAGATGGGTGACACCTGGCTTGAGAGCAGTACATGTGAAAAGGATCTAGGAGTCTTGGTTGACCACAAACTTGACATGAGCCAACAGTGTGACGCGGCAGCTAAAAAAGCCAATGCAATTCTGGGCTGCATCAATAGGAGTATAGCATCTAGATCAAGGGAAGTAATAGTGCCACTGTATTCTGCTCTGGTCAGACCTCACCTGGAGTACTGTGCCCAGTTCTGGGCACCACAATTCAAGAAGGACACTGACAAACTGGAACGTGTCCAGAGGAGGGCAACCAAAATGGTCAAAGGCCTGGAAACGGTGCCTTATGAGGAACGGCTAAGGGAGCTGGGCATGTTTAGCCTGGAGAAGAGGAGGTTAAGGGGTGATATGATAGCCATGTTCAAATATATAAAAGGATGTCACATAGAGGAGGGAGAAAGGTTGTTTTCTGCTGCTCCAGAGAAGCGGACACGGAGCAGTGGATCCAAACTACAAGAAAGAAGATTCCACCTAAACATTAGGAAGAACTTCCTGACAGTAAGAGCTGTTTGACAGTGGAATTTGCTGCCAAGGAGTGTGGTGGAGTCTCCTTCTTTGGAGGTCTTTAAGCAGAGCCTTGACAACCATATGTCAGGAGTGCTCTGATGGTGTTTCCTGCTTGGCAGGGGGTTGGACTCGATGGCCCTTGTGGTCTCTTCCAACTCTATGATTCTATGACCAATGGCCTATCCATAACTGGTTAAGTCTGCAGTTGTGGTGTCCTCCATGATCTCTACTGCTCATGCCTGTCTTGTCAAGATGATGGAGTTGTGATGAGTCCCAAGGTAAGATGGGGATGTTTAGCCTAGAGAAAAGAAGACTGAGAGGAGATCTCTTAGCCACTTTCAAATATCTGAAGGGCTGTCACATGGAAGAGGGAGCAAACTTGTTTTCTGCTGCTCTAGGGGGAATTAATGGATTCAAATTACAGGGAAGGAGATTCTGACTCAACCTTGGGAAGAACTTTCTGAGGGTAAGAGCTGTTTAACAGTGGAATGAACTTCCTTGGAGGGTGATGGACTCGCCTTTGTTGGAGGTTTCTAAGCAGGGGTCAGGTGGCCATCTGTCAGGGGTGCTGTGATCCCTACACTGCAGGGGGTTGGGCTAGGACCCCTGAGTTCCTTTCAACCCCACAACTCTTAAGATTCTATGAGATTTCTCCCCACCCCCTGCAAATTGTCAGGCTTGCCTTACAGGGAGAAAGGGAGTCCGTGGAGGAGGCAGATGGACTCGCTTGCCTGCTAAGAAGACGGCCAGGGTTTTTGAGCTTCTCAAGGCTGAATGAATGAATGAAAAGATCCCATGGGCCAAAAGTGGCCAGAGGGCTATAATTTCCCTGCTTCACTGTGATGCTCAGGACCACTTTTTGTTTTTTATAAAAAAAAAATTATTAGTTTTTCAACGTATCATTTTCAACAATAATTAAACATACTTTTACATCTTATACAATTTTTTGACTTCCATCAATCACATCTGAAAATTTTCCAATCTATTTGCTTAATTTACAGTTCTTATTTTCACTATTACATTTAAATCTCATAACTAATATCTTTCTCTTCTTTGCAATATTTCATATATTTCTCCTTACAAAACTTCTTGTAGTCCTACTAGCGTAATTTGTTGATTACAGTTGCTCTTCAAATAATTTGTATATTTCTTCCAATCTTCTGTAAATCTCTGGTCCTGCAGGTTTTGAATCCTGCCTGTCATTTTATCCAATTCTGCGTAGTCCATTAATTTTGTCTGCCATTCTTCTTTCATTGGTATTTCTTCTTGCTTCCATTTCTGAGCCAACAATACTTTTGCCGCTGTTGTTGCATATAAAAACAATAGGACCACTTTTTGGAGGTACTTTAAATCAGGGCTGTCACATGGTCAAATAAACCTTAGGCAATTGATCAGTTAAAAGATTCATAAATGTACATAAGATGAAAACAACACTACTGAAAAGTGAAAGCACCCCATATACCAGGGACATGGGGCCATCTAGATCAGTGTTTCCCAACCACTGTTCCGCGGCACACTAGTGTGCCGCGAGATGTTGCCTGGTGTGCCGCGGGAAAAATTAAAAAATTCGAAAGATAGCTTCATATCTGGAGAGGTGGCCTTCAGGCGAGTTTTAATTTTAATTTTCCTTCTCCCACTTAATGCCCCACGCTCGCCCGAGCAGCTTGCAGTCCTCGGTAACCACGGCGACCCGAGGGAGGGGAGGGAACAGGGAAGTTGAGGGCGGCGGCGAGCTGCGATGACGTCAGTGGGCCGCGCCGCCTCGCCCTGGCACGGTGTGAGAGCCCCGGCTAGTGGCACGAGCTTCGGAATAAGTGGGATCCGCGTGCGCGAGACCGAGATCGCGGGTAAGGAACTCAGCCCTGGGCAGGAGGAAGCGGGGCCGCGCGTGCGGGCCACATCCCCCGGCCCACCACTCTGGGCAGGTCCACTCGCATGAGGGGGCGGCGATGGCGACGGCCGGCAGCTTGCCTGCAATGCCATCCCTCGAGCAGGCGAGGAGCCCGGAGGCTACCAGATGCGAGTCCTCTTTCCCACCCTGCTCGGGAGTCCAGAGCACTTGGTCGCATTCAGGATCTAGAGTGGGGAAGCGGGGCTTGTGTCTGGGTTGGACACATTGGGCTGCCTGTGCCGCTCGACCTGCGGGGAGAAATCAGGGTGGGAGTCACGACCGTGAGGCAGGGCTGCCAAGTGTGGCAGAAGAGGACACGGCCGTCGCACCTGTCCTTAGGTAGGAGCTTCTTCCGTGTCGACCTGCTGCCCTAAAGTCTTGGCTTTTTTCTTGGCTTTTTGGCGGTTGGCACAGAAGGAAGGCAAGGGGGAGGGGAAAAAATTGAAACTTACACTTTCGTGCGTCCCTCCCGGCGTGACGCTGCGCGCTGACGTCACGGGGCTGTAATGGTGGTGTGCCTCGAGATTTTTTTCATGAAACAAGTGTGCCTTTGCCCAAAAAAGGTTGGGAAACACTGATCTAGATGTTGTTGGGCTACAGTTCCCATCACCCCTGACCGTTTCACTGGCTGGGACTGATGAAAGTTGTAGTCCCACAACACTTGGAAGATGGCAGGTTCCCCATGCCTGCTGTAAATGAATAGCAAACTCTTCTCTAAGCATGGGTCCTTATGTGGCCCAATTGGCACCAATTTGGAGAAGTTACCTCCAGGCCTGGGGGCACTTCAGGGTTTGCAAAAGTACCAATGAGAGAGAAAGAGAGAAATTCCTAAGTTTGGGGGTAAAACGACCCAATGAGACATGCTCAGCAGCTGCAGAATACTGACCAACTGGTGTTGGGAGAAATAACAAAAAACTGGGGAGGAATAGAATGAAATGGAGCATTCTGAAAGACAGCATGGCTGGCTGGCTGGAGTTTTGAACTAGAGAACACCACGCTGCAACATTGTGTTGCTGTTTCCGCTTGTGCTTTATTAGTTTTTAGATGATGCAGACATATGCTGCGGTGGGACACCATCTTGAAAGAGGCATTGCCAAACCAGTAACAATTACCGTATTTTTCGCTATATAACACGCTCCCAACCATAACACGCACATAGTTTTTAGAGGAGGAAAACAAGAAAAAAAAATTCTAAACGAAATAGTGGATATATGATTTTTATGGTTCATGCTGTGGCCACAGACATGTGATCTGAGAGTGAGTTTGGAGTAGCCCAATGCAAAAATCCTGAGGATCCATGTGGATCCATGCTTTGTAACCATGGAGGAGGGAAGGAAGGGGAACCATGGATCCTCTGCTCACAACTGCAGCAGATCCCCCCTGCCACCCGCAGGCATTCGCTCCATAACACGCACAGACATTTCCCCTTACTTTCTAGGAGGAAAAAAGTGAGTGTTATGGTGCAAAAAATACGGTATTTCAAAGAAGAAAGAAAGAGCATTGCCATGCATAAGTGTTTGTGTGTGTGTGTGTGTGTGTGTGTGTGTGTGTGAGAGAGAGAGAGAGAGAGAGAGAGAGAGAGAATATTCTGGTATGGTGCCCATCACCCGCAGTTACTTTAAAGTCATGCAATATTTTTTTAAATCTGCAGTTTAATCAGGACACTTTTAAAAAGTTGTTTGCAGCCTTCTAGCTGATCGGTGTTGCTGATTAGCCAATGAATCATTGCAGCCCTAAATGAAGCTGGGTTTATCACTGAGAGAAAAGCAGCAGGGAGTTGGAGAATTTACGGCAGCGGCAGCAGCAGGGGGCATTTAACAAAGGTGTACCCAAAAGTAAACTGTTTAGTAAAGGGGTGGCGTTGTAGCACCTTCACAGATTTGGGCATCAAATGCTGCATCTATTGGAAAGAGTGCGAAGGCACGCAGGGTGGCTCTGCAGAATCTGTTCAGGAGCATTCTGTTCACGCCTGGATTTGCCTGTTAAATATCTATCCTGCAAGCCTCCACAAGTGCTTCCAGGTTTCAAAAGGAAGAGTCGATGAGAGACAGAGCGCTGTCTGAGACGCAGGAGAGTTTTTGCCACTCGGAAATGGCCAAGCTGGGCTAGGCAGGCAAGTTGCTTCATTTAACTATGATTCCTGCATTGCAAGCGTTGGACTATCACCCTTTCAGTTCCTCCCAGCTGTACAATTCTATGATTCCGTGTTCCTAACAAGATAAACAGCAGAAAATGCATGGCCAATAAAGTTAAAAACAAAACAAAAAGGGAGCATAAATACACTTTCAGCGTGACCTAAAGTAACTTCCTGATATTTTGGACTCCCAGCTTCCATCATGCTTGGCCATTGATCATGCTGTCTGGAGCTGATGGAAGTTGGGGGTCCGACATTTGTTTTTGTTTTATAATATTTTTACTAAATTTTCAACAAAAAATAAACAACAACAAGCATAGAAAATTATACACGACAACGATATCAGAACCATAAAATGGGATTCTTTGAATCCCATGACTTCCTCCCTCCGTTCTTTAAATTCCCTTTTCAGCTGCATGTCATTTCTACTCCAAATTATTTTTTCTACCTCAAATTTCCTATATTTATTCTAAAATTACAAGTGTTCTTAAAATCCTGCCAGTATATTAACCTGTTTACAATACTTTTGCAAATACATACCGTATTTTTCGCCCTATAGGACGAACTTTTCCCCCTCCAAAAATGAAGGGGAAATGTGTGTGCATCCTATGGGGTGAATGCAGGCTTTCGCTGAAGCCTGGAGAGCGAGGGGCGTCAGTGCGCACCGACCCCTCTCGCTCTCCAGGTTTCAGGAAGCTATCCACAAGCCTCGCGCGCCCGGCGGGAGGTCCCGCCGGGCTTGCAAGGCTTGCAGGCAGCAGCCTGTTCTGGGGGCTAGGCTTGGGGGAAGCTCGGACTTCCCCCGCGCCTGGGGGGGAAATAATTTTTTTTCTTTATTCCCCCCCCCCAAATCTAGGTGCGTCCTATGGGGCAAAAAATACGGTAATAAATATTTCCCATTCTTTTAAAAATTTCTTATCATCTTGATTCCTGAGCTTTCCAGTTAGTTTCACCATTTCAGCATAGTCCATTAACTTGGTTTGCCAATCTTCTTTGGTCAAGACTGCTTCCTCTTTCCATCTTTGGGCAAACAGCATCTGGGTGGCCGTCGTAGCATACATAAACAATTTTTCTGGTCTTTTGGAATCTCTGCTCCTACAATACCTAATAAAAAGGCTTGTTTAGTCGTGTCTGACTTTTCGTGACCCCATGGACCAGAGCACGCCAGGCACTCCTGTCTTCCACTGCCTCCGCTGCCTCCCACAGTTTCATCAAATTCATGTTGGTAGTTACGAGAACATTGTCCAACCATCTCGTTCTCTGTCGTCCCCTTCTCCTTGTGCCCTCCATCTTTTCCAACATCAGGGTCTTTTCCAGGGAGTCTTCTCTTCTCATGAGGTGGCCAAAGTCTTGGAGCCTCAGCTTCACGATCTGTCCTTCCAGGAGCACTCAGGGCTGATTTCCTTCAGAATGGATAGGTTTGATCTTCTTGCAGTCCATGGGACTCTCAAGAGTCTCCTCCAGCACCATAATTTAAAAGCATCAATTCTTCGGCAGTCAGCCTTCTTTATGGGCCAGTTCTCATTTCCATACATCACTACTGGGAAAACCATAGCTTGAACTATACGGACCTTTGTCAGCAAGGTGTATAGTACAATAATTAAATTATAAAATCCTAAAACACAGAACAGATGACCAGTGCTGATCAAATTAATTCCCTTGGCAATTTTCAGCAGGTCAGAATTGCAGCTTGCACCCATGAACATAGAACATGGGATACAGCCGTCTAGGAATACAATTTTCCACATGCTGTGTCCACAAGTACCTCTCCTCTCCTCCCTCTCCCTCTCTGCAGGAGGAGGATCATGTGGTTAAGTCCTGGGAGAATATATCAAAGTTCTTAGCCTGCTTTCTAGACTGGAAGTAATTTTTCTGAGAAGAAAAGGGCCGTAGCTCAATGGCAGAGCAGCTGCTTTGGATGCTGAAGGTCCTAGGTTCAACCCAGACCAACCCAGGTCCATTAATTTGTATGTGTCCACTCTGGGAAAAACTTGCTGGGATAAAACCCCATCTTCCTGTGATTCCTGGAACTGACTCTGATAAACACTCTTGGGAACCAACCTTTCAAGGGTATGTGACATGCAGTCTCTTGCTAGAGGAAGTGCACACTTTTGCAATTGCCTAGCTGTGAGAATAGGATGAACATAAAAATCCTGCTGAGCGATTAATTTTCATTTTAATAGTTTGATTTATTAAAAGGATTTTATCCCACTTTTTTATATAAAATATCTAAATTGTTGCCTCACCTAACTGGAACACTCAAGGATCACCCAGTCATTTAATTGTTTTAAATCACCACAATATAGCCTCAAAATAGTGTTAAAAGCAGCAGCATGATGTCAGGGAACTGACATCGGAGCTAGAGGCGGAGGGAAGGCTCTCAAATGATGCTGGAGAAGGGCCCAGCAGGGAGAGAGGCAGCTCCGCAGATGGGGAAGCAAATCAGCGCAACACCAGGGATATAGAGGGGCTGATGGGGGGCTCCAGGACTCTTCACCGGACACCAGCGGGGAGAGCACGGGTCCTCCGCTACCCACGCCCACCCTGCGCAGAAGACTTCCGCGCAGAGAGAGTAGGAGGAGACTGGGTGTCAAACAACTTTTATTTTGGAAAAGATTTAAGAAACGCCCACTGACGGATTCTGCTAGTGACTGAGGCAGCCACGAATTGAAGGGCTGTCCAGACAGAAAGGTTTAACAAGGCAACATAACCAGGAGAGGCGGCAACTTACGCATGAGCAACCCCATACCCATTACACATGGTGATGTGGGAGCAATCGATCAATAGCAGCAAGCACATAATAAATATCCTGATCAGCAGACGTTTGACGTCTGCCCCCCCCCCCCCCGCAAAGTCTTCTTGAAGTTGAAGGATCTTTGCCATCCATCTGCTGGAGGACAGAAGAGAAAGGAGGGCAGCTGCAGGTCCTGGGGGAGATAGTTCCACCCAGACCTGCCTTGTGCACTGCCAGACGTTTGGCTCCTGGGATGCCTCTACTGCCAGGCAGTTGCCTTTGTACGGTTTCAAACAAGAGTCTTCTCTGCCTCTTCCTGGCGATGCCATTGGGGATTGAACCTGCGACCTTGGGCATGCAGAGCAGGCACTGCCACTGAGCCTGGGCCTTACCCCTCCCAGCTTGACCCATGCTGCTCTACAGTGCCCCTCTGGAGGCGCTGGGGATTGAAGCTGAGTCCCCTTGCGTGGAAAGTGCAGGCTCGGATACTCAGCCTTGGTCCCTTGAGAGCCTGAGCGCAGTTACTGGAAAGTTCCTCTCAGGCGTGAGCCACCGACTTGGACTCCTGCCAACCTAACAGTTCGGAAGCATGTCAAAGTGCAAGTAGATAAATAGGTACTGCTCTGGCAGAAAGGTAAACGGCGTTTCAGTGCGCTGCTCCGGTACGCCGGCTCCCTTGGCCAGTAAAGCAAGATGAGCGCCGCAACCCCAGAGTGGTCCGTGACTGGACTTAATGGTCAGGGGTCCCTTTACCTTACCGACTTGGAAGGTAGCTTCACCTTCGGGATCTTGTGAAAGCACAGGAAAGAGCTACTGTGCTGGTGTCTGTTCCCTGCTTTCTTTCTTTCTTTCTTTCTTTCTTTCTTTCTTTCTTTCTTTCTTTTTTGAAATAATTTTTATTAGAGATTTTCATGACCTACAAAGAACGTGCAATGTCTTTCTCTCTTTTGATCAGATTATAGTCATACCTGCTTCAGGTTGAGCGTTTTTGGGTTGCGCTCTGCGGTGACCCGGAAGTAACGGAACGCGTTACTTCTGGGTTTCGCCACCCGCGCATGCGCAGACAGTCAGAATGACGTCACATGCATGTGCAGAAGCGGCGAATCGCGACCCGCGCAGACGCAGGTTGCGTTCGCTTCAGGATGTGAACGGGGCTCCGGATCCCGTTCGCATCCAGAGGTACCACTGTACAGTATAAAGTCTTTTGGTTACGTTCAATGCAAAATGTAAAACAATGATTTCAAAGGTAGGGGAAGAGGGCAGAGGGTGGGTAGTGAACTTACAGACTATCTTGTTGTTTGGTCAACTGGATATTTCATGTCAGCGTCGATTGAGTAGGCTTTCTTTCTGTAAATTTGTTGGTTTATACAGTATTGGCGATGAGAGAAGATTAGGGAGGCAGGGCATGTTTATTTGCCTTTAATTGCCTTTGATGAACTGTAGTGAGATTTGTTTGTGTTTGTGGAAGGGGGGTATGGAATATTGGGTCAAGTTTGCCATATTGATCTGTATGCTGGTGGTAGAGCCCTGCTATCATTGTTGTCAGTTTGCGCTGTGTGTAATAAAAGGGATATACTGGGATGAAGGTGTCCTTGTGTCAGTTTTAGTTTGTTGGTTAACTTTTCTAATAAGGCCATTTCCCATACAATTTGGTACCAATGGTCCATACTTACTCCGGACAAGTCTCTCCAGTGTCTAACTATTACGTTTCTGGCCACTGAGAGTAGGTGAGTCATAAGCTCTTTGTGGTGCAAGTGAGCGTTATTGTCTTGGAAAATATTTAATAGGGCCAATTCTGGGGTGGGTTCCAATATCTGTTTATATACGTTAAATATTTTTTGTAGGACTGCTGTCTGAAAGGGTTGGATTCAGGGACATTTCCACCACATGTGGAGGTATGTGCCTGTAGAAGTAGAGCCTTTCCAGCATTTTGGTAAGGTTCCTGGATGTATTAATGCCAATTTCCTCAATGTCAGATGCAATCAATAGAGAAGTTTCAAAGTGAGATCCCTTCTTTTGACTGAGATGGATTTAAAGGGAGGTTTGGATCACATTGTAGTCCATTGGGTAGAATTTATTTTGTAACCTATGTCATGTTCCCATTGTTTTTTAATTGTGTCGCATAAGATTGCAGGGTTGTGAAGCGGTATTCTGTATATTGCAGATACCATCCCCCTACCATGTCCATCTGCCAATAAAAGAAGCCTTTCAAAGGTGGTCAAGAGCCTAGTGGCTGCTGCTTTTACTGTTGTGATATTTAGGAAAGCATGTAGTTGATGGTGTGTTAGTCAGGGTACTTGAATGTCCCCTAATTTATCCTGTATTTCCTGTGTTGATATGGGTTTATTGTTTATGTAAAAGTCTGCTAAACGGTATAGGTCTTTGGTTTGCCGTGTTTCTATGTGAAAGTTTTGAGCTGCATGACGGAATAACGGGTGATGAGCCAAAGGGATTAGTGGGGATGGTCTAGGTCTTAAGCATGGATAGTGTGAATCTATTGATTGTTGAGGGGAGTTTTCTCAGCTCGTGTTGGAGGAATGGGAATGCAGTAGTGGGAATGTTTTCCAATGTGTGCATCTCCAAGCGTACCCATCGTTTGGTCTCTTCTTCCAAAATATATTGGATTTTGTGGCACACTTGATTAGCGATGTAATGTTGGGAATTTCCCCAACCCCCTTGGGGCTTATTCTTGACTTTTTGTTTGGGAAAATGAATGACTGTATTTTTTTCTGCCATTTACAGAATTGGATTGACGGAATCCAGATTGGAAAGGTTTGGAATAAGTAGGTTAATTTTGGGAGAATGATCATTTTGATCATGGCTATTTTATCTGAGGTGATGGGAGGTGACATCTCCAGCAGCGGCCTGCGAGGCCTCACGACAGCGATGGGAGGCAGCAGCAGTAGCAATGGCGGCCTGCAAGGACTCACAGCAGTGACAGGAGGTGGCAGCAATAGCAGCTGCGGCCTGTGAGGCCTCATGGCTGTGACAGGGAGAGGTGGCAGCGTACTGCGAGGCCTTGTGGCAGTGTCAAGAAATGGCAGCAGTAATGGCATTAGCCTGCGAGGCCTTGCAGTGGCGACAGGATTTGGAAGCAGAAGCGGCAGTGGCCTGCGAGTCCTCACAGCAGAAGCCTGTGGGGACTCGTGGCAGTGACAGGAGGTGACTGCAGTAGCAACATCCTGTGATGCCTTCTGGTGGTGACGGGAGATGGTGGCAATAGTAGTGGCAGGCTGTGAGGCCTCATGGTGACACAAGCAGTGAGACTTGCAAGGCCTCACCATGGTGGGAAGAAGTGGTGGCAGCCTGCAAGTCCTCCTGGTGGTAGTGGGAGATGGTGACAGAAGATGGGGCAGCCTGCCTCACCGAGGCCTTGCAGGCCACCTCTGCTTCTGCCACCTTCTCCTGCTGCCACCACGACAAGGCCTTACAGGCTGCTGCCATTTCTGCCACCTAGCAGGCCTGCTGGCAGTCTGGCAGTCTCAAATTATTTGTATTCACTATGACTCAACGCCGTACTTTGGATTGTTCTGAATACCACCATTTGGTAGCCAAGCCCCAAACCAAAAGTCTCATTTAGATTCCTCTTGGCTTGCCTGCTACTGAAAGTGACTATGAGGTGATTGATAATATCACCATTTATCAGTTTTAGACCCTTAGGTAGCAGTTGCCAGGACATTGTCCCATTCGCCTCTGCATAGTTCCTTCCTTATTTCAGATATCGTGATATATCAATACAGTGGTGCCCCGCAAGACGAATGCCTCGCAAGACGGAAAACCCGCTAGACGAAAGGGTTTTCCGTTTTTGAGCTGCTTCGCAAGACGATTTTCCCTATGGGCTTGCTTTGCAAGACGACAACTTCTTGCGAGTGTTCCGATTTTTTCCCCGCTCCCCCCCTTTTTCTAAGCCGCTAATAGCCTTTTAGCTGCTAATCCGTTAAGCCTTTAATAGCCACTAAACCTTTAATAGCCGCTAATCCGCTAAGCCGCTAATAGGGTTGCTTCGCAAGACGAAAAAACCGCTAGACGAAGAGACTCGCGGAACGGATTAATTTCGTCTTGCGAGGCACCACTGTATATCACAGTCTTTAACTGGTGACGTATCGCAATATTGAAAACCAGTTATCATCCAGCCCTAGCAGCCGCACTGTGGTTTGCCAGATGGGAAGGCAGCACACAGTTTTGCAGGGCCTCTGCGATTGCTTTGTCTTGCTTTCCCCTGCTCACATTAACATGAAGAATGGAGATTGGTAGTACCCATAGCACTGCTGCCTTTTCCCAGCGGTTGTATGTGCTGTCATTTTTAGTTTATGGCATTTATATCCCACCTTTCCTTCGAGGTGCTCAAGGTGGTGTGCTTGATCCTCTTCCCCCTCCTCTCGGGTTTAATACTGGGAGAGAAAGAGATTATTCTGCTGGCATTAACACCCGGTGAGAGGGAGCAAAGATTGATAATGACTATAGGGCTGATGCGTTTCCCCAAAATTGGGGGTGCTGTCATTCCCCCAGCCCCTGCTTTAATGCTGGAAGAGAATGAAATTGTGTTGGCAGGTGTGTTAAAAGGCAAGAGATGATCCACCAGACCTGCATTTCGAAGGTTAGTGTAGTGGAAAGAGTGAGAGGAGGAGTTACTTAATTTGCCACTGATTTCCATGTTTGCCATCATGAGTTTATGTATTGCCTTAGCATGTGCAGTTCCTTCATCTATTTAAGCTCGGCTACTGAAGACAATTGGAGCTGCTTGCTGCCTGAAGTTGTGGTTCCATCCCTTCAGATCACCACACCTTGTGCTGTCACTTGTGACGTTATTTTTTGCTGGGGCAGTAGAGTGTGTTAGGCCATCACAAGGTGGCTCAAAAGATTGATTTTACACTTGGTCCCTGATGGAGGGATCCCTGCACTTGATTTTACACGGTCCCTGCTTGGAGGGATCGTCTATAAACACAAACGCAGCCGTCGGTTATATTTGTAGTGTGCAAATTAATCTTCAAACTCTTTGGGTCCTTTCCAATTCTGCAAATCTATGGGCCTGCTGGCACAAGAGAGCTGAGTTAATCAGGAAGCTGCCTTATATTTTCTCAGGCTACTGGTTCATCTAGCTCAGTATTGTCTACCTACACTGACTGGCAGCTACTGCCCAGGCATTCAGGCAGGGAAATCTTCCTACAGAGATTGGGGACCGAGTCTCAGGCCTTCTTTGCGGAAAGCACTTGCCAAGGAGAATCCTGAGAACTAGTTTGTGCAAGGTGCTGGGATTTGTAGTTGTGCGCGGAAAGCGCCCTTCACAGACTATGGTTCCCAGGATTCTCCATGGTTCTTGAAGTGGAATAAGGGTAATTTTAAACACCCAGTGCAACTGCGACCCAAGAGGGAAGCTGCATTTCAAGATAGGCTTTGTCCCTCCTACCGCCTCTCTTTCCCAGTATTTTGTCAGCAGCAAAAAAAACTCCACATGGCAGTCAGAAGTCCAGCCCAGCTCTTTAAAGGGGGAAGTATCTAAAATAGCTGAAAAGGGGAAGCGGCCCTCACAGCAGGCAGGGCAAGGGCAAGCCAGCTGATAGGCATGCAGATCTCCTCTTGGCTCACAGCTCTAGGGTGCTGTGACCCAGCGGCTCTTGCAGGCGGACTCATTCAGCCCTCAAGTCTGCCTCCGTGAAGGAAGGAAGTCGTAGGTGCTAAAAATGGAAACATTTTTTTAGGCCAGCCATTCAGAGAATCTCCCAGCAGTGACGCTTTTAATTGCTTGCAACCAGGCATAAAAAAAAAAACCCTGCCTGTCTTGTTGAATATTCATTGGGCAATAGTTAATTTCTGAATCTTCTAAATAAGACAGCAACAAGAGCCTTTTTGCACTTTAATTTGCTGGTTATGTTTTACCGTGTTTCCCCTGGGGCCTGCTGTGGTTAAATCTGTAAACTGGAAAATGGAGAGATCCGAGTTTCTAAGCGCTTTGGGGTATCTCATGGGCAAGGTGCAGGGAGCCAAAGGTAGTGCAGCTGCCGCTAATACCAGACGTATCAATTGCATCAAGCATAACTGCTGCATGGTGTGTGTGAAGGTGCCTCGGGATGTAAATTGCAGTGCGGTTCACACAGTAGGTTCCACATGATTCAGCGGACAGGATCTGACCCTGTCACTGCTTCCCTCAACCCTAGAGCAGGGGTCAGCAAGGTTTATCTTGCCTGGGCCAGATTAGTCCCGCAGAGATCTCTCTGTGGGCCGGATCGTGTGCCCCGCCCCCCGAGATTTTTGGTGTCTGCACATGCACAGATGCGATTTTCGCTGCCGCAGAAGTGCGTCCCTGCGCCACGGTGCACCAGTTTAGCGCAGCACGTGAGCGGGCAGCTCAGTTCGGGGGCGGCTCGTGGGCCGGTCAAACGACCTCCATGGGCCGCTTCCGGCCCATGGGCCTTAGGTTGCTGACCCCTGCCCTAGAGAGCTGCTGCCATTCAGTGTAGACAGTACTGGTCTAGGTGGACCTAGTGGTCTGACTCAGCATAAGGCAGCTTCCTCCGTATTTATTTGTTTACTTAGATAAATAATAAGTAAATATTGTATAACAACTCCTCAAAGCGGCTTACCAAAAAAAATGAATTAAAAAAACCAAGAATGTTTTACAACTTTCAAAAAGTTAAAGTAACAATAGATTAAAAACAAATTAGAACTCACATCAATTTTCTAAACATCTAGGGAGGCTTCTCTAAACAGGAATGTTTTTAGCAGGCGCCGAAAGGAGTACAGGGAAAGTAGCTTCCTGGAGTCGGTGCTGCCACGCTAGAATATCGAGTTCTTACAAATATGGAACAGGTATTATGTGTGGGCACATATGGGGTTAGGTGATCTTGTTGGTACACTGGTCCCAAGCTGCTAAGGGCTTTTAGTAACACCTACCCCAGGAGCAGATCAGTAACCAGTGGAGATCTCTGAGCACAGGTATTATATGCTGACAAGGCCTCCTGTCAGCAATCGTGCTGCAGCATTCTGCACTCACTGCAGAAGCCCCACATAGAGCTTATTGGGGTAATGCAGGCCAATCCAGTGGTAGCATGGGTGGGGTCTGAGGTCTCTTTTTCACAGGTTAAGAGCAAAATAGGGAGAAATTACGGCCAATGGGTATGAAGGAGACACAGAACAGGACAGCTGAGGCTGTTCTTGCAGAAGGTCAAATGGTCATTTCCGGCACCAAATGATGATACATGCTCCAGTTTATTGAATGCTTGGACAGGTTGTGATGTCGGCTGCTTTTTTTAAGCAAAACAAAACAAGTTGCAGTCTAAATTCTTACGCCGTGATCCATGCAAACAGAATGCAGAAATTCTTGTTGGCTTCTTGGGATAGTTGCAAAACTTTCTGTGAAAATACTGGTCTTTACCTGTTTCCTTATTTTTTGTTTTCTGCACTTGTATCCCGTGATAACTTCCCCCTCTCCTACGGGCAAAGTTGAAGCATGAAGTCAAGACGACCGAAAGGCATTGAGGAAATGCAAAATGAGGCAATTCCTACTTTTAAGGGCGAGCATGTCAAACTTTCACTGATGTTTAGGAAGGATCTTGGGGTCTTAGGTGACCACAAAAAAAAAAAGCTAATGCAATTCTAAGCTGCATCAATAAAAGTATAGTGTCCAGATTAATAGAAACCACAGGACCACCCTATTCTGCCTTGTTCATACCCCTCTTGGAGTCCTGTGTCCAGTTCTGGGCACCACAATTTACAGAGGATATTGACAACCTGGGTGATCAAGGGTCTGGAAACCAAGCCTTATGAGGAACAGTGGAAAGAGTTGGGTATGTTTAGCCTGGAGAAGAGGAGACTGAGAGGAGATAAGATAGCCATCTCCAAGTATCTTAAGGGCTGTCACATGGAAGAGGGAGCAAGCTTGCTTTCTCCTGCTCCCTGAGGGTTCACATTCCAAGAAAGGAAATTCTTCTGACTAAACTCTAGGAAGAGCATTCTGAGGGTAAGAACCATTCAGCAGTGGAGGTCAGATGGCCATCTGTCAAGGATTTTTTAGTTGTGATTTCTGCATTGCAGGGGATTGGACTAGATCAGGGGTCTGCAACCCGCGGCTCCGGAGCCGCATGTGGCTCTTTTACACCTTTGCCGCGGCTCCGGGGCGGATACTAGCGAGGGGAGGAGGCGCATTGTGCGCCCCGACACTCCCCACTGTGGTGGGCGCTGTACTGGCTGTGACGTTGCATGGGGGCAGTGCGTGTGTTAGTCACGCACCGTCCCGACGTCACCTTCCCGCCCGCCCGCCCGCTACATTGTAAGGGGCATGTACGCTGGTCACTGTTTTGAAGGGGAGTGAAGAACACACACACACAAAAAGGTAACTTGTTAATTTAACGTTTATTTCTATGAGGAGGAGTAATTCTGAGGAGTCAAACAAAGAAATAATAGAAAAGTGACAACAAAAGTTATTTTTATAATGACGAGTTTTGCGGCTCCCAGGTTTTTTTTGGAAATGGGTCCAAGTGGCTCTTTTTGTCTTAAAGGTTGCAGACCCCTGGACTAGATGGAGTCCCTTCAAACTCTAAAATTCTATGTTCTCTTAGAACATTTGACTAAGTAGTAGGGAGGACAGAACGAGATTAATGCTCGTTTGAGTCCTGCCAGTGCTAGGAAGCCTGCAGCGCCATGAGATTGAGAGTTGGCAGATTGTTAGATTATGGTCTAGACACTTGTGGCGTAGTAAAACCTGGGCCCTTTACTGCATGTGAGATAAGCATCCAAGCACTAATTTTATGTGAAAGAATAGGCTGTCTCCTACTCAGCGTCAGGAGCACTCTATTCCTTGACTAGAGGGTGAGTTTTCTGTATTTTTGTTTATAGGCAATTAAATTACTTGCCAATTAGACTGAGTCAAAATTTAATTTTGAAATGGCTCAGAGATACGAAGACCAAATGCACTCTGCTCCCTTTGCAAGTTGCTGGGCTGCGTAAAAGCAGCCACAGAAACAAAAGCATCAACCTTGTTGTTGGCTGGAGGCTGCCAGGTGCACAGAACTGGCAATGTAGGTTTTCTGGACTGGCAAATCTGCCCTTGAGAAAAACAACATCCTGTTAGCTTGTTTAATAGTGAACTCACCCTTAAAATAGAGAATGCGGGTGGTGCTGTGGTCTAAACCACAGAGCCTAGGGCTTGCTGATCAGAAGGTCGGTGGTTCAAATCCCCACTACGGGGTGAGCGCCCATTGCTCGGTCCTTGCTCCTGCCCACCTAGCAGTTCGAAAGCACGTCAAAGTGCAAGTAGATAAATAGGTACCGCTCCGGCGGGAAGGTAAACGGCGTTTTCGTGCACTGCTCTGGTTCGCCAGAAGGGGCTTAGTCATGCTGGCCACATGACCCAGAAGCTGTCTGTGGACAAACACCGGCTCCCTCGGCCAGTAAAGCAAGATGAGCGCCGCAACTCCAGAGTCGTCCGCAACTGGACTTAAGAGTCAGGGGTCCCTTTACCTCACCCATACATGTGCTTATATAGACAAAGCTGGGCCATCCATGCTCAAGAAGGGAGGTGTCAACAGACTTTGGTGAGGGGAATCCCAAGGTTTACAGAAATGCAAAATATTTAAGGAAAACCCTTGAGGAGGGGAAGCCCCTCACCCGATTAGAACTGTGCATGCTCGGAATACTGATTGTTGGTTAGGAGGGGGAAAACCACAACAGGAAACTTGGATGGGAGGATGGAATAGAGTTCCTTGGTAAAGGGCATGGTTGCCCCTAGACGGGAACACTTCCCACTGCAACATTCTGTTGCAGGAACCATCTTTTTTGAAAAACAAAATATTAGTCTAGTTGTGCCATAAGGAATGTTGCTTCTCATGCTCTTTTTTACAGTCTTAAATTGTTTACTTAAAAACAAGGGCTTTGCTAAATTAAAGTAAAACAAAAGCTCCAGTTTATTAGATTTTTCCTGACATTTTCTTGTTCCCTGTTTGTTACTTTGATTGGTATTATCTGTTGGGTTTTGATTGTGTGTGTGTGTTTATAAATATTTCTGTTTTGCCATACCATAAAATAAAAGGGCAGTGTGCAAATTTAAAACGTGAAACACCATTTAAAAAATAAAAATGCAGATTATCATTAAGATGACTGCCTAACCAAAACTAAAAGCATAAACAGCTGCAAAGGTTCCCAAGAGGATGTCTGCCGAATCTCCGCTGGAATAGTGTTCCAGAGCATGGGATCAATGACACCCAAAATGTTGACAAGTGCTTCTGTTAAAAAAAAGTGTTGGATTTTGTTGCAAGAAACCTTGAGTGACTCATACTGAGGAAGAAAGGCACGATAAATATCTGTTAAATAATTTTATTAAATAAATGTTATTTATTATTCAGACTTTAACTTTGCCCTTCCACCCCCACTCACCTTTCCCCCCTCCACCTCTTTCCCCCTTTTCTTTCTAATGTCTCAACAAATGAAACTGATCTGTAAAAAAATGTTACTTGAAGAAAAAAAGAAGAGAGACATTGCACATAGTTTGGAAACCAAGAAAATCTTTTGTAAACCAAGAAAAAACAATACAACTTTGCCCTTCCATCAAGTTATATTACTGAGACTTTGCCCTTCAGTGAATTTATCTCGGTAGCTTATGATAAACGGGAATTGTCTACCTTTTCAGGCCCATTTGGATTTTTGAGTGGGTGCCATGCCCTCTGGGTGCTGGAGTAGAGTTAATTGAAGCCTTGGAAAGTGCATAGAGCTGGAAGAGGGAAGTGGGAGAGGAGAGGGTCACCGCTCCAACTTCCTCCTTCAGTTCCGTGGTTTTTCTCAAAGGAAGAAAGGGTAACCACTCATACCGAGGGGGCAGTGAAAAAGAGAAGGTTCAGAGACTTTGTGGGCACCAGGGGAAAGACATGAACGTCACCCCCATGTTGGCAAACCGTCCATTAGAAAGCAGATGAGAGTAATATGTGAAAATAAGCTTAAAATAGCAAATTGGTGAAAGTAGCATTAAATACACAAGAGAGAATAAAGCAAGAGTTGACATTTAAAAGGAGAGGAAACCTGGGGAAATGGGAAGGAAAGGCCCTCTTCTTGGCATCAGCGAAGACACCTGAGTGGGCACCCGGTTCACCTCTGCGAGGAGCACATGCCAAATGTACACATTAACAGCATTCTAGATATACTCTAAACCAGGGGTCAGCAAACTTTTTCAGCAGGGGGCCGGTCCACTGTCCCTCAGACCTTGTGGGGGGCAGGACTATATTGGGGGGATGATGCAAGAGCACCATGAGCCCTGGTGGCTGCTTACCTGTTTCTTGTGAGCAGCAGGAGCTGGCGGCGGTGGCGGGGGGACGATGAGTGGCACATGAAGCTCTGGAGAGGGGCTGCTTAAAATGGCAGCCACAAGAGTGCTGCTGTTGCTGGCACCAACAAAGCCCAGCCCCCTTCCTCCTCTAGACAGGGCAGGGAGAAGCCAAGAGGAGGGAGGGAGGAGGCGCTGCCGCTGCCAAGGGAGGGAGAGGGAAGGAACATGTGAGCTGGCGATCCAGCGGTGATTCCTGGACTGTCCACGGGTCGGATCCAGAAGGCAATTGGGCCTGATCTGGCCCGCAGGCCTTAGTTTGCCTACCCATGCTCTAAACAGAACCACATGCAGATCTCTGTGTGAATGCCACACATCCAAACATGGATATTTTCTTATTAAGACCAGCAAATGACTTAGAGCTTGCTACTGACATCAGGAAATTTCGAACAAAATATCCCAAAAGTCCTGATCTGTGCTTGCAGTTTCTGAAACAGAGCTCACAGGGTTCAAGACAATTTAGCACATGAAAAGTATGTTTGGGGGTGGGAAGGATTGGACCCTTCCACCACACCCCACTCTCCTGGATTCCCCTAGCAGTCACACGTTCGCTGCATTTTATTTGAGCTCCATGTAGGGAAGGTGGGATATAAATTTGTATTTTATTTATTTATTAAATTTATATACCACCCTTCATCCGTTGATCTCAAGGTGGTTCACAAGGTAAAAAATACAATATAAAAACACTATATATATATATATATATATATATGCAGGTTTTGGTGTCCTCGGGTGTCTTCCCGTGTAAAAGTTGGGGTGTCTAGGCGACGTTTCGACGAGGTCTCACTCGTCATCTTCAGGCTGGTGCTTTCGGCTTCTTGTTATTGGAACAGAGCGGGATCTCAGTGTTTGAGTTCCTATAAATACTGTAGAGGGGTGTGGTGTATTAATGAAGCCTTGACAGCCATTCAAAACAAATACAATCCCCCCAAATACATCCTGGACCTGACCAACCACTGCCTAACCAACACGTACTTCATCCACAATGGACAAAGATACAAACAGATAGAAGGAGCACCTATGGGATCACCCCTCTCACCGGTCATCGCAAATCTGTACATGGAACACTTTGAAACCAATGCTTTAGACAAGTCAGAACACAAACCCAAACTTTGGCTCAGATATGTTGACGACACCTTTGTAATTTGGCCACACGGGAAAGAAAAACTAGATAGCTTCCTCACACATCTCAACAGCCTACACCCCAAAATACAATTCACTATGGAAATAGAAGCCAACAACCAGCTTCCCTTCCTTGACGTCCTAATCTACAAAAAACCTGATGGCTCCCTAGGACACACTATCTACCGGAAAAAAACACACACCAACCGCTACTTACATGCTCAATCACACCACCACCCTGCACAAATAAACTCCGTAGCCAAGACCCTCATCTCCAGAACCAAACGCCTGACTGACAAAGACCACTTGACAACTGAGTTACAGAATCTCTCAAATGTGTTAATCGCCAATGGATACCAGCAAAACAGGGTTACGAAGCTAATCCAAAAAGAAACACCCCCCAAAAACCAAGACACAGAAGAAAACAATGGCATGGCCCTCCTTCCTTATATCAAGGGCACTACAGATAAAATTAGCAAAATCCTCCATAAACACAATATCAAAACAGCCTTTTGCACCAACCAAAAAATAGCCAATATCCTCAGAAACCCCAAAGATAAAATCCAGTTGGAAAACCAAGGGGTCTATGAAATACCCTGCAAAGTCTGCCCAGCCACGTACATTGGACAAACAAACAGACGAATAAATGCACGTATCGCAGAACACAAGAATGCCGTCAAAAAAGAAGAAAAATCTTCCTCTCTTTTCCAACACATGAAAGAAACAGGACACGAAATTAATTTTGCAGATTCCAAATTGCTCTTTAACATGGAACATCACCACAAGAGAATAATCATGGAAGCCATCGAGATAGAGAAACACCCTCACAACATGAACAAGCGTGACGACACGTCCCGCCTGCCAGACATCTGGAAATTAGCCCTCCCCACAAAAACCGACACCAGATCCAGAGGCACACAGAACGCCACCACCAATCAACCACACCAGACCCAAACCCAGACCCTCTCCACAG
The DNA here is from genome assembly GCF_965112155.1 of Podarcis liolepis. Lineage (NCBI taxonomy): Eukaryota > Metazoa > Chordata > Lepidosauria > Squamata > Lacertidae > Podarcis > Podarcis liolepis. The sequence continues at coordinate 72,992,536 of NC_139564.1, read as the reverse complement.
ATAAATTACAGACACCATCCAGTAACCAAACCATAGTGGCACCTCCGGATGCTGCACCCCCCTGCAATCCCTACACAGATCTGGCTGGCACAGGGCACAAAACCACAGCTCGCCCCTATACACGAAGCCAAGCCAAAGCACAACTAAGTGCAGTACAGCCATCTTCCCAGAAAAACTCTTCACAAATTCAAGAGGTCAAGACACGAAGGCTTTAGCAACTAATCCACACCTAATGACCCACCTAAGTGGTACTCAGAATATCACTCAAGTAATCACTCAAGATATCCCTCAAGTAATTAAGGAACAAAAGAAGAAAAGAACACTAGCCTGGGAACTTCCCCTCTGCCCAGAACTTTTGAGGCAATACACCACACCCCTCTACAGTATTTATAGGAACTCAAACACTGAGATCCCGCTCTGTTCCAATAACAAGAAGCCGAAAGCACCAGCCTGAAGATGACGAGTGAGACCTCGTCGAAACGTCGCCTAGACACCCCAACTTTTACACGGGAAGACACCCGAGGACACCAAAACCTGCATTCCTGTACCCGTGAAAATCTACGAAAACAAATATATATATATATATATATATATATATATATATATATATATACACACATACACACACACACACACACACACACACACACACACACAAATATAAAACCAAATCAAAACAAAAAAACAACAAAAACCACCACATTTAAAAGGTGTTAGGATGTTCATCAGCCAAAGACCTGGTTAAACTGTGCAGTAAATCCCATCAATAAAAATGAAAACTAAATGTCAGGATGGGGGCAGTAGCAGTCCCTAGTGGCAAAAGCCTCTTCCTTAGTGGGCAGTCAGGGTCAGGGAGAGCTGGGTTCAAGTCATTGCTCAGCTGACTTTGGCCAAGGCCAGCCACTGGCCCCTTAATCTCCATATTGTCCACACTGACAGGCAGCAGTTCTTCAGGGCTCAGTGTTTCCGACAGGGTGTCTTCCAGCTCCACCTGGAGATGCAGCCATGGATAGAACCCGGGTTCTTCTGCATGCCAAGCAGCGACTCTGCCTCTGAGCTAACAGTTCTTTCCACTTGACCCTCCCAAGGAGTTTATGCACCTTTATTATCACGGCCAGAGTTCATTTTCCTAACCTCTGCCTGCTTGGTGTCTTCAGTCACTCCTCCAGACAATAAAATCCCTCCTTTTAGCTTATCGCATGGACCCCTTTTGCTGCGGCACTGAGGAAATACAGTAAGAACAATAATTCCTGCCAAGCCATGCATATTTTTCCCCCTTTGGAATCAAGGAAAGCACACTGGGCTGTTGTTGTTGTTTTTATGCTAAAGCCCCGGTTTCTCTTCCCTTTTAGTGCTCTGTGTTCTTCCTTCCATTCCCCTCTCCCCTATCCTGGCTCCCCTGCCACCACAAAAAATAAGGTACAATTGCAGATTTGATTCACTCTTAATCCTTAGCAATTTGGCAAGCTTCAAGGGATGTTGGATCCTGCTGCAGCTTTGGAAAAAGAACCAAAGGCTTGCAGGTGAAATTGCCATTATTCTGTTCTCCCCTCCCCACCATATTGAGGAAGAGCCTCTCTTTCGACTGGGCCTGGGGGTGGGAGCCTGAGCGAGCTGGCCTCTTGCAACATGGGAGAATGTGTGTGTGTGAGAGTGAGATACGGGAACCACTTTCCAATGTCTGTAGGGCTGAAGGTTCAGCCAGCTTGTATTCTGCTTCTCCGGAGGGGAGGGACCTTCCTTGGAGAGCTTTTAAGCAGTCCTCTGCCAGGGATTCTTTAGCTCTGATTCCTGCATTGCAGGGGGTCGGGCTGGATGGCCTTTGGAGGTCCCTTCCAACTCTACCATCCTGGTGAGTGCATGCTTGTGGTGGCGGCGAACGGCTCTTTGAAACCACCCCTGGCGGACGTGGGCAGTTGCCGTGGAGCTGGTCCCTGTGGCGTTTCCGGAGAACTGGCGGGCGGCGTGAGAATCCTGGGTTACCGCAGTTTCAGCTTTTCTGCCGCGGCTGCTGCAGGCAGGCAGGCTCTCTGCTGCTTCCCGCCTGCTCTCCCTTCCCCCACCTTCCGTCCTCCCCGGAGCCGCAAGAGAGGAGAGGATGTGAGTGTGTGTGTGTGTGTGTGTGTGTGTGTGTGTGTCTGAAGCGGAGCCGTCTTCCAAGTGCACCCCGACAGTTGTCATGTATCCTTGGTTCCTTGCTCCACTTGTTATATAACACAAGATGCTTCTCAGCTTCTGTTCTGGTCTTGTAAGTGCACCTTCCTTTTTCTCCCCTCTTTTGCAAGATCCATCCCTGCTGCTGCTGCTGCTGCTGCTGCTGCTCCTCTTCCCAGCCCACCTCCTTTCCCTCTTTCTTCCTTTAAAAATTCATCTGTAATTCAAGTTGGCCAAGAAGCTGCTAGCTGAGTCCCACGACGCAGTGCTCCTCCACCGCCACACGGAACCAGTGAATCCCGGGCGCTACCAAACGGGGAGTGATCTGGCAGGGCCGCTGTTGCTCTTTGCTTTGATGGCTGCAGGCTCTGAATCGGCAGAAAGTTGGAGAGGAGGCCGGCTGGCCGGCTGCATGGGGCTTCGAGGCTTGTGCAGAAGGGCAGGCGCAGCCTGGAGGGCAATGGGGAGTGGTGGCAGGTGAGACTTTCCCTTCCCATCTGGTCCTCCAGCTGGTCATGTCTGCCTTGACAGGTAATTGGAGAGAGCAGCAGCAGCAGAGGGAGGGAGGGAGGAAGGGAGTGGGGTTGGGCAGGGCCAGGGCTGTGTCGGAGGGATGGTAGTGGGTAGAGAACACCTGATTGGCATGCAAAGGGTTCCCACTTTGATCCCTACTGGCATCTACCATTCAGACAGGCGTGGGGTACCTCCTCCCCACATTCATTGATGGGCAGCCACCCAGGGGCCACATGCTGATAGCGGTGGGCACAACCAGGGACGGAGGTGAGTGTCGTGACAGACATTGGTTGGATGTCAGAGTTTGGATGCTTTAGTTGTGATTCCTGCATTTCAGGGGGTTGGACTAGATGGCCCTTGGGAGTCCCTTCTAACTTTACAGTTCTATGTAATTACCTTTTTGGACAATAGGCTTGCTTTGCTCATAATAATAATAATAGTAATAATAATAAGTTATTAATACAGTGGTACCTGAGGATGTGAATGGGATCCATTCTGGAGCCTTGTTTGCATCCTGAAGCGAACGCAACCCGCGACTGCGCGTCTGCACATGCGCGGGTCGTGATTTGCCGCTTCCACACATGCGTTTGACGTCATTTTGAGCGTCTGCGCATGCGCAAGCGGTGAAACCCGGAAGTAATGTGCTCCATTACTTCTGGGTCACCACGGAGCGCAACCTGAAAGCGCTCATCCTGAAGCATATTCAACCCGAGGTATGACTGTATTATTTATACCCCGCCCATCTGGCTGGGTTTCCCCAGCCACTCTGGGCGGCTTCCAACCGAATATTAAAAACAATACAGCGTCAGACATTAAAAACTTCCCTAAACAGGGCTGCCTTCAGTTGTCTTTAAAAAGTAAAATAGTTTTCTATTGCCTTGACATCTGCACACACGTGCTCCTTCCTCCAGGCAAGTCATAGGCATCCTCAGAGTTCGGGGGCAAATTCCTGCTGGGCAACAACACTTGCAGATATTTGTGAAGGAGGGCTGGTAAGGCTTAGGAAGAGTCCTGAGGGCCAGGTGAAGAGGCCCAAAGGGCCACACACAAGCCAGTGACTCCCAGCCTCTGACTTAAAATGCTTTGGTAGCAGGTGATCAGAAAGGTCTGTGCATGAAACCCTGCAGAGCTGCTGCCATTCAGAGCAGACTGTACTGGGCTAGATGGACCAAACAGCCTGACCTCAGATAAGGAACTTGGCTGTGTGCCAGCTTCTCATCCAGCTGGAATACGCTTCATTATTTGTACATTTGTATGTAAGAGGTCCTTGTGGGGGGGGGCAGCCCTTATTTGCCTGGAAGTTATTCTAATCTCCAGTATTAGGGAGCCAGCTGTTGTTCAGCGATGAGCGAGAGGCACTCTGCACATGCTCTCGTCTCAGTTATTCTTGTCTTGCTGTTCCAGGAGCAGAGTCTGCTCTTAAGCACTGTATTTCACAGGCAGCATTTATTATTTTCCCCTTTTAACCCTTCCTCCAAGGAGCCCAATTGCACTCGTTTCCCCTCCTCTCAACAAGTCTGTAAGGTAGACTTGAGGGTTAGTGCTGTCGCAAGGTTGCTCAATGAGCTTTGTAGCCTAGTGGGACTTTGGGCCAAGGTCTCCAGGTACTGTCTGCTGTGCCACATGGGAAGAAGCTCTCCAGATGCTCCTTCCAAAACAACGTGCCCAGATTTGCTCCTTAAAGTGAAGAGGATGGCATGCAGAATTCAGCAAATTGAGTGACTGCGTTGTTAGGAAGATTCTGGACACTTTATTGCACATTCTTTCCAAATTGTTTGCAGGGGAGTTAGATTCCGTTACATCAAAACAAGGGTTATCCAGTGTGTCTCCCTGTAAATTTCCTTTATTGCAAAAAGTCTGACGGGGCGGGGGAAGCATGTTTGTTGCACAAGGGTCTCAGCACCAAGTTGAACGGCACAACTTGTTGTGCCAGCATAGGATGGAATCCCTCTCCCCAATAGCGGCTTCTCCATCCTTGCTCCCAAGACCATGAGTCATTCTTGCATTTGCTTCCCCCCACCTCGGCACCCCTCTCTCTCGTATCAGGATTTCTCCCTGTCAGGTTAGGCCACTTGGCATAGCAGGGGAGAATCAGAAGGGAATTGAAGGATCAAGTCTGAACCAGATGCCCTTCCTCAAAGGCAGAGAGGGTTTGCCAGCACGGATTATGCCCAATTTTCTCTCCCTCTGTCTTTAACTTTATGAATCTTTGTACTCTTTTTTTAAAAAAAAGATATTTATTAAAGTTTCCAGTTTTTTACAAACAAAAAGAAAAAAGCAGACATAAAAAGAAAAAAGTTAAAAACACATAAATTTCACAACTTATTTTTTCATAACATATTTCCCTGACCTCCTCATACCTCCCCTTCTTGTATATCCAGTTCAAATTATTTGTGCAGCAAATCCATATCTCAAAGCATTACAACTTTAAAGGCAAGAAAACACCTTATTTTCTCTCCAACATCTTAGGCTATTATAACCTTAAATTCTTACTTATAAAACGAAAACCATTTTATCATATTCCTTTGTACCATTACAGCTAGAAACCACTTGATTTCAATCCAACATCATTCAACATTCCTTAATTTTACAGTATTTTTGTAAATAGTCCTTAAATTTTTTCCAATCTTCTTCTGCCGACTCTTCTCCCTAGTCACGGATTCTGCCAGTCATTTCTGCTAGTCCCATACAGTCAATCAGCTTGAATCTTTGTACTCTTTATGTGTTAGATAAATTTCCTTTTATTTATACCTGTACAACCCAGGACTTTCAAAATTTGGCCCCCAAGATTCCCAGCCAGAGCACACTCCCACAGTCTGCTTTTGCAGCAACATGGGGTGGAAGTGTCGGTCTTGCTCAGGGGTCAGCAACCTTTTTCAGCCGTGGGCCAGTCCACTGTCCCTCAGACCATGTGGTGGGCAGGACTATATTTTGAAGAGAGAATAAATCAACGAATTCCTATGCCCCCCAAATAACCCAGAGATGCAATTTAAATAAAATGACACATTCTACCCATGTAAAAACTCGCTGATTCTCGGACTGTCCGCAGGCCGGGTTTAGAAGGCGATTGGGCCGCATCCGGCCCCCGGGCCTTAGGTTACCTATCTCTGATTTAAGATGCTTTCAAAAGCTGGCTGGCCTCCCTGAGTCACACAAGTCCTGCTCTTGTTTCGATAAGATGCTCTGTTGGGCTGTGGCTCAGTGGTGGAGCAGCTGTGTGGTATGGAGAAAGCCCCAGGCCCGATCCCCAGTGGCAACTCCAGGGGGAGCCGGGGGGAGCCCTTTGCCTGAAATCCTGGAGAGCCATTGCAGCCGGTCAGTGGGGAGAACTATGGCGTGATGTGGGCCAGCAGTTTGACTGGCGAGAAGCCTACTTTTCTTGGCCACCAGTCTGGTGATCGCTGGGTGCTTGGGATTGCCACTCCCATCTGCCCCCGTCAGCCTGGCTGTTTGGGGCTGGAGCTGAGAGTTGTCACCGCTTGGAGCAGCCGGAGGATAGCAGGATTGCAAAGGTTGGAGTGGGGTATTGGGACCCTCACCAGCTGCAGGTCTTAGAATCATAGAGTTGGAAGAGACCACAAGGGCCATCGAGTCCAACCCCCTGCCAAGCAGGAAACACCATCAGAGCACTCCTGACATATGGTTGTCAAGCCTCTGCTTAAAGACCTCCAAAGTAGGAGACTCCACCACACTCCTTGGCAGCAAATTCCACTGTCAAACAGCTCTTACTGTCAGGAAGTTCTTCCTAATGTTTAGGTGGAATCTTCTTTCTTGTAGTTTGGATCCACTGCTCCGTGTCCGCTTCTCTGGAGCAGCAGAAAACAACCTTTCTCCTTCCTCTATGTGACATCCTTTTATATATTTGAACATGGCTATCATATCACCCCTTAACCTCCTCTTCTCCAGGCTAAACATGGTCTCCAGGTCTTGTCTGTCCTGAGTCTCTCAACTTCATGAGATGGTCCAGAGTTTGAGTACTTGGGGAGAGGGAGGAAACGTGTTCATTTTGTGGCTACAGGGCCTGGTTTTTGTCCTGTGGGGAGGGAGGGAAGCTGAGTTCCGGAACAAGAATGCTGTACTGGGATGTAAGGGCTGTTCCCTGATCCGAGGTGGCGCAGTTCAGACATGTCCCTCATTCCGGCCACCCTCTGCTGTGCTGATGCTGGGCTTTGGGGCTCCATCTGCTGCCCTCTCTGCTCAGAGAATCTTTGACTGTCTTGCAGGGCCTAAAAATAGATCTGGCAAAGGAAGGAAGAGCAGTTATGAAAAGTGGAAGAGAAAATTTAAAAAGCGAACTCCTAGACGCTAGGGCACGGTTTGGGGGGTCTTTTCCACCACGAGGGCCCTAACCCCTTCCTGGCTGACGTTCCAGTGGGACGCAGGTCAAAGGGAGGGCAGGGCAAAGGTGAACAGAACAAGGGAGGTAAATTGCAGCCCCCCCTTTTTCCTATTATTGCGTTTCTTGTGATTGTAAGGGGTTTTTTAAAAACAGTTTTTTATGTTGCGTTTTAAATTTGTGTAACCTCTTCCTGGACCTTAGGGCCAGGGCCGTAAATAATAAAAATAGCATAATAAGAATCCCCCCTCACTTTTCTACAATTGGCTACAATAGGGGGCTTTTTAAAGCACCGCACTAGATTCCTGATTAACACCTTTAGTTGTATCTTTATATATTTTTAAAAGACTGTTGACCTACATGTCTTTAAATGACTTTTTACTGTTTTACATGTTTCTTAGATGTAAAAATTGGTTTAAAATCTGTTTTTTTATTATTTTTAATTGCCTTGTTTTGTCATGTTTGTGTTTGCTGCCCTGGGCTCCCTAGGAGGAAGAATGGAATATAAATTTATAAACGAGCACTCTGTGGCCTAGATTTTTTTTCCTTTAAGGGCCAGGCCACCTCCATGAGGAAAAGGCCAAAGCTCAGCAGTGGAGCATCTGCTTTGCATACAGAAGGTCCCAGGTTCAGTCCCTGGCTCCTCCTGGAAGGGTTGAAAGAGACCCTCATCTGAAATCTGGAGGGCTGCTGCCAGTCAGTGTAGGCAATATTGAGCTTGATTGACCCAGTGGTCTGTTCAATATAAGGCAGCTTACTATTTAATCCATCTCTCTCTCTTTTAGAACCATAAGGACTAGAAACTTAATTTTAGGGGAATGGCTGCAGCTCGGTGGCAGAACATCTGCTCTACTTGCAGAAAGTCCCAGGTTCAATCCTTGGCAGCATATTTTGGCAGTGCTGGGAAAGATTCTTGCCTGAAACCCCGGAGAGCTGCTGCCAGTCAGTGTAGACAACACTGGCATGGATGGCCCATTGGTCCAGCGTGTTATCAGACATTCTCCTGCCTTCATTCACGGGCTCTTCCCAGCACCGCTGGTCAGGTGCCCCCCTTGCACAGCTCCCATCCTCTCAGCCTCCCTCTCCAGGCTCTGCCAGATGCCCAGGCAGAAAACGTAAGGCTTCCCTGGGAGCCAGATGTGAAATAATCACATTCGCTTGGAAGAGTTTATCCTAATCCCTAGCAGACGGAGAGTTTTCGTTCGCTAAGGCAGGAGGATTATTCTCACCCCCCCCCCTGCACTGCCCCCAAACTTGCAGTGCACTTCAGGGGGGGGGGTGAACCAAACTCCCAACAATTTCATGAGTCTGCATGGTTCTCTATTTTTGAGAGCCGCTGCCAAGGGTGGGGCCCTCAGGCCTGGACTGCAGGATCTAGCTCTGCCCTGTGTTAACCTCATCTCTACGGGGGTATTGACCTCTGCTTGAAATAGCAGATGGTGGTGGACTCTCCTTCACTGGAGGTTTCTAAGCAGAGGTCAGGTGGCCCCCTGCCAAGGATTCTTGGAATTATTATTATTATTATTATTATTATTATTATTATTATTATTATTATATTTTGTGACAATCTGTCAACAGGGTGTACAAAAATACAACAATAGCATACTAGAACATCACGTATTACAAGTGTCCCTAAACAGGGCTGCCTTCAGATGTCTTCTAAAAGTTGTATAGTTATTTATCTCCTTGACATGTGAAGGGAGGGCGCCACTACCGAAAAGGCCCTCTGCCTGGTTCCCTGTAACTTTGCTTCTCGCAGGGAGGGAACCGTTAGAAGGCCCTCGGAGCTGGACCTCAGTGTCCAGGCTGAACAATGGGGGTGAAGATGCTCCTTCAGGTATACTGGGCCGAGGCCTTTTAGGACTTTAAAGGTCAGCACCAACACTTTGAATTGTGCTCGGAAACGTACTGGGAGCCAATGTAGATCCTTTAGGACCGGTATTATATCGTCCTGGCAGCTGTTCCAGGTTACCAGTCTAGCTGCCACATTCTGGATTAGTTGTAGTTTCCAGGTCACCTTCAAAGGTAGCTCCACATAGAGTGTGTTGTAGTATTCCAAGCAGGAGAATCAGAGCATGTCCCACTCTGGTGAGACAGTCCACGGGCAGGGAGGGTCTCATCCTGCGTACCAGATGGAGATGGTAGACAGTTGCCCTGGACACAGAATTGACCTGCACCTCCATGGGCAGCTGTGAGTTCAAAATGATTCCCAGGCTGCGCACCTGGTCCTTCAAGGGTACAGTTACCCTATTCAGGACCAGGGAGTCCCCCCCCCTGCCTGCCCAAATAATACTTTTGTCTTGTCAGGATTCAACTTCAATCTGTTGACTGCCATCCACCCCCCAACAGCCTCTAGACACCCACACAGGACCATCACCGCCTTCACTGGTTCCGATTTAAATGAGAGGTGGAACTACATATTGATGAACACCCAGCCCAAACCCCTGATGATCTCTCCCAGTGACTTCATATGGATGTTGAAAAGCATGGGGGAGACGACAGAGTCCTGAGGCACCCCACAAGTCAGCGCCCAGGAGCCCAAACACCCCACACTACTTTCTGGACTTGACCCAGAAAAAAGGAGTGGAACCACGGCATAACAGTGTCCCCAACTCCCAGCCCTCCTAGAGGGCCCAGAAAGATGACATAGTTGATAGTATCAAAAGCCGCTGAGAGACCCAGCAGAACCACGAAACAGCTGCCCACTGCAGAGTCAGGCCATTGTTCCACCTCATTCAGTGTTGTCTTCTATATATCAAGTGGCTGCAGTTTCCCAGCATTTTAAATACTAGCCTCGTCAGCACCATGCATTCAAAGTGCTAGGATACCACTCTAAACAGTTACCACTTTCCCCCAAAGAATTCTGGGAGCTGTAGTTTGTTATTGGCACTGAGATTTTGTTAGGAGGCTCCTATTCACCTCCCAGAGCTGCAATTCCCAGAATTCCCTGGGAGGAGGAACTGATTGTTAAACCACTCTGGGAATTGCAGATATTTGTGGGTAATAGGGGCCATAATGAACTATAGCTCCCAGATTCTTTGGGGGAAGCCAGGATTGCTTAAAGTGCCCTATCTAGAGTTGCTGGGGATCAAACCTGGGACCTTCTGCATGCCAAACATGTGTTCTAACCACTTTGCTACAGCCCTTCCGAATAAGGAATGCCTTCTCTGTGGGCCAGCAAAGAAGCGATGCTTTCAGGTCTGCAGCCATGATGCAGCCAGTGTTCAAAACTCAGATATATAAGCTAGGCGTCAAATGGCTCTAAATCAAGATTGCAGTTGCCAAAACGGAATGTGTAGTTGCCATTTTTGGGTAAGGCGGCTCTAAAGTCTTATTTTTCAAATGATGGACTGACTGTGTTTGATTCTCAGTTAAACATCTGGCCAGTTCAGATGACAATCTTGAGTTAGGTTTGAGAACTTAAAGAAAAGTCACTTGATCCAAGGACAGACCACATATATACAGTATTGTGCTATTCTGAACTCTTTCTTAATGGTGTCTGCTCCTGCTCAGGCTGCACAGGGAAAGCAATTTGGTTCCAGAAATTAATTCCGATTGTGCAGATAAAATATAACTGATAGAATTCTACAATATGGGTAATTAGTGTGTGAAAACAGTCCAGATACTATGATCCCCAGATGGTGAAGATGTGAGGCTCCAGCCTGGCACCCAGGCATCTTCAGCTGGTCGCAAATGATTGAAAGCCGGGTGCAAAATGCGCTTGGTGCCTGGCTAATTTCAAACACTGGTTGCAGCCTGTCTCCCATTCCCCTTTAACCATGGTTTGGTGCATGTAGCAGTAGCTGGTTAAGAGTGTCCTAAAACCTGGGTTCGGGAACCGGTTTCAGTCCCACAGCCTGGGGGCCACATTGTGCAAGGGACAGGGAACCTGGGCTTCCAGAGGGCAAGCAGGAATTTGAGCGGGGTGAGGGTAAAAAAAATAATATATATATATTTTAAAAAAGTGGTGTTGAATTTGTGAAACTGAACTGCATTTCTTAAACAAATCAACCACTGGACAAAGAAGAAGACAAGCCTGACAAGCCCGGGATTAATTCCGAACAAACGGTGCTTTCTGAGCTGCCGTCACTCCCGGGCGGCTACCATGGGGACGTTTTTGCATTTCCTGGTATAGGAGTTCAGGCTGGCAACCACATTCAAAAATTGTGTTGTGAAAGCATGCTCTTCCCTCTTGCTGGGGTCACAGCTGCACCTTGTGTTTAAAAAAGCACACTGAAAACACACAGGATCCTGGGAGGGTTTGTTTGCCTCAATGGAGCTGCAATTCCCAGCACCCTTAGCAAACTGTAGCTCTCCGAATTATTTGGGGGAAGCTGGGTGCTCTGTGTCTTATATGTACAGTTGAGGGTGCTGGGTACTGTAGTTCCCAGGAATATTTTTGAATGGGTGTGGGTGTGCTTTGAATGAATGGGGTGTGCAAGCCTTCAAGCCTCTTCCTTGGTTGCCAGCAAGCCTTTGGGGGCTTGTAATGAAATCTTGCAGGGGACATGGGTGGCGCTGTGGTCTAAACCACAGAGCCTAGGACTTGCTGATCAGAAGGTCGGCGGTTCGAATCTCTGCGAAGGGGTGAGCTCCCGTTGTTCGGTCCCAGCTCCTGCCCACCTAGCAGTTCGAAAGCACGTCAAAGTGCAAGTAGATAAATAGGTACCACTCTGGTGGGAAGGTAAATGGCGTTTCCGTGTGCTGCCAGAAGCGGCTTAGTCATGCTGGCCACATGACCCGGAAGCTGTCTGTGGACAAACACCAGCTCCCTTGGCCAGTAAAGCGAGATGAGTGTGCAACCCCAGAGTCGTCCACGACTGGACCTAACGGTCAGGGGTACCTTTACCGTTACCTTTCCTGAAATCCTGCAGTGAGAGCTTTCTCTACGTCTTCTACTCCAGCATGAATCCATCTCTTTCCCCAGAGCCAAAGGTAGAGAGTCTGGACTTTGGCCGTTGACGTGGACACCTAGTCTAGGAACCTGCTTGGCTGTGATTGTGTTGCCAAAGGCCACTGACAACTTCACTCTTGTTTTTAATTTTTTAAATCAAAACACAGATCCTTGGGGGTCTGAGCTCTGCTGCCCCCTCCCCCATCCTTTTTCCTGCCCAGCTCACCTGCTCTTCACCGCAGAGTGCAGAACCAGGTGACTTACTAATGTGAATATTCACGAGAATGTAAAATGAATGCAAAATATTTTTTTTAAAAAAGAGAGAGAATGTAAAAGGAAGCCCGGCTGGGTCAGGCCACCAATCTTCCAGTTTCTCTTTCTCAGAGGAGCCAATGACATGCCTATGAGGAACAGGCCATGAAGGTGGCATTCCTCCCTCGCTGCTTGGCAGTTGCTGATCAGAGATAAACTGCCTAGGAACACGGAGGTTTCATTTAGCGGTGTCATTGATAGACCTGCCTTCCATGCGTTTGCCCAGTTCCCTTTTAAAAACCTATTGAGTGTTATTGTGTTTTTTAGCAGCAGCAAGCTGACTCTCTCAGGTGGTGTAGTGGTTAGAGGGTCAGATTAGGACCTGAGAGAGTCCAGAGTTCAAATCCCTTCTCAGCCACGAAGCTGGGTGACCTTGGGCCAGTCACTGGCACCTTCATTATATACCTTTGGGTGCCAGGCAAAAAAGTTCCTCTTTAACCAGGCCTTTGGTTGACTGACATTCAATGCGCTTTTAAATTGTGTTGGGGTGAGTTATTGTTCTTGTTTTTATTTTGATTGTGTATTCTGTGTTTGTATATTGTGATTTTATTTTGGAACCGCCCTGAGACCTGTAGGTATAGGGCAGTATACAAATTTAGTAAATAACAACAACAACAACAACAACAACAACAACAACAATAATAATAATTAATTTGGGACGCGGGTGGTGCTGTGGGCTAAACTACAGAGCCTAGGACTTGCTGATCAGAAGGTCGGCGGTTCGAATCCCCGCGACGGCGTGAGCTCCCGTTGCTCGGTCCCTGCTCCTGCCAACATAGCAGTTCGAAAGCACGTCAAAGTGCAAGTAGATAAATAGGTACCGCTCCGGCGGGAAGGTAAATGGCGTTTCCTTGCGCTGCCCCGGTTCGCCAGAAGGGGCTTAGTCATGCTGGCCACATGACCCGGAAGCTGTACGCCGGCTCCCTCGGCCAATAAAGCGAGATGAGCACTGCAGCCCCAGAGTCGGTCACGACTGGACCTAATGGTCAGGGGTCCCTTTACCTTTAATAATAATAATAATTTATTAACTGTACCTGTTTAAAAAGCCTGTGCTTGTATTAAATTGTGCATGCTTTTATATTTGTGGTGCAAAAGCATGCACAATTTAAACAGGTATGGTTAACAAATGGTGAAGAGGATTATTTATGGTTTCACCCCTCTGGGAATTGTAGTTCTGTGCAGGGGAAGAAGGGGGTCTCCCATCAGCACCCAGAACCCTTAACAAACCAGAACCAGGATTCTTTGGGAGGGCGAAGCCATGCCTGTTTGGTGTCGTACCACTTTAAATATATGGTTTCTCTCTCGCTTTTTGTTCTGCTGGCCCCGTGATTCTACCTTATCTCTGTTCCTCTTTCCCTGCTATTTTTAGCCCCTTGAACCAAAAAGAAGCCAACAGGAGCTGTTTGCTCTGTGCTGTTGTAAGTGAATAAACACTTCTCATTTCTACCTGGGCAACTCTCTCATCTTCTTTCTTTGAGTCCCCAGAAGACACAGACAATTTGGGGGCTTACATGGTGGGCAGAAGGTGCAGAGGCCGTTTGGAGGAGGGCAGAGGGCACCCTCCCCTTATTCCTAAAAAGCATCCCGCGTGGGGCAAGGGGAAATGTCCCAAAGGGGCATGAGATAAGACTCTCTTACCCTCAAGAAAGTGCGCCAAGGATTGCTGCCGTGTGAGCCAGCTGACTCGCACAACAGCACAGAAGCACAATATGTGCAGCATTTGTTGCAGCGCTGCATGGTTGCCATCCTGGCATCCAGAGATCTCTATGTGGTTGCAATTGGACCCGCGCCTGGCAAAACGCCTGCGGAGTTTCAAGCACTGCTTCCAGCTCTGATTCTATGATTCTGCGGTAAAAGTCAAGGGGTTTCTACGTGCACCTGCTATTTGTCTCTCTGCCCTCCATCTGGGCAAGGAAGAGGCATTATCAAGGACCTTCTAAAGAGGGCGCAGAACATGGCCGTTGGGGTGTGTGGTCTGGAGACTGAGGGGGTGACCTGGGAAGAACCCCAAGTGCTGTGCAGAGAGGCTCAGAGAGCTGTATTCTGACCTTGGGCCTGAGGTTCCCCAAGCCTGCTCTCATGGTACAAGGCAAAGAGACCCAACAACACAGACATCCTCCTGCCTCCTCATTCCAGAGGACTTTGGGGAGGGGTTGTTCAGATAGATTGGGGTTTTTTTTGAGGGAGAATGGAAAGTTAAAACTGTTGCTTTTGACTAAACACCCCTTTTCCAAAGCCCAGGGCTCTGTTTTCACCCCACAGTTCAATCTGCATCACTACCACTTTGAACAGTCGTGGCTTCTTCACCCAGGGAATCCTGGAAACAATAGTCTGAAAAGGGTGCTGAGAGTTGCTAGGAGACGTGGCATAGCGTGGGGGGTGCAGGGGGGGCCGGCCGCACTGGGCGCAACATATGGGGGTTAGGGTTAGGGGGCGCAAATCCACGGGTTAGGGGGCGCAAATCCATGGGTTAGGGGGCGCAAATTACTTGCCTTGCCCCGGGTGCTGACAACCCACGCTACACCACTGGCTAGCAGACCCCTCTTGCTCACCCAGAGCTACAATTCCCAGAGTTCTCTGGGGAGGGGGATTGGAGGTTGAACCCCTCTGAGAAGTTTCTCTGTGAGCGGAGGTCTCCTAACAACTCTTTGGCGGAAGCCAAAGTGGTTTTAAATGGGCAGGGTGGAGTTCAACGTGCCACTAAGTAGGTATGGGGGGAAAAATGAGGCCTTTGCACAGCAGGCCTCCCCTCTCCCCTCCTTATGCTTTGCCCATTATCCTTTTCCATAGGTTTCCCCACCCCTTTGGAGCAAGTTTGGGGGCTGTGGAAGGGAGGAGAGAGTGGGCACATGCCCTTGTGTGAATAGACCTCATTCCACACATGCAGCAGCCTAGCTGAATCCCACCCAAAGTGTGGATGAAGCCTCAGGGTGAAGAGATCCATCAAACAGGTTTTTTTCTTGGCCAGTAATAGTACCACTCTATTCCGCCTTGGTCAGACCCCACCTGGAACACTGTGTCCAGTTCTCGGCGCCACAATTTAAGGAGGATGTTGACAAGCTGGAACGTGTGCAGACGAGGATAAGAAAGATGATCAGGGGAGTGGAAACCAAGGATTATGAGGAACAGTTGAGGGAGCTGAGTATGTTTAGCCTGGAGAAGAGGAGTAGATAACAATAGCCATCTTCAGATGTCTCAAGGACTATCCCATGGAAGATGGAGCAAGTTTGTTTTCTGCTGCTGCTGACTAAACATCAGGAAGAACTTTCTGATAGTAAGAGCTGATTGGCAGCGGAACAGTTGAGGTTGTGGGCTCTCCTTCCTTGGAGGTTTTTAGGCAGAGGTTGGATGCTTCAGTTGAGATTCCTGCAACCCTTGGGATCCCTTCCAACGCTACGATTCTGTGACTGCCCCTGGAGCAAGTGCTTCTCTCCTGCACAAATCCTGGGCACCGGCCAGCGCTCAGCCGGTCTTCTTCCCTCATCACCTACCTACGCCTTTCTCCATCTCAGAAGGAGATGGAGGGGAGTGAGAAGGTCTCTTGTCTGATGGACGCCTCTTGCCAGTGATCTCATCCTTCCGCATGGCTCAAGGCGCTTCAGACAAAGTGGGGTTTGTTCGGAGGAGCCTGTAACCCAGCTGGTGGGTCTGTCAAGCCCGGCTGGCCTGCCTCTGCTGCTCGCTCTCCCTTGCGAAGGCTGAGTTTTAAGGGCCTCCCAGTTAATCATGTCTGGGTGTTACCTTTGTGGACCGAATCCTAGTACTATTAGCATGTTCAGTCTCCAAACCTAGATCCTTGCATTGCGTGCAAAGTGTGTGTGTTGGGGGGGGGGGTGGAATTAGCAGGTTTGGGTTTTTTGCAGAAATAAAGAAGAATATTTAAGAGGGAATATTCCCCCCCCCCAAAAAAAAGATAAAGCAGCCCAGTGAGTTTTCTCAGTTAGCATGGAATGGTGCCAGATGGTTTTTTGGGGTAGTGAAGGGCAGGAAAGAATGGAAGAGGGGGGATATTCAGGGAAAGGGCGTGGTCTGCTTGAATCCCGAACAGGAGCCCCCCACACGACAGCATTTTGTTGCAGGTACCACTTGTTGTATGTATAAATCTTAAGTGAGGATTTCCTGCTGAGCACGTGCAACCTGGACATCAGCAATAGACGGAACAGTTGAGTGGAGTTTGTGGCTTTTGGTAACTGCTAACCCTGATGGTTTATGTTCCACCTCCACTGTCAGAGGCAGTACAGTGCTACCTCGGGTTAAGAACTTAATTCGTTCCGGAGGTCCGTTCTTAACCTGAAACTGTTCTTAACCTGAAGCACCACCTTTAGCTAATGGGGCCTCCTGCTGCTGCCGTGCTGCCGGAGCACAATTTCTGTTCTCATCCTGAAACAAAGTTCTTAACCCGAGGTACTATTTCTGGGTTAGCGGAGTCTGTAACCTGAAGCGTATGTAACCCAAGGTACCACTGTAAATGCTTCTGAATACGAGCTGCTGGGTATCACAAAGGGACAGAGTGCTGTTGCCCCCAGGCCCTGCATGCGGCCTTCCAATAGATGCTTCTGGTTGGCCACTGTGAGAACAGGAGGCTGGACTGGACTGGATGGGCCGGATCCAGCAGTTGCTTTACATTAGCATGCCGCTAGCCAGGTCTATAGAAACCAGCATAAAAATAAGGTTAGTGACAGTTTAGGCTTCTTCCTGCTGGCAGGCGGTGTGACTTGATGGTCCATGAGGTCCCTTTTAGTCCTCTGCCAGCCTGCATTGGTGCCTACTTGTGAAGCCCAGTCTGGCAGGTGGCAGACAGAAAGGCATCCTGGTCCACACAGTGGTTGCCCCGGAGTCCTAGCTGCTGATGTAGTTCAGCTGCTGATAATCTCCCTCCGGAGGTCTTGCGGTCTGCCTTGTCCTACCGAGGGCTGCTGCTCCTTCCTTGCAGGCATCTTTGCCAGCCTGCCTCTGGGCACCGTCTTCAGCCCTTGGGCAAGTGTGCCGCCACACAGCTGTCAAAGCAGATGCATTGGAGCACTGGCTGCTATGAATAACAGCTGCTGGTCTTGAGGGGGGCGTCCCTTGGAGAGTGGAACGGCGCAATCCTAAATATAGCAGGCGCTGCAACAAACAGGTGTGTGGCCCGGGGGGGGGGGGAGATTTCTCACATGCAGCTGTAGAGCAGGAGAGGAAAAGCAAGCTGACTTCTAGATTTGGCAGGACAAAAGAGGGGGTGGCCAGGGTTGAGCACCATAACTTTATCAAACCACAAAGGACCTGCAAGGCTTGGAGCAGGATTTCCAGGACTCACAGCCAAGATGAGATGATTCTTGCAGTCCCTTCCAACTCTACAGTTCTGCGATTCGGTGACGTGTCACCTTTTGGGGGGTGGCAAATGAAAGGGGCTTCCGTTTTAGTTGATTAAAAATCTAACTGGTAAGCACCTCAGGCTTAGGCAAAATGCAGTGCAGGAAAGATACAGGGCTCAGAGGAAAACAGGAAAGTGCTTGTGAGCATCTTAAGCATCTTATTCGGACTGTTTTGGATTCCAGGTCCCATCAGCTGCAGCCAGCATGGCCAATGGTCAGAGCTGAGGGAAGTTGCAATCATTATTCTCTTTTTTTAAAAAATAACATATTTATTGAAATTTTCAAAAAAATCCAGGAAAAAGAAAGAAAAAGAGAAAACAGAGAAAAAAATTTAAAAAACATTTGCAATCATTATTCTCAATTGCATCTTAAAGCAAAGGGTTTGCCCCTGAAAATGCTTACCTGTGAGGAATGTGCGAAGGACTTGTAGGAGCTCCTGCCGCAGGGGCGCAATAAGGGTGCTGAGCAACTGGGGAAATACTTTGCAATGGGAGCCCGCCAGGCTCTGAATTTTACTAATAAATATGATGAGCACATTTTTATTTTGACAAATGTTATGGACTTCATATTTGAGCCGTCTCCTTCAAGGTATCGGGAAGTTTTCAATCCTTGATGTACAGTTGTGCTTTTATACTATGTTGGAAGCAGCTTAGAGTGACTGGGGCATAAACAGCCCTTTTTTGCCGTCAGACAGGGTATGTTTTCCTGTGTTTTTAATAGCATGCTGCGGTCGTGGTGCTTTACAAGCATGGAGCACATCCTCTCGAGGACGACACACCTTTTAGAAAAGAATAGAGCTATTCCAAAGCTTTCACTTGAAACTCTTTTGCTGATTTCAGCTGGAAGGTGGAAATTACTTCAATTTTGTGTGGGAGGCAAACAAATTAAAACTTGGAAGAAAGGAAGGCTGTTGAGTAAAGGGTTTATGGGTTGTTTTTTGTTTAAAGCACTTTATTTTAACCCAAATGTCACTGACTCCAACTCCTACCAGCCCCAGCTAGCAAGGCTAGTGGATGCGGAGAAGCTCTTCTGCAGCAACTCTGCGGGGGTTTCAGCTCCCCCCCCCCCCCCGCTTTAGACAACTGAAGGGGCCAAATGCTCAGAGAGTGAATGTGATGATGGAGCAATGCATAAATTTTTTAAAAGCCCATCAGCTTGCATCATTTCAAGTGCTATGAGCAACTTGGATAACAAAATTACATAAAGCAGCTGCAGCTTCCAGAATATTTAGGGATTCTGTGACTTTGGGTTAGGATACAGAATGGGAGAGCAATTCAATTTATTTCACACTTCTAGGTGACATTTCTGCTAGAAGACTGTGCTGGGCACTTGTGGTTTTTTCTGCACTTTCACTTGAATGCATTCGTAGGCTGGATTTCAAGTTCAGGGACATTTCTGAAGGTTCTTTGGCAAGAAGAAAAGGAAAGGTGGCTCTCAAGGTATGTGGACCATTTTTGCAAACCCAGCCTCACACTTCAAAGCAGAGGTGGGCACCCTGTAGTCCTCCAGGGGCAGGTGAATTCCAATTTCCCATCCTCCCTGGCCACTGGCTGTGCTGGCTGAGGTTGAGAGGAGTTGGAGCTCAGCTGCCTTTGAAGGTCCAGAGCAGGGGTCTGCAACCTTTAAGACAAAAAGAGCCACTTGGACCCGTTTCCGAAGAAAAAAAAACTGGGAGCCGCAAAACTCGTCATTATAAAAATAACTTTTTTTATTATTTCTTTGTTTGACCCCTCAGAATTACTCCTCCTCATAGAAATAAATGTTAAATTAACAAGTTACCTTTTTGTGTGTGTGTGTTCTTCACTCCCCTTCAAAACAGTGACCAGTGTACATGCCCCCTTTCAATGCAGTGACCAGCGTACATGCCCCTTACAATGTAGCGGGCGGGTGGGCGGGAAGGCGACGTCGGGACGATGTGTGACTAACACACGCACTGCCCCCATGCGACGTCACAGCCAGTACAGCGCCCGCCACAGTGGGGAGTGTCGGGGCGCACAATGCGCCTCCTCCCATTGCTAGTATCCACCCCGGAGCTGCAGCAAAGGTGTAAAAGAGCCACATGCGGCTCCGGAGCCACGGGTTGCAGACCCCTGGTCCAGAGCTTATTGCCTCCCTTGCTTTTGGAGCAAAAGACGGGTTTGCGGGTCCTCGCCCCTTTTTGCAGACTGATAATTCACACCTCCTTAGAGATGCCCCCCCAACAGTGCTCTCCCCTCTCACTATTCTTGAAAAGCTTTCCCCTCACAATCAGTGCTGTTCTAATGGATCCTTGGCATTTTCTGAAGATGGTCATCTGCCAAACCTCTCTGGGCGCTGTAGAACTAACCGTATGTCAAGGGGCACCAGTCACTGAGACAAGGAGGGAGACACCATGAAAGATTTGGAGTTTTGTCTTTCTCTCTTTAAGTAAATGGCAGGTCTTGGGTCTACCCTGTGGGA
The DNA here is from genome assembly GCF_965112155.1 of Podarcis liolepis. Classification (NCBI taxonomy): domain Eukaryota; kingdom Metazoa; phylum Chordata; class Lepidosauria; order Squamata; family Lacertidae; genus Podarcis; species Podarcis liolepis. The sequence continues at coordinate 72,972,534 of NC_139564.1, read as the reverse complement.
GGCTGTTCTGTGGGGTGTGAGGAATGGCTGAAGAAAAGAGCCAAAATGGGGCAGCTGCTTGCACTGATCTGTCCCCATGAGCCTCTCCTGGGATTCAAGGGGCAGGTAAAACCTTTCCCACTGCAGAAAGCCTGTAGCTTCATCTTACTTGGGTGCAGGGCTGGCTATTCAGCTGGGAAAAGTGTGTTATATTTATATGTGTTCTGTAGCAATGAGAGCTATTTAGTTTTAAAGTTGTTTTTAATTGTTTTTAATGGTGTAACCTGCCCCGGGTAAAGCGCAGGTAATAAATGATATGACGTGATGTGATATTGCTATTTTCAGTGTTACAGAGCTTCATTGCTCGTGTAACATCAATTGTTTTCAGTGATTGATAAATATTCAAGGGGAGAGTGAGGTCTCTGACTCCTTGCCACGATGGCGACGCAGTACCTCCACTGCAATGCTCCTGAATTCCAGTTGATGGAAAGCACAAGATGGGAGAACTGCTCTTGTGCTTGGATCCAGACTTCTTCACTTTGGGGTACCCGGCCGGCCGCTGTGAGACTAGATGGGCCACTGGCCGGATCCAGGCGTCTCTTCTTAGTTCTTGTGAGGGGTGTGGCTTGATTTTGCTTGAGGAGGGATTTGAAGTCCGGGTGTCTGACACACACTCAGACTGTCAGCAGACTTCTATATCACAACCACAAACGATAAGATGCCAAACCCAATTTCAAGTGCTGGTAATGACTTTTTAAAGCCCTAGACTTTTTGGAACCAGGTTATTTGAAGGACTTTAAACCCACCAGAACCTGCCCTGGGCTTTAAGAATGGCTGTCGAGATCCATCACACTGGCAGGCACAGGAGACAGGGCCCTTTTGATGGTGGCTCCATACCTGTGGAATTTGCTTACCTAGGGAGGTACATCGGAATTTTACTTTACTGGCTTTAAAATGAACCTTGAAAACTTGTTTTGTGTTGAGCGCTGCTTTTTTATTTGTGATGTTCTGCATTGTTTCAAACCACTGCTGTTTTGATGTCACAATGTTTTTAGTATTATGTGGAGAGAGAAAGATGATATGAATGAGAGAATGATGCTGGAGGGGGAAAGAGCTGTCCTGGTTTCCCAGCTTCCATGGGTCTCTCTCCTCTCATTCTCCTTTGTGAGAGAAGGTGGTGGTGCATGTCTGTGCGCATGAATGCTCTCTGCTCACAGGAAGTGGAGCGTGACTTCAGGTTTCTTCTTTCTTGCCCAGGTCTCATGGTACCAAGTGACGTGTCCTTCTTGTGAAATCCAGTCCCCAGAACCCCCTGAGAAAATGTCAGGAATGCAGGTAAGGCGGGGAAAGGCTCTCCATATAGAATCATAGAATTGTCGATTTTAGGAGAAGTTGTTCTGTTATTACAACTGTTGCTGTTCGAAGTCTCCCAGAACAAGTTACAGTGGTGCCCCGCAAGACGAATGCCTCGCAAGACGGAAAACTCGTTAGACAAAAGAGTTTTCCATTTTGGAGGTGCTTCGCAAAACGAATCTCCTATGGGCTTGCTTCGCAAGACGAAAATGTCTTGCGAGTTCCTGCAGGGGTTTTTTCCTCCCCCTCCCCTTTCTAAGCCGCTAAGCTGCTTATCAGCTGATCCGATAAGCCAATAAGCCGCTAAAAGCCGCTAATACGCTAATCCGTCAATGGGCTTGCTTCGCAAGACGAAAAAAACCGCTAGACGAAGAGAATCACAGAACGGATTCTTTTCGTCTTGCGAGGCACCACTGTACAATGAGTTATAGCGAATGCTAGTCCTACTCAGAGCAGGCCCATTGACATGAATGAACTGGAGGTAGCCACGTTCATTAATTTCAATGAGTCTGCTCTGAGTAGCAGTAGCTTTGGCTGTGTGTTTGAAAATGACACCGAGGAGGAGATGGGCGCACGAGGTCTGGGGCCCCCACCCCAAAGCAGCATCTCTGGTTAAGGGGTCAGGTCACAAGGGATGGGGAGATGTTCTCTGCTTGAGACTCTGGGCAGCTGCTGCCGGTCAAAGTCAACAGCACTGGACCAGTTGCACCAATGCTCTGACGAAAGAAGGCAGCTTCCTGGTGCTTAAGAGTTGTCCCCCCCCATCTTTTACATGGGGACTGTATTGGGACAAGTGAATAGTGGGGGACCGGGGCAAGATTTCAAAGTACAAAAGTGATCCACTTGTGATCCATTCCTGGAATAATTACTGGGGTGTCACAGTACACCAGCGAGCGATCTCCCCTTCCCACCCAGAAAGCTCATTTAAAAAAAAGTTTTCAAGCCCTGTGGATGCATGTGGTTTCCTTGATCTCAAATAACAATTTCTCAGTAGAGCTTCCCAGGCGCTCAGCAGAGCAAATGCTGTGAGATTTGCTAGCAGCCCTCTAAGTAAGGAATCAAACCGATGGGTGCATTTGTAATAAGCACAATTTTGGGGAGCACCCAGACGCTGGTTTCCTCCGCTAGAGAACCGGGGCGGGGTGTGCGCACCTCTTGGTTTCAGTGCTGTGCAAAGGTGGGAGCACTTGCGCTCTTCCTCCCCACCCCCTTCTCTGGCTGAGAGGTTCTGAATTTTGCACAACATCCTGAATCTACAGAAGTCTTCAGATTTTGCAGATGCATCGTTTTTGAGAGCTGGGTGTCAGGACTGGTCGTTGTCCTCTTCAGATCACCACACAAACGCTTCTTGTTCTTTTATAAAACTTTTTATTGCGTATTAACAAAACATTCTTATAAACAGTTCTTAACTATTATTCCTCAGAGTCACTTCTTTCAGATACCTTCTGAGCTCTGCTTCTCCATGACCAGCCACTCTCAAAATGGCGAAGGCGCCTTTCCCTTCGCTTTCCCGCTCTTTTTTCTAACCTCCTGGCTAGAGCTGGCCTGTATCTCCTCTCCTCCGAATCTGAGCTAGAACTTAACCCTTGCCTTTCCTGTGAACAACCGGTCCCTCCCTGTTGTTCCTCTTGCTCCCTTCTATTAGATTCACTGCTCTCCTCCCCCCCTTGGGGAATGCTTTCTCCCTCTGATAAACTGAAAAGCTCTAATTCTTCCCTGACATCACCCCCTCCCCTAAGCCCCCCTTCCTCCTCCTCGCTCTCCTCTGTTTCTGGAGGACCGAACCCTATGAACTCCTCTTCCTCGCTATCTGTCTCTTCAAAAATTTCTTGAAGATGCCAGTTCTGGGGTTTTGGCTTGTGGGGATATTTTCTATGAAATTCTCGCTGCAATTCCGGAACGTTAATTTTTTCTGCTGGTTCCCATGAGTTCTCAGACTCATCTAACCCTTTCCATGCAACCAAATACTGTAATTTCCTCCTACTTATTCTCGAGTCTAATATCTCTTCCACTTCGGTCTCTTCTTCCCCCATCATGGTGGGGAAAGGAGGTGGTTCCCTTGAGATTTGATACTTATGTGCTGGTACAAACACTGACAATAAAGATCTATGAAATACAGGGTGTATTCTCATATTTTCAGGCAAATGAAGCTTGAAAGCGACTGGGTTAATTTGAGCCTTTACTTGGAAAGGTCCCAATCTCCTTGGTTCTAGCTTTTTACACTTCCCTCGTATTGGTAGTCCCTTGGTAGACAGCCATACCCAGCTCCCTACTTGGATTTCTTCCCCAACTCGCCGGTGCCTATCTGCAGCTTTTTTGTAAGCCTCTTTAGCTTCTTCCAAATCCTCTTTCAATATCTCATGCATGCACCTCAACTCCTCTATCATTTGTTCTGCTGCTGGTACTGCTAACTGCTCCTCTTGACCTGGGAATGCCCTTGGGTGCAAGCCATAGTTTGCCACAAATGGGGCTCTGCCCGTAGACACATGCATTGCATTATTATACGCAAACTCTGCTAGACTCAACTTCTCTAACCACCCGCTCTGCTGATAACCAGCATAACACCTCAGATATTGTTGTAGTGTTGCATTCGTTCTTTCAGCTTCCCCATTGGTTTGCGGGTGTCTCGCTGACGTGAGGCTTAGCTCCACATCTAGTAACTGCATTAACCTCTTCCAAAATTGTGATGTAAATTGGGCCCCTCTATCTGAAATGATTTGTGATGGCATACCATGCAACCTAAAAATATTATCTAAAAACATCTTTGCAGTTTCCTGTGCGGTCGGAATTTTGGTACATGGTATGAAATGTGCCATCTTGGTTAGCATGTCAACCACTACAAAGATCACTGTTTGCCTGTGCGATGACGGTAGATCCGTTATAAAATCCATAGACACCACATCCCAAGGCCTTCCCGGCGTGGGCATAGGTTGCAACAACCCTGCGGGAGCTGCTCTGGGTGCCTTGGCTCGTTGACATACTTCACAACCTCTTACATATTGTGTTACTTCCTCCCTCAACTTTGGCCACCAGAACTGCCGTGTGATCTGATACAGGGTCTTTTCTCTACCAAAATGTCCTGCAGTCGGGTTATCATGATGTTGCCTCAACACTTTACCTCTTAATTCACCTGCAGGTACATACAGCACCCCTCTCCTGTACAACAATCCATCTTTTTCTTTGAAACCTTCCTCTTCCCCTTTACCTTTTCTCAGTTCCTCCATTTTCTTTTGTGCAAACTCATCTGTTACTGTCAATTGCTGGAATTCCCTGCCGTCCACTACTACGGCTGCACACCCCCACTGATCCGATCTCAGCATTTCTCGCAACTTGGGAGGTGCTTCCCCTTCCATATACTCAGGTTTGCGCGATAGCGCGTCTGCACGAATGTTTTGATGCCCAGGTATGTACTCAATCCTAAAATTAAACCCAGCAAAAAACTCTGCCCACCTAATTTGCCTTTGGTTTAGCTGTCTAGCAGTTCTCCAATACTCTAAATTCTTATGATCTGTTTGTACCACCACCTGATGTGATGCCCCTTCCAAAAAATGTCTCCACACTTTAAAGGCAGTGTGCACAGCTAAAAGTTCCTTATCAAATATGGTGTAGTTTTGTTCTGATTGATTTAATTTTCTAGAGTAGAATGCACAGGGTCTCCAGTCCCCTTCCTTGTCCTGTTGCAGCAGAATGGCCCCAATAGCCCTGTCAGAGGCATCAGTTTCTACCTTTATACGCTTACTTGGATCTAGGTGCATAAGATATTTTTCTGAAGCAAACACCACCTTTAATTTATCAAAGGCCTTCTGTGCTTCCTCAGTCCATCTGAATGGCCCCTTGCCTCTTAGACAATCAGTTAGTGGCGCTGTGATTTTGGAGTAATTACCTATGAATTTACGATAGAAATTAGCAAATCCTAAAAACCTCTGTAGATCTTTCTTAGTTTTAGGTGCCTCCCATTCCACCACTGCCTGAACTTTACTGGGGTCCATGTGCACCCCTTTGTGGGAAATGCAATATCCCAGGAACTCCACCTTTTGTGTGTGGAATTTACACTTCTCTAACTTCACATATAACCTGTTGGTCCTCAATCTCTCTAACACCTGTGTGACATGTTTTACGTGTTCCTCCATACTTTCACTATATATTAAGAGGTCATCTAAATAAGAGACACAGAACTGATCCAGTATACCTGCTAAGACGTGATTGATGAAGGTTTGAAATACCCCTGAGCCATTTTGCAAGCCAAAAGGCATTACCAAGAATTCAAATGCACCATACTTAGTACAAAAACTGGTTTTCCAATCATCCCCTTCTCTGACCCTTATCAGATTATATGCTCCTCGTAGATCAAGCTTGGTAAAGACTTTGGCTGACCTTACTCTCTCTAAGAGGTCATCTATACGTGGCAGTGGGCACACACGAGGCTTCATTTGACTGTTAAGGATTCTGAAGTCACATACTAATCTTGGTGCCCCTTCCTCACCTTTCTTTTTGACAAAAAAGACAGGAGCACCCCCAGAGGCCGTAGACTCTCTAATAAAACCTCTCTGCAAATTCTTTTGCAGGAACTCCCTCAATGCTGCAGATTCTACTTCCGACATGGCATATATCTTGCTTGGTGGCAACTGTGCCCCAGGGACTAGATCTATCTTGCAATCATAGGGCCTATGTGGTGGAAGTTTATCTGCTTCTTTTTCACAAAAAACATCCTGATAAGCCATATATTGTGATGGAATCTCACTTTCATTCCCCATCAACTTCCCTTCTACCTCTGTTCCCATTACTTCCACAGACAAAGCAACGCCTTGCATCTCTTCCTTTCCCTGCATTTCCTCTTACCATGGAAGAGGTAGTAACTGGGAGGGGTCTGGCTGCTCCTAATTCCATGGGCTCTGGTCGCTCTCGTCCTGTCACGTTGCCCGCTCTGCTCTCTGTACTTTCGATATTATTTTCCCGCCACCGTGGTCTCCATTGTTCCTTCTTTTCACTAGCCCTCCGTTCCACGCGTAGGCTCAATTGCAGGCACGTTCGGACCAGAGAGTCCAAGGAACTAGGTTCTGGCATTTGGGCCAATTGGTCTAAAATCTCATCATTCAGTCCTTCCCTAAAAAGGGCTGCAACTGTTGGGGAATTCAGATCCCATTTTAATTTCTGCACCAGCAAACTAAAGTTGGACCAATAAACTCCCACAGTGTCTTTTCCTTGTCTCATTCTCAACAGCTGCCTAGCTGTGGTTGTTTCATGCGCAGGGTCTAAGAAAATTGTGTCTAGATACTGCAGAAAAATTTGTAGATTTCCTAGGGCGACATCCCTCCGAGATATGAGGGGTATAACACAGTCCTTAGCCCTCCCTTCCAAGAAATTAATCACATAAGCAACCTTCTCTTGCTCAGATTGAAATTCTTTATCCTTTATCTCAATTATGTAAGAAATTTCTGTCTTGAAAGCCATGTATTCAGAGCTTTCTCCCTTGAAGCTACGTGGACGTACAGTAAATGTTTGACTCACTCTATCTCCACACGTCGATTGCAGCATGGTTCTATGTTCTCCCAGTGCTGCCGATAGTACGTCGACTTGACTTTTCAACTGTAAGTTCTGTTGCCATAAGTCCTGTAATGTTAGCTGGAGCGCGGGGGTTTCTCCTTGCCCAACTGGCGCCACAGCTCCATCCATTTTGGTTTCTCCTTCTTTACTTATAGTGAAGAGGCGCAGAGCAGAAGGTATTCTGTCAGGACTGGTCGTTGTCCTCTTCAGATCACCACACAAACGCTTCTTGTTCTTTTATAAAACTTTTTATTGCGTATTAACAAAACATTCTTATAAACAGTTCTTAACTATTATTCCTCAGAGTCACTTCTTTCAGATACCTTCTGAGCTCTGCTTCTCCATGACCAGCCACTCTCAAAATGGCGAAGGCGCCTTTCCCTTCGCTTTCCCGCTCTTTTTTCTAACCTCCTGGCTAGAGCTGGCCTGTATCTCCTCTCCTCCGAATCTGAGCTAGAACTTAACCCTTGCCTTTCCTGTGAACAACCGGTCCCTCCCTGTTGTTCCTCTTGCTCCCTTCTATTAGATTCACTGCTCTCCTCCCCCCCTTGGGGAATGCTTTCTCCCTCTGATAAACTGAAAAGCTCTAATTCTTCCCTGACACTGGGCGTGTGGCTTCTTGAAGGTGGCTTGTGCAAGAGCCCAAAGGTGTAACTTCCCTGCCCTCTCTGCCATCCCTAACGTGAATCTGGGCTGCAACATTTAATTAGCTGGGTAGGTGGGAAGGGGTGCCTTCCAGAGGCTGGTATGATGCTGCTTTGGGTGGATGAGGTGGGGTCGTTGCCAAAGTTCAAGGACACATTTCAGTTGGCCCAAAGCCCAGCAGTTGGAGGCGCAGGGAATTGTAGTCTGACAGTATCTAGGGGGCCCTGGATCTCCATCCTGGTATTTTTCCCCCTTAAAAAAAAAAGCAAGCATGTTTTTCATTCAAAACTATCCTTTCAGTCCTTTTGCAGCTATGTTTCAGAAAAAAAGACAATAAAAAACTCATTTGATTTTAATAGACTCGGATTTCTTTTACCAGGCGTACATAATCCCAAAGGCCAAATTCACACCATGCATTTAAACCACCATGATATCACATTAAATAGTCAAAAGCATTCAAATAATTATGGGACCTGTAGTTTGGCCAGGGTGCCTCTTCCCTTTCTCAGAGCTACAATTCCCAGAAATCCCTGTGAAGATGGATCGATAGTTAGACTTCTCTGGGATGCTTTATTTGATATTCCTGCATTGCAGGGGGTTGGACTAGATGGCCTTTGGGGTCCCTCCTTCCGGCTCTGTGGTTCTGTGAAGTGCCAAGACCCTGTTGAGTCAGCCGTCTCCCTCTTCTCTCCCACAGGCCGTCTGGCCATCTGGTACGGAATGTATTGCTAAGTACAACTTCCATGGCACGGCGGATCAAGACCTCCCGTTCAGCAAAGGGGATGTCCTCACCATTATCTCTGTCACCAAGGTAACCTAGCCGTCTCGGGTACCAGGGAGAAATCAGAAGTTGGGGGAGTGGGGGTGCTCATTTTTCTCGCCCATCAGCAAAGCTGGCTAGTTCCTTTATTGGAGGCAGTAGACCTCTGAAAATGGGTTGCTGGAATCACAAGCGGGGAGAGTTGCTGTTGCTCTAGGGCAGGAGTTGGCAAGGTTTACCTCGCCTGGGCCAGTTCACTCCAGCAGAGATCCCTCCGTGGGCTGGATTGCGCTCGCGCATGAGAGCCTGCGATTTCCAGCATCTGCGCCTACGCAGATGCGATTTCCGGCATCTGCGCATGCACAGACGCAATTTCCGACGCTGTGGAAGCGAGTCCCTGCACTGCACTGCGCTGTGCCAGTTTAGCACAGTGCGCAGGGACTCACTGAGTGGGCAGCTTGTGGGCCAGTAAACAACGCCTGTGGGCCGCTTGTGGCCCATGGGCCTTAGGTTGCCTACCCCTGCTCTCGGGTCCCGCTTTGGGCTCCCCCTTGGGGCTTGGCCACCGTGGCAACAGAATTCTGGGCTGGATGGGCCCCTTCTAAGGATGGGGCAGAGGAGAGCCCAAATGGAAAGTCTTTGACCGAATGCAGCATTTGGCGACCCACTAGCAATAAAACTTAGGCTTGGGCGATGCATCAATACATCCACCCAGGATTGGTTTGAGGGCCAGAGCATGATGGAGCAGTATATCGCAGGTGAAACTGCTGCTGCTCCTGACTCCCTGTGCTCTGGTCCTCAAACCGAGGGAGGAATGAGCCACAAGGCGCCAAGGCCAATATAGCTTGTTCCTCCCTCTGCTTTTCAACCTTGCAATGTATCGCAATATCACGGTGTTTGGCTGGTGATACATCACGTTGTTGAAAAACTGATATCGCCCCTCCCTATTCCACAATTCAAGAAGGACACTGACAAACTGGAACGTGTCCAGAGGAGGGCAACCAAAATGGTCAAAGGCCTGGAAACGATGCCTTATGAGGAATGGCTAAGAGAGCTGGGCATGTTTAGCCTGGAGAAGAGGAGGTTAAGGGGTGATATGATAGCCATGTTCAAATATATAAAAGGATGTCACATAGAGGAGGGAAAAAGGTTGTTTTCTGCTGCTCCAGAGAAGCGGACACGGAGCAATGGATCCAAACTACAAGAAAGAAGATTCCACCTAAACATTAGGAAGAACTTCCTGACAGTAAGAGCTGTTTGACAGTGGAATTTGCTGCCAAGGAGTGTGGTGGAGTCTCCTACTTTGGAGGTCTTTAAGCAGAGGCTTGACAACCATATGTCAGGAGTGCTCTGATGGTGTTTCCTGCTTGGCAGGGGGTTGGACTCGAAGGCCCTTGTGGTCTCTTCCAACTCTATGATTCTATGATTCTATGATTCTATGATTCTATTCATGGGCACTAGAAATTGCTTCCAGTGTCGGAGGCAATATGTCTCTGAATGCCAGTGGCCAGGGAATCACAGGTGGAGAGCGTTGCTGCCCTCATACCTTGCTTGTGGGCTTCTCATACGTGTCTGGTTGGACCCTGTCACAACCAGATCCTGGACGAGATGGAGGTATTTGTTTGGCTCCAAGAGAGCTCTTCACATGATGCTAATGTGCTACTATCCGCAAGATCCAGGCATTTCCTTCTGCGGCTGTGATCTTCCTTCCCTCCCTAGCGACCTGAAAAGGGGCAGGGAAAGCAATATGTTTTAATTGATGTGAGCGTTATTTAAAGTTCTCCAAGAGTAAGACACTTGGTCAGGTCCCAGGGAGAGGATTTGCAGACTGAGCCACTGTATTTGTGAGAAGAGGCTAAACATTGGCAGAGTGTCGAGCTGCCTGGTGGCTGTGAATTTCGAGAGGACAGAGGGGGGGACATGAAGCCCATCAGGGGCAGAAGCCGAGACTGTAAACCATCCGTTATAGCCCACGATGGAGGAAAGAGATTCTGTATGTTTACATACTGTGCAATTTCCACAAGTGCAGCACAAAAACAGCACTGATTTCTGGTCATAGATTTTTATATGGTTTTAATTGTATTATGTATAAGTCGTCGTCTTCTTTTAAATGAACAACAGCATATAGATATATTCAGTGCCTTTTTCCTGGAGGTGCTCAAGGATACACAGTACCGGCACCATTATTTCCTAGAAGAAAAACGCTGGATGTATTCATTGCATGCATCCATCTGAGGAGACGATGGAGGAGTCCACCTTTGGGGGTGTTGGAAAGTCGCTAGAATTGCTGGGATTGTTGCTTTTCAGGGGGTTGGTCTAGATGACATTTGGTGGTCCCTGCCAGCTCCACGATTCTATGCTCACAATTGCTTTCCCTTGCCAGGATCCCAACTGGTACAAAGCGAAGAACAAAGTGGGCCGCGAGGGGATCATCCCGGCCAACTATGTGCAGAAGCGGGAAGGGGTGAAAGCCGGAACCAAGCTCAGCCTGATGCCGTGAGTCCGGGCAGACGGGAGACGCCTGCTGAGCCGAGCTTTGCGCACAGCTCTGGGAGGAGGGCGTGGGCAGGTGGCTGGATCAGCCTTTCCCAACCCGGTGCCCTCCAGGTGTTGTGGACTCCCAGCTCCCATCAGTCCCATCAGCGTCATGGGAGTTGTAATCTAGCAACATCTTGAGAGCACCAGGATATTGGGGGGGGGGGTTCTAGACTGGGGCATCTGGCCTCAATTGGGATTCCAATTCCCATCAGCTCCAGCCAGTGTGGCCAGTAGACAGGCATCACGGGAGCTGGAGGGCGCTCGGTTGGAGAGGCCTGGCCTAGATGAACACAAGGGCCTTTGGGGAAAGGTGTGCCAGCCAGAACTCATTCAGTACATGCAGATTCTTCTCCCTTCCCTATTCTCCTCTCAGCTGCTTTGCAAGTTAGGCTGTGCCAAGAAGAAGCCCACCCAGAGGGCAGCATGACTTGAGTGGGCGTCTGAATGCAGATATACTAGCATAGTTCTCTGTCTCAGTCTGTGACACCGCGCCGACCCTTAGCTCCCCCCAGTAAGCACCCCCACACTTCCTGCCTCTTTCGCCCATGCTCCCCATAGCTCAGGTTCGATCCTCAGTGACTTCTCTAGGTGGGGCTGGAGGAGAATGCTGCCTGAAACTCTGCAGAGTCGCTGCCAGTCAGTGCAGGAGATCCTGCGCTAGATGGACTAGTGGTCTGTGCTTGCAGGAGAAGTGCCATGGCCTGGGGGGTGCAGCCCTTAGGGTTGAGTTGTGCAGGCCATGGACACCCTCGAGGTTGACCACAGATCAGTGCATTCCGCAATAAGGGAAAGGCTGCCGTTTTCCAGGATTTCAATTAGCAGAACAGTGCATTCTTCAGAGGCCTGAGACCGGATCCTGCCTGTGGGCTTCCCCTTGGGCCATCTGTGTGGCCGCTGTGAGAACAAGATGCTGGACTAGGTGGGCCTTTGGCCTGATCCAGCAGGGCTCTTCTTATGGAGGCCTCTTGTGATAGCAGAGCCTCCATGTCCAGGGACAGTCTATCCCTGAATACCAGATAAGGTGGAACAACATTTGGAGAATGCTTTCGCACTCGGGTCCTGCTTCTGGGTGGCTTCTGTGAGAACAGGATGCTGGGCTAGGTGGGCTAATGGCCTGATCCAGCAGGTGCTTTGCATGTTCTTACGACGCGCAAGACCTGATCCGTGACAAACGACAGGAAGACTCCCAGGGGTGCTGGCACACAACAGACCTGATTCTTTCTCTGTGAAGGCTCTCTGCGCATGTGCAGAATCAACAGGCCAATAAATAGAACCATACAGATACAGATGTAGTTACAGATATGACAATGTATTAGCTTGGGGATCAATTCCTAGCTGTTGGAGGCTGTATGATGCAACCTTCCTTCCTTCAGTGTGGGCATTACAGACCAGAAGGCATTGCATCTTCCTAATGGTGCTAGCACAGTGGTGGGAACTTGGAGCCCTAAGAGCCAGTGGTTAGAGTGTAGGACTAGGACGTGGGAGAGACCAGGGTTCGAATCCCCCCGCCCAGCCATGAAGCTCACCTGGGCAAGCTTGGCCCAGTCGCTGCCTCTCAGCCTGACCTACATCAAAGGGTTGTTGTGGGGATTCCAGCAGGGAGAAGAGCCATGCGCACCGCTTGAGCTCCTTGGAGAAGCAGGGATATAAATGCAATAAAGAAATAGTAAATATAAACAAACAAATAAACCTGGGCTGGGTGTACAGGTAAATCAACCGCCTTTAAATCTCTAGGCTGTCCCATGGAAGTGTTAGAAAAATGGCTGGCCATGTTTCCTGTGTTGTCTGGTGGGGGGAGGGGTTAGACTGAGTGGCCCTTTGGGTCCCTTCCAGACCTACAGTTCTATGGTCCTGTGGTTACGAGGTCCAGTTCTGAGGGCCTTCTGGTGGTTCCCTCATTGCGAGAAGCAAAGCTACCCGGAACCAGGCAGAGGGCCTTATCGGTAGTGGCACCCGCCCTGTGGAACGCCCTCCCACCAGATGTCCAAGAGATAAACAACTACCTGACATTTAGAAGTCATCTGAAGGCAGCCCTGTTCAGGGAAGCTTTTAATGTGTGACATTTTAATGTATTTTTAATCTTTGTTGGAAGCTGCCCGGAGTGGCTGGAGAAACCCAGCCAGATGGGTGGGGTACAAATAAATTATTATTATTATTATTATTATTATTATTATTATTATTATTATTATTATTATTATTATTATTACTATTACTATGTGGGCTTCGTGGAGACTGCCGTGGTCACTCTTTCTTCCTTCCCTCTCTCTCCATCTCTCCTTCCCTCCTCCTCTCCCACCCCCAGCTGGTTCCATGGGAAGATCACGCGGGAGCAGGCAGAGAGGCTCCTCTACCCTCCGGAGACGGGCCTCTTCCTGGTCCGCGAGAGCACCAACTACCCCGGGGACTACACGCTGTGCGTCAGCTGCGAGGGGAAGGTGGAGCACTACCGGATCATCTACTCCTCCAGCAAACTCAGCATCGACGAGGAAGTCTACTTTGAGAACCTCATGCAGCTGGTGGAGGTGAGGCTTCAGCAAGGGGGGCAGCAGGAGCAGGGCCAAGTCGGGCAGAGCTGCAGAATCGCTTTCCCGGTGCCGGCGTCCCTTTGGGACGGAGCAACAGCGAGTTTCAGGCAGCAAACGCCTGCGTGCTTCAGCCCTGCCTCAGAGCGGCCTCGTGGTCCAAAGGTGGGCCTGCCATTGTGATCATTTATTCAGCCATTATGCAAGCACGTCAAAGTGCACTGTGGTGGGAAGGTAAACGGCGTTTCTGTGCACTGCTCTGGTTTGCCAGAAGCGGCATAGCCATGCTGGCCACATGACCCGGAAGCTGTACGCCGGCTCCCTCGGCCAGTAAAGCGAGATGAGCGCCGCAACCCCAGAGTCGGTCACGACTGAACCTAATGGTCAGGGGTCCCTTTACCTTTACTACCGTAGTTATGCAGTGGCAGGGAACAAATCATACAGAATCTGTCATAAGGAATAGACGGGAAGCCTGTTCGATAGAAAAAGACCTCTTTTGTTTTATGTTTTGAAAGTTATTAATTGATGTATTAATTCTCTTCTTTTTGCTTTGGCGGTGATGGAATTTTTATTTTCTTTTTCTGTATGGTGTGTTAATGTGAGTGGTATCAATAAAATCTAAATAATAATAATAATAAAATCAAGAGTGCTGTGCCCCTGAGCTGCCACCCTTTGTGCCAGCATGAGGGAGTTGGGCTGTTGCTAGATGCGTTGCCAGATCAGCGGGGGGCCCTGCCCTCCACCTAGGGTTGCTCAGCGGTCACAGCCTGCAAAGCTCAGACTTGTGGAGGGTTTCCTGTTTCTTGCAGAGGCAGGAAGATGCTCTGAGCAATTCCGAAAGTGCCCTACTTGCAGAGCAGGTGTGGGGCCCAGCCAGGGTGTGGGTGTGTGTGGAGAGGACTATGTGCTTACTGGGATGGGGGGAAGAAACAGAGGAGTCAGGGGCCCTCCTTCCAAATAAGTGAGCCCATGTGAAACGCCTCTTCCCCCTCTCACAACAACAGAGGAGGACACCCCCACAAACTGCTCTCCTGGGGTAAGAATACTGCAGAACCCACAGAATGTAGGGCGGTGGGCCACTGTCAACCTCCTACTGCCCCCTTGTGGGGGGATGCCGCCACTGCAACCAGGCTAGATGTGCAACAGACCTTTGAAGAATATTATTATTATTATTATTATTATTATTATTATTATTATTATTATTATTACTACCCCACCCATCTGGCTGAGATATACAGTGGTTCCTTGGTTTAAGAACAGTCTGGTTTAAGAATGATTTGGTTTACAAACTCTGCAAAACCGGAAATAGTGTCTTGGTTTGAGAACTTTACCTCGGTCTAAGAATGGAATCTGAACGGTGGAAGGGCGCCGGCGGCGGGAGGCCACATTAGGGAAAGCGCACCTCGGTTTAAGAACAGTTTTGATTTAAGAACGGACGTCCAGAACGGATTAAGTTCGTAAACCAGGGTACCACTGTGTGTGTGTGTGTGTGTGTGTGTGTGTGTGTGTGTGTATTCCATTCAGCCTCTCTCAAATAGAATAGACTTAATTATTTTTATTATCAGGGCCCACTGTTAGGGTAACTGTAAAGCACGAGTAACATCAACTTTCAATAATAAAACTACAGTAATGTAAGTCGTAATAAAGCAGAATATCAGTACAATCAGCACTCTAAAAACAAAAGAAGCTCAAGGCCGCGTGATGCCTGCTCTGCCTTAGCACGAAGTCAGTTGTTTTGTGTGGCAGGACCCAGACTTTGGAACTCCCTGCCTCTTGAGATCAAGCAGGCGCCTTCCCTGGACTCTTTTTCGGCTCCTGCTGAAAACATTCTTGTTTAGCTGAGCCCACCCAGATGCTTAGAAATGCTGGTGTGAATTTTAATCTGTTTTCGTATTTTAACCTTTTGTATATTTAAGTTTTTCCCCCTTGATTTTCTTTTTTTAATCTTTTTGCAAAACTCTTTGAGGGTTTTGTTTTGCTTTACAATCAAGTGGTGTATAAATGTTAATAAATAAAAAGACCAAGAAGGCGTCTTTCTCCATGGAAATGCTGGAGGAGAGTAGCTCCTGTCTCTTTCTGCACACAAAGCAATGCTCCTCTGCTGAGCTGCAGCCCCGTCTCAAAAGGGATTCTGCCAGGCCTCAAAACTCCCAGCCCTCCAGGACCTGGAGAAGAGCCAGCGCCTACATCTTTTCCCCATTATTATTATTTATATCCCACCGTTTTCCCAGACATGTATTCAAGGCGGTTTACAGATAAAATAGAATCAGCTAAAAACAGGGGCACCAGTCATTAAAAAACAATAGAATTAAAACACTCTATCATATGATGTATTAAAACATTCAGGTAACTATAATAAAAACATCACCGCACCAGCCTTTTCCAGACAAACAGTCAGTTCCCAAAAGCCTGTCGGAACAAGGGATTCTTCAGCTGATGTCAGAAGCACAGCAAAAAGGGAGCCAGTCTGGCTTCTCTAGGAGGGAGTTCCAAAGACAGAGATTCTACCCCAAACTCCTTCCCACCTTTGTCCAGCTTCCATGTTTTTGCCTTTGGGCTTCTCCTCTCTCTTATCCCCCCCCCTTTCCTATCCCAAAAAACCTTGTGACACCTCTCTGGAAGACCGACCTGTCCAGGGCCGCATTTGCTTCAGAGACTTCCAGCGCAAGAAATCTGGCCACAAGATTGCTTGCTGATTTTCCTGCATGCAACTTGCAGAGTGTTCCTTTGGGACTGTGGTGGCTGTTGGAAAGCAGCGTGGGGACAGGGGGACGGACAATGGCAAGCTGCCAGTTCTAGTTTTGCCACCCTCCTCCGCCTCCTGGGTGAGTTCTGCAGAAGGGGGGGAGGGCAGCCAACAGGCAGGGACCGCTGACTTCAGGTGAGAAGGCAAGTGGGGGCAGCAGAGGTAATAATAATAATAATAATAATAATAATAATAATAATAATAATAATTTATTATTTATACCCCGCCCATCTGGCTGGGTTTCCCCAGCCACTCTGGGCGGCTTCCAACAGAACACTAAAATACGATAACCTATTAAACATTAAAAGCTTCCCTAAAGAGGGCTGCCTTCAGAGGTCTTCTAAAAGTTTGGTAGTTATTTTTCTCTTTGACATCTGGTGGGCAGGCGTTCCACAGGGCGGGTGCCACTACCGAGAAGGCCCTCTGCTTGGTTCCCTGTAACTTGGCTTCTCGCAGGGAGGGAACTGCCAGAAGGTCCTCAGTGCTGGACCTCAGCGTCCAGGCAGAAGGATGGGGGTGGAGACGCTCCTTCAGGTTGGTGCTGTTGCTGCTGCCCGCTTGCCCTCAAGTGCCAGCCTTGGCTGCTCTGGCAGTCATTTTCCGGGCCAGGAGTCACTCGACTCCGATATGGCAGCTCTGGAGTTGTGACAGGAGGTTGCACGAAGGGGCTGCAGCCGGGTGGTGGAACATGTGCTTTTCTTTTTTCTTTTTTGAATTTGCATTTTATTTATTTGTTAACATTCTTACATTACATCTGTAAGCGTTGTCATATTGCATTACAGGACTTACTACAATATAATTTCCAACATGTATACATAAATTATATACAAATTTTGTATACCTAGAAAGATAATGAAACAAACAAACAAACAAAAAATCAAAGAGAAAAAACAAAAACAATTCCCCCCCCAAATCATATACATACCAACACTCTAGACTTCCTGTCTTTCCTGTTGTATATTCCTTTTTTACAAATGAATGTACTCTTGTTATTGTATATTTCTTTAGGTAAGGGTAAGCGTAAAGGTAAAGGGACCCCTGACCATTAGGTCCAGTTGCGGACAACTCTGGGGTTGCAGCGCTCATCTCGCTTTATTGGCCGAGGGAGCCAGCGTACAGCTTCCGGGTCATGTGGCCAGCATGACTAAGCTGCTTCTGGGGAACCAGAGCAGCGCATGGAAATGCCATTTACCTTCCCGCCGGAGCGGTACCTATTTATCTACTTGTACTTTGACGTGCTTTCGAACTGCTAGGTTGGCAGGAGCAGGGACCGATCAATGGGAGCTCACCCCGTCGCAGGGATTCGAACTGCTGACCTTCTGATCGGCAGGCCCTAGGCTCTGTGGTTTAACCCACAGCGCCACCCACATCCCTGTATACCTCTTTACGTATTAATACATTCCTATACCAATATGTGCTCTTAGTCTTATTTTGGAGCATGTGCCTTTCAGATAGTCAGAGCGGCACTTTCCTGGGTTTCAGCAGTTCCGTTCGCCACGGCGAGTCCAATCCCACCTCTTGGCGAGCATGTCAAGGGGGCCAGTCCTCCTTTGCAGAGGTGCTCAGGGCTGGTGCTCAGTAAGGGACTGGTGGATGCCCCATGAGAAGGCGTTCAGGGTGTCTTCGAGAAGCAGCACCCAAGCCAGCCTGCTCCTCTGGGTGGGAAAGGGGCATCCGGGTGCTGGACTCTGGTTTGATCTGACGTTCTCTCCCCCCTGTCCCCCCTCCACTTGGCAGCACTACACCTCGGATCCTGACGGGCTCTGCACTCGCCTCATCAAGCCAAAGGTCATGGAGGGCACGGTGGCTGCTCAGGACGAGTTCTCACGCGGTGAGCATGGTGCCAGGATTGGGCAGACCCTTTGGTTGGGCTGGGCTCCCGTGGGAGTTGGCACACGGCTTATTTATTTTTATTATTGGTTGTTAGCCGCCCTGAGCCTGGTCTTGGCTGGGGAGGGCGGGGTATAAATTATTATTATTATTATTATTATTATTATTATTATTATTATTATTATTATTTTTTGACTTCCTCTCCCTTTCTGTATCTCTGCCCTCTTCCAGGCGGGTGGTCCCTCAACATGAAGGACTTGAAACTGCTGCAGATCATCGGGAAAGGGGAGTTTGGAGGTGAGTTGGGCAGTGATGGCAAGTGATGGCGCAGGGAGATCTTTCTTCTCCTGCAGCTGGGGAAGTCAGGCCCCTCCATGGCTCTGTTAAGGGTCATGGTCAAAGTTAATGGATATCCCATGAAGCTGAATGCTCAAGGATTTGGGACAGATAAAGGACTTCTTTATGCAGCGCATAGTTAAACTACCAAACTCCCTTTTGCAGGAAACAGTGATGGCCAACAACCTACAGGTGGCTTTAAAAGATTAGGCAGATTTCATGGGGGAGAGGGCTATTGATGGCTACTAGCCATGATGTCTGTGCTCTGCTTCTACGGCCAGAGCCAGCAATGCTCCTGGATACCAGTTGCTGGAAGCCATAGGGAGAAGAGGGCTTGTGTTCGAATCCCGCTTGCTGGTCTCCTGCAGGCATCTGGTTGGCCAGTGTGAGAAGATGATGCTGGACTACATTGGCCATGGGCCTGATCCAGCCGGTTGTTCTCCTGAGCCAGGCTCAGCTAAGAACCTCGGAAGCTCATGAGGGCCCACTTCAGACGCTAAAGGTCCCCTGTTCAGTCCACACTAGCCTCTCCAGGTGGGAAGGTCCCCTTGCTTCTAGTCAGGGTAAATACTCTTGCTAGAAGCTCGGTTTGCCCTCACCGGTTCTGGAAGGCTCCTATAGAAGAGTCCCGTACGCACAGAGACTTTGCGCTTGCCCGTTAGGGGAAATAGGACGCCCCAAACATATATATTTTTAGATGTCCTTTTTATGTTGAGATCCGTAGAGCCACCATTGATCCTTTGCTGAAGAGGCTCGTCGAACTTTCAGACAAGTCTAAACGTAATTCTCTCCTCTTAGGCAAAGATCACAAGACGACCTGGCTGGTAGCCAGATTCTGCGCCCAGATTTCTAGGCACAGATCATCCTCTAGAACAAAATACCTCACTAGGGAAATGCTGAAATCGCCCTTTGGGGCGCCTCAGCGTCAATTTTTTTTTTTTTATGGTAGCCCAAATCTCAGTTGTACGGGTGTACAGTGGTACCTCGGGTTACATACGCTTCAGGTTACAGACTCCGCTAACCCAGGAATATTACCTCGGGTTAAGAACTTTGCTTCAGGATGAGAACAGAAATCATGCTCTGGCGGCGCTGCGGCAGCAGGAGGCCCCATTAGCTAAAGTGGTGCTTCAGGCTAAGAACAGTTTCAGGTTAAGAACAGACCTCCGGAACGAATTAAGTACTTAACCCGAGGTACCACTGTATGTATATATCTCAATTTTAACTCATGAGCTATTGCTGCATTCTGCTCCGATTGTATATTTTATCTTTATGAACGCTGTTTTTATTGTGTTATGTTACGTGAGCTGGTCTTGGACCGTAATAAATTATCTATCCATCTAGTCAGGGTAAAACCACCTTGAGCCAAGGTGATTTGACTCCGTGTGAGGCACCCTTCCTATGTTCCTCCCTTAACGAAAAGGGCTGTGGACTGGTGTTCTCTCCCTGGACATAAGCTATGTGACAGCCAATGGTCCTCCCCCTCCTGTAGCTTCCAGCAACTGCTATTCAGAAGCATTTAGTACTTCTGAGTGTGGAGAGCACAGCATAGCCATCCTGACCAGGAGCCATTGACAGCCTTCTCCTCCACCAAGAATTTGTCCAATTCCCTTTTAAAGGCATCTAGGTTAGTGACCATCCCTGTCTCATGTGGGAGGGAGTTCCACTGTTTAACTCCGTGCTGCGCGAAGAAGCCCTTTTATCTGCCCAAACCTCAGCTTCGAGGAGAAGAGAGGGCGGCTTAATGGCCTGAGCTGTGAGCCTCTCCGAGGGCACCTGGCTGCTGTTTCCTGGAAGCAGGGTGCTGGGTTCAAGGGACCTTGACCTGTGCTCGTGTCTCCCAGCCCTGCGCCCCCCCTTCAGATTGCCCTTCTTCTTTCCAGATGTGATGCTGGGCGACTACCATGGGAACAAAGTGGCCGTGAAGTGCATCAAGAACGACGCCACCGCCCAGGCCTTCCTGGCCGAGGCCTCGGTGATGACGTGAGTGCTGGCGGGGGGGGGGGGGGCGGGCAAGTCCAACAATATCTGCAGGGCGCCAGCTTGACACGGAGGTTTGCCCAAGGAAGTGAGATTGATAGCACTGAGGATGGAGGCAAAAGCCCGTCAGTAGGTCCGCATGGGATTTCTCCCAGAGTAAGCACCTGGGTTGCTTAAGAGTTGGGAGAAGGGTGCTGGGCCCCATGACGGACTGGGCTTCAGGGCTCCAGTCTGACATCCGCATGACTGAACCGGGGCCACAGCTCAGCACCTGCTGTGCCTGCAGAAGATCCCAGGTTCAGTCCACGATGGCATCTCCAAATAGAGATGGGAAAGACTCGCACCTGAAGCCCCCGAGGAACTGCCGCCAGGCCTTGTTGGGAGCTCTGAGCTAGCTGGACCAGGGGCCTAACTCTGGTCTAGGGCATAATAATAATAATAATAATAATAATAATAATAATAATAATAATATATTATTTATACCCCGCCCATCTGGCTGGGTTTCCCCAGCCACTCTGGGCGGCTTCCAACAAAACACTAAAATACAATAACCTATTAAACATTAAAAGCTTCCCTAAACAGGGCTGCCTTCAGATGTCTTCTAAAAGTTTGGTAGATATTTTTCTCTTTGACATCTGGTGGGAGGGCGTTCCGCAGGGCGGGTGCCACTGCTGAGAAGGCCCTCTGCCTAGTTCTCTGTAACTTGGCTTCTCGCAGTGAGGGAACCGCCAGAAGGCCCTCGGAGCTGGACCTCAGTGTCCGGGCAGAACTATGGGGGTGGAGATGCTCCTTTAGGTATACTGGACCGAGGCCGTTTAGGGCTTTAAGGGTCAACACCAACACTTTGAATTGTGCTCAGAAATGCACTGTCCTTCCTGACATTCTTCTGAGAGATGAGTGTAAGGAGGCTTCCCTGGGGTATCCAAGGCCCCCCAACACTTGGGCCCTTGGATGTCAGCAGTGTCCCTGCTGTGTCACCAGTCATTTATTTAGTTATTAAATTCATATGTCGTACTTCATATGAGGATCTCGGGGCGTTTCACAACACAAAAATACATGATAAAAGCACAAAATAAATAGAACGAAACGAAACAAACCCCCTCCCACAAACACATTTAAAAGGCTGTTGGAATAACAATCGGCCAAAGGCCTGGTTGAAGAGGAACATTTTCACCTGGCGCCTTAAGGTGTGAAATGGAGGTGCCAGCCAAACTGCCCTGGGGAGAGCGTTCCACAGAATGTGGTGACTGGGCCAAGGCCACATAGTAAGCTTCATAGCTGAGCGGGGTGGGGATTTGAACCCTGGTCTGAAGGGCTCCTAGACTGACACTCGTACAACTACACTGCGCTGCCTCTGATACCAGCCAGTGGCCTGTGGATGACACCTTCTCTTCCCTCCCTCCCCGGCCAATCTCATTGCAGGCAGCTCCGGCACAGCAACCTGGTTCAGATGCTGGGGGTGATTGTGGAGGAGAAGGGCGGCCTCTACCTCGTCACAGAGTACATGGCAAAGGTAAGGGGCTGGTGCTGCCCTGGGGGCTTCCTGGTGCTGCTGGCCAGGGGTGCTCAAAAGGCTTGGCCACCCTACCAGGCAGTTTTCAGCAGCTGGGCAGGACCTACGGCCAGACCGTGGCCTGGTCAAAGGGGGTGGGGGCACGACTGCTGTATAAAAACATGGTGAACTGAATTTTTATTTTTTAAAATAATTTTTATTAGTTTTTCAACATATCATTTTCAACAGTAATTAAACATACTTTCATATCTTATACCATTTTTTTTTTACTTCCATCAATCACATCTGAAAATTTTCCAATCTATTCACTAAATATACATTTCTTACTTCCACAATTACATTTAATTCATAACTAATATCTCTATTCTTTCTCTACTTTGCAATGCTTCATACATTTCCCCTTACAAAACTTCTTGTAGTCCTACTAGCGTAATTAGTTGATTACAGTTGCTCTTCAAATAGTTTGTATATTTCTTCCAATCTTCTGTAAACCCGCAGGTTTCGAGTCCTTCCTGTCATTTTGTCTAATTCTGCATAGTCCATTAATTTTGTCTGCCATTCTCCTTTCATCGGAATTTCTTCTTGTTTTCATTTCTGGGCTATCAATACTCTTGCTGCAATTGTTGCATATAAAAACAATTTAACATCTTGCCTATTAATATCTTCGCCGATAATACCGAGTGTGTAACAACTTTTAAAGGCTTTAGAAATTGCCCAACTCCTTAGCCAAAGACCACCCAAAAGTATCATACCAGGTCACAGAAAGAGGCTTTCTGCAACAGAAAGTTGAGAATGTGACTTGATTCCTGTCTGTCAATATACCTACCTGGGCCATTCTTTTGAAACGTTATATACCATAAAGGCCGATCCCATTCATACTCAGAAGATGATCTTTGTAACAGATACTTGCCATAACAGTTTTGCAGTGGGTTAGCCCATTCATTCCAAAAGGTTTGTCTGTTTACAGGATTGGAAAGGATTTGCAAGTGAAAAGAACTATTGGGAAGGGTTTCCCAAGATGCTTCCTTCTTCTGCAAAGAAAATATCCGGGGCTATTAAGAAGGCCAAGATGGTTTTGGGATGGTTCTGTGTACTCAGATAAAGTGTCTTTTTTCAGGGAATATTTCCTAATTTTGAAGGGTGAAGGATTGGGTTTTTGGGGGAGGGTCTCCTATGTATGCACCTTAAAATTTGTGTAACAAAAGAGGCCTTGGTGACTAAGGAGAGGGAGAGAGAGAGAGAGAGAGAGAGAGAGAGAGAGAGAGCGCGCTGGCTGGTGAGGCTAGAAATGGGCTGAGAGTTGCACTCCATACTTGACCCCCAACCCTGTTTGTGACATTAACCCTTCTCTTCCCACTTCTCTTTGTCTGCAGGGAAGTTTAGTCGATTACCTTCGCTCCCGAGGGAGGTCTGTGCTAGGGGGAGAATGTCTGCTGAAGTTCTCCTTGTAAGTATGGCGCGGGCGAGACAAGGCCACACACCCACCTGGCAGGATCTGTGCCTGCACAAAACAACAATTAGAACTTGTTCGTGTGTAGACAGATGGATCAATAGACAGAGACAGAGAGATGTTTGCAACAGCCACCAGCCATTGCAATTTGGGTGCCAAGTACAAACATATGCAAACATCACTAAGCAGATAAAGTTGCCAAAAGCTAAATGTAAAGTCACACAGTTTAAAAATCAAGAGAGGATCGTTGTGGGTCAACCGTTTTATTCTATTGGCAGTTGTTGAACTGTTGCTGTCTTTTCAGTCACCAGTTTGTCTTGATCCGCAAGGAGAAAAGTCACATTCTGGATGAGATGGCGGCAGCAGATTGATTATGTAAATGTCTGCACAGAGGGCAGATCGGCAGCGCATAAAACCATGTGTCAGCGTTATCGTCTTCGCATGGACATGCATGATTTTGGAATAAGACCCCCTTTAAAACTCGGCTGGAGGAGGCATGTTCAGCCACACCCTCAAGAAAACTCTCTTGTGACCTAGCCAGCCGGGTCATTACCTAGCCCCACCCCAATGGGACAACTTTGATGGGTGGATGGGGCAGCCCGCCTGTCAGTCACATGGAGCCCTCATAACATCACATGGTTGGCAGGTGGGTTGACATGTCCACCCACCAACGCCCCTTGCGCAGCACTTCCCTAAGCACCCGACAGCTGAGTGCTTCGTGGGCACCACTTGCAACGTCAGATGTGAGCATGGTTTGGGGGAAACAGCCTTGCCAACCAAATAAGAACCCTGGCCAGGCCAGTTTGAGCTTGTGGGCTGGTTGTTCCTCATCCCTGTTGTACATTTTTGGCATCTGGCTAGCCAGAAAAAATTGTTAGTATACTTTTCAGATAATGTTTTGCCTTTTTTGCAGCTCTGCATTCTCTTATTGCATTCTGTGGCCCACCTTGAATACCTGTTGAGGCTTAAATCCATGCATTTTAATCAATTGCCCACAGCATTATACGATGCCAGACACTGGTTTTAAAATTACAGGGAAGAGCCACAGCTCAGTGATCAAGTTCAAGTATTCCATGCAGAGAGCACCGGGTTCAGACCCAATGGCAGCTGGGAGAGACTTCTGCCTGGAACTCTGCAGAGCTGCTGTCAATCAGTGTAGACAGAACTAACCTAGATGAAGTAATGGACTGTTCTGGTATAAGAAATAACAAGATGAAAGATGAAAAAATAAATAATTCCAGTGGCACCTTAAAGATCAACTAAATATAAGTTTTCAAGGTATGAGCTTTCTTGTGTAATACACACCTCATCAGATACTCTGAAGCAGAGGAAGATGAGGAAAACAACAAAGAGAAGATGGAATAGAACTGTCAATACTATTTGGACAAAACTGTGTATACTAAAGCAGCAGTAAGAGAGATGTTTGGATCCCTTTCAGAGTTTGAAGTATGGGTACCCCCAACAAAAATTTTAAAATTTGGCTGTGTAATTTGGAGTTAATGTGATTTGGAATTAATGTGATTTGATTGGCCTGTTAATAAAAATTATTTTAAAAAAAGAAGCAGAGGTCGCTTCAACCTTGTTGTTGTTAGAAATAAACAACTGTTGTTGTTTTGGTATAAGGCAGCTTTCTATCTCCCCAGCTAATCATTTGGAGGACGCATCTATAAGCACAGGAGAATCTGCTTGGGGGTGATAGCGTGTGTTCATGGGAGCTTAAAACAGAGGAAAATGGATAAGGAGATGCTGGGAAGGATTTGAATGTCAGGTGATTGATGGGCCTTTCATCACAGTGTCAAAACTACGGCCTGTAATGATAACGTTTCAATCATTCAGTCTTAAAATGCCTGCACTACTTTTCATGTAAAAAATAAAATAAATAAGATTATGCAACGGTTTAACAGATGCAAGCACTAATTAACACAAATAATCAGTGTAGAATACAACAGCAGCAGAACCAGGTAAAGGGTATTTTGGTCCTACATACAAAGAAAGAGAATGTGGCCAGGGCATTCCAAATCCTGGGGGCCACCACAGAAAAAGGCCCTGCTTTGCAATCCAAGCTGTGCTGCAAGTTGCAATTCAGAGCAGAGCCTCACTTGCAGGTCTTGGCTGCAAGGAGGCTCATTCAGGGAGACAGCTGTGCGCTGGCAGCATCTCCTGGAGCAACAGCTTCCTTTCCTGAGTCTTGCCTGCCTGTTCTCCCCACACAGAGACGTCTGTGAAGCCATGGCGTACCTGGAAGCAAACAACTTCGTCCATCGGGACTTGGCAGCGCGGAACGTCCTGGTCTCAGAAGACAACATTGCCAAAGTCAGTGACTTCGGGCTGACGAAAGAAGCCTCGTCAACCCAGGACACGGGCAAGCTGCCAGTGAAATGGACGGCGCCGGAAGCACTTAGAGAAAAGGTGTGGCACAACACGGGGGTGACCTGGGGGGGGCCCTGAGCCATCACAGACACAGGCATGACCGTCTGTCCAGCGTGAGGAACCTCAACCTGGGGGGCAAGTGGCGCCCTCCTGCCCCCTCTCTTCAGCCCTTGGGACTGACTCTTGGGGAGCGGGTGTGCCCCTTCCCAGGCCCCACCCCCTGCTGGCCGGCATGAGCTTGATTTGCAAAATGGACTTGATCATGAGCTACGATAGTTCCTATTATGCAGAGGAGGCTGGGTGGAGTTTGGGGTACATTTGGTGGCTTTGGGAAAGGGCTAAAATCCAGTTCCCTAAAAAGAGGGTGGTGAGCAGAGGTGGTTTTAGGACACGGCATGACTGATTTGGTTGTGCTGGCTGCTGTGCTGTGGGGGGGGGGGCACCCATTCAGTGCTATGGAGCAGAGCGCAAGAGGCAGAGGGTGCTGCTGCTGAAATTTGAGAGCCCAAATCCGCTTCTGTGGCGAGAGGCTGTGCGATGATCTCCAGGCTTGGGGAGTATCTCGCCACCCCCAGGAACCGTTTCCCTCAACGATGGACTTCCTTTCTCTTAGCAGAAATTTTCCACCAAGTCCGACGTCTGGAGCTTTGGGATCCTCCTCTGGGAAATCTACTCCTTTGGGCGAGTGCCTTATCCGAGAATTGTAAGTGACGGAAGCTCAGCTTGGGCGGCTTTTGATGTTTCGACAGGGACCCTGCCCCTCCCTTCCCCTTTTTTGCAGCCAACGCTTGGAGCAACTGCGTTTTTGCTCTGCCTTCTCTTTTCATAGCCTTAGGGCAGTGATGGCCAAACTTGGCCCTCCAGCTGTTTTGGGACTACAGTTCCCATCATCCCTGACCACTGGTCCTGTTTGCTAGGGATGATGGGAGTTGTAGTCCCAAAACAGCTGGAGGGCCATCACTGCCTATGGGAAAGTGGTGGGAACAGCAGCTGCCCGGCAGGCTGTCCTGGCTGAGGTGCCTGCTTCAGGAAGGGCTGTGAGTCCATGGCAGAGCGCCTGCTTTGCATGCAGAAGGTTCCAGGTGCAATCCACAGTGGAGCTGGGAGAGAGACCCCTGCCTAAGACCCTTGAGAGCCACTGTGAGTCACCAGCCTAGACGGCTTTACAAGAGGAGTGGACGAATTCATGTAGGAGAGGACTGTCGATGGCTCCTGGCCACGATGGCTTTGCTCAGCCCTCCAAAGCTGAAGGCAACAGTCCTTCTGAACGCCAGTTGGCGGAAGCCACAGGATGGCTGTGTTGTGGACATGTTTCATTTGCAGGCTTCCCATTGAGGAATCTGATTGGCCTCTTGAGAAGAGGATGCTGGGCTAGATGGCCATTGGCCGGATCCTGCAGCTCTTTTGATGTCCTTACGAGTCAGGGTGGACAATAGTGAGCTAGGTGGACCAGTTGTCTGGCCCGGTTATAAGGCTGTTTCTTATGGGGAGGGGCCACCACAGCCCAGTAACATCCCAGGCTCAATCCCTGACCTCTCTAGATAGGGCTGGAAAAGACCCTGACCGGAAGCCCTTGCAGAAGCTTCTTCTACTCGGGATGGACAGTGCTGGAGCCAGTAGGCTGACTCACTATAAGGCAGTCTTCCTGTGCTCCTGATCAGAAGGGTCTGAAGAGAGCATGTCTGAAATGAGTCTGAATGATTTTTCACTGCTGGGATGGGGTCCAGCCAAAATGCTCCCCTCGTTTCATAAAATCATAGAACCATAGAATTGTAGAGCTGGAAGGGAGCCCAAGGGTCATCTAGTCCAACCCCCTGAAATGCGGGAATCTCAACTAAAGTGTCCATGAGAGGTGGCCATTAAACCTCTTGCTTAAAAACCTCCAAGGAGGGAGAGTCAGTTCCACTGTCAAACAGCTTTTACTGTCAGAAAGCTTTCCCTGATGTCTAGTCAGAATCTCCTTTCTTGTAAATTGAAGCCATTACCGTATTTTTCGCCCTATAGGACGCACTTTTTCCCCTCCAAAAATGAAGGGGAAATGTGTGTGCGTCCTATGGGGCGAATGCAGGCTTCGCGGACCTCTCAGCAAGCAGCGGGAGCCAGCGCTGGGATCCCACGGCTTGCAGAGAGCTGCCTGTTTGGGGGCTGGGGTCGGGGGAAGCTCGGGCCTCCCCCGCCCCAGCCCTGCGCCTGCGGGGAAATAATTTTTCCCCTTTTTATTTCCCCCCAAAAAAACTGGGTGCGCCTTATGGGACGGTGTGCCCTATAGGGCGAAAAATGTGGTAGTTTGGGCCCAAGCTCCCTCCTTAAATACCGTATTTTTCGCCCTATAGGGCGCACCTAGTTTTTTTTTGGGGGGGAGGGAATAAAGAACAAAATTTTATTTCCCCCCCCAGGCGTGGGGCTGGGGTGGGGGAAGCCCGAGCTTCCCCCGACCTCAGCCCCCAGAACAGGCTGCTATCCGCAAGCCTGGGGAGCCCGCAGGAACTCCCACCGGGCTCCCCAGGCTTGCGGATATCTGCCCGAAGTCCGGGGTGCGCTTCACTGCACTCCCCAGGTTTCGGGCTGCAGGCTGCTGTCCGCAAGCCTTGGGAGCCCGGCGCGATTTCCTGCCGGGCTTGCAAGGCTTGTGGATAGCTTCCTGAAGCCTGGAGAGTGAGAGGGGTCCATGCACACCGACCCCTCTCGCTCTCCAGGCTTCAGCGAAAGCCTGTATTCGCCTCATAGGACGCACAAACATTTCCCCTTCATTTTTGGAGGGGGAAAAGTGCGTCCTATAGGGCGAAAAATACGGTAATTTTTTACGTTATCACCTGGTTGGGTATCACTTTCCTTTTGGGTGAAGACAGAGGCAAAGTAGATGTTGAGCAGTTCCGCCTTCTCTCTGTCCCCCAATAACTTTTCTCCATCTTCTCCATGTAGAGGATCTACTATTTACTTGTCTCTTCCCCTCCCCACTTTGAGCATAGCCAAAGAGGACCTTTAAAAATTGTTTTTAACCTCTCTTGCAAGCCTGAGTTCATTCTGAGCTTTGGCCTGTCTGACCTTCTCCCTGCAACTGTTGGATACTTGTGTATAGTCTTCCTCCCTGATTTTCCATTTCTTATACATGCCCTTCTTACAGGGGCATAGCGTGTGGGGGGGATAGAGGGGCCGTGGCTCAGGGTCCAGCCCCCATGCTGGCACCCCTCTCCTGGCACCAGAGGAACCAACACTCACAGAGAGGAGCACTGGCATGGGCCGCTCTGGAGGTGCTGGCATGGGGGTGCCTGCTTTGCACAGGAGCCAAGTGCCACAGCCTGCCCCTGCTTGGCTCCTGTGCGGAGTGGAGCCGCTCCAACAGTGTCAGCAGAGAGGGCTCCTTTACCCTTTGCACCCTGTGTGCACATACCCCTCCAGCTCACCTGCCGGGTCCCCAATGCCCATTCATCCCTCCGGCACATGTGAGCGTTTGCTCACACAAGCCTTCTTACATCTCAGCTCATCTGAAAGCTCCTTATGCAACCACAGTGCTTCCTTTACATGTCCCCCACTTTTCTTTCTTGTTGGAATGGTCAGCTTTTGTGTCTTAAATAGTTCACCTTTAAGAAACTCCCATCCATCTGGGACTCCCTTCTCTTTCAGTATTTCTGACCATGAGATTTCACCTGGCAGTTTCTTAAGCTTTTTGAAATTGGCCTTAAAATCCAGAGTGCATGTCTGACTACGCTCAGATTTCCCTGCCTCTGCATCATCAAACCCAAGAGGGTACGATTAAAATATTTAGCGAAGTGAATTTTTGGGGCCCCTTCCCATTTCACTGGCTCCTCCTTTCCACACTGCTGTTTTCCCCTTGGGGTCCTTCCCCCACTTGCCAGTTTTATAGCCCCCGGAGATCCTTATCCGCCTTCCACGTTATTATAACATTTGTATCTTACCTTTCCTCCAAAGTGCACACGGCAGCACTCACGGTCCTCCACTCCCCCCTTTTACTCTCAGCACCCCTCAAGGTAGGCTAAGCCAAGAGTTTGTGACCTGGCCCCAGACCCACCAGCGAGCTTTGACCCTGGTCCTGAACCCAGCGCAGTATTGCTTCCAGTTGACACAGTCCCTTTGTTTTTGTTTCCCTCTCCTCCCGCCCCTTGCAGCCTCTGAAGGATGTAGTCCCTCGCGTGGAGAAGGGGTACAAAATGGAGTCCCCCGACGGCTGCCCTCAGATCGTCTACGAGGTGATGAAGAAGTGCTGGACCTTAGACCCCGCACACCGACCCGCCTTCCACCAACTACGGGAACAGCTAGAGCATATCAAAGCCAGCGAGCTTTACCTGTGAGGTGGGCGGGAGGGTGGGGTTTCCCTTGGACACGCCTCTTCCTCCACCACTTCCTGCGACCCGCCTCCCACGCCCATGCGCCTGGGGGTTGGGGATAACGGGCGAGGGGGCCGAGGGAGCGGTTCTTGGCCACCCCTCCAGGAATGCAGAATTCCTCCACTCAAGGGACTGTATTTAGAGAAACATATTGGACTGTGTGCATATTTACCCCCCACCCCCGTGCCCCAGCTGGTGGGGGGGTGGGGTGGGGGTCCGGCGGCTCCTCCCTCCTCCTCCTCCGTGGAAAAGGCTCCCCCATATCTTTTTCAGTGGGGTCACCAGTAGATGCACGAGGGAGAGAGAAAATATGGGAGACCCCAACATTTTCTCCTGGTCCTGTAGGAATCCCGGTTCTCTTATAGCGGGGAGAGACCCTGACTGTTCGTTTGTAGCATGTACCCCACACTCCCCACCCCATTTGACCCCCTCCTCACAGAAGCGCCTCTCCCCGCCACGCCTCCTTCCTTCCCCCCTTTGACTTTCTCCCCAGAACCAGACCTCCATGCCTCCCATTTTCATGGGGAGATGTAAGACATTCAGATAGCACCAAAACAATGGGAAGATGGGGGGGAGGGGAGAGAGGAAGGGAGCCCCCATGAGGTGGGGGGGGGAGAGGGACTTCCCTTCCCCTCCCAGTATTTCTGTGACTGCTGGAAATACCCAAATTACCAATCCAGCATCTTTTACCCCACCCCCGCTTCCCACAACACACCTTTTTTTTATTTAAAAAAAAAAGATTTTTGTTCAGTTTTTATTTTTTGTTCCTTTTAATGTTATTTCAAACTGCACCGGAAATCAGCCGTTTTGCTGGGTTTTACTAAAGTTGCAAATCTTATTTTTTAAAGTAATAATAAAAAAGGTTAAAAAAAAAGAAGAAAAGAAAACAGAACACGCTCTGAAATTTAGCAAACTCACCCCCCACCCCCAACCAAATGAAGGCAGGGCAAGTTTAAAACCGCAAAGCCACCAAGGACGGCTGTTGGGTTTTTTGGGTTTTCTTTGCTTAAAAACAGTGTTTGCATGCTGTCTCCAGAGGCCTTTTTCCAGTCCTGTCTAGTGCTTTATGCTCATATAATGCTGCCAACTGTGAGATTAAACTGTAATAAAGATCATTCCATATGAACACGTATGAGCTCCTGCCTTGGTTCTCATCTTTTCCCTGCTTCTGTAAGCCCCAGGCGGTGGTTTTGAGGCTGGGCTGCCTGGTTAGAAATGACAAGGCTCCAAATCCACTGGACTTTGACTGGTAGGTCAAGACCCCCGAGTGGGTCGTCCAAGGCACCATCACCATGGAAATGTAGGGCGAAAGAATTAAGAAACGGGTTCCCACGTGCATTTGCAGGTAAAAGGTGAGTCCTGAGCCTTGAAAGATTGGAGACTTCTGCTCCAAATGGTCAGCTTGCGTTGAGGAGCCTGTGAACCTCATGGGGGGGCACACAGAAAATGGGGTGGCATGGGGGGAGGGACTATATAGCACTACAAACGCCACCCACTCTTGTTTGTGGCTCTGCCCGCAATCAGTGATGCAACACTACAACTTCACCCAGCTGCACATAGGCGCCGACTCCCTGGGTGCCTGAGCACCCACAAAATTCCCCATGAAGGAACCGGGCACCCACAAATTTCGGTGCCAGGGCCATGCACACTGCGCGGCAGCCACAGCCTCGGGCTCCCATGGTTGCGGGGTCAAGTTGGCATTGTGATAGGAATTTTGAGGTCTTAGATATATGGTAATGTTCATAACTACACGTACATAGATCGGCACAGGAAGACCAACCTGGAACCATTTTGATTCCTAAACTGACCAAATGTTTTCTCTGCAAGGTCAAAGTGGGAAACCTCCCCATTGTCTCTTTCCTCACAAATCCTGTCTTAAGGGCACATTTAAGATATGAATAGGGTGTGAGCCTGTGACCTGGCCCAGGAAATAAGTATTTATCACTGCAAAAGAATGGCCAGGCTCCCCAGGCAATCCAATCAAGTAACTTGCCAGACAGGAGATAAACAACAACAGGAGAAAAACAATATTCAAATTTCTGTTTTAGACCTCCTTTTCTGTGATGGGGTATCTGAGGGGTGGTCTTAGGTTACACCCCTTCTGTGATGTATGTATGATGTTTCTGGGGGTGGTCTTGATCTACAGGATGGGAATTTCAAAAGTCTTTATAAGGCCTTGCATGCCATTTTTCTGGGGCCCTCCTCTCTCCTGCAACAGATCAATAAAGATCAAGCTTACTAGCTGCTTTGCTTCTCAATATTCTCTGGTTGGCCTCTGTTATTCTCTCCTACCAATAGGGAACCTATGTAAGGACTCTAAATGGGCTCTTGGATAAAAGGGAAAAGGGCAATTTTTGTTTACAACAGCATTCCTACAGCTGCATCATGCTGCTGGCTCCTGTTCAGCATGTGATTGACTGCAATGTACTAATATAATTATAGATTTATATTTGTGCTTATATTGGAAGCTTTTTTAAAATAATAATAATGCCTGATTAATTGTGGGTACGTTTTCTTTTTCTTTTTTTTAAAGATATTTATTAAAGTTTCAACATATTACAAAAATAAGCAAAAAAATTGTGGGTATGTTTTCAATCATCAGGGGATTTTTAATGTGGTTGTTCAGCCTCGAAAACTTTAGTATGGATGTGTGATTATAATCTAACTAATGGGCTGACTTCTGAAATGGTGAGTGAATGGTGAGTTGATACATCTTGGCAAAAAAAAAACCTCTGTTGTCTCCTGCTTGAGGCTCCCATAATACCTGCAGCTTTGGGGGCTATGGATGTTTGCATTGTCAAATTTCTCAGGTTCCATGTGTGGCGGCATCACCTGGAAGCACTTTCACAGGGGCACGTGGGCAAGAGGAAAACAGTGAGTGCACCAGGACGATGCATCTTTCACACCTCTGCTCCAGTCCTCTTGTCCGGAGGCACCGACCCGAGAGGCCTGCTGTGGCCTTTGAACAGAATTAGGTAGCTAGTCCCTAAGATCACCCGCCATACCTGAAGATGGGAACATGGCCAATGCAACACTGTTTTTGAAACAGGGATCCAGGGAATCTAGGAAGTTACTGGCTAATTAGCTGAAGTCTCCTCTGGGAAAACCTCTGGAAAGCATGATTAAAGATAGACTTACCAAGCAGAGAGAAGAACAAGCATTGCTGGAAAGAAACCAGCATGGCTTCTGCAAGGATATGTCCTGTGTAACTTTGCTTTCAGGATTCTTTGAGAATATCAACAAGCATTTGGATGGAGTGGCCCACTAGATACTTTTGATAGCTGTATGCTCCTGAATCAGGCCACTTCCTCTTGCAAACAACCTGTGCTACATCCTTGGAGACAATGTTATAATGTTCTGCTCCCCAAATCATTTCACCTGATCTCAAAATGCAATATCCAACACTGCACAGCTTTGTCTAGAAATAACAAGAATCCGAATTCAATTTTAATTTTCACTTTGGTCCATTTACTGAAAATAGTGCAATGGCACAGCATGTAGTTTCCTTCACCTGTTTGGATGAGGAGAGAAAAATGAGTGTTCTCAAACATTTCTTAGAAAACTCTTCTGAGAAATTTCAGCTCACTTAATGTTAAACAAAACACTTTTGTTTGTGTCTGTAAGTGGGTGATGGAACAAAGGAAAAGACTGGAAGGAGGACCAATTTTGCTGAACGTTTCAGGAAAAGAGCGAAATTCCTCAACAATATACAAGGAAAATGAAACCTTTATCAGGAAATGTGCTTTTGTGCATTTTTGGACTGTTTTAATACAGTAGTCCCTTTTTCTAATGGACCCACATAGCTGTCTGCAATCTTTCGCCACTAGATGGCCCTCTGACCAAAGGTTTTCTTCCTTTGCCTGAGAAGCTAAGGTAGCCATGTTTGCCCACAGAAAAATTCCAAAATCGACATCGAAGAGCAATGTGTTCCCCCCACCCTCTTCCTCTCCCACCTGACCTGCTGAAGAGCTCTGTAGAACCTAAAAACTTCCACATCATTGTGCAGCCTTTTGGTTGGCCTAGTAAAGGTGTGGCCCTAATGAGAATCTTTTGTTCTATTTTTCTCTTACGGGTCAATAGAGTCTTAAGGTTCACATTCCCTATTGGGCAGCCGCTTGGTGATCTCATGCCATGGGGGGGGGGGACTGGCCGGAGGAAAAGTGGGGAGAGCAACAAATGTAAAATTTAACTTTGTATAATAAAGGTAAAGGGACCCCGGACAATTAGATCCAGTTGTGGCCGACTCTGGGGTCGCGACACTCATCTCGCTTTATTGGCCGAGGGAGCCGGTGTACAGCTTCTGGGTCATGTGGCCAGCATGACTAAGCCACTTCTGGCGAACCAGAGCAGCGCACGGAAACACCGTTTACCTTCCCGCTGGAGCGGTACCTATTTATCTACTTGCACTTTGACGTGCTTTCAAATTGCTAGGTTGGCAGGAGCAGGGACAGAGCAATGGGAGCTCACCCGTTGCGGGGATTCGAACTGCCAACCTTCTGATCAGCAAGCCCTAGGCTCTGTGGTTTAACCCACAGCGCCACCTGCATCCCTACTTTGTATAATAGGCTAGTTTAACTTTCTACACACACACACACACACACACACAGAGAGAGAGAGAGAGAGACCCTCCATGCCCCTGCCCAATCCTGGCAATTACTGGAGTACAAGGACCCTTTCCAGCCAGGCAAAAACACTCGAGGGGGTGGAGCAGTGCTGGGTGGCTGGGTGGTGTGGGGCTCAGGGAGAGTTTTAGGGGCCAGATAGGACTGGGGGGCCACATCTGGCCACCAGCTCTCAGGTTCCCACTGGGCTTAGGTAAAAAAGAGGGAGGTACTACATCATCTGGAACGGGGCAGCAAGCTTACTGCGCCTCGCGCCGGTGTCTCCAGCGCCTATCGCGCGGTGGGCCAGAGGGTGGGGGAGCCTGTGCCCATACGTGTGTGCACACGCTATTTCTGGCACACTTCGAGGTCGGAGGAGCACCGGAAATAGCTTGTGCGCATGTGCACGGGCTCCTCCGACCAGGATGTGCACCGGAAAAAACACGCATGTGCACAAGCTATTTCCAACCCGGAAGTGGGCAGCTGCGCAGCGCAGCGCCGGTAAGAGTGGGCGGCATCAGTGGGGGTCACCGCGGGCCGGATAAATGAGTCTCTCAGGCCTTATCCAGCCCGCAGACCTTTGTTTGGGGACCCCTGATCTTGAAGCACCTTAAATATTATTTCATCTATTGTAGAAACAGCTTTCCTAGCGTAAAGCCCACCTCATGTTGCTAGTGTACCCTGTTTTGTTGGCTTTCATTGTTGATACTAGCCAGTTTTCCCCAACTGGAAGCCACTTTGCATATTAAGTTATGAGAGCGGTATACGAGAGTCACAAGTCCTCAGATGCAGGAAGTGTCGTTCTCAGTTACAAGATGTGTGTCTCTCTGGGTGTATACAAATACGCAGAGGAAAAATGCAATGAAGAGTGGCGCCAGTGTGTGCCTGGGGCATTTTGATGCAAAGCTCATTATTACTCGCCCTTTACCAGCAGGCCCCAGGGTGGCTTACAAGAAATTAAAACTCAGTATTAAAATCAGTTGACATCAGGAAATAGGGCGGGTCCTGAAGACACACATTCAAGTGTCAAAGGGAGCAGGGTCAAAAGGCTCATGAACTTTAACGTGTGTGTAGAAGTGGACGCAATTTGTTGTTGTTTCTTCCCCTCCACATGTTCATTAGGACCAATTGTGCACAAGCTCTAATAAGGTCTTGTGTGCGCTTTGTGTAACCGCCAGGCTTTGTGTTTTCAACAACAGGGATTATCTGTTGCTTCATCGTTCTAGGTGGAACCTGCTGATGCCTGCAAGTACCAGACTCAGTCTGTGGCCTCCATCTTTAGGCTGAGTCTAAATGCAGACCTGGGGGCTACAGGATCCAGCCACGATATAATTTATTTACCTCCTCACACCCTGCACTTGGTGTAAAATTTCAGGTGAGTTCTGGAGCTCAAGAGCTTGCACTCCCCCTTTCAGTATTTGGGTTGCTCCTAATGCCTTTATTGCCTATTTGTAGATTTTGGTGCCCCCCCCCCTTTTAAGCACCAACACAACTTCCTTCCTTCCTTCCTTCCTTCCTTCCTTCCTTCCTTCCTTCCTTCCTTCCTGTCCCAGCTGTTAATATTTTCTGTATCTGGCAGGGGTTGGGGGAGAGACAAAACTCACCAGTAGAGCACTCATCCTGCACTCAAAAGGTCCCTAGTCCAGTCCTTGGCATCTCCCAATGGGGCTTTGGCCTGGAAGCCTGCACACCACCAGACGGCGGGTGTTGCTGAGCTACTTGGCTCCACGGCCTCACCAGGTGACAGGAAGCTTCCTTTGCAACATTTGCCACTGAACTGTGGACCTTCTCCAAAGTGCCTGATCCCAGATTCAGTCCCTGCCTGCTTTGGTTAAGAAGGATCAGGTGGCAGTGAGGCGACAGCCGACTTTCTGAGGCACCAGAGAGCAAGCTGTGCTGAGCTAAGGCAGACCCAGTGAGCTGCTCTCCTCTTAAGACAGTTTCTTCGCTCCCATCCTGTGTGTGGCTCCTGCCAGCCCAGGCTTCTGCTCCATGTCTTCTACGTTAGAGTCGCTAGTCCTGAAGGTGCCATAAAATGACTTTTCTCTTTTCTTTCTTTCTTTTCCCCCTTTTTCTCTTTCTGGTTTTGTAGCAACAGACTATTGTGGCGCCCTAGAACTCTCCCAAGCGAGGCTCAAAAAGGCAGTGGGGCCTCCTGGGACTATCCTTCTGTGGAAAATGTGTTGCTTCCAGTCCCCTGGCAAGAAAATCAATGGCGTAACATGTTCCTAGTTTCCAGAATAGCTTTCATAGACTGAGGGTATTTGTGATAGTGCAAGAGCTACTCAATAAACTGGCTGCACAGTCCCTTGACTGGCTGAAAAGGGGCTCCGTCTCATGCAGAGGAAATCACCAACAGAATCAACTGCACGGCTGGCGTTCTCTCTCGTCCAGGTTCCCTCTTGTGCTGTGGGGGAGGGGGAGGGATCCCAGTCACACTGCATTTATAGGTGAGTCTACCTGAGTTGCCTTATCTGAGACAACACAGAAACCCAAATAGCCATCCTTCCAATTTAACACATCTCCAGATTTTGCAATGCAATTCTCCAGCCAATATTTATAAATATTGATAAATATTGATTGTATGGGGCAAACTAACATTCACATGATAGTTTGTGATGTGCTATAGTACAAGAAAAGGGACGCAGGTGGCACTGTGGGTTAAACCACAGAGCCTAGCCTATCAGAAGGTCGGTGGTTCAAATCCCCGCGACGGGGTGAGCTCCCGTTGCTCGCTCCCTGCTCCTGCCAACCAGCAGTTCAAAAGCACGTCAAAGTGCAAGTAGATAAATAGGTACCGCTCTGGTGGGAAGGTAAACGACGTTTCCGTGCGCTGCTCTGGTTCGCCAGAAGCGGCTTAGTCATGCTGGCCACATGACCCGGAAGCTGTACACCGGCTCCCTCGGCCAATAAAGCGAGATGAGCGCTGCAACCCCAAAGTCGGCCACGACTGGACCTAATGGTCAGGGGTCCCTTTACCTTTTACCTTTATAGTGCAAGAATGTGCCTCCAGGTGGCAATCCTATGGTAATACTGGGGAAGCAGCACAGAAGAACAAATAAACCAGGATGCTGTGTGGACGGCACAGTATAACTGCACTGCACTCCTGTTACATCGGTGGCATGTTGCAGAATGTGCCTGCAGAGACACTCCGCCACTCTGGTGGGAGCAGAAGTAGAGGTAGGGCTAAACAGGGGAGCAGGTGTGACTTTATTCCATGAAGTCCTCGCTTTAAGGTGCACTTGCAGGAGCACAGGCAGAAATACGAAATGACAAACAGGAGAGGGGGACAGAGGCATTTATTTCATAGAATCATAGAGCTGGAAGGGTCCCCAAGGGTCTTCAACTCCCTGCAATGAAGGAATCTTTTGTCCAACGTGGGGCTTGAACCCACAACCCTGAGATGAAGCATCTTGTGCCCTTCTGACTTAGCCTGTAATTCCGCATAGGATGCTTCCCCCACAGCAGGGCTCTAATCCACCTCTGCAAGGAAGCGTCTCTCACATGCAAGGAGAGGTTTAAAATAGTTCTCTTTCCTCCCGAAAGAATTATTCAGTGTAAAACAAATATTCAATGACCTGAAGCTCTTTGGTTTTGCATTTCCTACTTTGCCAATGGCTTCAGGATCTGAGCTGTCAGAGAAGAGGCAGATTAGCCGGGCAGGCAGACGTTGTTGTACACAACTCATGCATTCAGGGGTACAGATGGGAAGCTTTCAGGGCATTTTAGCACATTTAAGTTTAAATCTGTTTGTGCATGCATGCACTGTAAACACCAGTGGCTGTGCTGTAATGGGGGCGGCTAGCCCCGATGAACCAGGGGGACCTCTTTATGAGCAGACGTGTAAAGGGTTGCTCTCTTTGGCTGGAAACTCGATGCACACTCTCCCAGAGGTGAGCCCCATAGGAAGCTCAAATGGTCTTGTGGCTATGGGGAACCTATGGCCTTCCAGTTGCTGTGGAACTATAACTCCCATCACCCCTGACCATTAGCCATGGTGCCTGGGGGCTGATGGGAGTTGTAGTCCAACAGCATTGTGGAGGGGCAACAACGTTCCCCATCCCTGGTGTGTTTAGATGCTTAGTGATGTGACATTACACACACACACACACACACACACACACACACACACACAGCGCAGGTCACATGTCTTGCATGCAGAAGGCCCCAAGTTCAGTCTCCAATGACATCTCCAGGTGGGGCTGGGAGAAACCTCTCTGACCCAAACCCTGAAGAGCCACTGTTAGTCCTTGCAGACAATAATGAGCTGGGTGGACCAGTGCTTTGACAGTGCAGGGTAGCTTCCTATTTTCTCATTTGGAAAAGCACAGAGGGTTGGTGGGAGGGCGGGGCTCCTTAACCCATTCCTCCCCAGTGCCTGTCCCCCTTTTGTTCTGCTGGCCTCCTTAGGCCTCGCGGCTCCTCCTGCCTCCTGCGCCTGCCACAAGGCCCCTCCTCACCCCCCCCCCATATTCTTTGCTCCAACAGCCACAGGCACATAAGCAGCTTTCCTTTTGAGGATTATGAAGATTAAAATAATTTACAGTCAAAGCCACATGAGCGACGCTTGAAATGTTTTAAGATACAGAATATGCAATGGCTGCTTTGCCCTTTTGGGATAAAAACAAGGCCCCCCTCTCTCTCCCTCACCCCACCCCCTTTCTCTACATCTCACCTGCTGCCTCTCTCTCTCTCTCTCTCCCCTTCAAATTATTTTTTGCACCTGTCTTGCTCCATCCTGATCATCTCACTTATCGTAGGTAAGTGAGGAAGAAAACAAGGCCAAGGAGATTTATATGCATGTCAGCTGCCCAAGTGGGTAGATTCACACATGGAGGTTGGAATGAAGGATGAGGGAGGAATCTTGATTCAGTTTGCATCCTAAAGCGAACTTACTTGGTTAGCATTTTCCAAAACAATGCGGGGACCAAAATGAGTGCACCCTGCAATGTTGGCACAATAAGAAAGCGCCAGTGGCGGACTGTCCACACATCACATTCCACTTGTTGCATCAGCGTCATCTGAAGGGGCAAATCCATGTGTCAGGGAACTGACATCAGAGCGAGAGGCGAAGGGGAGGCTCCCAGATGATGCTGGCGAAGGACCAAGCAGCAGGGGGAGAAACAGCCCAGTAGAGGGGGAAGCCATTCAGCGCAACACCAGGGATAGAGGGGGGCTGATGGGGGAATCGGAGAGAGGGCTCCAGGACTCTTCACTGGACATCAGTGAGGAGAGCCCAGGTCCTCCGCTGCCCACGCCCTCCCTGCACAGGAGGCTCCCGCGCAGTGAGAGAAGGCGGAGACTGGGCGTCAAACAACTTTTATGCTGGAAGAGGTTCAAGAAACGCCCACTGACGGATTCTGCCAGCGATTGAGGCAGCCACTATGAGAAGGGGCTGCGCAGTCAGAAAGGTTTAACAAGGCAAATTAGCCTAGAGAGGCACCAGTTTATGCACGAGTAACTCATACCCACTACACCATGCAACAAAAGTGGGGTGAAAAATAAAAGCCCCAGAACATTTGCAGTGTAAGAAGTTACAGGATTTCAGGTGGATAAAAGAACTTGCACCGACTGGAAATGAAGCTACATGGTAGATCATCATGAGCGACAACAGGTGGTCAACTTGCCAATGCAGCCTTGGAACACGGGCCTTCAAACTGCTGCGCCTTCCATCTCCATCCACTGTGATGTGTCCCCCTGGATTCAGGTGCAACAAATCCTCAGGAAGAGCCCAGGCGTGCGAAGCACTGTGGTGAGTTTCTAGCCTTGCATGCATTTCCAAGCAGAGCAACACAGAAATGAAGGCATTGAAGGGGCCTCGATAGGCCTTGGACCATATCAGCAAAGCCTTGATACATCTTTCTTAGATCTGCTGTGGATTCATCCTGTGCTGTAGATCCTCCATAGTCCCTTCTAGCTCCAGGCTGCCATGAGTTTCCCTGAGTTCACCTATGTGTCACCTGTCTTGAAAGCACTGCATGAGCTGCCAGGGAACCACTGGTCCCCCTTCAAGGTGTTACAGCTAGCATAGAGAGCCCGCAATGGCTTGGACTTGAAAGAGCTTTCCCCCCCAATGCCAGCCCTCTCAGAGCCCATTGGAAGCAGAGGGACCTTGCTGGTGGCATTGCCAGAGAGGGCTGCCCAGCGGGCCTGGCAGTCTGGGTGGCCGTTTGCAGGTGCTTGTTTGGAAACAATGAGAAAGGACACTTTAGCCAGGTAGATACTGTGCATCTTTCCAGAAAGGCCAACAATTCCTGCTCTTCCATCTTTGTTTTTAATCCGTTGTCAGCAACAAAGGATGGCAGCCGCAGTCCCTGGGCGGGCTCCACAATCACTTCTCACAGCGCCTGCAGGAATCTTCAGCAGCTATTGTCATCAGTCACTAAATCAGACACAATTGTTTCTCCTCCCTGATCAGGCCATTCCCAGGGCGCTCCAGTTGGCCAGGTGACCTCACTGCTGCTCAAGTGATGATCAGTGGTCTCCCATGGAGAAGGCAGGCAAACTAGCACAAGAAGAAGAAGAAGAAGAAGAGTTTGGATTTGATATCCCGCCTTTCACTCCCTTTAAGGAGTCTCAAAGCGGCTCACATTCTCCTTTCCCTTCCTCCCCCACAACAAACACTCTGTGAGGTGAGTGGGGCTGAGAGACTTCAGAGAAGTGTGACTGGCCCAAGGTCACCCAGCAGCTGCATGTGGAGGAGCGGAGACGCGAACCCGGTTCCCCAGATTACGAGTCTACAGCTCTTAACTACTACACCACAAGGCTTGGTTCCACCCGCTCAGGGACAAATATATCCCAAGGGAGGTAGACTAGCACGACTTCTTATTTACTCATTACATTTATAGCCAACCTTTCTTCCATTGAGCTCCTCCTCCCCATTTCACCCTCAAGACAACCTTGTGAGGTGCGTTTGCTTGAGAAGAATGGCATGTGGCCCAAGATCACCCAGTCAGCTTTCTGCAGCTTCCAACATATATAAAAACATAATAAACCATTAAACATTTGAAAAACTTCCCTATACTCAGGTTTCAAATAACTCCATACCCTCCAACATCTATCTGTAAAAAACAGGGACAACCTACCATACCCTCCAATATTTCTCTGCTGAAAATAGGGACGTCCTAAGGAAAAGCGGGACATTCTGGGATCAAATCTGAAACCGGGATGGCTTCTGTGTATGGGCCTGTGCCTGGAAAATAGGGACACTT
Source organism: Podarcis liolepis (assembly GCF_965112155.1). Taxonomy (NCBI): domain Eukaryota; kingdom Metazoa; phylum Chordata; class Lepidosauria; order Squamata; family Lacertidae; genus Podarcis; species Podarcis liolepis. The sequence continues at coordinate 72,930,813 of NC_139564.1, read as the reverse complement.
AGAGGGTCTGGCCAGTGGCCAAAGTGTTCCCCAGTGGGCTTTGTGGGCCCTGGGTGTCTTTCTTAGCTATGGGGGTAGAACTCATGAGCAACACCAGGCAAGCCCCACCCCCTTCAGTTGCCCTGCAATGCCCTGGGGTGGTGGTAGGTCAGGGTCCCTGTGGGAAATCTAAAGGATAGCCCCACTTAGGACAGCTCAGAGCACCAGGCCAATGGGGGCAGGCGGCAGGCAGTGGATTCAAATGACCCATCAACATGGGCCCTGCTAGGGTGATGGGGTCCTGGCATCTGCCCACCCTGCGTCTTCCAAGTGCCATGGCCCACATGCAGTGCTGGTGGGGGCAAGCAGAGGCTGCCATGTGGGGCCTGGGTGCTCTTTTGAGCATTGCCTGATGTAGTTCCCAATGAACACTTTCATATAAGAAACAACAACAACAACAACAGTAATATTCCCATTTCTCAGACCAGGGAACTAAGGCTGAAAGAGTGATTTGCCTAAAGTCACCCCAAAAAACCACATTCAGGGAGGTTTTGAAAGGTGAGGGGGTGAGTATATCAGGCTGTCGGTTGCATTGCAGAACTGGAAGAGGCTGCATAGATACTCAAGGGTGCCAGCTGTTTTTTTGGGGGGGTGCAGGGGGCTGAGAAGAGTGTCCCCTGGTAACAAACCCAGCTGGGAGAGGCAGCAGAAGGAAGTTTGGGGTGCATTTCCTTCCTCTGTCTTCTCCCCCACCCGAATCAGACTTGTTGGATCCCACAGCGCAAAGATGGCTCAAAGCGTTCCATGAGATCATAGCATGCGGCACCTCAAATGTTCCTCTGACCTCTTGCCTCTGGGTCTGCAGAAGCCAAAGCCAAGGTCAGAAGTGAGTCTAATGCAGAAAAACATGCCGTAGCAACCTTTCACTGTTTGGCTAACCTTTCTTTTCTCCTCCTGTCTCTCAGGTCACATTTCTCAGGGTTTCCCCCAGAGCAGAGTGCGGTGAACTGAGTGTCAGGTCCATCACCTGAACAAGCCGTCCAAGAACTGCAGATGTTTCCCTGCTGCTCCTTGTTAGCCCAAACGGCAGATCAGAGACCAGCACGGAGAGATTATAGCAATGCACTTGGGTGGAGATGCCCTGGAAAATACAATTGATCCAAAGCGAGGCTGCCAGGGTGCTGGAACGCAGCATACAGGTTGATAGCAGACAAGTGGCCAGTCTGGCTAGGATGAGGCAGTGTGAAACAGCTGTCTCAGGCAGTGGAAGCTGCCAAGGCAGCACCCCACGGGTGCCCCACCTGCTCTGCCACCTCTGCACCCATTTCCAGCAAGATATTCTGAGATCTCACTGAAATCTTAGGAGATCTCACAGAGCATTTCATTTCAGTGAAACCTCACAAGATCCTGCTGGCAGTCAGTGCTGGTACCAGAGCTGTTTCTCCGCCGGTGGCAGAGGCAGCACAGAGGTGATGTTGGCAGAGGTGGGTGGCATGAGAGCAGCTCAGGTGCCGAGAGAATATTATGAAAATGATATACAGGTGGTACATGACCCCAGTCAAGCTTTCAAAAATCTATCATTTGCCCGATAATAAATGTTGGAAATGTAAGGAAACTGAGGGTACATTTTTTCACCTTTGGTGGACGTGCCCTAGGATTAAGGCTTTCTGGGAAATGATATATAATGTATTGAAAAAGGTATTTAAGTATACCTTCCTGAAGAAACCAGAGGCCTTTCTCCTGGGCATAGTCGGCCAATTGGTGCAAAAGAAAGACAGAACTTTTTTATGTACGCCACAACAGCAGCAAGAATACTAATCGCTAAGTATTGGAAGACACAAGATCTACCCACTCTGGAAGAATGGCAGATGAAGGTGATTGACTACATGGAAATGGCTGAGATGACCGGCAGAATCCGAGACCAGGGAGAAGAGTCGGTGAAAGAAGTCTGGAAGAAATTTAAAGACTACTTAAAGAAATATTGTAAAATTAATGAATGTTAGAAAGATGTTGGATAGAAATTAAGCGGTTTCCAGCTGTAATGCTTTAGGAGACAGGGGGGGGGGGAAGCATTATAAATGGGTAAAAAATTTATGGTAAGGATTTGCTGAGCTAACAAACTGAACTGGAATACAAAGAAGGGAAGTATGAGGAGGTTGGAGGAAATAAGGGTATGGAAGATATGTTATTGAAAATTAATGTGTGTATTTAACTGCTTATTATTTTGCATGTTTATTTTCCATTTTTTCTTATATTTAATTTTTTTTTCTCAATAAATATCTTTTTTTAAAAAAAAGAGAGAGAGAGAGCAGTTCAGGTGCCAGGGTGGGAGGGATGGTACTTCCTGTCTTGCCTCAAGGGGTGAAACAGGACATGCTGTGCTGCTCCCAGGACCAGCAGCACGTTTACATTGCGGAGAGGGTCAGGGTCGCATCCGAAGTGGCTTCCAAAATGAAAGACAATACAACCAACAGCATAAATCCATTAATAAAAGCCAGTAATGGTAATACAATGTTGCATGCTGCCTCAGTCTCGTGAGTGGTGTGAGAGTCGAGGGATTACAGACATTTGTCCAGGGTTTGGGTTTCCTTTGGAATTGAGGCACAGCGGAGACTGTGGTGTCTTTAGGATATATGGTTTATTTACACATATCTACAACCTGAGTCTAGAGGGAGGGGTTCATGGCATTAACACCCCAAGAGGGCCTCACTTCCCCCATAGTCTCAGCCTTGGATTCAAACAGAAGTCAAACATCACACTCTCTTTCTCTCCCCAACTCATAACAATAACAAACATCTACACCCCACACCCAAAATACAGGATAGCAGTGAGAAATTATTGGCACTGTGGTTAAGCACAAGGAAAATCGACTGAAAACAAGAGAGTGCTCTAGGATTTCTTGTCCTTGGCTCCATCACCTGAAGAGGAAACTGACTCCTGGTCGCTGATGCGCTCCCAAGCTGCTGGAGTGACAGAGCCTGCCTGATGTTCATACATCCCACAGCCATGGGGTGACTGCACCAAAGCCCTCTTGCTTGCCATCACCAGCCTAGCTGCTGTCAGAGCAGCAATGTGAGAAGGGCCTCCGCTGCAGGGCTGCAAGTGCAGGCAGGTTGAAGGTGGTCCCAGACTGTTGCTTGGGCTTGGGAAGCCACCGGTGACCAGTGAAACTGGTGTGAAGCAGCCTGCCTCCTACCAGTCCCTGGGCAGTTGACCAGCCAAAGCTTCTGAGCCATCTTTAAAGGCAGCCCTGTGTAAACCACTTTACAGTAGCCTAGCCAGGGTGTGACAAGTGCAGAGAAAACTGAGGCAAGAGCAGACCCCCTTCAGTCAGTTGGTGTACCAGTAGCATGGGTAACACTCATCTCCCAAATAAGAGGGCAGAAGAGATTGCAGATTCACAAAGCATTTGCATGCACTGTTTTTTATGCATACAGTAGATGCAAATTTAGAAACTGTGGTTCTAATTGAAATGGAAGTACATAAGGATTCAGGTTGCATTTCAAGGAGTATGGAGAATCTGCCTAATTCACACTTTCTGAAAAAGGACCTGAACTAAAACACACCCATCCTTCAAACTTTGCACTTGTCCAGATTTTGCAATGCAATCCTCTGGCCAAGTAATGTGTAGAAAATGCATGAACGGTACAGTCCTAGGGCAAAGTGTCCATATTTTAGTGAAAGCAACATGCAGAAATGCATTATATTAGCAGGAATTGCTTTGCAAAAATGTGCCTATTGGGGGAAAATTCGAACAAAAATGTGTACATGGGGTGAAAAATGCTAATGAATTTTCATGAGGACTTTAACAAAAAACACAAACTGACGTGGGCATATGGAGAATAGAACTTAAGGCTAGAAAAATTAAATACTGAGAGAAACCAAAAGTGACAGATTTGACCACCCCTAACTTTAATAGCCCTCTATAGCCTGAACCACTCTCTTGGGGTGAAAGGCTACTCCCCCAAACGCCCGTCCATATCCTGCAACTTCCACCTTGCTGCATTCACCAGCAAACTACCAATGTAGCACAACATGCAGCAAGGCTGCAGACGTCACAGAAAACAGCAGACGTTTTTGAGAAAACAGCAAGGATGCTTCCTTGGCACGAATGCTGCCTGTTTGCTTGCTTCTGCACCCCCGTAGCACCTGTTCCACCTGTATTACTTATAAATAAACCAAATCATCACACAAAAAAACAAGCAGGCCTTTTACCCTCCTCATGAAATGCAGCCTGCAAATGTAGCCCTGAAATTGCTACAGCTGGGGATGGAGACTGTAGAGGGCAGCCGTCCCTGTTGCCAGCTTGCATATCCCCATCTGAGAAATTCATGTGCCCACCTTCCAAATCTGCCCTGGCTAAAATTGGGTTATATTTTTAGCTTCCGGCTTCTCCCTCCATGCTGCTTCATTATTCTATGCCTGTTCATCGCAGATCTGTAATCTCTAGCTTGCCTTCTCATTCCCAACACCTCGGTGCAACATCATTGTTAAGTATAGGAAAATTTAAGCTATTGCCCTATCTATTTATCTATCTGTTCATCCCTCTCAATTCAAAATGTTTGAAACACGTGTCCTGTTCCACCCTGCTCCTCAACCAGGATATTCTTATTTCCTGTGTTTGGAATATGATTTTTCGGTTCACGAATTGAAAATGGTCTGTGGAGATGCTGTTACAGTTCTCAACTAGGTTTAGGAAGCTGATAAAACAGGAGGAACTCCCTGCTCCATCCCCATCCCTTTGCAAACCAAAATGGGGGGGCGGGGGCGGGGCGGGGCGGAATAGTGTTATCATGTTGAGTAACAATTACTTTGGTACAAATCCTTAGTCCACTTATGCAACTGTAACTAAGAGTAACGTCATGAATTTGGAGATAAGAGGAGTTAGGCTGTGTAATGGCTGAGTCCCTTTTAACTCCTGGCTCTAAAGGTAAAGGTAAAGGGACCCCTGACAAGTCCAGTCGCGAACGACTCTGGAGTTGCGGCGCTCATCTCGCTTTACTGGCCGAGGGAGCCAATGGTTGTCCTCAGACAGTTTTTCTGGGTCATGTGGCCAGCATGACTAAGCCGCTTCTGGCGAACCAGAGCAGTGCATGGAAATGCCGTTTACCTTCCCACCAGAGTGGTACCTATTTATCTACTTGCACTTTGACGTGCTGTCAAACTGCTAGGTTGGCAGGAGCTGGGACTGAACATGAGCTCACCCCGTCGTGGGGATTCGAACCACGACCTTTCGATCGCCAAGCCCAAGCAGCAGAGTGGTTTAACCCACAGCGCCACCCACATCCCAACAACTCCTGGCTCTAGGAAGGATTAAAATCTAATGGAGGATCCAACTGTTGAATCCTCCAGGCAAGGGCCATAATGGCCCTTAAGTTTGGCTCACTAGTATAAGAAAGGGCAAAGGGGTGTGCCCCCTCCCTCGCCTGGCTGGCTGGCAGTATGAAAGACAATAGCCAGAGTGGCTGTGTGAGAGAGCGAGGGCTAAAAGCAGGCAGAAGCCAGAGAGTGAGAGACATGGTTGGTTTTTGCTGGAGAAGCAAAATCTTCTGTCCATAAATGGGCTTTGAGTGCAGGATGTGGCCGTGGTGACTGGCTTGAGGTCACTCAGTGACTTCCTAGCTGTGTAGGGATTTGAATCTGGGTCCCCTTAGTCTTTGTTCGATGTTCTAATTACCGTATTTTTCATCCCATAGGACGCTCCGTCCCATAGGACGCACCTAGTTTTTTGGGGGGAAAATAAAGGAAAAAAATTTTCCCTTTATTTCCCCCTCCAAAAGCAGGTTGGGGAAACCGAACCAGGTTGAGGAACAGCGGGATGGCGGCGCTGTGCCTCCCTGCTGTCCCCCGAGCTTGTGGGGCTGGCCCATGTCTGTCCGGCGCGAGGGGCGCTCTGTTTCGGGCGGCGGGCTGCTATCCGCAGCATGGGGAGCCTTGCGGGGAACTCCTGCAAGGCTCCCCACGCTGCGGATGTCTGCCGGGCGCGGGGGGCGCTCTGCTTCAGGGCGCCCCTCGCGCTGGGCAGCAGGCTGCTATCCGCAGCGTGGGGAGCCTTGCAGGGAACTCCCACAGGGCTGCCTAGGCTGCGGGTGTCTTCCTGAAGCCTGGAGAGCGAGAGGGGTCGGTGCGCACTGACTCCTCTCGCTCTCAAAGCTTCAGCAAAAGCCTGCATTCGCCCCATTAGGACGCACCCAGATTTCCCCTTCATTTTTGGAGGGGAAAAAGTGCGTCCTATAGGGCGAAAAATACGGTACTACACCATAGTGGCTCTCTGCCAACTCCCATGGCCAAACTTCAGTGTCAGGAGTGAGAGGTGCCAGAGCTTAGGTCTAGAGCAGGAGGAATTTCAGTTTGGGGTTCATTTGCCACTCTCCAAGCAGGAGGTTTCCATGGAAAACCCATCAGCAAGTTCAAGTTTGGGCTAATTCTGTTGGCCCTGCCATTATTGCAGGTAAAAGGCAAAGGTAAGGGACACCTGGGCAGTTAAGTCCAGTCAAAGGCAACTATGGGGTTGTGGCACTCATCTCACTTTCAGGGAGGGAGCTGGCATTTGTCCTCAGACAGCTTTCTGGGTCATGTGGCCAGCAGGACCAAACCGCTTCTGGTGCAACAGGACACCGTGACAGAAACCAGAGCACACGGAAATGCCGTTTACCTTCCTGCCAGAGCGGTACCTATTTATCTACTTGCACTGGTGTGCTTCTGAACTGCTAGGTTGGCAGGAGCTGAGACAGAGCAATGGGAGCTCACTCTGTTGTGGGGCTTCAAACCGTTGACCTTCTGATTGGCAAGGCCCAAGAGGCTCAGTGGTTTAGACCACAGCACCACCCGCATCCCCTGCATTATTACAATACACAATATACAATTATTACAATATACAATCAACACCCCAAATTTCAGATGAAATCCGCAGGTGTTTTAGTGGATGCCTGTTTTGCTTACAGTTATACCGTTTCGTAGCTTTTGTAGTCTTAATAGTCCTCAAGTTTGCAAGTTTTGTTCATGCAACAGAAGAGGGCTTGGTGCCAAGGTGTTAAAATATTGTGAGAATTAAAGACAGTTTGGCTCTCACATGTCCTTGTTTCACTTGCAGGAAAAGTACAGAAATAGAGGTGCAAAAATGATTGAAATACCATGGATTGGTTCATGATTTAAAGGTCACGAAAGGTCAATATTTTGCTCAAGGTTTCATTTATTTTATTTATTTATTTCATAAAATTTATACACCGTTTGATTGTAAAAAACAACAACCTCAACGCAATCTACAAAAATATTTTTAGGTTTTTAAAACACATTTGTGACTTCTCACACCCAATTGAGTGTCGCAAACTCCATCTTGACAGGAGTTTAAACCTGGATTTCCCGCATCCAGTGCACTGCTTCACAATCCAGAAGGATACTGATAAGCGGGAACGTGGGGAGCGCAGGGCAACCAAGATGATTGAGGGTCTGGAAACCAAGCCGAAGGTGGAACGGTTGAGGGAGTTGGGTATGTTTAGCCTGGAAAAGAGGAGGCTGAGAGGAGAGGGGAGAACCAGCTTCAAGGGCTGTCAGAAGAAGATGGAGCAAGCTTGTGTTTTGTTGCTCCAGAGTGTAGGACCAATGGATTCAAATGACAAGAAAAGAGATTCCCACTCAAGAGCAGGAATAATTTTCTGGTGGCAAGAGCTGTTGGACACTGGAATGGACTCCCTTAGAAGGTGGTGGACTCACCTTCTCTGGAGGTTTTTAGGCGGAGGTTGGATGGCTGTCTGTCAGGGATTCTTTAGTTGAGAATTCTGCTTGGACTAGATGATGATGATGATGATGATGATCATCATCATCATCATCATCATCATCATGATAATAATAATTTATACATCACCCATCTGGCTGGGCTTCCCCAGCCACTCTGGGCAGCTTTCAACAAAATATTAAAATACAGTAATGCATCAAACATTAAACGTTTTCCTAAACAAGACTTCCTTCAGATGTCTTCTAAAAGTCTGGTAGTTGTTCTTCTCTTTGACATCTGGTGGGAGGATGTTCCACAGGGTGGGCACCACTACTGAGAAGGCCCTCTGCCTGGTTCCCTGTAACCTCATTTCTTGCAGTGAGGGAACCGCCAGAAGGCCCTTGGACCTGGACCTCAGCGTCCGGGCAGAACGATGGGGGTGGAGACGCTCCTTCAGGTATACAGGACCGAGGCCGTTTAGGGCTTTAAAGGTCAGCACCAACACTTTGAATTGTGCTCGGAAACGTACTGGGAGCCAATGTAGGTCTTTGAAGACTCTCAGGGCCCCTTCCAACTAGAATTCTATGATCCTGTGCTGTATTAAATGCAGAAAGAGCCAGGTTGATTTTGCCTCTTCCCAGGAACAATGTCACCCACTAGGATATATGAGCAGCAGGATAGGTGCGAATGCTGGGGAGTGTGGGTGGGTGGGTGTCTGGCAAAGCCCATTCTTGTGTGGAGCAACACACCCTCTCTGTTTTGGAAAGGGATACTTTCCCCTTCCATTTGCAAAGCTGAGAGGAAGCTGGATCCGGACACAACTGCCTCATCGCTGTCTGGAGAGGCTTGCTCTAGTTAGAAGCAGGGAAGAGGGGGTGACTCTTTGCCATCTGGCTGCCTAATTATTTGCAGTTCCTAATTAGGGCCAGTTAGTGCAAGAGTGGGGAAGCGTCTGCTGCATCCCTGGGGGCCCAGCCGGGGAGCCCTCCCAGGGCAAACACACGGCTGCCGTTTCCTGCAACAAACCCCAGTGCTTCCTTGCCGTGTGCTTATGGCACAGCAGTGCAGAAAGGCACCCCATCCTCTGACATTGACCTCCCATCCTGCATCTCAAGGAAAACCACACATGGATGGAGATGTCCCCTTCGGGGGAAGCCCTGGGAGTGTGTGTGTGTGTGTGTGTGTGTGTGTGTGCGCACGTAGAGATATATATATATATATATATTAGTGCGCATGTTCATACTCAGGGTTCACTCCCAGCCACAGGGCATCTCGGCAGCACATGTCACCCCCATGTGCCTGTTTACATGGCTGGCTCTGCCACAGTATGTGTCTGTCCATGCATGTTTGTGTCATTCTGGGTGCATGCGCTCCCCTCCCCTCCATGAGCGCTCGGCAGCGCATGCATATTCCCAAGGCTGGGTGACATGGGGCCATTTTGTGATTTCATGCCTGCCTGCTTGGAGGGATTTTCCGCTCCTCCCTTTGACAGCCTGCCCAGTGCGCGCCAAGGGAGCCCCTGAGGCTCAGTGTTCAGGGGGGACAAGCCCTGGCGCATGAAGGGTGAGAGACAGGACCCTTTGGAAGTCAGGGACAGCATTAACAGCGATGCTCAGTAAATTGCAGAGAAGGCACCTACTGGCACACAGTGGCTCTCCTGTTTCTGAGCACAATTCAAAGTGTTGGTGCTGACCTTGAAAGCCCTAAACAGCCTTGGTCCAGTAAACCTGAAGGAGCGTTTCCACCCCCATTGTTCAGCCCAGACACTGAGGTCCAGCGCCGAGGGCCTTCTGGCGGTTCCCTCACTGCAAGAAGTGAGGTTACAGGAAACCAGGCAGAGGGCCTTCTCGGTAGTGGCACCCGCCCTGTGGAATGCCCTCCCACCAGATGTCAAAGAGAAGAACAACTACCAGACTTTTAAAGACATCTGAAGGCAGCCCTGTTTAGGGAAGCTTTTAATGTTTAACAGACTACTGTATTTTAATACTTTGTTGGAAGCCGCCCAGAGTGGCTGGGGAAACCCAGCCAGATGGGCAGGGTATAAATAATAAATTCTATTCTATTCTATTCTATTCTATTCTATTCTATTCTATTCTATTCTATTCTATTCTATTCTATTCTATTCTATTCTATTCTATTCTATTCTATTCTATTCTATTCACAAAGTTGAAATATGCTCCCTGCCTTTAAATTCCCTGGAGCTCAAGGCAAGGCAATGTGGCCACAGTCTCGCTTGGAAGAGAGGCACCTACCGGTATCCAAACCTAAACAAGCAGCATTGCACTCACTTTTGCCTGCTGCATCCCAGGCCAAGAAGCTCAGAGATGGATCCATTTTAGCATCACAGCAACTCATGAGGTAGCCTAGGTTGAGAAACAGCAACTCATCCAAACCCTCTCCAGGGAGCTTCATGGCTTCCTGGAGATTTGAACCCTGGAGCTGGTCTCACCCAGCTCAAGCATGGCACTCGCTAGCCACTATGCCACACTGCCTCTTGGCTCCAGTTGCCTGCAATTCACCTTCTTGGCACTGAATACCACAGTCTGGTCACAAAGGGCAGCAGCTGTTCCTTTTGGTAACAAACAAAGCACAACCAGAACCAGGCAGGCATCAATCTGCAGAGCTTTCAGACTTTTCTCATTTTAGCAAACATTCAATAAAGCTCAGGCAACAAGTTGACTTCAGTTCATGTCAACACTCAATGCTTCCTCTTCATTTTGTAATTGTTCCTGTTACAACATCCACACATCTGCACTGTCAAAATCCTCTTTCCATATCCCTTTCGACTCTAAGTAGGTAAGCTTAAGGTAGAGGCACTTGCGTTCATCCCCACCCCCACCCCCTTGCGCTGGGGAACTAAGCTGTTCTCCATCCATGACATATTCTTGAGCAAGCGTGAGTCACGCTTAAGCTCAGGGCCCTAACCTGTAAGGAAAGAAATGGGAATTATGTTAATAGGTAGCCTGTCAAAAAAGTAGAGAATATTCATTTTGTGCATTTTGCAGGCACTTAAGAAGCAGGTGGGTTAGAAACGTACAAATGCTTCTTTTTCCTGGTTCTGGAGATGTTTCAGGACATTAAGAAAAGAAAGATCTTGTTGCTGCTGTTCTTGTTTAATGCAGCGCCATCAGTGGCGTAGCGTGGGGGGTGCAGGGGGGGCCGGCCGCACCGGGCGCAACATCTGGGGGTTAGGGTTAGGGGGCGCAAATCCACGGGTTAGGGGGCGCAAATTACTTTTGCCTTGCCCCGGGTGCTGACAACCCACGCTACGCCACTGAGCGCCATCAATACACATGATGCTGCCTCTCCCATAAGCCCCAAAGACAAGGCCTTGCTCCAAGGAGCATACAGTTTTTGCCAACAGTTGAACAGGCCAGGTGAGAGAGCAGCAGCAGAACAGAGCCGAGGGTGGGCAAAGAATGACTGAAACAAGGGAGGAAGGCAGGAGAGGCAAGGGAGTGAATGGCTGGGAGAGCAATATTTTTATTTGGAAATGTTCTAAACTGCACCATCACCCAAACTGTGAGTTCCAGTGTGGTGTTTGTAAGAATCAAATCAGGGTAAGCGTGTAGCTCAGTGGCAGAGCGCCTGTTTAGGAAAAATGAGAAGAGCATAGCATTATGTTGAGCCCAGTGGAATTCGCAAAGCTTAAACTGCAAGTCTTTTTTGTTGTAGAAAATAAAGACCAGGGCTTGTTAGAAGCGGCACGTTCTGCTTTTAACTGAACCCTTGTGAAGGAACGACCATCATATCCCAGACTGTTGCTCAAGCAAAGAAAGAAAAGGGAAGTCAATGACATTTTGCCTATGGCAGTGCTGCAGGTGTAGACGACCCTAGTGTGGTGCACGCACGCTCTCTCTCTCCCCCCCCCCCCCGCTGAAAGATAGGTATTCTGCCTTAGCTCTGCAGATTTACATTTCTTTCGACATTTTAATCCTCAGACATAGTACATTGTAATCTTGAAAAATCAAAGCAGATATAAATGGATTCCTCTTCACTGCTGCTACCTAAATCACGCAACGGGAAGAGGGAGTGAACTCCAAGGACGCTGCTGCCATCTGGAAAGTGCTGCATTTTGCTATTACCATTTTCTATTGACATGCCAGCTTGTAATCTGCAATAATTGCTCTGAAAATTATAATATTGCGTTCGTCTTTTCAACAGTCATGCAAGTTAGGTCCCTGTACTACCATTTTGCAAATGGGGAGTTGAGCTGGAGAGAAGGAATTTCTCCAGCGCTACCAAGTGGCACAGGTGAGACTTGAATCCAGATCTCCCTAGCCTTGTCTTGGGAAGACAATAACTCTGAAAAGCAGGATAAAAAATATAGGAAATAAATATGGAGCAAATGTTTCTTCCTGAAGTAATGCACAGACTGGAATTTTGCAGCTTTCCAAATTTTTGCAATACAGTTCTTGGCTCAAGAAATGTACCAACATTTATTTTTTTAAAGTGCCTGGTTTAGGATAACATTATTTTGGAAGTGCATGCATGGGGATAAAATGCACATTTCAATGTGTTGGGGTTTTTTTTGAAAGAATATATATTAAAGAATGGATTTAAGCAGGGATTTAAAAACACAAACATACATTTAAATTTAATTTTTGTACAGAGTTTTTGTTGCTGCTTTTAGAGAGAAATCACCTGTTAATGTGGAAACAGGGCAGAATGAATTAACAAATAACTGTGTGCAAAATGCATGTGGTACAAAAATGTCCTGAGCTACCCACCCCTGCCCTTTAGAAGGGCCCTGGCTCCTTCCTTTTTGCATTTCTCTCTGCCCCTCAAAAAACACCACTGCAGATCCCAGTTAAACTTGGGGGGGGGCACCTCTCTCCCCCATGCCCATATGCCTCCAGAGTCTCTTGTTGGAGGCGACTGAACTGCTCTGCTGCCTTCTGTGTGACTTAACGGCGCAAGTCTCATTGGAGAGAGTGCATTCTCCTAAGGAGCCCTGATTCAATCTGAAGGCTGCCCTGCCTCCGTTGGAAGAGGGCTGAGGGGGAGAAGATCAGCCTGTCTCCTTGAGACGAATCTAGTTTTCAAAGGGTAGTCTGGAGTTCTGCTAGGCGTCCTCCCCCCCCCCCCCCCCGGTTTCAGCTTCTATCCACAGATGAAAATAGAAGGAGAGAGAGCCAAGGCTGTCCTCTGCTGAGCTTGTGCCCATCACATGGGATTTCCATGGGCCTCCATCTCCCTCTTGCTTTGAGCAAGGTTCCTGGTGGAGGCCTCAGAACAAGTGAAGAGGACGCCTTGCTTGCCCAGGCAGCAGCCATCCCAGACAGTGACAGGAAGCATCCTGGTGGTGCTGGAGATATAGAAATATTCATGGATTTTGCAAATAATAACAACATCTATAAATAAAACAGCAAAAGCACAGCTCGGCTCTGGATGATGGCACCAACTCTCCAGGGTCAGAAGGAACTCTTTTGCAGATCAGTGGGTGGGTTGCTTCTGTCAGTGGGCATCCTTTCAACAGCGCTCACCCACCCCCCCGTGAGTCCTTATGTGGCTCCCATTGTCCCCCTCCTTCATGGAGTTGAGAGCTGGGACCCTTGACGAGGTCATCAACTGCCAAGATCCCAAATAGGCTGCTTCCAGTATCAATTGCATTTGATTTCCATTGCCGGAAACCATGCTTAGGACCCAAACATGGTGGAAAAGCAGAATATCTATCTACAGTCATACCTCGGGTTGAATGCGCTTCGGGTTGAGCACGTTCGAGTTGCGCTCTGCAGCAACCTGGAAGTAATGGAGCATGTTACTTCCGGGTTTCACCGCTTGCACATGCGCAGACGCTCAAAATGACATCACGCACATGTGCAGAAGTGGCGAAAAGCGGCCTGTGCGTGCGCAGACATGCTGTTGCTAGTTACGTTTGCTTCTGATGCGAATGGGGCTCCGGAACGGATCCCGTTCATATCCAGAGGTCATCTATCTGTCTATCTATCTATCTATCTATCTATCTATCTATCTATCTATCTATCTCTATCATCTCTGGCTGTGAGCCTCCTTTCAGTTCTGTGACATGAAGAGCCAGTGGCGTAGCGTAGGTTGTCAGCACCCGGGGCAAGGCAAGTAATTTGCGCCCCCTAACCCGTGGATTTGCGCCCCCTAACCCTAACCCCCAGATGTTGCGGCTGGTGCGGCCGGGCCCCCCCCCCCGCACCCCCCACGCTACGCCACTGTGAAGAGCAGCTGCCTTATACCAGGTCAGGGTGTAGGCCTATCTAGTTTAGCACAGCCTGCTCCAACTGGCAGCAGCTCTCCAGAGTTTCAGATGGGGAGTGCTTTCCCAGTTCCACCTGGAGATGTCAGAAATGGAACTTGAGAGGCTAGCAGCGGTTCTCAACCTGTGGGTCCCCAGATGTTGTTGGACTACAGCTCCCATCATCCCTAGCTAGCAAGGCCAGAGCTCAGGGATGATGGGAGTTGTAGTCCAACAACATCTGGGGACCCACAGGTTGAGAACCCCTGGTGATGCTTTCCCACTGAGCTACAGTCATTTCAAGGTGCCAAAGAGATCTCCGTGGTGATCCTAGCAGCAGAACTGAGGGCACACGGATCTTCTCTGGGTGCCCCACCTTTATTCGGTGATGACAACCTTCATTTGGAACACCATCACCTGGCAGGTTCAAAAGCAAAACCAGACCTACCATTAGGTAGAACAAGGTGGTGCTGGGAGTGGGCGTTAGGCCCCTGGCCATTCCTCATAAGATGTACCTCGCCCCCACCCGCCCCCCCGGGAAAAACTAGGCTTTATTTCACTTGAGTCCAAGACCCAGTTTGGCACACCCATCTACACCCATTTGTGCGTGCACACGCGCACACACACACACACACACACGGGCTGGGAGCCTCAATGGCACGCCTCTGGAGGCTTCACCCAGGGCAAAAAACCAAGCTAGCCCCCTCCCCCGTAGCTTCGGCACTTGCCTGCCTGGCCTCCCAGTTGTCTATCCACCCCCAACTGGCAAACTAGCTGCCTGGGCTCCCATACCCACTTGCTTCCTCAGCTCCTGGCACCCAGCACCCCCTGGCCAGCCCCAGAGGCACCATTTGCCCAGGGAGCTTGTAGCCAGGGCTGCTGCAACAAACAGACGCACAAGCCTTTGAGAGGCAGAGACGCAAGAGGGCATCAGAGGAAGCAGGCGAGAAAGGACAGAGGCCCCGGTACCCCTGACCACCATTCAAGGCACCCCAGGGTGCCATGGCACACTGGTTGAAAACCACTGCAGTAGTGTTATGAGTTTATGTGGGGAGGGATCAGTCTGGATGACACCTTCTGTACTTTCCAAAAGTGCAGTTGTAGGAACTGGGACAGTAGTGTCCAAATCAAAGTAGTTGTTGAGCTTTTTTTAGGGTTGAAGCTGCTGAGCTTTTTTTTTAGGATTTTACCCCAGGAAATAAACTGCCACAGGGGCTGGATTAAACTGATCAGAGGGCTGGATTAGGCCCCTGAAATGGACTTTGGGCATGCCTGATCCAGTTCATTTGTTAATGGAATGACTATTTGCTAGCTACTTAAGTACTGTGATTTAGAAGTCCAAAGAGGTTGCCATAGGAAAAAAGTGATGGGCCCACCTCTCTCACCTGGTAGGTAGAAGAACAATGGGCTGAGCTGAGTGAAGAGTGAGCTGGAAGTTCAGTGCTAGAGGGAGAGAAACATTGATTGCTCTGTGCTTGCCACCCCACCGCCCAAAACAGAATGGGGAAGTAAACTGTGTCGGAGTGTTAACGCAGTGAGCACCGCCAGCCTCTGCTCCCTCTGTGTGTACATGTGTATCCATATACTGTACAGTGGTACCTCAAGTTACATACGCTTCAGGTTACAGACTCCGCTAACCCAGAAATAGTACCTTGGGTTAAGAACTTTGCTTCAGGATGGGAACAGAAATCGTGCTCCAGCAGCGCGGTGGGAGCAGGAGGCCCCATTAGCTAAAGTGGTGTCTCAGGTTAAGAACAGTTTCAGGTTAAGAACAGGGCTCCAGAACGAATTAAGTACTTAACCTGAGGTACCACTGTATTCTAAAGACCCCACAGTCTCTGCTGGCCTTCATTCCAAGGAAACCAAGTACTTGAAGCCCCCGGAGTCTCTCACTGCTGGGAAATTGAGGTATCTCGCAATATGTACAGCTTATGACACTCCTATGTACAGTTTAAATGCATGTTTGTATTACATACACACCTGCACACACACTCTGTGCTTCTTTTGCATGCATTTAAGCTACACATGGGATGCAGGTGGCGCTGTGGGTTAAACCACAGAGCCTAGGACTTGCCGATCAGAAGGTTGGCAGTTCGAATCCCTGCGACAGGGTGAGCTCCCGTTGCTCGGTCCCTGCTCCTGCCAATCTAGCAGTTCAAAAGCACGTCAAAGTGCAAGTAGATAAATAGGTACCGCTCTGGCGGGAAGGTAAATGGCGTTTCCGTGCGCTGCTCTGGTTTCGCCAGAAGCGGCTTAGTCATGCTGGCCACATGACCCAGAAGCTGTACGCCGGCTCCCTCGGCCAATAAAGCGAGATGAGCGCCGCAACCCCAGAGTCAGTCACAACTGGACCTAATGGTCAGGGGTCCCTTTACCTTACAGGTTTGTCGCAGGTGACCTCTTGCCTTTGGTTCCCCTCTTTCCCATTTCCCCCTTTAAGCTCATCACTTTCTCTCTGTGTAGCTTATCTATCAGCTGAGCATAAACCCTTCTTGCAACTAACGAAGCGGGTTGTACTCTGTGCCAGTTACTTCCACAACAAACCTGTCTTTGCCACGAGATACGTTGTGGTTTTCTTGCAACAGACTAACACAGAGCTACCCACTCTGGAAGATGCGCGAGGTTCGTCACACCAGTCAACAGCTTTCATCTTTTTTTACGAAGGCAAAGAAGGCGGTGCTGGAGCGCGAGAGGGAGGGCGGAGTGGGCGAGCAAAGCCAAACTGCCACACCGTCGGAGGCGAGGTCAGATGAGCGTGAGGGTCCCTGGAAAGTGAGCTACTGCCCACCGCAAGGGGGCGCCCCCTCCTCGCGGCCGGCTCCGTCAGCCACAGGCGCGCGCAGACGCTCCGAAGCAGCAGTCGCTGTCCGCGCTCCGTGGTGCTGAACGCAAAAGCCGCGCGGTGGTCCGAAGGAAGGGAGCGGATTCATTCGGCACTGCTGGGAGCTTTCGGAACTGTCCGCCTCCCGCCGGTGCTGAAGCCCAGCGGAATCCCGGACCATTCCTTCTGCAGCAGAACCAGATCTCCCAATGAGCAACGGGATCCCCAACAGGAGACGATGCTGATTTAGATCAAACCTGGTCGCTGGGCTTTGACAAGCCGGCCAAGCTCAATCCCCATCTTTTCTTCTTTCCTTGATCCTAACTCTTCCTCCAGCAACTTCCTCCCCTCCTCAACACAGCTAGTCATGGCTTTCATGGTGAAGTCCATGGTTGGTGGGCAACTGAAGAACCTCACCGGCGGACTGGGGGGAGAAGAGAAAGGAGAAGGGGAGAAGTCCCCGGCTGAAGCTCAGGGGATGACGAAGGAAGAATACGAAGAGTACCAGAAGCAGCTAGTGGAGGAAAAGTAAGTATCGGGTGATGAAGGGCTCCTTTTTGTATCTGTCCAGTTATATTGCAACCAAGAGCCTTGGCACAAGCGTTCATGGAGAAGAGTCCACTTCATGAGAGCCATGGCTATCCCTTTGGAGAATATCACATGACTCTTTCTGTATGTAACTTTTAGAAACCTTAGCCGTACGTGTCTTTTATTGTCTTAGTTTGCATGGTAGATTAGCAGGAGAGGCGATGGAGAAAGAAACTGCTTGATAACCCCCTTTAAGGAAATTCCTGAGCAAAATCAAGATCAGACCAGGGAAATGTGAGTGATTTGATAGCAGCTCATGACATATTATGCATTTCAATGTAGAGCCTGGCCAGAAGACTCAAGGCAAGCAAGTCTGAGATGAAGGGGATTCTGAGCTTTGCCTCATCTCAGACTCATCCCACCACCAACCCTGTTGAGGTAAATGACTATTATTCCCAGGTCTAGAATCAGGGTCTCAGAATCACGAGACGTCTGGGCTGCTGTGAGCAAGTTCGGTGAATCAACATCTGAAGAACAATACAAGTGTGGGTCTAAGTCTAAGCTTATTCACTGATCGCACCAGTTTATATCTTTAAGGAAGGAGAGAAATAGGCTAAAGGGAATGTAGGAAGAGCATGCAAGTTCACACAGAGAGATGATAAAGATCCCTCCACCAACATCCAATACTACACACACAGTAAAATTTATTTCCCAAGAAACTGCTTTTGTATTGTCCTGGGATTGTACCTTGAGCATCAAACAGTGGTGTACAAAAGAGGGCATTTGAAAACCTCATGCTGGCTCCACTGGATTGATTCTAGCAGGATGTTAAAAAGTCCACGCCTACAATAAAAATAGGGCAATTTTAAAAATAAATTTAAAATAGCGCTAAGCAGTGTCTGTGCAAAAATAAATCCCTTGCTCTAAGCAGTTTTTATGCAAAGTTCAGACCCAAATCCTCCCCTTTTTAGATGTCAGCATATGAATCTGGGCTACAGAAGGTGCCCTGTGGAAGCTGATCTTTCCATTTAAGCCCAAACTGGGTTAAAGAGATCCTCTGCCTTAGTTCCTCCCAAATAAGTGGTGAAGGGAAAGAGGAAGTGAACCCAGGACTTTACATTTGTTGTGGAAGGCGGGGAATGTTAGTAATGCATTTTAATGAACCCCTAATCTTTTAATCCGCTTTTGCCTTCAAGAGATGGGATTGTTTTCTCAGGAAAAACTACATCTCACTATAGCTCCCCCCACCCCCGGAAGTTGGAGTTTAGATTATTCACCATTTCCGATTTTGAAAAGGGGAGGGGTATTCAAGGCTGCATTTACACACATTTTTTAAATGCCGTTTTGCTCCCGCACCAACCGTTTGCTTCCTGTAGTAGTTTGCATGCATAATTTCACTGTGTTTCACCTGTCCCTCCCACCCGCAGTTTGCTTCCAAGCCTTGTGCTATGCAGTTTTCTCTGCTGTCCATTTAATGCATCAAGTGGCATTCCAGAAAATTCTGAAGTGCAAGAACTGATTGTGGCAGCCCCTGTAGTCACTCCACTCCTGAGGATTTTTTTTCCAAACGCACAGGCAGCTGTATTGATTTATATATGCACATATGTCCTTACACCTTCCAAAGAGCAGCAGTGCAGAAATAGCACTATACCCAGTTTGTTATAGTCTGCCAGCAGTCACAGGATAAATTCGACTGGTAAACACAATGAGCTTTAATAAAATATTTCCAGCCAGTTCAAACTTAACCTTTAGCATTTAATTATAAATGAAAAAGAAATTTTGCAAAGAAGTATTGCCATTTAAATTGCTTGTGTCTAGTAGGAACTCCAAGGAGGAAAAGGAAAGAAGTATCCAGACTCCTCAATTACTTTCTTCATTCTCTTCCTTCTGCCTTGCTAATCTTCCACAAACAAATTTGAAAGCCTCAGTATCACCTCATTCGCTTGCCAGAGCAAAACAAAAACCATTAATTACCCCGCTGTACCCTTGTCTACATCACTACAATCATCTTTGGAAAGAGGACAAAGTAGCCTACTTTTTAAAAAAAGAAAAGAAAAAGAAACATTCTATGCTGCAATTTATGTTCTGGAGAACAGATCACATCAGCACCATCACTTAGGTGGCAATCCTACACACACTTGTCTGGGTGGAAGCCCCACAGAACTGTCAAGCACAGGTCTTCTGGGGAACTTAGATCTACTCCTGGATTTGCATAAAACACCTAAATCATACTGAAGACCTACCATTGCAAGGCATATTAGGGACACATTGATAGAAGCATTATGTCATTAGTGATCCAGGAAAGTTACTCTTGAATTTTTTAT
Organism: Podarcis liolepis; assembly: GCF_965112155.1. Taxonomy (NCBI): domain Eukaryota; kingdom Metazoa; phylum Chordata; class Lepidosauria; order Squamata; family Lacertidae; genus Podarcis; species Podarcis liolepis. Next base: position 72,911,239 of record NC_139564.1, on the reverse strand, counting down.
TTACTTATTTTTTAAAACTGCATACCACTGTATCATAAATATATATATCAGAGGAGTTTACAACAATTAGAACATAAAACCATAAAAAGTTAGAAAAGTCATTCATGAGCAAATTCCTAGTTTGTTTTTTTAATTGGCTGAGCTGGCTCAGAGATCTGGTTGCTGAAAGACATTGGAAATATTAAATTTTGATCATAATGTTTCCATATATATATGTATATATATATATATATATATATATATATATATATATATGTATGTATGTATATATATATACCCTACTCATATGCAAAGTGAGCTCACAATCACAAAAATGATGAAACTGGTTGGAAATGGTCGTTTTTAGCTGAGGAACAAATGAGGTGTCAAAAAGAGCAATAATAATTCTTCTTTTCCTCCATTCTTTGTTCATATAGTCCATTTAACTTAAGGCTTAGAACCTGTGGCCCAGCAGATGTTGCTGGACTCCAACTCCCATCAACCCCAGACAGTATGGACCATGGTTTGAGGATGATGAAAGTGATAACCAGGCAACATCGGGGGGGGGGGGGAGGCGCAAGTTCCCCAGCCCAATACAACAGAGTCAGCTTCTGTTTTGCTCAGTATCATTTGATCTCCCCATCATGAAGACCAATACTGTCTCCACTGACTCCCAGAAGCTGTACCAAAATCAGCCAGAAGTACTAGATATTTCCAGAGCTGCAAATGAACTTAGCCAAAGCACCTGATGAGAGGAAATGTATTCAGTCGTCCCATTGGTTTTAGTGGAAGTAAAACTCTCCCGAGAACTGTGCTGCTGTGAGTCATGCACAAGACCTGCAAGACACCTTTGCACACCTGGGCACCAGCTGGTTGTCGGGCACTCAGGAAGGGTTGCACAAGGGGGTTTTGTCCAGGCCCCACCCTCATCTGCCCCACACCTGCCATCATATATGACATCAGGTGTAGGCTGCATCAATAGGAGTATAGCATCTAGATCAAGGGAAGTAATAGTGCCACTGTATTCTGCTCTGGTCAGACCTCACCTGGAGTACTGTGTCCAGTTCTGGGCACCACAGTTCAAGAAGGACACTGACAAACTGGAACGTGTCCAGAGGAGGGCAACCAAAATGGTCAAAGGCCTGGAAACGATGCCTTATGAGGAACGGCTAAGGGAGCTGGGCATGTTTAGCCTGGAGAAGAGGAGGTTAAGGGGTGATATGATAGCCATGTTCAAATATATAAAAGGATGTCACATAGAGGAGGGAGAAAGGTTGTTTTCTGCTGCTCCAGAGAAGCGGACACGGAGCAATGGATCCAAACTACAAGAAAGAAGATTCCACCTAAGCATTAGGAAGAACTTCCTGACAGTAAGAGCTGTTTGACAGTGGAATTTGCTGCCAAGGAGTGTGGTGGAGTCTCCTCCTTTGGAGGTCTTTAAGCAGAGGTTTGACAACCATATGTCAGGAGTGCTCTGATGGTGTTTCCTGCTTGGCAGGGGCTTGGACTCGATGGCCCTTGTGGTCTCTTCCAACTCTAGGATTCTATGATTCTATGATTCTATGGCAGGTGGGCATGGCTTGATGGAAATGGCCTCACTGGCCAAATGGGGAAGCCTGCCTTAGAAGTTAGCAAACAAGAGTCTACTTGTGGCCAATGTTAAGCTTCTCCATCCTTATCCAACTACACAACCCTCCTGTCCATGTTACTGTGGTCATAGAAGGGAGAAAAGGAGGAGGTGAATGGCTGTTTATGGCTATAAGTCATTATGGCCATATTATTTGTGCCAATGTCTTGCTTGTGAGCTTCCCATAGGCATCTGGTTGGTCACTGTGGAAGCAAAATTTTTGACATCATGGGCATTCGGTCTTATCCAGCTTCAGGGCTCTTATGTTCTTAGATATTATGGGCTGGCTCTGATTCATTCGGGGATGGGAATACCTGGGGTGAAAGAACTCTCACAGCTATCCTACACTCCAGTCATTTGGTTAAATGAGCAGCCTGAGACCATAACCCAGGATTTATTAATATTAATTTCTTCCAATCTGAATTAATTCCATACCACATAGCTTGTTATTCTCCATCATGGTTTTCTAAAAATGATAAAAATGGGGATTTTTCTCCCCACACCTCCAGCATGTCCCAGTATGGGCATCCCAGTGTGCATTAGCCATTGTAAGTGTAAAACCCTGAGATGGTCAGTGTTCTGGATTGTATAATGTTGAGGCTGAGATTTAGTGTTGTGTGGATGGCGCTTAACAACTACGACTTACACAGGAACATGAGAAGAAGTCTTACAGTGAATTAGACCCCTGGTCCATCTGGCCCAATACTGCCCACAATGACCGGCAGTGTCTTACCAGGGTTCCAGGCAGCGAGTCTCCCTGTCCTAACTGGAGGTGCCACAAAGACCCAAACCTGGGATCTTTTGCATGCAAGGCAAGTGATCTGCCACTGAGCTATGGCCCTTTCTGTTGGGGATGAATACATAAAATAATAGAATGAGTTGTTTTACATGCAAGGCTGTGTAAAAATAAAATAAAATCTCTCTCTCTCTTTGTGTGTGTGATGTGCATGTTATCTGCAGCATTACTGAGTATGAGTGGAGAAAGAGCACTGGCAATTATTCCAAGTTAATTAGGCAAGATTAAACAGTGTGTGATCTTGTGGATGCACTCTGACTAGCATCATATCAGCTGTGTGGAATGCTTAGGAGCAGAGATTAATGGCCTGTACCGGGAAATTTCTCAGGCTTCCTCTGCCCTAGTGACCAAGACATTTGCTCGCCATGCCAAGTGGGGCACACACATTGCAGCTAATCGACATCTTCTCCCAATGTTGTTTGCAGAATGGAGCGGGATGCCCAGTTTGCACAGCGCAAAGCAGAACGAGCCACCCTGCGGACCCACTTTCGGGATAAATACAGGCTTCCTAAGGTAAGCCATCAGGCCTTTGCTGCAGGAGGAGGATGAAGGGAACCTGGGCAGATTTCCACAGGGATATTGCTGGTTGTATTAGGGTTGAGCAACAGCCAGATACCAGAGGAGGTGGAGGAAGAAATAACCAGAACCTTTGATGCCAGGGTGGGGAAACCAAGACCGTCCAGATGGTGCTGAAACTTCAACTTCCATTGCCTCCAGCCTGCTTGACCAATGGGCAAGGGTGATGGGGACTGGAGCCCAGCAATATCTTGAGGGTCACAGCTTCTTTGTTCTTTCCTGTAGGACAGGGGTGGGGAAGTTGTGGCTCTCCAGATGTTGCTACAGCTCCCATTATCAATGACCATTGGCTCTACTATCCAGGACAGTCCAACAACATCTGGAGGGGCTCTTCCCCGCCCATACTGTTGATGGAGGCAGAGCATTAGGACTGAAGAGAAGGGTGGAAGTCAATATGTTGACCTTACGAGTCACAAGCCACCATGCACAGAGTGGCTGGTGCTGATAAAATGCCAGAGACATCCTGCGCTTGGAAATGGCTAATGGGAGAACGTGGCCCTCTTTTTAAGTTCACTCCAAAATGAGGCTGGAACCAGTCAGCAGTTCCTTGTTGAGGACGCAGAGTAGATCAGCAGGTGAGTCCAGGCTCCATCCCTGACATCTTCCATTAAAAAGATCAAGGTTCAAGTGACGGAAAAGCCCCTTCTAAGCCTAAGACTTTTTAGAGCTGCTGTTAGATGGATCTAGGTAAGATGGGCAAGTCACCTGGCCTGGTTTAAGGGCAGCTGTCCCATGTTTCTTCTTTGGCACAGAACTACATGAGCCATCTGAATATGAAACTGAAGTTGACACATCTCTGGATCTAGGGTCAAGGTCTGGGCCACTCCAAATTGTGGGTGATAGTCAACTAAGTTTTACACAGAGTAGAACTATTGAAATGAATGAGCATGACTAAGGCAGACCTTCCATACCTTTGTCTCCAGCCCAAAGCTTATTTCCTGTGCAATGCATTTCAGATAAAACTTCTCTGGACCGACACTTCAGAGTAGTAGCAGCCCTTCCGGTCCCAGGGTGGGTTACGGCCTCGGCCCAGTAGACCTGAAGGCTCATCTCCACTTCAGCCCGAACACTGATTTCCAGCTCTGAGGGCCTTCTGGCGGTTCCCCCACTGTGAGAAGTAAGGTTACAGGGAACCAGGCAGAGGGCCTTCTCGGTGGTGGTGCCAGCTCTGTGGAACACCCTGCCACCAGATGTCAAGGAAATAAACAACGATCTGATTTTTAGAAGACATCTGAAGGCAGCCCTGTTTAGAGAAGTTTTTAATGTTTGATCTTTTATTGTGTTTTTAATATCCTGTTGGAAGCCGCTCAGAGTGGTTGAGGAGGCCCAGCCAGATGGATGGGGTATAAGTAATAAATTGTTGTTGTTGTTGCAATTTAAAATTCAGAATTAAAAACAAATTACAGTCACAGGAATAGGATAGATCCTGAAAACACACCTGTCCCAGACAGTGACCTGAGGGCAGTGGAATTACCAAAAAGGCCACCTCTGCCAGTCTTGACCCTCAAGAAGGTCTGTTGAGAAGGAGGCAGCCTGGGTCATTTAGGGCTTTAAGCGCTTGGCTGAGCATGGAAATAAATTTAAATAGGATTTGAGGTGGTCTGAAGCTGATTTGGGGATGTAGAGGTGTATAAACTCATTTAGACTTCTCCAGAAGCTATGTGCTGAGCAAGAAGGTGTTGGGAATCTGGGAATGATTTGGGCATGGTCTAAAGGTACCTGATACAACAAACTTGCTAAATCTACGCTGGACTGGATCTGGTCAGCATCCAGATGGGAGGCCTCTTGGGCATTCCAGGTCTTGAGTTCCCTGGCAGAAGTGTGCCAGGATAGAAATGTAATACATGAAATATAAATGATAATCAAGTTATAGGAAGTTCAGACTGCAGACTGTTGTAGTACATAATAAGATATTCTTATGGATAAAACACTTTTTTTTAAAAAAAGGTGTTCAATTCCTCGCCATTTGTCTGCTTTCATTTCTGTGCCATGAAATAGGCTCAGTGACGCTGGACTTTAAATGTATCATTACCTGCCATCGAAACAGCTGGTTTACTGGCTTAGTTGGCTGTAAGATCAGACATAATCAGGTTAATCCAAAAAAAAAAAAATTGTATCAGTTAAGATCTATTGAAATCAGTGGGACTTAAAATAGGTACAACTGAATTCCATCCCATTGCCTTCAGTGGGACTTTGTCATGATAAACACCTGTTGGATTGTGCCCTAAGGCCAGGACGGGGGTGGAAGGCTTTGTTCAGCCCGGGGGCTGCATCCCTTTCTGGGCAATTTTCTGGGGGCCACATTCCAGTGGTGGGCAGGGCCAGAGGCAAAAGTAGGTGGAACAATGAATGTGAATTTTGCCACTGTATTAGTTTTTGCACTCACTCATACATCCCTGTACAGTTGGGTCCTTCATCCACTCATCCAGGGAATCAAAAGGCATCATCAGAGTTCAAAGACACATTCTAGTTAGGCAATACAGCGATGAAGGAGGGCGCAAAGCAGAGCCACTACAGAGAGTTGCTGAGAAGGGGGTTTGGTCGGGGGGGGGGGGCAGGGAAATCCCCAGAGCCAGACAGAGAATCTTGAAAGGCTCCATTATTATTATATTTAAACTGCATTTTTTATAAAACATTTCTTCATAGTTTTAATGAGATATATGTTTTTTCTTCTTATTTTTAATACTTATTTCTGATCTTAGAAATCTAATAGTGTGATGATACATATGACCTATATGCATATATTCTGCCAATCTACCATCGTGGAGGCCTAGGTAGGAGTAGACCATCCAGGTGTTCTCCAGACTCAGATCTGCCCAGTTCCATATCTTAGATCCAGGAATGACATCATCCCAATTCTAGAGATCTTGCTTGTAAAAATGCCTAGACAGATGATCATTTCGGTTTAAGCTGGTTTAGTCCAGTTAGCTTCCATCAGGCTTAAAGCTACAAGTTCATTTGGGGCCTCTGTGTGTGTGTGTGTTTTGCATGGTTGTGTATTTATAAATACTTGAGCAACTTCAGAATAGAAAGAGAGCTGAAAAAAATCTTTAAAGATAATAATAATAATAATAATAATAATAATAATAATAATACAGATTTTGTAGTAAAGCATGGAAATATTCATTCTGGAATCTTTCCATAAATGTTACAATAGCTGCTCTAATGTTGAGATTGTAATCTAATATTCTTGTTTTTCTAAACACCAGACAAAAGCGGAGCTCTATCAAGAGGGTTAGAGTATGCCCATCTCCAGCACTCTGAAAAAATCCCACATGGTCACGGGCTGCCTAGGTGTTGTTCCCCTGATTATCTTTTTCACGGGTCTCTTACTAGCCTCTAGCCACCTGGTTATCTTTGCTCTTTCAGGCAGTGAAAGATGGGCAAAGATAACTCTGATGCTCTCAGGTGGTCGTGGTCCAGGGGCATCCAATTCAAGCCACACAAATATCTCGGCAATAAAAGCATCTTATTTTAACACGATGTCCCTCTTATACCGCTGAATTTTGGGTCCTCCCTCCACACTAGCACCTGACGTCCCCATCTGTCCAAAACCTGCATCCTTCTTCATGTTCATTTCGCTCTGGTTTTGCATGTCATAATTGTTTGTCGAAATGATCCTTCAAAGAAAAGGGCCACTTCTAGCGTACCAAATCATTCTGGTTTGCTGCATTGACATCTCAAGCAACTGGTGATGTGAGGAGCAGAGCAGAATGAGAGCATTCTGGCCTTCAGACACGTGGCATGTGCCAGTGCTGAAGGAGTGAATGTTAAAGCTAGAAAGAACTGTTTGGTTGTTCACTGAAATTTTAGCTTTTAAAAAATAATTATTTGCTTTACAGCATAGCGATATTGGTTGCACAAAAATTGAGAACTGCATCTTTCTTTTTAAGTGCTATTGCTAAGTTTTCTAAGTTATCTTCATTGCTCTCTGTGTCATATGGTCTTCAATGAAGTAATCTAGCATACTGTTCAATATCTTTTATATCAATATCAAAATGCTCTTGACTGTCATTATAATTCTCTCTTTCTTTTTACAGATGGGAGGACACCAAATGATTCTGGTTTTCCCAATGAGTTTGTGGTTGAGAATTTATTTGTTACATTTTTTTATCCCAACTCTCCTCCACGCACAGATCTTCTCCCCTCTCCATTTAATCATCACAACAGCCTTATGTGGTGATGGTGACTGGCCCAAGGCCATCTTCATAGCTGAGTGGGAATTGAACTTGAGTTTCACTGATCTAACTCCAACCTAGCCACCAAACACACTGGCATCTGTTCAACCAACCAACCAGCCAGCCAGCCATTCCCCCCCCCCTCTCTCTCTCACACACACACTGCCTTCCTCCTATGTTTTGGTCCATGGCTGATTCCCATCACCAACCATAAATCTTCCAACACAATTGCCCAATGCCACTCTACTTCAATCTGTCCCAGGCTCCTCCAACACATCAGCGTCTTGTTCCACTTCATCAAAGCCCGTTTCCATGCTCTTAACTTCCAGAGTGTGATCATCACATCCATTTATGTTCTGATGGAGTCAGTCAGGCATGAGAGATTAAAACAGGACTGAATGGAAACATCTTTTCTCCAACTCCAGCATCATTCAGATCTTCCCACTCTTAAGGCCACCTGTCATGGCCGCCAGCTCCAGGACACAGCAGTTGCTTCCCCAACCCCCAGGGAGAATGGGGTCTATTTACCCTGTTCTTCCTTCCCACTCTCTCTGCTTCAACCTCTTGAGGGCACCAAGGCTTGCTGGGCTTTAAATACCTGCCAGCAAACCTGGCAGTACTCACCTTCTTGTCCTGCCTTTCCCATGTCTTCCTGTGTGGAGGTGAGCCAGGAGATACGTTCACATCACCATTGCTACCTGCTGCTGGCTTTGCAGTTTCGTCCCACTGTCACCATAGCAACAGAAAACGCAGTTGCTATTTCCCTCAGCAACTTGGCATTGAGTGGCCATTGCACTGGACCTCCGGTGTGGCTGGGCTCGGGCCCTAGACCATTATGGACTATTATGACCCCTGAGCCTAATCTCTCCCTCTCTTCTCTAATCACCACCATCCCCTTTAGAATGAAACAGATGACAACCAGATCCAGCTGGTCGGGGGCGATGTGGAGCTCCCCAAAGAACTGGCCAAGATGATTGAGCAGGACAACGAAGAGGAGGAGGAAAAGGACTCTGTTATCGGACAGCTGACCAGCATCCAGAACCTAGACCTGGATTCCCTGAAGGGCAAGGCCCAGGCCACGCTGGACGACCTCAAGCAGTCTGCCGAGAAGTGTGCCGTCATGTGACCCAGCTGTTGCTCATCAGCAGAATAAACCCCTCCCCTTCCCAAGTTGTAAAGTGTGTCCCATTGTGGGGTGGGCTGTGGGCACAAAAGGGGAGCGCAAGGGTGCGGGTGGTTTATTAAAATTATCCAGCAGGCTCCTGTCAAGTTTGTCTTCCCCACCTAGGTGTGTGTGGGCTGGATACCCTTTTTCTAAACCACCGTCTCTTCCCTGTGAAAGATGTCTCAGTCCTTCCTGCCCCATAAGTGAATGTGAGGTGTGTCTGGAAGTCTCAGGTTCTAGAACAAGACTCTCCTCATCCTCCTCCCCACACAGCAGGGTGATGCCCAAGTGCTGCCCCCCCATCTTTCCCCAGGGCTGACACAAGCCCTTTCAGCAGAGCAGGAAGAGAGCCATTTGCCGTTTCAGGACTATGGGCCTGAATGTGGGCAAACTGCCCCCACAAAACCCTCTACCTTACGTAGAAGAACCATTTTTTGGCCTTCGCTCAAGTTCAAATGAAGGAGATGTGAAGCAAGGGCTTGGCTGCAGGTGGATGTTTCCGTTCCTTTCGGCTTCAAGGAACAGAACTTGTCACCAATCAAAATGACGCCCTTGCCTCCTTTGTGTCTTCCAGGGACAAGGCATGGAGGGGTAGACTCTCCTTCCCATCCCTTCCTCCGACACGAAACCATAGCAATACGGATCAAACAATGACAATACTTTGCACTTAACGGCACCACAGATGCTTTACAAAGGAAAGCAGAGTTGTGCCCCCATTTTACAGGTGGGGAAAACTGAGGCCCCAGTGTAGCCCAGTTCTTTGCCGTACAGTGTGACAAGTATGGAAGCTAAACTGGTTGGTGCTCAATCCACTGAAGGAAATGGCTGCCCTGTGAGTGTGACTTGTTTCAACTCCTTGTGTAGTGCTATGTTGTCGTGGGACCTCTCGCCGTCCTTGCTTCCAACAAGAGGAGAAGGGGGACATTCACCTCTGTGTCATGAATGTGGCAGTCAGTCTGTATGTTGTGCCGTGACAATGCAGTGCTCCTGTCTGAGCCTCTACCTGCCGTGACACCCTCTTCCCGTGGTACTGTTGAAAACTGGTGGAATAAATGACAAGAGTTCTCTATGCATTTCTTTGTCTTGCCATTTTGTACGCAAAAGATTGGATGGCCTGCCATGGCTCCCCAATTCTGTATGCCAGGAATGGGGAGCCATTTACCGCTCAAGGGCTGCCTTCCCTTCTGAGCAACTGTCTGCAGGCCACATGCCGGTGGTGGGTGGGGCCAGAGGCAAAAGTGGGTGGGCCAGAAATGTGAATTTTACCTTTGTAGAGCAAGCTGTAAGGGATGCGGGTGGCGCTGTGGCTTAAACCACAGAGCCTAGGACTTGCCGATCAGAAGGTCGGCGGTTTGAACCCCTGCGACAGAGTGAGCTCCCGTTGCTCGGTCCCAGCTCCTGCCAACCTAGCAGTTCGAAAGCACATTAAAGTGCAAGTAGATAAATAGGTACCGCTCCGGCGGGAAGGTAAACGGCGTCTCCGTGCGCTGCTCTGGTTCGCCAGAAGCGGCTTATGCTGGCCACATGACCTGGAAGTTGTCTGCAGACAAACACCGGTTCCCTCGGCCCATAGAGTGAGATGAGCGCTGCAACCCCAGAGTCGGTCACGACTGGACTTAATGGTCCGGGGTCCCTTTACCTTTTAGAGCAAGCTGTGCCCCCTCTCAATCCTTCATCCAGACAAGGAAGAGGCACGGTCAGTGTTCAAGGACATATGTCGGCTTGGCAAAAAGGCAGGGACCTAGCCCAGCCAGCGAGTTGTGTGGCCTTGGAAGGGTCCCAAGGGCGAGACAGAGAGACCTCAAGGGCCACATTTGCCCCCCCCCCCCGAGCCTGAGGTTCTCCATTTATGCTGCGTCTGGTGCTGTTTTGTTCTCTTACAAGCCTAGACAGATGCAACCACTTCATCTACCAACTGATTCATGAAACACAAACACACAACGATGCACCAGCCTTGAAATGTGACTAGCAAACCTGTTGCTGTGGATGGTGCTGGGTGCTTCACCAGCCAGATTGTTCCTTGAGTACGTCAAGGTAAAAGTGGCTCCAGCACTGACAAGGGCACTCCTGGAAGCTCCTCGGAACTGAGGGCAACCAAACTTCTGAAACTGCACAGGAAGTTCAGGTTGTTGTCAAAGGTCCCAGGCTGTTGAGGTGGCAGCGGCCAAAACTGCTTGTGCTACAAAAACCACAGGAAAAATGCCTGGCATCATTAGGAGTTCTTTGGATGTACTAGTGGGCCCAATGAAGGGAAGTGGGGAGAATGGCAGAGGCAGACCAGGAGGCCCCTCAGACCCTTTTTGGCCTGTGGACCAGAAGTTCCCTATGCCTGGTATGCACTGTGATCTGTTGTACAAACACGTTCTCCCAAAGAGACACCTTGTCTCAGTCAAAACTGGTCCCATTAGCCTGGATCCAGTGCATATTTACTCTGAAGGAAGACACATTGCCTGCTCTGACTGGCAGCAGCTCTCCAGGGTCTCTGGCACGGAATGGTCCTTCCTAACCCTGCTTTCATGACTGGAGAGGCCTGCACCTGAACCTTCCATAAAGGAGAGCATGTGCTCCATCACTGGCAAAGCAGAGGCAGCTTCCTTATACCAAGTCAGACCACTGGTTCATTTAGCTCAGGATTGTGCATCCTGATTGCTGGTGGCGCTCTAGGTTTCCAGACTGGAGTCTTCCCTGGAGAACTTCTGCAGGCAAAGCACGGGTTTCCCCACTGAACTATGACCCTACCTCTTAGAACAGGGAAGGGGAACCTGTGCCCCCAATGTCCCCAACCAGCCAAGGTTGATGGGAGGTGTAGTCCCACAATATCTGGAGGGCTCCAGGCCCCCTACTCCTTCCCTGGTAGGGCCAATGGGACTTCCATCTGGAGGAGCCATTGCTCCGTGATTTCTCTAACTCATGCTATGCATGTGGGAGGCCTCTGGCTCAGTTCCCAGCCCCAAATGTTAAATGGTGCCAGATGGTTGGAAAGTCTTCTGCCTTGGACCCTGACAAGGTGCTGCCAGTTGGTGTAGACCAGGTAAGGGGAAGCTTTGGCCCTCCAGGTGTTGCTGGGCTACAGCTCCATCTGCTCTAGCCGCTGGTCATGCTGGCTGGGGCTGATGAGAATTGGAGGTCAGCAACTTCTGGAGGGTCACAGGTTCCACATCCCTGGTGTAGACGGCCGTGGGCTGGGTGGGCCAATGGCCTGAGCTGAGCACAGGACAGCTTTGTGTCTTCAGTGCTGTCGAGCTGCCACTGCCCATATTATGTGCCATCCCTTCAAGCTTTCCACAAATCAGAATAAGGACACTCTTCAAACTCCACTATTCTTGACTGGTGCCCAAGAAGAAAGCGCACTGCAGACTGTGGAAGGCTCTTCTCCATCTGCTGTCTGCAGTTCCCGTATGTTCTTTGGTTGCATACCAAGGCAGCCTTTGTTCTTTTGGCTTGGGAGACACTAGAAAAGCACTATTGTCCAACAATCTGTTATCAGCAGCTCAGAATGAGTCTCTCCAGCACGTGAAATGGCAGGCTCAGCAGCGCACAGGGCCTGTGCATTGACTTGGGTGCGCATCCAGCACCACCACTGTCCTTGATGTCTAGAACCTCTTGGGTCCATAGGGCTCATGTTTGCCCCTGTCAAGCCACTATGTCATCACAGGACGGGGTGCTGTGAGGTCAGGTCCCATCCAACATGCCTCCCTGATTTCAGTTCAGGGCAGGGATGGCGACCCTCTTCCCTGCCCAAGGGCCACATTCCCTCACTGGCAACCTTTGGGGATGCAAATGCAAATGGTGCACATGGCCAGAGCAACAGATGCAGCCCTTCTCTTTGGCCCTTAGCAGGCTGCACGTAGCCACAGAAAAGCCAGAGACCTGTACATACATGCCCACACTCCTCCACTCAGAAAAGCGAGAGGCATGGCCACGCTGCAAGGGAACCTTCCAGGCAGGCCAAAGCACTTGAGGAGGGTATGGGGCAGGGATGGGGCAGGGGCCTTATAGAGAGTCCTGGAGGGCCAGATTCAGCCGCTGGGACCTGAGCTTACCCACTCCTGACGCAGGAGGTGCGGCTAAGGGCCTCTTCTTCGCTCCGCGCAGAGAGAGGTTCACTTTGCCATCCTCCGCCGAGTAGCTTTTTCTGGTTTAGTGCAAGCAGCACAAAGTGGCCTTTGGGGAACTGGAGAACTGTCTGCTCTAAAAATAGCAGTGGCACCACTTCTGAACATGAATCATTCCATAAACAAGCATCAGAACAAAATCCATCTCTTTTGAGCAGGCCAGTTATCTAACTACGAGTGCCTTTTGACATCACATTTTCCAACATGGGGAACACTTTTGGGTGCACATCTCATCAAGGCACAAGAAGGCTGTGGGACCAAAGAGCCATGTCGACTTAACAGAGATGATATGTGGCTAGGGGTTGGCCACAGTCTAGTATGCGCTTTCTTGAAGAATTCTAGAAAGGTGGTTTTGTTTGTTTTTGGTTCTGCTGTTTTTAAAGATCTGCCTTGAGAGCAAACCTACTATGCCTCAGGCCAGTGTCTCCAGTGCCGATTGCACGGAAGGCTGGAGGATGGGGAAGTGCGTGCCCATAAGCATGTGCACACGCTATTTCTGGTGCACTTCCGGGTCGGAGGAGCACCAGAAATTGCTTGTGCGCATGTTCACGGGCCTTCTCTGACCCGGATGTGCACTGGAAATAACGCTTGCGCATGTGCAAATAACGCTTGTGTATGCACAAATAATGCTTGTGCATGCACACTAGCTATTTCCGGTGCTCCTCTGACCAGGAAGTGGGAAGCCATGCAGTGCAGCGCTGGTAAGAGTGGGCGGCGGCGGTCACCGCAGGCCGGATAAACGAGTCCCTTGGGTCTTATCCGGCCCACGGGCCTTAGTTTGGGGACCCCTGCTCTAGAGGAGGAATGAGGAATCTGTGGCCCTCCTGCTGTTATTGGGCCACAGGACCCATCACCCTTGACAATTAACCAAGTGGTTGAGGCTGATGGCAGCTGAAGTCCAATGACATTTGGAAGGCCACAGGGTCCCCTGCTCAGGAGGGGGTGGTGGGGGGGAACCATCCCCAAAGGAGTTGTGTGGAGCAGCAGTGAGGGACCGCCAGTCTGCAGTCCTGATTAACCCCAGCAGAGACCTTAATTTGGCCCATGAGATGGCTTTCCCTGCATCATGCCCCATAAGGTATGAACTGCAACTCCCACCATCCCTAGCTATTGACCCTGCTTGCTGCGGCCAATGAGCTCTGTAGTTCTTCAGCTATGTCTGAAGTAAGGGGAAGAACAAGCAAGTGGTAGGTCCTCTGCATGGAGAATACAAATAAATGCTATTGGGTGACAGAGAGAAGGCAGAACTATTCAACACCTACTTTGTCTCTGTCTTCACCCAAAAGGAAAGGATGCCCAACCTAGTGAAAACAGAATAAATGATGCAGGGAGGGAGCTGCAGCCCAATATAGAAAAAGAGGTAGTAAGGGAACACCCAGCTGCTTTAAATGAATTCAGATCTCCAGGGCCTGATGAGCTGCACCCAAGAGTACTGAAGGAGCTTGCAGATGTAATCTCAGAGCCTCTGTCTATAATCTTTGAGAATTCTTGGAGAACAGACGGCGTCCTTGCAGACTGGAAGCAGGCAAATGTTGTCCCCTTCTTCAAAAAGTGGGAAAAAGAAGACACGGGTAACTACTCAACGCTGAGCTTGACATCGATACCAGGAAAGGTCCTAGAACAGAAAATTCAACAATTGTTCTGTGAGAATTTAGAAAATGATGCTGTGATTACCAAGACCCAGCAGGGGTTTCTCAAAAACAAGTCATGCCAATGAATCTCATTTCTTTTTTTGATGGAGTTACAAGCTTGGTGGACCAGGGGAATGCTGTGGACATAGTGTATCTTGATTTCAATAAGGCTTTTTACAAAGGCCCCCATGACATTCTTGTGAGGAAGCTGGTAAAATGTGGGCTGGAAGAGCTAACTGGTAGGTGGATTTGTAGCTGGTTGACTGGCCGAACAAAAAGAGTGTTCATTAATGGTTCCCTGTCATCCTGGAAAAAAAGTGACAAGTGGAGTGCCACATGGTTCTGTCCTGGGCCCATTGCTGTTCAACATCTTTTTTTAAACGACCTGGATGAAGGAATTGAGAGAACGCTCATCAAATTAGCAGATGACACAAAACTGGGAGGGGTAGCTGATGCCACAGAAGACAGAATCAAAATTTGAAGTGACAGTAACAGATTGGAGAACTGGGCACAAGCTAACAAAATGAATTTCAATAGGGACAAATGTAAGGTTGTGCACTTAGGCAGGAAGAATGAGATGCACAAATATAAGATGGGCAAGACCTGGCTTACTAGCAGGTGAAAAGGATCTAGGGGTCTTGGTGGTCCATAAGCTGAACATGAGTCAACAGCAAAAAGGCTAATGTTATTCTAGACTGCATCAACGTAAGTCTAGTGTCCAGATCAAGGGAAGTAACAGTACCACTCTATTCTGTCTTTGCCAGGCCACACCTGGAGTACTGTGTCCAGTTCTGGGCACCACAGTTTAAGAAGGATGTTGACTAGCTGGAACATGTGCAGAGGAAGGCAGTCAAGATGATCAAGGGTCTGGAAATTGAGCCTTACGAGGAATTGTTGAATGCGCTGGGTATGTTTAGCCTGGAGGAGAGGAGACAGAGGAAATATCATAGCCATCTTCAAATATCTCAAGGCCTGTCACATGGAAGATAAAGCAAGCTTGCTTTCTCCTGCTCTGGAGGGTAGGACTCAAACCAAAGGCTTCACGTTACAAGAAAGGAGAATCTGACTAAACATCAGGAAAAACTTTCTGACGGTAACATCTGTTCGACAGTGGAACGGTCTCCTCGGGAGGTTGTGGACTCTACTTCATCAGAAGTTTTTTTAAGCAGTGGTTGGATGGCCATCTGTCATGGATGCTTTAGTTGAGAGTTCTACATGGCAGGGGTTGGACTAGATGACCCTGGGGTACCTTCTAACTGTACAATTCTATGATTCTGTAAGATGCCAAAGCTTCCTCACCCTTTCCTTGGATCATATGTGACATTAGGTGTGGGGCAGGCAAAGACATGCCTACAAAGGAACAATCAGCAAAAAGCACTCCTTTGTGGCACCTTGAAAAGTGGGACTCACTGACAGCACAGCATGTCCCTCTGGTGCTGTCTGTTTGCTGGTGAGGTTTGGATTCAGATGTGGTCTGGTTATTACAGCACTTTATGATGGGTAAGAGGGTATATTATTTTTGTTGTTTTTTAAAAAATATTTTTAAAATTGATTTTCCAATATTTACCCAATATTACCACAGTTTTGCCAATTATAAGGCTATATTATTTATGTTTAATGCTCTAGAGATCCACCTGTGTGGCTGGACATGAAAAAACAGTTTGAGCCTGTTTTTAAAACCACAAGTCTAGCACACAGAGAGCCACAGTAGCAGAATATCATTAGACAGATTAATGAAGCTATTTAATGATTAATGATTAGGCTATTAAGCCTTCTGTAATGCTGTGTGAAGCTGCTGACCCTTTATTTTTCAATAAAATAGACCACAGACTGCAAAGTAAGTTTAAAATGTTTTACTTACAGTTTCTAGGTCTCAGACTTGCATTTTCTTATGCAACAGCAAAAAAATAGTGTAGGTAAAAATATTCTTAGAAATATAGCAAAGCAGCCTTGGGCACAGGAGCTAAGCTGAGACATGTCCACCTCTGTTGCTTGCAGCATAAAGACAGAGAACAACAGGAAATAGGTTTTGCTTCTTCCCTTCATGTAGTCACTAGCATTGTCAGCTTTGAATGCAAATCTCCCACACTTTAAAGGTATATTATGAGCTTGGGGGAGGGGCAGGTGTCCATCAGCATGATATCATTGGATCCCTTCCAGGCTTGTGATCCTTTAGCCAGTAAGGGATAGAATCTCACAGAAGAGGCTGTGAAACCTGCCCAACCAGTTCTCAGGTTAAGGTCATGGCTTCAGCTGGCCATTTAAAGTGTCTTCAGCAGCATCCCAAAAAACAAGGGAGGTTGCAAGAGCAACAGCTGAGTGATGGTACTCTCCAGGCTAAAAGGTGGGCCTCCCTCCACACAATAGCTAATTCCAGTGCCAAATGCTTCATTCATAAGGAAAGAGTGCTGCTAATAGACCTCACAAAGCCCATCCCCACTTCATTGGTGGCAATTCTTCAGAAATTTGTGGACCACTGAGCAGCCAGGATAATTGCTTTGACAGGTGGTAGGTCTTCTGAAGAAGAAGACCATGTGGCTGGGGCTGATGGGAGCTGCTCTTCGGCAAGAAGAGGAAGAGTTTGGATTTGATATCCCACTTTATCACTACCCGAAGGAGTCTCAAAGCGGCTCACATTCTCCTTTCCCTTCCTCCCCCACAACAAACACTCTGTGAGGTGAGTGGGGCTGAGAGACTTCAGAGAAATGTGACTGGCCCAAGGTCACCCAGCAGCTGCAGGTGGAGGAGCGGGGAATCAAACCCCGTTCACCAGATTACGAGTCTACCGCTCTTAATCACTACACCACACTGGCTTGATCTATTGATGAAAGCAAGCCTATATACATGCCCCTGGAGTTTTTTTCTGCAACCACCCCAAATGAAAAATAATTATTCTTGTCTTCTTTCCAGCCTTTTTGTTTTCCCTCTACAGTTGTGTTCCCTGCACCATGGCTCTGTTTCTCTCCCTTTTCCCTTTTCACAACTAGCTCTGAAACCTCATCTCTGATGAGACCATGTGATGTTTCCCTGGTTTATTTTAGGAGCCGATATGACCTCCAGTTGTGAGAAAAGGAAACAGTGCATTTTATTCTGTCTGGAGCAATAATCTGCTACACACAGGAACGTCTATAATCTAATCTGAGCCCTTTCAGGCCAGGCAAGATGATCAGATGCTTCCTGTAGCGTGAGGATGCGTCCCTTCCTGCCCAGGCCTCCCTAATGCACAGCTTGCAGCAAGAGAGTGTGGGAGGGCAGCCACACAAAGGCTTTTGCAGTGCCCTTTTTTCTAGGGCAGGCATTGACTCACCCTGGAGATGTCAACCAACACTGCAGCTTGGAGGGCAAGATCTGAGTGCCCTCCACTCAACAGATGGGAGTGGCCTGGTTAAGATCATGCCGGTCCTTGACTCAGTGTGAGACTCAACTCTGCCACAAAAGCTTGCCAGGGCACTCATTTGCCCCCCTGCCCTTCCCCATTCTTCCTGCTCCCTTGTCACCCAAAGCTAGCTTGAATTTAAATCTCACGCCTGTTACCAAAGATGCGCAGTTGAGTCTTGCAGAGCTTGAGGGCAGCCACTCCCTGTCTTGGTCAGACCGCACCTGGAGTACTGTGTCCAGTTCTGGGCATCACAATTTAAGGAGGATATTGACAAGCTGTGGTTACAGGTAGGTAGCCATGTTGGTCTGCCATAGTCAAAATAAAATAAAAAAATTCCTTCCAGTAGCACCTTAAAGGTAAAGGGACCGCTGACCATTAGGTCGAGTCATGGCCGACTCTGGGGTTGTGGCGCTCATCTCGCTTTACTGGCCGAGGAAGCCGGCGCACAGCTTCCAGGTCATGTGGCCAGCATGACTAAGCCGCTTCTGGCGAACCAGAGCAGCGCATGGAAGTGCCGTTTACCTTCCCACCGAAGCAGTACCTATTTATCTACTTGCACTTTGACATGCTTTCGAACTGCTAGGTTGGCAGGAGCAGGGACCGAGCAACGGGAGCTCACCCCGTGGTGGGGATTCGAACCACCGACCTTCTGATTGGCAAGTCCTAGGCTCTGTGGTTTAACCCACAGTGCCACCTGCGTCCCGTGGCACCTTAGTAGCACCTTAGAGACTAAGTAAGTTTGTTATTGGTATGAGCTTTCATGTGCATGCACACTAAGCTCATACCAACTGACAAGCTGGAACGTGTGCAGAGGTAAACTCTCCTTCCTGGGAGGTTTTTAGTCAGAGGTTTTCGGCCATCTGTCTTGGATGCTCTAGTTGAGATTCCTGCATTGCAGGGGGTTGGACTAGATGACCCTCAGGGTCCCTTCCGCCTCTACAGTTCTATGGGTTTTTTTTGACTCAGCTGTGCACATCCCTGAGAGAGCATTTCCAGTAGTCAGTCTCTAAGGAGCCAAATGTGACACAGCTGTAGCACAGAAATGCTGGAGGCCTCGGCTGCTGAGGGCTTTGGAAATCAGTATCTGCACCATAAACTAAGCCCCAAAAGCAAAAGGGAGCTGACACAGACTCCAGATTGCTGCTACATACATACAAACATACATACATAATTTTATTTATATGTCACTTTCCCACAGTTCAAACCATGTTCAAGATGCCTTACAAAAGGGGGTGGGGAATACTGTATTTACTTGAATGTAAATAAAAAAAATTTGGGGCCAACTTACGTTGTGAAAATTAGGGTGCGCATTAGATTTGATGTTGCATTAGATTCACATAAATACGGTAATTACAACTTAACAAAAGTAGTCATAAACAAGAAATAAAACTGCAAAAATACACAACCAAGTTAAACAATTTTCACATAAATCACAATAAGATCTAAAGTAAAGACACAAAAGAAAATATCAATAGCAGCAACAAGAACCCCTAAATAATACTCCAGCTCAAAAAGTCTTCATAATCCAGAGGGATAAGAACGGAGGTGACTTTGCAGGATAGCTCTTCTTAAATTGCACCTGCTGAAATTCCCTTCTCTAAGCTAGATGTGCTGTAGCACCTTATTTATGTTGGTGGCAAGGGAAAATAGGTGTTTGGTTGCTTTTTTGTATTTTTGTTTAAAGAAAGAATTCCCTGGATGCCAAGATCCAAGTTTGGTGCAAGTACTCTTTGGGGAGAGAATCCCCATAGAGATTTAAAACTACAAAATATACGAAGATATAGGCTATTAGACCTTTAAAATATGTCTTCGTGAGTTCCGAAACTTCCCCCTTCCCTTAGCGTAGAAAAGACCACACGTTTGTTAAGTTAAAAATGGTTTACTTACAAATTCTTCAAAGGTCAGATTCATGTGTTTTCCCATACATCAGAGAGAAAACTGAGGCAGAAAAACTTGGCTTAGTTACAGTGGTGAAAGTTCCCAAATTATTGATATAGGAACAAAAGAATGGCTTGTAAGAGCCATGCGGTCTCAGTTTGGAGCAACCAGTTCAGACCTCATTAAACACTGAGCCTCTCAGGTAGACTAGAGGAACAAAGCCTTGATAACCTATTCCCTCCCAAGGTGTGCTAAGCCTGGTAAAACAACTTACTCTGTGGTCTTAACCCCTTCGTGCATTAATTTGTTGTTTATATGAGGCTGGTTAGTCCGCAATTTATTTATTTAAAACATTTACAAACTGTTCAATAGTTTAGAAATCTCGTAAGTCATTCACAACATAAAAAACAGTAAGCAAAGTCATTAAAACAAGAAAGTAACATTAGAACAGTAGCATGAAAATGTATAAAAACAAATAAAAGGCATTCACACAAATCAAAGCAGGGACCCAGGGCTGTCTTAAGCATATGTGGTGCTGGGGTGCAAAGATCCGCCCGGAGGCTCACCCTGGTTGCCCAGTCCCAGGCACGCAGGAGGACGGAGCCAGCTGGCCACCTCAGTGTCTCGCTGGCTCGGTTGCCCCCAAACTCTCGGTGCAGAGCCGCCTGCAGCAGAAGAGCCTGCCGTGGTGCTCCAACTGACGGGCAGGCTCTTCCCCAGACTCAACTCTTGGGCTCCAGACTCTTGGCCTGGCGCCCCTGAGAGCCCAGCGCCCAGATGCCCTGCACCCAGAGCGCCTATGGGTAAGGCGGCCCTGCAGGGACCAATCATATGGATCAGGGTCCAGGGAAAGCCTGGGCAGAAAATTACATCTTTGCTAGTCATCTAGACCTACTGATGTGTTATGTACTGAGTTGAATAGGATCCAAACTGCAGCAGTCTGATTGGTCCTAGAACAATAGGATCCAAAAGGCAGCAGTCTGATTGGTCCTAGAACAATGCAGTACTATGATTGGTTGGCAGGAACCACCCAATCCTGCCCCAGATA
Organism: Podarcis liolepis; assembly: GCF_965112155.1. NCBI lineage: Eukaryota > Metazoa > Chordata > Lepidosauria > Squamata > Lacertidae > Podarcis > Podarcis liolepis. Next base: position 72,890,867 of record NC_139564.1, on the reverse strand, counting down.
GAAGTGAATCCACAACCTGATTGGCTTACAGTAGAATTCCGGAATTAGCCAATCATGTGCAGCCCAATGTGTAAATAATGTATATAAAGCAGATACTTTGAGGGGACATTCATTCATTCCTCCTCACCACTATGAGCTGAATAAAGAGCATGAAATCACTTTGTGACTCTGAGTATATTTCACCTGTGATTCACAGCACAGCGGCAAGCACAGGAATTGCCAGTTTTTTGGTCGCCACCCTGTGGCACTCTGTAGGGTGTGATACCCCAAGAAGAATTTCCCAGGTGAGCTATGTGATCTCACATTATTCCACACAGCTCTGTTCCTTGCACAGCCGAGCACAGCCGAGCCATCTCACTCACCAGGGAAAAGATGAAAAAGAAGTCTTGGCCTGCAGTCTTGCATACAAATGTCTAGGGGAGAAGTCATAATTCTGACTGCTCAGTCACTGCACGCTAGTCCCCCATCCGATTCGATCCGAGAGAGAAAAAGTCTCACGTCCTGTATGTTGGCCCAGAGCCATCGCTGTCTCCACAGCTGTTCTGCTCATACAGGCCACAAAACCTTTTGGATTATTATTATTATTATTATTTTATAAAATATTTATTGAAATTTCACAAATTATATAAACAGACACAATAATACAAACAAACACAGACAAAAAAAACAAGTATAATTTCAAATCCTTATTTTCTTAAAACTTACTTCACCGACCTCCTCATACCTCCCCTTTCTGCATTCCAATTTCAAATATTAGTTCAGCAAATCCTCACCCTTAATTTTATCTAATTGTTAACCTTTCTTTTCTTTTGACTTAATCTTTACAGCTGTAATCCACTTAATTTCTAAACCAACATCATTCTAACATTCATTAATTTTGCAATGTTTCTTAAGATAGTTCTTGAATTTCTTCCAATCCTCTTCTGCCGTCTCTTTTCCCTGGTCTCGGATTCTCACCAAACTGAGGTCCAGTGCCAAGGGCCTTCTGGCGGTTCCCTCATTGCAAGAAGCAAAGTTACAGGGAACCAGGCAGAGGGACTTCTCAGTAGTGGCACCCGCCCTGTGGAATGCCCTCCCATCAGATGTCAAGGAGATAAACAACTACCTGACATTTAGAAAACATCTGAAGGCGAGTTTGTTCAGGGGAGTTTTTAATGTGTGACATTTTGATGTATTGTTAATCATCATCATTATTAATTAAGCCATAAAGCTCCCTGTGCCATTTTAGGTCAGTCATAGGAACATAGGAAGCTGCCTTATACAGCATCAGACCATCAGACCATCAAACTGGGACCTTAAGGTGAAGAGCAGGCAAGGAATGAATGAATGAATGAATGAATGAATGAATGAATGAATGAATGAATGAATGAATCTCTTGGTATGTTTTGGTAGGGACATTGTACTGACTAGCCACTTCCCCGTGTGGGGCTGGGTGCCTGCAACCCAGGCTGATTCCACACTGCAAGGGCAAGTGCTGGATGTGGAATGCTCACTCAGCGGCTGCAAAAGGCACATCGTGCGCTTCAGTATGTGCAGTGACATTTTGCAAGCTTTAAGAAAATAATAAAAATGAAAATTCAAGCCCCAGTGCACAATGACTAGGATTCACTCGGACAGAAGCCAGCCACATCACAGGGGGCAGAGCTGACTTTTCTACTTGCCAGAGCCCAGGAGAGTCAGAAGAAGGAGAGTATTTTTATTTTAAAATCCCAAAAGGGCATCGTCGGAGCAAAGAGGGAGTTGAAGATCTCCCTGTCACTGATGGTCTGTTACATTATACCACCTGCATTCTTTTTGGAGTTAAGAAATAAAAAGCTCCTAGGATGAGATGGGACTAGACGGTGGTTTATGGAGCATCTCTCCAGTGTAGTGTTCAGATTAATGCACAGGGACCAGCTATAAACTCCACAAGGGAGGAAAACCTATGCATGCAGAAGGTAGCAGTCTGACTGATTGCAAGACTTTTGCTGTGAACATAAAAGTGTACAAAGAGCCCTGTTGGATCAGTCTAAAGGCCCATCTGGTTCTGGATCCTGTCCTCCCAGTGGCCAAGTAGATGCCTCAAGAGGAAGCTCATACGCAAGACTTGAGAGTTTCCCAGAACTTGTGGTTCCCAGCAACTGGTGTTTAAAGGCAAACCGTGGAGGTAGAACAGCCATGGTGGCTGGTGGAAGCCATGGATAAAGCCTGGTCATCTGTGTTGTTGTTAAAAGGGGTCCAGGAAAATTAACTGGAACGCTCTCATTTGACTATGATGGCAGCACTAGAGGTGGTGCTCCTTGAAATATCAGTTGCTGAAGAAAGTGAGCGGGGAGAGTTGCTGCTCTGCTCGTGTCCCGCTTGCAGGCATCTGCTTGGCCACAGCAAGAAGTTGGACTACATGAGCTCTTGGTCTGGCCCAGCAGGGCTCTTAAGCCATGAGGCATACACCATGAGCCCACAATACATGGCCAGATGGACGAGGAACCACATGAATCAGCTTCCAACCAAGCTGCCAGACAGAGCACTGCAATCGCAGAAACGGCTGCCTGTTGAAGTTCCCGTTAGCCTTTCCACCACTGGGCTTGGTACACACCATGGCCAGATTTGCCAGGGAAACTGCCCTCAAAGCGTCAGATCTATTGGCTGAATGTAACTGGAGGAAGGAAATAAAGTGGCACCAAAGACTGTGAGCCCCCACCCTTGATTCAAAAAAACCCTAAAGAGAGGACAGCTTTCACAAAGACTTAATCTCTCATCATCTATTTTATTATTCTTAGATCAAAGGGTTATGTAACAAGAACAACAAAAAATAATCTCAAGGGATTATGCATTGTAAGGATGCATCATCTTATGTAGCTTAAGGAGAATAATCCAATTATCTTCCCACCCCACCCCCCAAAAAACCCTCTACAATAAGAAATGCAGGATTGCGTCCAAAGAATTTGAACCCAGCCAGTCTGATGGGGTGCTCCACTAGCTGGCTGGTTCATTTTCCTTTTGTGATAAAACACCTCCAAAATGAAGCAGACTGTCATTCATTTAAGTATGAAAAGGAGCTGCGTTTTTGTCATGTGGACGCACAATCTGCTCTCCAATTGGCTTCAGGAATGGGCTCGGAGACCCATGGGTGGGTGGAAAGTTTGAGCTGTGCTTTTGTCATGTGGATGCACAATCTGCTCTCCAATTGGCTTCAGGAATGGACTCGGAGACCCACGGGTGGGTGGAAAGTTTGAGTCCATCACAACGCAAGAAAAAGGCACTGCTAAAGTGCACCTGATCTGTCAAACTGAGCAAGGGTTTCTCTTACAGTGGAAGAGACCCACTATTGGTTTAAAGCAGTTTCTCTCCAAGATGTCTTCTACACGAAGTTCTGGATTTAATGTAGTAGTTTAGGGCAGGTATTTTAATTATAAGCAAGCACACATGCCCAGGCACCGCCATCATTTGAACTTAGCCTTCTCTTATAGCTCAACCTACACGGCAGGCTTGATCTGTTCTGAATAGTTGGGAGCCTTTAGCAACATGCATTGAGAAGAGCGGCCCATTGCACATGGCCTGGATACTGAGGCAGTGGCATCCTGTATCTCAGTAATGGAGAGGAGAGGTAGGGGGGTGGGGAGGGCAGAGGAGCAACAGACAGGGTAACAGGTGCTTGCATCTGGTGCCTATATCCAACTCCCCACAGTCCCTCAGGTGCTCTACTGCTGTGCCCTATACCTTGGAGGTGGGGCTAAATGCCAGCCCAGCATGTAATATGACCACAGTCATTCATGATATAATCGTGGGTGAGGATTCTGACTTGGCACTTATTGCCAAGTCATGGGTGGGAGAGATGGGTGGGCTGGATCTTATCCACCTTTGTCCCACGGAATGCTTAGTGCAGCACCAACCCAGGCTACAAGACTGTTTCAGGTTTTCATTGGCATGATGCCCAGATCAGGACATACCCTTGACTTGATGTTTGCTCCAAATGTGTCAAGGAGTAGTCTGGAAATGGGATGTGGGGTATTTGTCTGTGACTCCGTTGCCACGGTGGGACATTCTGGTGAAGTTTGGACTCACAGCAGCCATTGCCCTCTGCAGGGGTGGGGGGACTGATTAAGATGGCCTGCCCCCAGAAGCCTACTGATCTTGATGGGTTCCTGGATGCTCTGGGCAGATCACCTGGATCCTGCGGAGGGTTTCATCTCACAGCGGAATGGTTAGATGTGGAGGACTATTGACACAATCTCTCCTGAAGCCTGGTGTCCTAGGGACCTCTATGCAATGACATAGGCTGGACAACGGCAAAGAACTCACCAGATAGAGCACATAAACACAGCTACCATGTGGCAACAGGGCAGCAAAGTAGCTTATTTGATGGCCTATAAAGGTAAAGGTAAAGGGACCCCTGACCATTAGGTCAAGTCATGGCCGACTCTGGGGTTGCGGTGCTCATCTCGCTTTATTGGCCGAAGGAGCTTCCGGGTCATGTGGCCAGCAGGACTAAGCCGCTTCTGGTGAACCAGAGCAGTGCACGGAAACGCCGTTTATCTTCCCGCCGGAGTGGTACCTATTTATCTACTTGCACTTTGACGTGCTTTCGAACTTCTAGGTGGGCAGGAGCAGGGACCGAGCAACAGGAGCTCATCCCATTGCGGGGATTCGAACCGCCGACCTTCTGATTGGCAAGTCCTAGGCTCTGTGGTTTAACCCACAGCGCCACCCACGTCCCTGCATACCAATTAACCGTCCAGCACAGCTTTTCCAGGTCATCTGGAATCTGGCCTCACCTCTTGGTGTGGCTGGGCTTCGCAGGCAGCATAGGCCTGCTGTGGCTCTATGTGTGCGCATGATGCCGCAGGGCTGTCTTGCCACATTTTGAAGTGAAGTAACACACAATCCCGTCAAAGGAGCTCCACCCCCATTCTGATAACACCATGAAGTCCAGAGTCTAAGATGACCAACCTGCCTAGACTTGACTTGGGGGGAGGGATTTATCATGAGTTCTCAACAGAAACAACTATTGAGTGTCATGTGCCTTCGGACATGCAAAGCTGATCACAAAAGGGACTACTTGCATGGGCGTAGCCAGCATTTATGTTGGGGGGGGGAACTGAGCTATCTGCAACACGATTGGTCAGTTAGTTAAGTATTATTTTTTTATTTACTTGATGGGGGGCAGCTGCCCCCTGTCCCCATTGGCTATGTCCATGACTTCCTGCAACATTTCATCACAATCCAATTCACTTCCTAGCATAGGAACCAGGTACTGTGGGGTGGGGGCTATAGCTGGAGGCCAAGTTTTGTGCAGATTGTCACCATTTTCTTTTTGGGAGCCAATGGGGTTTTCTGGACCACCAGCTTCATTTCCCTTCTCTCCGACTCCGACTGAAAGCGGGTCCAGCACTTTATCAAAGAACTCCAGAGAGTTTTAGAGCTGGCTGTGGGTTCAGGGGCATCTGCACTGGGAGAGAACCTCCTTTGCCTGCAAAAGTTACCCTGGCAGCATCTCCAGGTAGCGCTCAGGAAAAGACACTCTGTCCGAAAACCTGGAGCACCATTGCTTCCGGTATGTGTAGCCAGCGGTGGCCAAAGTGGTGCTGTCCAGGTGTCAATGGACTACAGCTCCCATTGTCCCTGATGGCTGATAGGAACTGTAGTCCAGCAGCATCTGGAGTTCACTCCATTGTCTTCCCATGGCGCAGACATCACTGAGTCAGAGGGACCACTGGCTTGACTTGGTACGAGGCACCACCCTACATCAGTAACTCTCCTTCACCAGCGGAGGTTGGTTCATTGGAGCAAATGGAGCCCTGCCCCACCAGCATGCTCTGCCCTTGGCCAGCTGCCACTTGCCTACAACCCAGTGGAAGGGGCTCCCTCATAAGGCAGAGGACACTGGAGGTTTTTAAGTGGTTGGACGGCCATCTCTCAGGGATGCTTTGGCGTCATTCCTGCATTGCAGGGGGGTTAGACTAGATGACCCTTGGGTCCCTTCCAACTCTGCAATTCTATAAGCCAACCCCTTGTCAGCTGCCTCTTCCTCCTTAGTCTCAGTGCTGCCCTCGCACAACTCAGCAGGAAAGGGGGGGCAAACTAGGATTAGGGGGGTCTGCCTGCCATTGTCTCTCTGGCGCCACCTACTGTTGGTCTCCCTGCCTCCCCCACCCCCACCAGCCCACTCTGTTCCCTATCCCACCCCACGAGATTTCGGGAGCTTAATGCAGTGTTTATAATCTCTCTATTCAGACAGGTGGCTATTCCAGTTTGGATGGAGGAGCGCACCGTCTAAGTGCGGGGGTGAGGCTCACCTCGCCTCGCCAATGTATAAGGGGACCCTATAAAACAGTGTTGCCAACAAAGGTCCATATAGTTAAAGCTATGGTTTTCCCAGTAGTGATGTATGGAAGTGAGAGCTGGACCATAAAGAAGGCCAAAGAATCGATGCTTTTGAATTATGGTCTGGAGGAGACTCTTGAGAGTCCCATAGACTGCAAGAAGATCAAACCTCTCCATTCTGAAGGAAATCAGCCCTGAGTGCTCACTGGAAGGACATATCCTGAAGCTGAGGCTCCAAGACTTTGGACACCTCATGAGAAGAGAAGACTCCCTGGAAAAGACCCTGATGCTGGGAAAGATGGAGGGCACAAGGAGAAGGGGACGACAGAGGACGAGATGGCTGGACAGTGTTCTCGAAGCTACAAACATGAGTCTGACCAAACTGCGGGAGGCAGTGGAAGACAGGAGTGCCTGGCATGCTCTGGTCCATGGGGTCACGAAGAGTCGGACACGACTAAACGACTAAACAACAAATAAAACAGTGTCTCTTTCTCTCTCCAGCTCCGCTTGGAAGCTGCAGGGGGCGAGGCGGAGAGGCCGGCCGGGAAAGAGGAGGGGAAGGGGCGATGGAGCGGGATTCGAGGGAACAAAGAGCCTGCAAGGAAGATGAGTGGGAAGGAGCCCCCAACCCGCGTCCCTCCGCTCTGTTCGTGCCCGAAGCAGCTCCTCCAAGCCTCCGGGAGAGAGCGGGGAGCGCTCGCCAGGGCCCCGCTTCGCCCAGCGACGCGCCCGGGACTTGCAACCGGCTCCGAACCCCGACCGACGGAACTAAACTGAACTGCAGCTAGTGAAGGCGCCTGCCCTGGCCAAGCAAGCCGGCCGGGCGGAGACCCCGAGGAGCCCTGCAAGAAAGCGGCTGCCGCTGTTGCTGCGAGTTCGACGCTGGGCGACTCCTCGGACGGACCCCGCGGCAGCGCAAAGCAGCTGCACCAGACGGGGGAACGCCAAGCAGGGCTCCCTCCGGGCGCGCCGGAACCGACGAGGGGGCCCTAAAGGGCGGCGGGAAGCCCTCTGGGGACGCGCCCCGAGCTGGCCGCCGCCAGCGCGGAGGAGCCCCTCGCCAGGCCGGGCGCCGGAGAGCCGGGCTGGGAGGCGCTGTTGAGCACGGCAAGCCGGCCTGCGGCCCCGCCTACAGCTAGTCCCGGGCGGCCTGCCAGCTAGCCAGCCAGCCGAGGCCGGGGAGGAGCCCGGCCTGGGCGGGAGGAGCGGCGGCCCGGCTTGCCCCAGCCAGTGCACCGCGTCGCTGGCGCGGCTAAACCTGAGTCGGAGCTGGCCGGCCCTGGAGCGCAACGCGGGCAGGCAGGACTGCGACGGCGCCGAGCGATCCTTCTGCCAGGTCGTCCTCCAGGCCAACGTGGGCCGGCTCTGCTTCGGGCCCGGCCCGGCCCTCGGCGGAGAGGAGCAAGAGCAGCACGACGGGCACGAGGGCGAGGAGCGCGGGCGGGCGCCCGGCTGGGTCCCTCGGAGGAGCTCCGGAGCGCGGGAGCGGCTCTCCTCGGCGGCGTGGCGCGCCTTGGCGCTGGCGTTCTGGGCCCTGGGGCTCCTTTAGGAGCCCTGCTCGGGGCGAAAGGATCCCGGTTCCTGCATTGCGTGGGTTGGACTAGATGGCCTTTGGGTCTCTCCCAACTCTGCAGCCCTGTGAGTCCATGACCCGAAGAGCCTTCCCTCTGCACCGCTGCCCTTCACCCCGACGGTCTCTGCTCAAAATGGGACGAGGGCAGCGGGCACTTCACAGGACCCACCTGCCCCTCGAGTTGCTGGCGGCTGCAGGGTGGCGCGTGTTTTCCTTGGCGACACGGATCCAGGGCCAGAACGTTCCCCCAACTGAATGGCCATGAACTCCCCCCCCCCAGCTTCCCCGTGAACGTGTGAATGGCCTCAACGCAGTTGTGAATGTAAACGATAAGGATTATCTGAGTTCGGTTTTCTAAACGAAGAATTAAGTACCTTGCAAGAGAGTGCATTTACACGACAATTCTGCGAAGTTACCTCCCACAGATTTATTTTGTTACCTTCCACAGATGGTTCCCACTAAGAAGCTGCATCAGTATTTTTAGACACATCAAACCGGCGCAGCTTCCCTTAGGCGCAGTGGAGCCACCTTCTTCCCCATGGAGGCTTTTTACCTGTGCCTAAGGAATGGAGAGGGACGCAGGGGGTGCTGTGGGTTAAACTACAGAGCCTAGCATTTCAAATCCCCGCGGCGGGGTGAGCTCCCATTGCTCAGTCCCAGCTCCTGCCAACCTAGCAGTTCGAAAGCACGAAGTGCAAGTAGATAAATAGGTACCGCTCCAGCGGGAAGGTAAACGGCGTTTCCGTGCGCTGCTCTGGTTCACCAGAAGCGGCTTAGTCATGCTGGCCACATGACCCAGAAGCTGTACGCCGGCTCCCTCGGCCAGTAAAGCGAGATGAGCGCCGCAACCCCAGAGTCGTCCGTGACTGGACCTAATGGTCAGGGGTCCCTTTACCTTTTTAAGGAATGGAGAAGCCAGCAGATGGCTTTGCCTTCACCCTGTCTGCAACCTCTGAGGTGGTGGTTGTGGTGGTAATACAAGGTGGTACATATGGCCAGTGGCTGAGTTTTGCCAGGCTGGACTCTTCCTTGACAGTTTTGAGCACAATCGGCTGGCCTACGTGTTGCTCAGTTGTCTTGTGTAGACTTAAGTCTGCATCAGCTGCTGTCCTTTTGGGCATACAGTATGTACGATGTACAAACTTGGACATGCATGTAGAAAGTTAGGAGACCTGTAGGAACTGAATGGTAACCAAATAATGTTAATGCATTTTGACTTACCATCTCTGTGCAGGAGAGAAGATGCAGAATTTTAGGGGAAATATTTCAGTGCAACTTCTATAAATTTTTTGACAAAAGTGACATCACCACTGTCCGTGTTTCTCTTGTTGACATGTGCCTCAGGTTCATAGACCTGAGATATTCAACAAGGTGTCCTCTGGAGATTGTTGTACAGTGGTACCTCTGGATGTGAACTGGATCTGTTCCGGAGCCCCGTTCGCATCCTGAAGCGAATGCAACCCACATCTGCACGTGTCGCGATTCGCCGCTTCCGTGCATGCGCGTGACGTCATTTTGAGTGTCTGCGCGAGCAGCAAAACCCAGAAGTAACATGTTCCGTTACTTCTGGGTCGCTGTGGAGCGCAACCCGAAAACGCTCAACCTGAAGCTACTTCAACCCGGGGTATGACTGTACTACCATTCCCGCCAGTATGGTCAGGGATGTCAAAGACATCTGCCCAACACCATGTCAGCTACCTGTGTCTTGGGCAAAGTTTACATTCTGACATTTGGTGCTGATTGCAGAAACACTGGCATCCTTAGAAACCAAGCTCCTAGCCCCTGTGATTGCTAAAAGAGGCTTGAAAGGTACAGCAAATGCCCGGTGCACTTTCAGAAGCTGTGGAACAAGGCTGGGCTGAGCCAGATCAGAAAGAGAGCAGCAGGGCCCTAGCAGCGCCTTGCATGACACAAGGCAAGATAAGCAAATGTGCCCATTAGTATTATAACTATTATTATTAAAATTTGTTAATCACTTTTTGTCTTACCCAAGGCAATAAGCAATTTACAACCAACCTTTTCTTGCTTTGAAGTGCAATTCAGTATTTTCCTCAACCCACCCAGCCCCTACAATAACTTCTGCGGGGGGAGAGGAGAGCCCCTGAATATCTGTGCATGTGCAGAGTGCTTTGACTTTGCATCTGCATTGGTATCTTCAACTGCCATAGTACTGTAGATTTGTGGTGGGTCCTGGGGGGTCATCTAGTGAAACGCCCTGCAACGCAGGAATCTCAACTAAAGCATGTTTAAAAATCTCCAATATCCTACCACAGCTCTAAGGTGAAGTGAGAGCACATTGCTCACCCTGCAGGCAACTGCGGGGAGAGGGTGGTCTTGCACACCCAGCCAAGGTTCTTGTGGAGGAGCAGGGAGATTATGGCAGGCGGGACTCCATGTTGCATCAACGGTGGTCAGTATGGCAAGAACCAATGAGTGATGACACAGGGGCTGATCTTTCCCTCTAACTGGGTTGGTGCCTTGTAGTCAACTGCTAGCACCAACTGGAGATTATATATATATAAGGCTGGTGCTGATGGAAGTTTCTCACCTGGGATGAGCAGCAGTTCTGAGCTGTGGGTGGGTGTGAATGTCTGCTGGGACTATAGCATGGGAGGAAAGGGCAAAATCCCTCCCACCCCCTGATGTCCCAATAACCATGTGAGCAAACAACTGCTACGCATAAACAATTTTCCAAAGGCACGTGGAATGTTAAATGATATCCTTAATGATATCCGCATGCAGCCTGGTCCTTAATGTTACTTGACTCTTAGCAGCAACAAAATGTTCATGTCTTTGAGGCCATTCTATATACAAAAATATGCACATTAAAATGTTTTTCTGTTTTTCTGTACATGCATCTGAGGTCTGCAGCGATGCAAATTTAGAAAGACTAGATCCCAAATGCTGGCCAGAGTGGCGGTGGCGGCAGATGACTTAATAAAGAGATGGTTGACATCTTCTCTTGACGACCTTCCAAAGAACTCCCAGATGCAACAGGGAGGCTTCACTTGCCAACCCATAAATGAATTTAAAGCCAAGAAACTTTACTTAAGACCAAGGACATTTCCGGGCCCCACAGCTCTTGGAGCGCAGCTAAGACTCAGGAGGTTAGCAGTTCAAGAGTAGCAGCTGCCATTAAAATATCCAGTGACTTGTCCACTGAGCAGGAAATCACTTCCAGGCATTGCTCACCTGTTCACAGCCTTTATAGGCCAGACACCTGAAGTGGGATCTGCAGGCTGTTTCTGCTGCACTGGAATCCTGGGAGCAGCCTGAGAACTGACAGACTGCATGTGCTTTGCCAGGATCTTCCACCTGCCTGCATAGCAGGGGCAGCAAATCGTGGGCTGTGCACAATGCACCTTGCGGTTGTGATCCAGACACAGAAAGCCTTGCTATCCTGCACTTTGGGGGACATAGTAGTGCTTTCCATACTTGAAGAAAGAAGGGACTGCACTCGTTGCTAGTCTTAATCAGAGCAGATCCATTGAAATTGCATGTTAATTTCAATAGGTCTACTCTATTTCAGTTCTCATGGTGGCAAAGAAAGGGATGATTTAACAGGAACCCCAAAAGCTGGTCTTAGACAAAAACCAGAAACATCTGGGCTGCAGTTCACACAGTCAAAGCACATAGATTTGTTATCTCCTCACCTCAAAAAGGATACTGTAGAGTTGGGAAAAGTTCTGAAAAGGGCAGACCCAAACCATCCAAGGGAAGGATTGCTGAAGCATTTGGGACTTTTTAGAATCATACAATCATAGAGTTGGAAGAGACCACAAGGGCCATCAAGTCCAACCCCCTGCCAAGCAGGAAACCCCATCAGAGCACTCCTGACATATGGTTGTCAAGCCTCTGCTTAAAGACCTCCAAAGTAGGAGACTCCACCACACTCCTTGGCAGCAAATTCCACTGTCAAACAGCTCTTACTGTCAGGAAGTTCTTCCTAATGTTTAGGTGGAATCTTCTTTCTTGTAGTTTGAATCCATTGCTCCATGTCCGCTTCTCTGGAGCAGCAGAAAACAACCTTTCTCCCTCCTCTATGTGACATCCTTTTATATATTTGAACATGGCTATCATATCACCCCTTAACCTCCTCTTCTCCAGGCTAAACATGCCCAGCTCCCTTAGCCGTTCCTCATAAGGCATCGTTTCCAGGCCTTTGACCATTTTGGTTGCCCTCCTCTGGACACGTTCCAGTTTGTCCGTGTCCTTCTTGAATTGTGGTGCCCAGAACTGGACACAGTACTCCAGGTGAGGTCTGACCAGAGCAGAATACATTGGCACTATTACTTCCCTTGATCTAGATGCTATACTCCTATTGATGCAGCCCAAAATTGCATCAATTAGTTTGAAGGCAAGAAAAAGGTGACATGATAGAAGTTTGTAAAGTTAATGTAGGACAAGGAGAGATAGGACGAGAGGTTACTGAACCCTTATTGCAGGGGTTGGACTAGATGACCCTGGGGTCCCTTCCAGCTCTACCATTCTGATTCTATGAACCCAGGACCTTCTGTGTGCAAAGCAGTTGCTCTAACAAGTGCCCTTCCCTTAAAAATAAACTAAGATTCCTGTGCTCACTGGTTTTTTTTAATTTTCATAAGATTTATGCACCAATTTTTTAAAAAGTTAAAAGTAAAGGACCCCTGACAGTTAAGTCCAGTCGCAGACGACTCTGGGGTTGCGGCGCTCATCTCACTTTACAGGCCAAGGGAGCCGGCATTTGTCCACAGCCAGTTTTTCCGGGTCATGTGGCCAGCATGACTAAGCCGCTTCTGGTGCAACGGAACACCGAAACCAGAGCAGCACACGGAAACGCCGTTTACCTTCCCGCCAGAGCGGCACCTATTGATCTACTTGCACTTTTGGCGTGCTTTCGAACTGCTAGGTTGGCAGGAGCAGGGACTGAGCAATGGGAGCAGGGATTCGAACTGCCGACCTTCCAATCGGCAAGCCCAAGAGGCTCAGTGGTTTAGACCACAGTGCCACCCACGTCCCTTACCAATGCAAATAGGGACATCCTAAGGGAAAGCGGGACATTCCGGGATCAAATCAGAAACTGCCATCAGCCCCAGCAAAGATGGCCATGGATCATGAGAGCTGAAGTCTCACAAATGCCCATCAGGCAGGCAGCTAGGAAAGAGACCAAGGTCAGGGCATTGTGGGAATCCAGAACAGTGTCTGTGCTGCCACCAGCCATGGTGGGCCCCTTAGGGTGGCCCTGCCTGCCCGCCTTCTCCTCTTCCCTAGGCTCAGCACTGACCCTGGTGAGGCTCAGGAGGGAGCAGAATGGGACAAAACCAGAACTTGCTCGCTTGACCATCCGCTGCCTCTTTTGTCTGCCCCCCACTGGCCTGCAATGGACATTGGTCACCAGGTCAGCTTGTTGTTGCAGTGGGCAGCTGAGCACTAGCACAGGGGAAGGGATGAGTGAATCTGTGGATCCTGATCAGTCTTCCTGCTGCCCTAAGTTCAGTTCTGCACACTTCCATGCATAACTGAAGACTCAAATGGTTAAATCGTATATAGTGTTCTTGAAGGGGAACTGCTGGGTGGGAAGAAAACAAGGCCATATGTTGCGTGATAGAAAGGGAGTGAGCAAGCTTTGTCACAGATAAAGAAGCATTTTGGAGACCGCAGGAGTTCCTGCTGCAGAAGCTTCAGAGAGAACTGCAGGTGAAGCACTTCTGACTCGCTGATGGTGTAAAATAAGGTAGCAGCCAAGGGGACTAATTGCGCCGGACGAAAGGTGTAAACTGCTCATTGGTTAGTGCCGCTGAAATGATGCTTTACGACGGTGTTGAACTCAGGGAGGGACACCTTGACAAGCCCCCCTTCACACCGGCCACAACCCTGGGAGAGATTTCTGCAGAGAGGATTTCATAGAGGATCATCTTTGCTGTCGCTCTGCTTCCTTTGAGCTGCGACTCCAGAGCGGAGCCTCGCTAGAGACCTGGAGGGTCTTGGAAAGCAGCACAAGCCAGATGTTAAGGGGGAGGGGGACTGCCCATCCTCGCCTTCCAGGGGGGTGGGGAAAGGAGGAGGAGTGTGGAAGGGAGACAAATCAAAAGCTTCTCCGACCATGACAGGGGGGGGGGCTCCATCATCTGTGGCCAAGACGAGTCGGGTCTTGGCAAGGTTCTCCCAGAGCGCTATTAATAACCTCCTGCAAGCGCCCTGGGAGCACAGAAGGCAGATGGGCCTAGCTGCCTCTTTGCTACAGCAGCCTTTGTGGCCCAGCCAAGGCAAAACAAAGGCCTTTCCGTCTCTCCCCGCTGCCCCCGTGTGGGGAAAGGGCCTCACAGCTGAGCAGGCGTTCTGCGTGTAGAAGGTCCCGGGTTCATCTCCAGGGAGGGCGGGGTGAGACACCCCCCCCACTCCGCCGCCTGGAATACTGGGTGGCAGCTGCCGGTCAGTGCAGACAATACTAAGCTGGACAGACGCATTGTCTGACTACATGAAGGCAGCCTCCTATGCTCAGTTTCTTCTACAAGCCCCCTCCCTTTCTCCCCACCAGCAATAAAACACTGTGGGGCGTCCCAGTTAGTGGATCATGTAACCAAAGCAGTTTCCTTCCTCTTGGGGGAAAAAGTCTAATCAAGCTCTTTCTCTGAACAGAACAAGTCCCTCCCCTCCCATGACCTGGGCTTAACAAAATTGGTGGAATAAGCACATCTCTCTCGAGGGCATGAAGTAGAAAGCAGTTTATAGGTGAAGACAGTAATGTGCTCAGTGTGAGCCCTGCTCTTCCCCCTACCAGAGAACCTAAAACCCCAATCCGTATAGCAAAGACCCTCCCCATACAATCAGACCCTCAAAAGCCCCCCTCTTGATTCCATGCTTTGCATCTCCTGAGAGGGGCATGTGGTTGCCCTGAGCTTAATTCCTGTACATTAAAACGCTTAGAGGAGCCCCCGCTTAGACTTAACGCTGCTCAACAAAATTACAATTAGCAGTATATAAATTAATTACACTATACAAGCAACAACCGTTTAAATAGCCTCACACTTAACAAAGAATGCTCCCTCCGTGTGTGTGTGTGTGTGTGTTTTCAAAACCCAAACCCAATTCCATGCCAACAGCCACCGTGAATCTTCAGTGCATAAACTGTGTCCAGGCAAGAGGACCGTCTGTTGTTCGTGGGGCTGAATCCATCGGGCACCATCCAGACAACTACTGCAAGGTACAGGCTGCAGAAGAGAAAACACAAAGAGGCTGACTAGCATCCAAATAAATCCACACCTTTGTTTGAAAACGAAAATCCCTACTTTCAAATCAGACGCAGCAATCTCAGGGGACTCTTCTTTAGCTCGAGGGCCACGCTCCCTTCTGGGCAACCTTTTACAGGCCGCATGTCAGTGGTGGGCGGAGCCAGGGGGAAAGCAGACCCAGCAGTTAATGCAAGTTTCCCCAGAGAAGGAAGGGGCTCTGAGTTCAGGGGCACATTCTAGCCAGGTGCAAAGCAGGGCCAGGGAGGCTGTGGCTCAGGAGAGTCCCTGAGGGCCAGAGGGGAGGCTTGGAGGGCCACATCCAACTCCTAGGCCTGAGGCTCACCGCTGTTGCTCAAGACGTGGGCAGTAAAATTTGAGGCAAAATTTTAACTGTTATTTTATAATCATTAGTTTAATAAGGGATAAATGATTATTTCAAGAACAGCTCTGTACGTGGAAAGCTGCTCTGCTCAGGGCCAAATGGATCTCCCTGACATACTTGCTTTCCTGCAAGAAGGAGGTTTTTTCTCCTCTTCCTCCCATGGTTCCCTCCTTGAAACACAGCACACCTGCTCCTAGGAGCCAAGTATAAATGCAAAATGTAATGCAATATAGTGGGTGCTCGGGTTGCGAACATGATCCGTGCGGGATGCACGTTTGCAACCCACAGCATTCGCAACCCGCAGTGGCACGTCTGCGCATGTGCGGGTTGCAACTCGGTGCATGCGCAAAGAGCAATTTAGCGCTTCTGCACATGCGCAACCGCCGAAACCCAGAAGTAACCCGTTTTGGTACTTCTGGGTTTCGGCGGTCCGTAACCCGAGAAAACGCAACCTGAAGCGTCTGTAACCTGAGGTATGACTGTATGTGTATGTATAGTATGTAATCAAAAAACCAATAAAGATTATCCTGGGGGGGGGGGGGAAACAACAGCACATCTGGGGGAGCCTGGCTGCAACTCACAGAAGGTGGGAACATTGAGGGAGGAATGGGTACAGAACGGAGTGTCATGCTGACTCTCACCATAAGCAGGTGTGTCTTTACACAACAATGTTTTGAAGCAGGCTTCCCTTGTAAGTCTGTATTAGCTACCTACCACCACCACCACCCCGGCCAAGAAAGCAATGGGACTGTTAAGCCCTGCTCAGTGTAGACCCACTGAAATCAATGGTCCTAAGTTAGCCCTCCTCATTAACTTCAGTGAGTCCACTCTGAGTAGGACTGGCACTGAATACTGCCCATGGTGACCAAACCAAAAAGAAATAGACAGGGAAGGCTGCTGTAGAGGAAGGGGGAAGTAGCAATGGCAGAGGTGGAAGGGACACCAAGAGTCATTTAGTCCAGCCCCCTGCAATGCAGAATGCAAATTTCCTTATGCGATTAACTGTTGCACCTTGTTGGATTAGGGAATGAACCAGAGAAGTCAGCCGGGGGTGTTTTTGTGAAACTGACACGCAGCCACTTGGCAAGGGGACATCACTAAGCCCAGGAAGCCCATTCACAAGCTCAGGCCGGGAATGAAGGTCCTGCCGCCAGCCGGGACCCCCCCTCTACCCCATTTGACTTCTCCCAGGCTCAGGAGCTTACGGCAAGCAAAGATGAAGGATTAAAACGATAAGCCATCCCCATCATCATCATCATAAAACGCGCCCTCTGAGCCTCTGGGGAGATTTCTGTGTCAAATGTGAGGCTGAGTATTTCTGTCCACACCCCCCAAACTAAAATGCATTTTGCTTTGATAAAAATAATAACAAGCAAATCCCCACTACTGCTGCTTGCCTAGCGTGGTGGCTGCTCCTGGGGAAAGCATTCCCCCCCCACTTCAAAGGATTGTCTCTCTGGGTCCTTCTGGACACCTGCCTGCCCCCCACTCCCCTGGGCAAAACAGAGTGAGGACTCCCCGCCCCTGCCCCCCCCCCCCGGATTCAATAAGCGTGCAAATGCCTGGGTGGACAGACACGGTCCCTGCTCCCAGGCTTTATGGTTTCCAGGCCCTTTGGCAGGGAGAAGAAATGGTCTCTTTGCCCCTTCTTCCCCTGGGGACGACCAATTCTCCTGAGGCCCAGCTGCGGGAAAGAAAGTGTGGGGAGAGAGGACCAACAGGGCAGTTAATTCCAATTAACCAGCCAAGCTCAAAAGGGGAAGAGGGGAGGGGCGACTTGCAGACCCCGCCCAAGCTGGAAGGAGACACACAAAGAGATCTCCTGCCTCCCTGGGAAGGAGGAACTATGTGGCCACCTCCCCCCCCCCCCCCGAAACCTCACAGACAGCCCTGCTGTGTCTGATCTGCTCCCCCATGAGGATTTTGCTCCACTCCACTTAGCACAGCAGAGCACTGAAATGGGGGCTCTGCCATTCCTATAGTTTTTATCTATATAGTAACACACGTACACCCCCCACCACCACCGCCCACCCTACTCTCCCTCTCCACACACACCCAGCCCCCCTGCAATGGAGCAATTAGTCCTGCTTACTGGGGGGGGGGGGCTGGGCAACCCTTGCTTTCATCTTATGAAGTCTGCAGACTGAACCCTCAACTGAGACGTTAAGCAGAATAAAAGTATCGTTTGCACACCTGCACGAGGCGCTTGACCCCATTCCCTTCCACTCAAAAGAGAACACGTGCAAGCTGTTCACCCCAGAAGACCTGCAGCAGGGATGTTTTTCGAAACCAGCCTGCAGATTCGCTTGGGAGGGCAGGCATTGGTGGTGGCAGGCAGGGGCAGAACCCGGAAGTGGGGAGACTGGGCTGGGCTGCAGGATTGCAGCTCTGTGTCTCTCTGGGCTCCCCCAGATTACCTGCTCAGCGGAGGCCATTTGGGTGAAGGGCACACTGCCTCGCCACTTTCGGTCAGCCTACACCTGCCTCTCTTCTTACTTTCCAACTAGCCCAGGTACGTGGCCATGGTGGTCAGCCTCCTCCTTAGTCTCAGTGCCCTGCTGTCCAGGATGTTTCACTTGTGATGCTACAGCTACAGTGGTGCCCCGCAAGACAAATGCCTCGCAAGACGGAAAACTCGCTAGATGAAAGAGTTTTCCGTTTTGAAGGTGCTTCGCAAAACAAATCTCCTATGGGCTTGCTTCGCAAGACGACAATGTCTTGCGAGTTCCTGCTGGTTCCCCCCCCCTTTTCTAAGCCACTAAGCCGCTTATCAGCTGATCCGATCAGCAGATAAGCCGCTAATAGCGCTAATCCGCTAATCCATCAATGGGCTTGCTTCGCAATACGAAAAAACCGCTAGATGAAGAGAATCACAGAACGGATTCTTTTCGTCTTGCGAGGCACCACTGTACAATGCTACAACTCTATGAGTGCTGCCCCTTGTAGACTCAAAGCTAGAATTAGCCAGCTCCACCTCTCATGATCTCTGGCTGCCTCCCTGCAAGTCCCAGCGGGCGCCAGGCCTGCTCAGTCCAGCATCCGCCCTGATTTGCTTGTACAAATCTCCCAGGGAGGCGAGACGATGCCTGGCGTTTACTGAGCCTTCGTTCTGGCTTGCTTTCGGGAACAGCTATACGAAAATGAAAATTGGTCCTGCGTGAAAGAATGCAAGAAGAGCCCTGGATCTGGCCCGTGTCCCATCACTGAGCCCAGCATCCTTCTCTCACAGGGGTCAGCCAGATTCCCGTGGGGAGCCCATGAGAAGGATCTGAGCACAAGGGCAACTTTCCTCTCCTGCAGTTTCCAACAATTAGGATTCAGAAGTGTTTCCTGCCTCTGGGCGTGGAGGTAAAAGGTAGCCAGCAGGAGGCAGAACAAAGCCGTCAGGGTTAGTAGCCATGGATGGTCACTTTCTGTTTTTTAAAGTATAAATATCTGCTGTGAAATGCTTTGGGAGGCAAGAATTTTATGATAACCCTGAGGAAGAGCTCAGTCAGTAAAGCATGAGACTTCTAACCTCAGGGTCATGGGTTTGCGCCCCACGTTGAGTGAAAGATTCTTGCACTGCAAGGAGTTGGATTAGATAATAATAATAATAGTAGTAGTAGTAGTAGTAGTAATAATAATAATAATAATAATAATAATATTTGTACCCCGCCCATCTGGCTGGGTTTCCCCAGCCACTCTGGGCGGCTTCCAACAAAGATGAAAAATACGCTAAAATGTCACATATTAAAAACTTCCCTGAACAGGGCTGCCTTCAGATGTCTTCTGAATGTCAGGTAGTTGTTTATCGCTTTGACATCTGATGGGAGGGCGTTCCACAGGGCAGGTGCCACTACCGAGAAGGCCCTCTGCCTGGTTCCCTGTAACTTGGCCTCTCGCAGTGAGGGAACCGCCAGAAGGCCCTCGGAGCTGGACCTCAGTGTCCGGGCAGAACGATGGGGGTGGAGACGTTCCTTCAGGTATACTGGACCGAGGCCGTTTAGGGCTTTAAAGGTCAGCACCAACACTTTGAATTGTGCTCGGAAACATACATAGATGACCCTTGTGCTCCCTTCCAACTCTACCATTCTAGGATTCTATGAAATACAGTAAGGGATTGTTTAGCTGAGACTCCTGCACTGCAGGGGTTGGACTAGACGCCCCTTGGGGGACCCACAGTTCTATGAGTCTATGAATAAATAACGCCAACAGAACCCAGCCAAGACTTGGTAAGGAAGAGAACGGGCACTCACAGCTTCTCACAGAGTCCAGCATCCCCTCCTTGCCAATGGCTTCCGCTTCCCACTGCGACTCCTTCATCTGGAGGAAAAGGAGAAGGAAGAGAGGGAGGCGGGTTGTTTCCTCTGATCTCCATGAGGGCGCAAGAGGAGCCTGGCTGGATCAGACCAAGGGTGCATCTAAGACCAGGGTCATGTTTCTATCCGGGCCTCTGAGATGTCCATGAGGAGAACAGGAAGGCAACAGCTCTCCCCGCTGGAGTGCCACACACACACACACACACACACACACAGCAACTAACATTGAGGGGTAGGCTGTTTCTGCATATGGAAGCTCCACTTAGACAGCAGGGCTAGA
The DNA here is from genome assembly GCF_965112155.1 of Podarcis liolepis. NCBI lineage: Eukaryota > Metazoa > Chordata > Lepidosauria > Squamata > Lacertidae > Podarcis > Podarcis liolepis. The sequence continues at coordinate 72,870,817 of NC_139564.1, read as the reverse complement.
ATAAGAATCCTGCTGGGTGAGACCGCACTATTCTACCCCATGCAGCAGCCGGCCCAATGAGCCAGGAAGCCGGCAAGATTTTATTTATTTAAAGTATTTCAAAAGGACCTGCATATTCTTGAAGAAGAGTTTGGATTTGATATCCTGCTTTATCACTACCCAAAGGAGTCTCAAAGCAGCTAACAATCTCCTTTCCCTTCCTCCCCCACAACAAACACTCTGGGAGGTGAGTGGGGCTGAGAGACTTCAGAGAAGTGTGACTGGCCCAAGGTCACCCAGCAGCTGCATGTGGAGGAGCGGGGAAGCGAACCCAGTTCACCAGATTGCGAGTCCACCGCTCTTAACCACTGCACCACACTGGCTCTCTGAAGAAGGATGTGAAGGCAACAGTGCTTTCCTGCTCCCAATCCCTGGCTCCTTCCTCCTTCCAGAGCTGTCAGCCAATGGCCTGCTGCCTCTGAACACGCAAAGGAATGGGCTCCGGAATTGGATCTCCAGAAGGGGACAGGTAGGGCGCAGGTGGCCCTCTGGGGACACCCAACTCCCACCAGCTAACAAGGCGAATGTCAGGGGTTGTGGGAGTCTGGCGTTGCCTGGAGGGCCCACAGCCCCCTCCCCCTGCGCCAGGCCAAGAGGGGCTTCCAAGGAGGCCCTTTCTTCCAAAGGCAGTGAGCTTCTCTGGGAAGCGAGCCCAGGGACCAAGCACACGCCAGGCAGGAACGGAGACCCAAAGGCCACCTCGCTCCCACAGCACGGATTCTGCAAAGGATGCTTTACTTGAGATTCCAACTCTATGGCACTTAAGAGCCTACAGTGACTCAGCCAATCTTCAGAAAATATTATCTTTGCTTTGAGGCTGGGTTTGTGTTGCTTTTAAAATCAATTAAGCAGTGTATACACCTTATGAAACAATAAACCACCCAAATCTATTTTTCCATGCCCTGCCCCAGCCAAGCCTCCTCTGCCAGCCCCGTGATGCCCACACGTGCCCTCACTGCAGCCCCCACAGAACGCAAAGTGCCCTCCTGTACCTTGATCTGCTCTTTCAGGTATTCCGCTCGGCCCATCAGTGTCTGGATCTGCAAACAGTCATTCACTCGGTCAGATTAGGAGGAAAGAAGAAGAAGGAGCCCCAGTTCAGAGGGTCACACAGGAAGGCAAACCACATGGGAACCCTCCTGCACGGCACCTCGAATCCCACGGAAGAAAAGGTGGTGCAACATACATATAACAATTCCTTCTACAGTGGTGCCTCGCAAGACGAATGCCTCGCAAGACGAAAAACGCGCAAGGTGAAAGAGTTTTCCGTTTTTTGAGTCGTTCCACAAGACGAATTTCCCTATGGGCTTGCTTTGCAAGATGAAACATTTTGCGAGTTCGTTTCCTTTTTCTTAAAGCCGCTAAGCCGCTAATAGCCATGCTTCGCAAGACGAAAAAACCGCAAGACGAAGAGACTTGCGGAACGGATTAATTTCGTCTTGCGAGGCACCACTGTATTTCCAATGTCCACGCTGTGAGTGCCAATCATTTATGTAGCCAAACTGGCACTAATCGCGAGGAACTGTGGCAGGAGGCTTCCCCAAGGCTTGCAGAAGTATAAAAGCGGGGCAAACATGCCCTGATGGTGGGGAACCCCAAAAAAGTTCAACAGGGAGCTCAGAAGTGACAGATTGCTGACTGAAGTTTGCAGGGGGTAGAATGCAGCGGCTGGAATCTTGGACTGGGAGTGTCCCACGCTGCAACATTTTGCTGCAGGTCCACAACAGCTGAGCCACGTCCATTCTGCCGCCTGCGCCCTTTAGTGCCCCCTGCTGGGCACTCTGGCTCCCCAAATACATCCTGCAGGGCTCCCCCACTTCTAAATAATAGCAGCAGCAAAGGGACCAAGCACAGCTCCAGGGACGAGGTGGATACAGACCTCAGCATGCAGCAACTCCCGTCTCCTTCCCGCTGGCTCAGCTGGAGGCAGGAAGGAAAGAAAACCATATAATATGATTTGTGCTGTAACTGTGATGTTTAGCATGTTTTTGCTCATGGTGTTTTATGGATTGTAGTTGCTTTGCTGATGATTTGTTAAGTCTTTAATATGACTTACGTTGTACATGGTAAGCTACTTTGGGATTTGACTGAATGGAAAGTGGCAGAGAAGTGCAATCGATCAATCCATCCTGGAAGGTGGGGTTAGACTGCACAGGAGACCTTACACATCCCTCTCTGGCTTAGCCCCAGGCTCTCTGAAGGACTGTCTTCTCCCACATGTAGCCTCGCCCAGAGATCTCTGGTAGAGGCCCTTCTCTCGTCTTCGTCCCCTGGCACGCTTGGTGGGGACGTGGGAAAGGGCCTTCTTGGTGGTGGCTGCTGCCAGACAACATTGGAACTCCTTCCCTAGAGGAGCTGGACTGGCTCCCTCCTTGATGTCCTCCCACCAGCAGGTGAAAATAGTTTTATTCCTGCAGGCTTTGGGGAACGGAATCCTTATTTAAAGGAAAGGGCTTTTACTAGAGCAGGGTTGTTTTGGCTACCTGTATTAAAGGTAAAGGGACCCCTGACCATTAGGTCCAGTCATGGCCGACTTTGGGGTTGCGGCACTCATCTCGCTTTATTGGCCGAGGGAGCCGGCGTACAGCTTCTGGGTCATGTGGCCGGCATGACTGAGCCGCTTCTGGCGAAACCAGAGCAGTGCATGGAAACGCTGTTTACCTTCCCGCCGGAGTGGTGCCTATTTATCTACTTACACTTCGTGCTTTTGAACTGCTAGGTGGGCAGGAGCAGGGACTGAACAACGGGAGCTCACCCCGTCATGGGGATTCGAACTGCTGGCCTTCTGATCAGCAAGTCCTAGGCTCTGTGGTTTAACCCACAGCGCCACCCGCGTCCCTTGCTACCTGTATTACACCCCCATTAAGCCCCCACCCACCACAAGCTGCTCCCTCCTTACCAGCTAACATGAGCAGCAGCTCCCCCAGGCTCTGCTGGTAGAGATCAAGGGTTTCGCCGTCATCTTTGCCCTCCTCCTCCTGGAAGACAAACACAGAGCAGCTCCGTCAGGCCTCAGTGCTCAAAAAGGAGCAAACAGCCGCCTTCCCCCTAACGAACGTAATGCAAGAACTGGATCAGGCCAGTGGGGGCCCATCTATTCCAGCACCGTGCTCTCACCCTGGTCAGCCAGATGTCTGTGGGAAATGCGCAAGCAGGAATCATGCGCAAGAGCAGCCCTCTCCCCTCCTGTGGGTTCCAGCCACTGAGACTCATAAGCATCGCTGCCTCTGACCGTGGAGGCAGCAGCCATCAAAAGCCCTCTCCTCCATGCCGTCCCTCCCCAGGGACAGGTACACTCCCTTGCCTCCAGGGACAGGGGAGGCAATGCAAGATTAGACTCCAGTTTTCATTTCAGGACAGAGGTTGGGGGTCAATGACAAATCAGCAACTCTCTGCTCCCCTCTGGTGACTGACCTTAGCAACAGCGGCCGACGCCACCTCCAGAGCAGCGTAGAGGCGAGGCTTATCCCTGGACATCTCTGCAGAAAAAATAAATTAAATTATAAGGGGTGTGACCCAGCATGTGCAAGGCCAAGCGGTATCCAGACGCGACAAAGCAAGGTGGTAGAGTCCTGTGAGGATGGAGCAGGCTGTACCACTTCGGGCTGCAAGCAGAGGAGAGGGCAGCACTTTCGAAACTTCTGCAAGTCACAACAGCCCCTCAAACACACCCGCCTGCAAGTAAAAAACCTAACAGGAAGAGGTTCCAGTCCAGGTGCCTGCTCACTGGTGTGGTCCTCGTTTGCTATACTACTTCATATTTCAAATAAAATCTCTAAGTAGTTGGCAACACGGTTAAGCCACAGGTTGCCTCAACTTGCCCATCTGTAAAATGAGACCAGCAGGATGAGACCAGGGTTGGAGGTGCCTGCAAGTGAGAGTGCAACAAAAGGAGGTAAGCAAACAACGCAATGAGCACATGCAGTTAAGAGACTGGAAAGGGAAGGCTTCTTAGGTGTTAGAAACAGCAGCAAAATATGCTGGTTTTCCTTGGAAAAGAAATTCCCGATGGCGATAGCATAGGTGGGACTCTGCTACTAAAGCCTATTTGTAAAGACAAAAGGCATTCACAGACTGACTTTGGACAGTTCCCTAGTGTCGCAGGAACCCCCCCCCCCAAATCATTCAGTTTGTACAAACTTCACACACACTCACACACTACATACGCTATGCTTCTGTTATAAATTCATAGAAAATCAACCATACATCGGATTTCCACTGTTCCACTTTTTTACTCCATGAAGGAAGGACTACAAAATGGGGAAGGTTTGATACAGGGCAGCCATAATCTCTTGAGCATACCAGCACATCCACAGGAGCCCTGCCCAGTTGCTATGCCAACCCGAAATGGTCCTAGACAGAAGACCATCAAGATCACAAAGAACTTGCATATGGGAGTGGATTCAGCCACTCAGCACGGACTGGAACAAAGGACAATAATCAGCTCTTCCCTCTGGGGTTAGGAAACTGCAAACTCCCCTCTGTCGCCTGGAAAGTACTCATGGGGAGGGGGAAAGGGGGAACCAGCCAGGTGACAGGACACTCAGGTTACCACCACAACTCCTCCCTCAACCCCTCCTTTCTGTGATGTATGTATGATGTTTCTGGGGGTGGTCTTGATCTACAGGGTGGCAATTTCAAAAGTCTTTATAAGACCTTGCACACCATTTTTCTGGGTCTTTCCTCTCTCCTGCAAGTGAGGGGAGCACCCTGTTGCAACAGTTCAATAAAGGCCAAGCCTACAGGCTGCTGTTTTGCTCCAAGTTATCCTGGTTGGTGTCTTTGTTTTTGTCCGAGGGAGCCCTCGGATTTTTCCGTTAACACTAGTAGCCCATAAAACTTTCAGAGAAGAGAGCACAGGAATGGGAGTAGTACGCCCTCCCCAACTCCCATCAGCCCCGCCAGCATGAACAATGATCAGGGATGATGGGAGTTGGAGTCTAGAAACATATCTGGAAGCCTCTTCCTTCCCTTAACCCCAATCCCTGACTGAAAGGAAGCCCAGCTACCTACTGATGAATTTACTACTTATTTCCGCTTAACCTCGCCTCCATCTCGCTCCCCACAACTTTGGTTCTCTTCCCCATGCCAAATTTTAAACTGCAAGCTCCACGGGGGGGGGGGGGGAGGGACTTTGCTCTTCTTCTTCTTTTACATGTAATGCACACGTGTGGCATTATCGTCACATGTAGCAGGTGAGGGAACCTTTGGCCTTCCAGATGTTGTTGAGCTACAACTCTAATTATCCCTGGCCGTGGCTGGGCCTGGCTGCAGCTGACGGGAGTTGCAGCGCAGCAACATTTGCAGGGTCAAATATTCCCTGCACCTGATATCTACCGATAGCGACCTCAATTTTTTCACTGCCAGTTCTCATCAGCTGAAACAACAGCAGCTGTGCCAAGGAGGGGGAACCGGCAGGCTGGTGCGAATCCTCAGATTCCTGCAGGAGTATATAAAATAAACCTTTGGGAAAAGGAAACCCCATTAACAGCCCAGCAGGAACCGAATACGTTCCGTGGACACAAAATATTGACTTGGGGTGGAGGAGAGAAAACTTGGCTGCAGGAAGAACAGACTGGAGTACAAGGCTGAGGATTGGGAACAGGAACACTCGGCAGTGACCTTGGACTTTAAATCCCTTCTCTGCTTACACCTTTAAGAAGGGAGAGCCTATCCTCCTCCCCCACAGACACACATATAAGACAATGATTTCACTCCCTAATAGAAAACGCACCGAGAAACGCAAGAAAACTTGGATGCAATTATCTAAGGTGAGAAAACACTGAACTGATGTCCGTTTTTCATAAATAATTTGACTGGCAATAATAACTCTTGGAAATCCTTATTTCTAGACGCATCTCGAAAAAGAAACATAAAAGAATTAAATGATACAGACTTCCAACAGATTTATAGTCGTCAAAAAACCGAGGTATGGAACCAAATATCATGATATGTTTAACATACTTTAGAATGTATATAATTTATTATATTTATAGTAGTAGATAGGTAGCCGTGTTGGTCTGTCATAGTCAAAATAAAAAATTCCTTCCAGTAGCACCTTAAAGACCAACTAAGTTAGTTCTTGGTATGAGCTTTCGTGTGCATGCACACTTCTTCAGATACTGAAGAAGTGTGCATGCACACGAAAGCTCATACCAAGAACTAACTTAGTTGGTCTTTAAGGTGCTACTGGAAGGATTTTTTTTTTATTTTGACTATGGCAGAAGTGTGCATGTATCTGAAGAAGTGTGCATGCACACGAAAGCTCATACCAAGAACTAACTTAGTTGGTCTTTAAGGTGCTACTGGAAGGATTTTTTTTTTATTTTGACTATGGCAGAAGTGTGCATGTATCTGAAGAAGTGTGCATGCACACGAAAGCTCATACCAAGAACTAACTTAGTTGGTCTTTAAGGTGCTACTGGAAGGATTTTTTTTTTATTTTGACTATGGCAGAAGTGTGCATGTATCTGAAGAAGTGTGCATGCACACGAAAGCTCATACCAAGAACTAACTTAGTTGGTCTTTAAGGTGCTACTGGAAGGATTTTTTTATTTTTATTATATTTATGATCTATGGAGTGAAGCACCTTGATCTATCTTGACATATTTTTTGATATTACCAGCTGAAGAAGGAGTGTACTCCGAAACAGGGCCCTGTCCTGGTCACCACTACTGAGTCGTACATCTGATTCACACTCCGGATACTCCTTTTTGGCCCCATTTGATCCTTTATTCTTTATTCTTTATTCTGATTTTATACAATATGGACTCTTTTTGACTGCTATTGAGACTTGTATAAAACAATTGTTGTGTACTGGTATTTCATGTACCTTTGTACTATATCACTGTGTATTTGAAACTCATTATTTCTGTACTTAAACGTTGTATCCCAACTTACCATTACTTTAAAACTATCGTACTTACACGGTGTGTTTAATTTTCTACTAGCTTCAAACTGTTATTCTTAGCAGAATATACACGTTTTTCTTTTCAACTCTTGAGTAGGAATTATTCCTTATATTGAAACTTTTGGCCAGAGTTCTTGATATATCCTTTTCAGTTTTTTATGCTGAGTCTGACCATTGCTCCATCCAGTTCAGTATTATCTACTGACCAGCAGCAATGACTCTCCAGGATTTCAGGCACTGACTTGCCATTGAGCTATCAGGCCTTTTTTATTTTTTGACATTAATTTTTTATTTCCAAAACCGAAAAAAGAAAAATTACAAACATCAAATTCAACATCCATATTCATTTTCTAACATAAACCTATTACATAATTAACTAAATTAAAATATAGCTAATTACTCTAAACTTCTCTTTGCTGTAAACAAATACAACGCAGTTAGAAATTTTATATAAAAGCTTTTATATTATAAATTTCAAATTCCCCTATATCCCCGTTCCCCTTCACCCATGTGTGATCTCTTTTTTTCTTCTTCTTCCGTCTTGTCATGTTGTTATAATTTAATCACTGTTCAGCTGATTCTTTTATTATTTCCTTCCTTACCCCTGCACGTTTTACACATTATCTATTAATATTCCAGTTCCGGAACCATAATTTTTCATATATTCCTGAAGTGAAGGGCTTTTTGGTTTGACTCCTATTTCCTAACAAAAACATGTTGCAAAGTGCAGAGTGCTCTAGGCTGCTGTTCTCAAAAACATGCCCCCTGTGCCCCACTTGGCCCTCTGCTCTGGAAATTACCTTTCAAGATGTCCCTGGCAGGGCAGCCCTGCTGAAGGAGGGCCTTGTTGTTGGAAGCAACCAGTGCTTTGAGCTGCTCTGCTCGGGAAATGTATTCGCTCACCTAAGCACAAGGAAACAACACGACACAGTCACGAAATTTCATTCTCAGAGGTGCAAGAGAAAAGCAGGCACCTCCAGGGCCTTCTTGCTTGTGGCACCAGCCCTGCAGCTCCCAGCCACGAAAGCTAACTTCTACCTTCACTGCCCAAGGCAGCCTGCTCCTGGGAGCCGGTTGCTGGGAGCCACAAGCAGGGAGAGGTGCTGCTGGGCTCAGGTCTGGTTTGAGGGCTTCTGGCAGCCCACTGCAAGAAGATGATGCTGGACTAGATGGACCACTGGCCGGATCCAGCATAAGGGCTCTGCTTATGTCCTGTTGGTGTGACATCTCAGGAAGGCCTGCAAGCCTGGGCCTTGACATGGATTCCAAGGCATCAGACTGAATTCTGGCTCTTCTGAGCAGCCCTTGGGCTAAATCAGTCAAAACGAGAACAAATCTCCGCCTGTCATGGGCTCCGCCTACTGTTGACCGCCCAGCCTTCTGCCCAATGAGCACCAGCCACCACTGCTCTGCTCCCTCATTGGCTGAACCCTGACCATGACCTCATGCACCCACCCACAGTTCGGCCCAAAGGTGCCCCAATTCACAGCTTTTCCACTGGCTGAAAAGGAGGACTGACCTTGGATCGGATCGCCTCCTTCCTGCGGACATCGACTTCGTCTGAGGGTGGCAAGACAGAGGCAGGTTAGGGAGAAAGGGAAAGTCCATGGAGTGAGCGAAGAAAATGGGAAACTGTCCCAGTACAACTCCCTGTTTCTCATCGTCAGCTCCGAGCTGCATCAGGGAGACGGACGGACATCAACCAGCCTCCGTGTCTGAAGGGGGTTGGAGTAAAGCAAGCAGAAGCGCCCCCCCTCCTGCTCAGAGCAGAGTCCCTCCTCCCAGACTCAGAGATGGAGAGACTCCCCCATGTTTCAGAGGCCTTGCAAAGATCCTGGGGAGGGGAACTGTAGGAGTATACATGTCCAGAGTGTGGGGATCAATGGGATTACTATGAAGAATTATAAAATATGCATCAAGCCATTGTGTCTGCTATGAAAGCATGGCGTTGACTGGGTTCGATTCATTGACAATAATTTCTGATCAAATCCCACAACCCTCTGCATCTCTGGCCATTTCCTCTACTGTCCATTTCTCTCTGCTTGACAAGTCACGTACACAGCCCAGTCGCCAGTTACTTCATCGGGCATCCTGAGCCATAAAAGATAGTAGGCAGTTTCTTTGATGTAGCTATTGTTAGTTTTGTTAATCTTAGGACCAGGAAGAGTTCACAAGGAGATGGTAAATACTGTTTACTCCTGTTTATGACCTTCCTAAAAGCATTCCTCTTCACTTCCTATTTTATTTACGCTGGGTTACTAGAGTAATGCATGCTCAAGTAGGAAATAGTTTCTTTGTAGTTAAAAGAATTTCTTCTGATCTAACTTTGTCCCACCTGGGGTTTTTTGAAATGCTCAGAGGAAATCTGATTGGTTCTTACGAACACTGTGTAAAAAAGTTCTTTTGTGAATAAAACGACCTGGGCCGGAGAGTGGACAGGAATTCTTATTATACGCACTCCTCCCAGAGCCTTGCTGGTTCAAGCCTCTGTGTGTATTTTCATTATCAGAGTCTAACCCTTCCTTTGCTTTGGGAACGCCTCAACACTCTGGACATGTGCACTCCTATAGGGAATTCCTGGAGACAGCCCACTTCTGGCTAGCCAGCCGGGCCAGCCCCTTGCCCTTGGGCATGTGCCCATCTCCCCTGAGCCACTATCGTATGTCATGGGTCCTGCCCCATGGAAATGGTCAAGGATGGGCCATAAGACCACACCTGTCTTCCTCCTTCTTCCCCTTTGAAATAATTTCATTTTAGGTCGTAACGGGATTAAGACGGATGGAGGTCTCTGATGCGTCCTGCTTGCCTACGAAGGACAGAAGAAGAGGAAGGCAGGGCCAGGAATGCAACCTGCTGTGGGCAAGAACTTGCCTCTCTTAGAAGTGGACTTTGGGACAGGCAACACACGCAGCTCCGGATATGAAAACAGATATGCTGTTCTCATTTAATTTATTTCATAAAATGTATATACAGTGGTACCTCGGGTTACATACGCTTCAGGTTACATATGCTTCAGGTTACAAACTCTGCTAACCCAGAAATATTACCTCGGGTTAAGAACTTTGCTTCAGGATGAGAACAGAAATCGTGCTCCGGCAGCGCGGCAGCAGCAGGAGGCCCCATTAATTAAAGCGGTGCTTCAGGTTAAGAACAGTTTCAGGTTAAGAACGGACCTCCGGAATGAATTAAGTATGTAATCAGAGGTACCACTGTACCGCTTGATTGTAAAAAGCAAAACAAAACAAAGAAACTCAAAGGAGTTTACAAAAAAGGTGATAAAATGACCAATAAGAACATTTAACAACAATAATTTAAAACTTTCAAAAAATTAAAATCAACAATAAATTAAACCCAGATTTACTTGCACCACCTTTCTCAGCATCTGGGCAGCCTTGTCTAAACGAGAATGTTTCTAGCAGGTGCCGAAAAGAGTAGACTGAAGGCAGTGAGTTCCAAAGTGTAGGAGTTGCCACCATAAAAAGTTCAATTTATTACAAATATGGAATGGGAATTTTGTGGCCCCCGTAACAAAGCTGCTTCTGCCAATCTAAGCAGCCGAGCGGCAATTGTGGGGCAAGGCAGTTTCGCAAAGAGGGGAACAATAAAAGCCTCTGGGCCACTCACAGCGCAAGGCGGGGACGAAGTACTCCAGGGCCCTGCTGTAGAGGGAGAGGGCGGCAGCAGCGTCGCCTTCCTGGTCCTTCTTTATCGCTTCCGTCACGAGAGACGACTGCAAAGGGAAGAGATACAGAATGGAGAAAAGCGGGAGAGGAGGAATGGAAGAGGGGAATTGGTTCAATGACCAAGCGCAGCTTGGGCCAAGCGGAGGGTGGACAACCTTAGGCCTGGGGGCCACATGTGGCCCTCCAAGCCTCTCCATCAGGCTCTCAGGGCCCTCTCCAGGCCACCCCACTCCCTGGTCCTGCCCCACACTCTCCCCATGCTTCTGCTTGGCTGGAAAGCGTCCTTGGACTTGGAGCTGACGCCTCTTGCTTGCCTGGATAGAGAGGTATGTAAAATAACAGTGAATTCAGGTGTGAGCCAAAGCCGAGGGTCCCACCTGCTGCCTACTGCCAGCATGCGGCCCCTGGAAAGCTGCCCAGAAGGCAATGTGGCCCTCGGGCCCCCTTCCTCTGTGTTAAGTGTCTGGAGGAGGGAATTGTACAGCTGCGTCCCTCTGTGTTCAGGAACTCTTGCCTCTGAGAATCAGCATTCTCAGCAAGATCTTGCCCCCAAAGAGAGACAGGGAGTAATGTTTGGGCTGATGGGGAAATGGACCCATTTCTATGCCCACATTCAGAAGACGGTTCCCCTCTATGTCGCCAGATGGCTGCCCTCATGCCTACAGAGGAGAGGGCAGCCCCCCATCTCACCAGCTCCAGTGCCCAACTGGTAACCCAGACCCACATCCTGCAAATCCCCCCCCCGCAGGCTCTCTCTAGCCCTCTTACCGCTTTGCCCAGGCTCTCCAAGCCGGGCATGTGCTCCATGTCCACAAAGGGGTGGGCAAAGAACTCCTGGAAAGAGAGGCGCTGCTGGGGGTCCCTCTTCAGCAGGCGCTGGAGGAGGTCCCGGCACTCCAGCGAGAGGCGGGGGCGGCTGGGGAGCTGTGGGGGGCAAGGCAGAAGGCTGAGACACAGGTAGAGAAGCTCCCAACCTCACCTCACCTCGGGGCACCGGCAGCGCTGAGCTGGAAACGGGACGGGGGAAGCAATCCCTTCCTGGACACAGGAGTGCCATGCAAAGGATTGTGGGCCCACTGGTCCACGGTGGTACTTTCATAGCCATGAGGCTCTCTCAAGAGAGTAACGTGTATTTTCCAAAGGAGAAAAGGGAGGTGCTTGCCCCAAGGAGCTTACAGTCTAATCCAGGTAGTGGGATTCCCTAGGGGGACCCTGGAGGTGTAAATGACTGCCAGATTTGTTGAATTAATTAAACTAAACTGTTTTAATTGAATTTTAGATATATGTGCAATTAATGATCACTGTTTTGAATTTTCTTGTATTATTGCACTCCTTAGTGGGTCATGCAAACGGCTATTCTGAATTCTGCATTGTATAGGGTCGGGGGCACTGGGGGTGGGTCTGTGGAACCAAGGGTCCCAAAAAGTCTGAGGACCAATTAGCGGCAGGGGGAGGCTGAACCCCCCACACTCTGCCTGACAGCAGTCCCCCTCTTGCCACTGCCCTGTGTCTGAATTGAACCAGGCCAAGCCACTTGAATGACGTTTTTGAGATGATCAGACCAAGTTACATTAATCTCTGCCTGCAAACTGAACCCTACAGGGTGTGTCAAGTTGGACCGATCTTGGCAGGACGTTGGAAGAACTGTGATGGGAATCTTCAAATAGCTGGTGGGAGGTGGTGGTGGAGTTGGGGTCAGGATGGCAGGGCAGGGAAAGGAACCACCTCCTTTCTGTCCCTCCCCAGGACTGCACAAATACCAACACCCCCAGGAGCCACGAGGTTACCTCGATGGGTTGGTTGCTGCGGATCTTCTCCTCCAGCTCAGTAAACGACTTGGAGGCAAAAGGTGGCCGGCCAAACACAGCCTCTGAGAAGGGAAATAAGCCCCCATCCCCAAATAAGACAGGGAGCCACATGTGTGTCGCATGCTCGGCTGAATTACCACCACCCAGCAGCCCCAATGCTCAGCAATGCTCAACTGCCACAAGAACCCAAGACAGCCTCTGATGGAGAGGGGAAAAGGCCATTGTGGTGAGCAGCCATGGATACCAGAGTCAGCTTTACAGTTATTGACACCAGCATCCACAAAAATGGAAGTGATTGGGGCCAGTGAAGGCAGGAAGGGGCCTAGTCAGAAACTGGGCAGGGAGGCGGATGTAGGATTAGGCAAGAGCAACCGCAGAGCATGCACTCCCCAGGCAGAACTAGACGCTTGCTTCTCTCCCTTTTAAAAATGAGCTAAGTTTCTAGCCCTCAATGCTGGCAAAGGGGGAATAAAGAACCCTGATACAGGCAGGGCTTTGTATACTCTGGACTTCAAAAGAACAATCGAAATTCCAGCCCATCGGAGATCACAGCTACACGCAGCACTTTCTGCCACTTTATTCCCATTACACCTTATCCAGAACATAAGAATATGCAATGTGTGTGGTTTTTAGCATAGGTATTTCAACCTCCTTCATTGGAGGTTTTAAAGCAGAGGTCAGATGGCCACCTGTCAGGGATTCTATGATTCCTGCACTACAGAGGGTTGGGCTAGATGACCCTCGGGGTCCCTTCCAGCTCCATAATTCTGTGAGTGTATTATTCAGTCCTCCCAATTCATTTTGCGCAGCCTCTCAGCTCCAGCATGGAGCTTAGCCAGCGCCTGGGAAGTCAAGACGGAGCCCCAACCTCCCCTCAAAACTGAAGGATGGACTTACCGTAGAGAATCACCCCCACGGACCACAAATCCACGCGGGCGTCATATTGCCGGTTGCACACCATCTCGGGAGCCATGTAGAGGGGAGAGCCCCTCAGCACGTGCTTCTCATCCCTTGGGGACATGTGCTGGGCAAATCCGAAATCTGGCAGGGAGGGGGGAGGGGGAAGGTGACCCAGAAAAACTGTCATCGGGCATGACATAGTAACCTTGCAGTTATCAACTGGCCTGGTATCCACAGGCAACCAGAAATCCCACACTGGGGATTGAGCAGGCTGGTGAAAATCTCCCTAGGATTTTCTGCTGGCTGCAGAGTGGGGAAAACTAGCCCTAATCAGGCCCATTGTAAAGGTAAAGGGACCCCTGACCATTAGGTCGAGTCGTGGCTGACTCTGGGGTTGCGGCGCTCATCTCGCTTTATTGGCCAAGGGAGCCGGCGTACAGCTTCTGGGTCATGTGGCCAGCATGACTAAGCTGCTTCTAGTGAACCAGAGCAGCTCACGGAAACGCCGTTTACCTTCCTGCCTATTTATCTACTTGCACTTTGACATGTTTTTGAACTGCTAGGTTGGCAGGAGCAGGGACCAAGCAACAGGAGCTCACCCCGTCGTGGGGATTCAAACTGCCGACCTTCTGATCGGCAAGTCCTAGGCTCTGTGGTTTAACCCACAGCGCCACCCACGTCCCATTGTACGTTACAGTTATCAGCGACTGTATTGCTATAGCTTTCTACTTTGTTGCATTTGGTATTTTTAATTTTTTATCATTACAGTGGTACCTTGGGTTACATACACTTCAGGTTACATACGCTTCAGGTTACAGACTCAGTTAACCCAGAAATAGTACCTCAGGTTAAGAACTTTGCTTCAGGATGAGAACAGAAATTGCACGGCGGCGGCGCAGCAGGCCCCTTTAGCTAAAGTGGTACCTCAGGTTAAGAATAGTTTCAGGTTAAGAACGGACCTCCTGAACTAATTAAGTTCTTAACCCGAGGTACCACTGTATCTATTATGATTTATCCTAAGTATTTCTATACATTAAAAATATCTCCAAAAGGTGTACAGAAATAGCTAAGTAGGCACGGGGAACCTCTGACTCTCTGTGTGGCTATAATACTAGCCTTTGGGATTGACTGGTTGAAATAAAAGATTGGCACATGAACGAGAAAAATAATGTGGGGAGAAAGGAGCACCTGAGCCTGCTGGCCTGAAAGCCCAAACGAAGCCTCCCTGAGCCTGGGGGGCAAGCCCTGCCCCGCCCTGCCCCACACCAACCTGCCAGTTTGAGGTGAGGCTTATCCAAGGAGCTCAGCAGAATGTTCTGAGGCTTCAGATCCAAGTGGGAAATATTCTTGTCATGGAGGAACTTTAAGGCACAGGCTGTTGGGACAAACAGGAAAGAGCAGTTGCAGGCGGCAGGGGACTGTCAAGGCATCCCTCTCCAGCCAGCAGTCTCCTTCCCAAAAAAACAGACTCCTCTGCCTCCAAGATTTCCTTTCCTTTCTCTGGCACAGAGATAGGGGAGAAAATGCAACTCCCTCCTTCCACACATCTCGAGCCAAGATGTAAAGGGAAACACAGCGATCCTTTGAAAATCCACACTTCTCTGGATTTTGCAACATGGTTCTCCAACCAAATAAAATTTGCAGGCACAGTTTGAGCCGCACCCACAAATGGATGTTTTCTCTTTGCAAATGGTTTTGCCGTTCTGCAGACGAAATAGGTTTGTTTGTGAGCACAGTTTGAATCCAAACCCCATGGCTGAGATTTTTTAAAGTGGAGATGCCAGGAATTAACCCTGGGACTTCCTGCGCACAAACAGTATGCTCTACCTATGAGCTCCACCCCCAAATTATTTTCCTTTCCTCTCCAACTCCTTACCCAATTGCTGTAGGAAAATGCGAGCCACCTTTTCCGGCAGGATCCTCCGTGCATGGATAAAGCGAGACAGGTCACCCCCAGCACAAAATTCCATGATCAGGTAGATATAGTCCTTGTTCCACTAAAAGGCAAACAGGCGCTATCAGGCTTCTAGAAAGACAAACCCTGTCCTATCTCCACCAAGTTCATTCCTCTGCCTGCAAGTTCCTAGTCCTTATGAATGCAACACAAATGTGGAAGCAGCTGGGTGATGCCATTAAGTGCAATCCTATGCACAGCAACCTGGGAATATGCCCTATTGAAAACTCAGGAATTTACTTTTGAGTAAGCACGAATAGAACTGCACTGTCAATCTCAAGAGTCAGCAAAGTGGGTGCCTCAAACCAGTATTAACACATAAATGGCTTTAATTGTTCAGAGCATCTATCACCCTTGCTACGTGTCTCGTCTACTGCAATCCTCAGGAAGGAGGCGACACAAAGCAAGCATTCTTGTGGCTCCGCCACCAGGAGACATTCAGTTTACCCCCATAGTAGACACATGAAAACAAAGGGCAGAGGCATTTTTATTTTCCAGGTGTGAGGACCATAATTGGAATTGACTTTTGGAGGTGGTATTAAAGGTAATAACTTTTGCTAAGTTAGCTTCACCAGGGCAGCATTGCACTCTGCACTTGAAGCAATATCCTACCACTTCCACACACACACCCCTGCAATCCTGGGAACTGTAGTTTAAGGGGTGCTAAGTGTTGTTAAAAGGGTAAAGGTACCCCTGACCGTTAGGTCCAGTCGTGGACGACTCTGGGGTTGCTTGCTCATCTTGCTTTACTGGCCAAGGAAGCTGGCATTTGTCCGCAGACAGCTTCCAGGTCATGTGGCCAGCATGACTAAGCCGCTTGTGGCAAACCAGAGCAGCGCACGGAAACGCCGTTTACCTTCCCACCAGAGCGGTACCTATTTATCTACTTGCACTTTGATGTGCTTTCTAACTGCTAGGTGGGCAGGAGCAGGGACCGAGCAACGGGAGCTCACCCCATCGCGGGGATTCGAACTGCCGACCTTCTGATCGGCAAGCCCTAGGCTCAGTGGTTTAGACCACAGCGCCACCTGCACCCCGTTGTTAGGAGACCCCTATTCCTCTCTTGGAGCTACAATTCCCAGAGGTCGGTTGTTAAACCAAGATAAGGACTGCCTTCCGTTTCGGCCTTTAAGCACCTGCTGAAATCTTTGCTATTCTGCCAGGCTCATGCATGAAATTCAGAATATATCTTTCCATAATAGTTAGTTGAGAGTCTCTGATTTCATATTTTTCATGTGTTTTTTCTTATATAGTGAGATTATTGTAAACTGCTTTGGTATTGTTTTCTGTATGATATAGTGGTACATAAATCTCAGCAACATCCAGAGCGCCAAAGGTTCTCCACCTTATCGGATGTGTCACACATCCGAGGAATAAAAGCTCCCCCGTTTTCCAGCTGGAGGCTCCAGAGTCCTCCTGGCTGACACCTCAGCCCAGCCCGGTCTCCCCTCCCCACCTGAAAGTCCTTCAGCTCCACAATGTGCGGATGGCGGATGGTCTTGAGGATCTCGATTTCTGTCAAGAGGTTCTCCACAGACGCCTTGTTCAAGCTCTTCTTGCTGACGCACTTGATGGCCACGACCTCCCGGACGTCCTTCTAGCCAGGAAAAGAACACGCGACACCACACAAACGAACGTCAGCAACACAAGCACCTTCAGTCCTGACGGTGGAAGTCTCAGGGAAGGTCTTGAGAGGTCCAGGGAAGTTGCTATGGAGATGGGCATTCCTTCAGATCAGGAGAGGGAATGTCTTTTCCACATCAGGGGCCGCCTTCCCTTCTGAAGAGGCTTCTGGAGGCCACTGATGGGCAAGGCCAGAGGCCAAAGCGGGCAGAGCAACAAACACAGGTTTGTGTGACAGGGCAGTTTCTACATTCCCTTGATCTTCACCCTCCACCCAAGGGAGCAAGAGGTACAGGGACGCTCACTCCAGGCAGGTGAAACATTCAAGGAGGGGGCTAAGGAGGGTCACCTGGGGCTGGGGGCTGGAGGAAGCCCTTAAGGCTGGAGGGCCAAATCTGAGTGCTAAGAGAGCGGCAGGTTGGAGAAGAAGAGAATATCTTGAGCCAGAAGTTGGGATATCAACTGAGATCAGGACAGGATCACAGCAAATACTTAAAAGACTGCTGAGATGATTGCCCCTTCCCCTCAAAGCTGATTTGATGACTCAGACTCCATCCCTGGACCCAAAAACCAGTGTTGCAAGCAAGGAACCTCCAGGGTGGCCCCAACGCCCAAAAAATTAAGACTCAGGTGAAGGATGCACTCACAAGAATCCACCTTTTGCTGAAGGGATCTACCAGTCAAGTTACACCTGGGACCCAAACCCTGCAGGGTAGCGATGGGGGACGCTTTGGCCCTCCTGCTGCTGTTGGACTCCAACTCCCATCAGCCCCAGCAAGCACGGCCAAGGGCCAGGGACGCTGGGAGCCGAAGTTCAGCAACATCCTGAGCGCCAGAGGTTCTCCCGACCCCTGACTCCGGGTGTCTCCTTTTAGTGCTACGCCCGATATCAACCCCCCTGCGTCCTGCCTCCGACAGAGGACAGCCAAACTGCTTCCGGGAAAGTCCTCTCCCTGCCGCGGCTGCTTCCAGGTACAGTGGCGTAGCGTGGGTTGTCAGCACCCGGGGCAAGGCAAGTAATTTGCGCCCCCTAACCCGTGGATTTGCGCCCCCTAACCCTAACCCCCAGATGTTGCGCCCGGTGCGGCCGGCCCCCCCTGCACCCCCCACGCTACGCCACTGTCCAGGTAGGCTGCTCCCGGGCGTGGAGGCTCCGCGCCGCGGCCTCTGGGTCAGGGGGGCGGATTCCCTGCACCTCGTGCATTTGCGCCCCCCAACCCCGGACCTCGCGCCCCCCAACCGGGGCCCTTCCCTTCCCTACCTTCCTGTAGGCTTTGAAGACAGTGGCGTAGGTGCCGCTGCCCAGCCTCTCGGTCAGGATGAAGTCCTCCAGCTGCGGCGGCGCCCAGCCGGCCATCCCGGCGACCCCCCCATGCGGCCCCCGGAGGCTGGCGAGCGGAACCCGGCCCTCTCTGGGACCCCGCGGGGGCGCCTGGCTTCCCGGAACGGCGGCGCGGGAGGCGGAGCAGCGCCGGCAGAAGCGCACCTTCGGACGCCCCCTGGCGGCGACCCGCGGC
This sequence comes from Podarcis liolepis, assembly GCF_965112155.1. Taxonomy (NCBI): domain Eukaryota; kingdom Metazoa; phylum Chordata; class Lepidosauria; order Squamata; family Lacertidae; genus Podarcis; species Podarcis liolepis. The sequence continues at coordinate 72,852,383 of NC_139564.1, read as the reverse complement.
AGAGGCGAGGCGGGGCGGCGCTCGTGGGAACTCCGCCTCCGCTGTCGCGCGTCTGCAATGCGGGGCGGGGAAGAGGAGAAGCGAGCCCTGGATCGCCCCCCGATTCGCATCTGGTCGACGGAGGATAGAAGCTGAGCAGCTCTGGCCCGAATAAGCCTCGCTGCGAAATGCTGAACTCCCCTTTTGGAAAGCGCGCCCCTTTGGTAAAAAAATGGAAGAGGACTGGACGCAAGCTCAGCCCCGCGCGTGATGGCAAGAAAGTCCGTCGCCCTCGATCTCGACGCGGCTTCAGGCTCCCGTCCTCAGCTGTGATCGGTTGTGTTTGGTACTAAACTTTTAATTTTAAGAGTGGCTCTTGATCGGTGGCTTTTAGCATGTCCCTGTGGGTAACTGTATTCAACACGTTTTTAAATAAAATGTTGAAAAGTGCTGGGCTTCTAGAAGTTGTCTTAAGAACAAGCAGAACGCTGGGTTTGCCCTAGTTGTTGCAATAAAATTGCATTGGCCAAAACCTGCTTCATCCTTTGAAATTCCCCAATATTAACAGTGCATTAGCTTTGCATGTGCATTTCCAGGCAACTTACAATAATCACAAAACAAAAATTTGATTTGGAAAGCAATACTTAACGCAGCACCACCAATCCCCCTTTGGGGACACCCAACTCTCGCTCTCTGCAAAAGGCTCAATTGCATAACTAACTTGTGTTGCATTAAATACAGTAAAAACTTCATTAAAAATTAAAAAAAAAATCCTCTTCTATCTATTGCGTTTTTTGGGCCACATCCAGTCCCTGGACCATCTACCCACTGCTGCCCGGCAGGAACTTCAGGCAGCAGCTGCTGGGGCTAAGCTATGGCCATTCCCTGTATTCTCACTTGCTCTCAGGGTGCCTGGCTGCTGCTGAGTAATGCATGAAACTGCTGGTCAGCTGAAGTGTTCTCCCTACCCCTGTCCAGTGCGCCAGGCTGACTGGGGCTGACGGGAGCTCTGGTCTCTTCCAGATGTTGAAAGGCTCCTTGGCCAGACCTGCGTTAAACATAACTTGAGGTCATTGGTGCATCTGGCCCCGTATTGTTTAATCTGACAGCCCCTACAGTAGACATGTGGTCCTTGCCCCTAGAAGAGAGAAAGCAATAAAATGGGGTTGGCTGGGCTCCAACATCTGGATCCACCCATTGGCTGCCGACCCTTTGGCTTAAATGGCAGACACATGGATCTTCAAAAGCAGTCTGATTCACAAGCATGTACTAACAGTCTTGACATTTTTATTTTTGTATCTGAGCACAAAAAGTTTCGACATATACATTTTTACATGAAAAAGATCAGAGAGCTGGAAAATACACCCAGGAAGGGAAGACATTTTAAAAATCTCATTTCTGCCATCATTACTTTTACTCAAAAGGGGGAGGTGGGGAGGGAAAGAGAAAAAGACAGACATCAGCAGATACTTTTCTGGGATGTGATGGGCTACGTTAACCCTTCAGGAGAGAGGTTTGGAAACAATCAAAGGAACTATTTCGGAAAAGACACTGAGATCGTGAAAACAAGCAAAAGCAAAGAAAAACCATCAGCAAGACTTCCAGTGTCTTACTCCTCTGAACATTCCCTTGTGCTTCCACTGAAAGCAGCCTGCAGGCAGCTCAGTTCATGGAGCCCCATATTTCAGATCAGCTAAGCCAAAGTGTTAAGAGAAACAGCCATGAGTGACAGATCTTTTAGTGACTTAAGAGCACTATTCCTGGTCATCTACATTTCCCCAAGACAAAGCACACCTCTTGGAGACAAGAGTCAAAGCAAGCAAGCATGCAGTTTAGGTGGTGGTAGGCGTGGCCGATTCTTGCTTCTGCACCCCTTTGTTCACACAGGCTAAAATAGTGCTTCCAGTTACACACCCAGCGTATCTCAAGGCATTTCTGAAGCCCAAGTTAAGTTCCTGTGTCTCACACGTGCTCCTTTCTCTGCCCCTGGTCAAATTACTGCCTCCCCCCTCGCAATCCTGCCCCTTTCAGTCCATGGGAGTTACGAGGTTCACAGTTTGCACCACCCATTCAAACAGACTCCAAGGCATAACCTGCAGTTCCAATTCACTCAAGTGAAGGTTAAGGGAATGAATATTCTTCACAGCTTGTGCTCAAGGAGACAAGCAAACAAAAACTAGGGATTCCCTTTGTGTGTGTGTGTGTGTGTGTGTGTGTGTGTGTGTGTGTGAGAGAGAGAGAGAGAGAGAGAGAGAGAGAGAGAGAGAGAGAGAAGCATCTCAGGATAATGGGGTTCTTCCCCTGGGGTAGAAAAACATGGAAGTATGGTGAAAATAGCCATTCATTTGCTATACCAAAATCACAGCCAATGAAGGCTCTTTGAATGGATCACAACTAGGAGCCATGTCACACATCCAGCCAGGCAATCGTTATGTTAAGCCCCCCCTTAGGCAAACAGGCTCTTCGGCTGATCTTGCCCTTTCTCTTGACAACTCTTGTTTGCCTCCTGGAGTTCCTCATTCCCTGGAGTGCTGAGAGAGCAGCTGGCTGGAGAAGAGGAGAACACCTTGGGGCAGAAGTTGGGATATCAACTGAGATCAGGACAGGATCACAACAAATAGTGAAAAAACTGCTGAGAGATGATTGCCCCTTCCCCTCAAAGCTGATCTGATGACTCAGACTCCATCCCTGGATCCAAAAACCAGTGTTGCAAGCAAGGAACCTCCAGGGTGGCCCCAACACCCAAAAAATTAAGGCTAGGGTGAGGATGCGCCCACAAGAATCCACAGGAAGCCACCTTTTGCCGAGGGTGGGGCTGAAGGGATTTTATGCTCTACCAGTCAAGTTACCTTTAACGGGGCAGCAGGACAGAATTAACCAAGAAGGCAGGTTGTTTCTCCACTTGCACTCCCTTGGATCACAGAGTAGACGCGTACACCAAAACCTGCCCCGAACATCCCTTACCATGGTGGTGAAAGATCAGCAACTAATTAAAACCCAAAAGCAAGAAGTGCAGTGACTTCTGATAGCACCCCAAGGGCTGATGTTAGGAAGGAAAAAGTCCATTCCCCATGGCGGCGTCTAGTGGAAGAGAAATTAAAAAGTGCAAATCTGGCTTCCCCCAAACCCCTGCAATAGAAGGAAGGAGTGAAGGAAATGTACACACCCAGGTCTAAATGGGGAAATATATTTGATTTATGAGATTGGGGTTGGGGAAGAGAACACCATACACTGCCCTGGCCCTTCCCACCGAAGAGACACAGATGCAGGCAGGACAAAGCTCAAGATACGCCTCTTCCAGCAAGTATCTTGGTGCCAAGACTGGTACCCATGGAGAGAGCCTCCTGAACTGTGGAAGACCAGGGAGTGGTGAGAGCAAGTGTGGAAGAGAGCAAGACGCTGGCCCTGTCTGGGGGACTTCAGTTCCCCTGGAAAGCGCTCTGGGCAGCAGTTGAGGCGGCCCCGGCAGCAGCATTCTGGACGGTCCGGTTGGTGAGGATGCCTTGCGAGAACTCCTCCTGGGCCCTCTGGAAGCTGGCGCCCGTCCGGCGATACTGAGAGTGGACCTGAGGAGCAGAAGAGACAAGGCGTCACGTCAGCAGGGCCACTTCCCTGCTTCTGCAGCCAGTGTGCAGCACTACTTGCCGCACCTCCCACCTGCCACCCAGAGACCAAAGGCCAGGAGCAGCGAGAGCCACAGTCCATGGACATCTTGTTACCTATTTGGAACACCAAAGGGGCAGTATAAGTGTGTGTGTGTGTGTGTACACACACAAAAGGCAGGTGAAGGATCATGTCTGAATCAAATCAAAAAGCAAAGCAGCACTACACATGTAAGAAACTAGCATTTCAGTGAGGTGACCAGGTGAGAAAATGATCTACTTCTCAGGACGCTAGTTTAACTTACGCAGGCCACTGTTTTCCTTGGGAAAACATTTGAATATGCCACCCCCAATTTGAGGTGGGACTCTCCCAAGCGAGCTTACACTAAACTTGTGGGGGTTATCCCCCCCTTTCCTCAAAATAGCTCACAGCATACAGGGTCACCCCCAGCCCTTTATACTTAGAACCACCCATGGGGAAGCTGGTGAGGCCTAGTCAGCTTTGTGAATGAGCAGGGATTTAAATCTGGGTTTCCTGATCCAACACCCAAATCGCACCTCGCAGCGGCTCTTCTGTGTCAGATGCATTTCCAGAATGTTTCGAACTGACTCTTTTGCAGGGTGTCACACAACATTTACATGGAAAGTATTCTAGGTTGCAGGTCTCCAAGCCTGAATTAAATAGATGCCTTGGCAGAGCAACTGGAATTCGTTTAGGGCAGGGACAGGGAACCTGTGGTCCTCCAAATCCCACCAGCCCCAGCCAGCATGGCCCATGGTCAGGGATGTGGCAGCTGTGGTCCAGCAATATCAGTGTTGAGTGCAGCACATTTTCCTCGCCACAGGGTTTCAGGCAGCACTCCTCCGGGTGACACTGAAGGGGGTGAACTGACAGCCCTACAGTTCCCACCCCCCAACCACTGGTTATGCTGGCTGGGGCTGATGAGGGTTGGAATCTAACAACATCTGGAGAGCGCCAGATCAGGGAAGGCTTAGTTGTCCAATAGTCACTCTCTCCCACTGCATATATTTTGAAACATCTGTAGTAGACACTGAGGAGAGACAGGATGCATGAGTGAGGACAAAACTCCTGCTCCTGGTTCCCTTCTGTAAAGCAGCATGGCAATGGCTGCAGCCCTGGACTCAGCGAGCAGCATTTCCATCCGGTCCCCAACTCACCTGCTTCAAGAGGAAGAGAGAGAGAACGGAACAGACGGTGAAGAACACAGCCACCACCAGCATGATGATTGCCACTGCCAAGTTATGCCCAGTCTCCGAGAGAGCTGCAATCCAGCCGCTGGAACAGAGTGAGATAAAAACCCAGGTGAGCAAGGAAAGGAGCAAGACGACTGTGGGCGGTGGTTAGGGGGACAAACTCTATGGGCGTAAATTGGAAAAGAGCCCTTCTGAATCAGACCAAAGGCCCACCTCGTCCAGCATTCTGCTTACCTGGGTGACTGACCATGTTGATGGGAAACCTAGAAGCAGGAAGGGGCAGAATGGTCCTTTCCAGCCATTGCCCCCAGCAACTCATATGTCTGAATATACTGTGTCTTGAGTAGGGAGTTTCTATTATGGCTGGACAGTTCCAGATGGGACCCAGCTGGAAACTTTCTGCTGCCCCACAAATTCCATATCCACGATCTTTATGTTTTTATAAACTCAGCTGCACATTTTAGTTAATAAATTTTATTATTTTTCACCCTTAGCCACAAATATTTTGTTTGCAGTTCAGTCCTTTAAAAGTACATTACTCAGATATGAGAAATATATTGAACTGATTTTAATCGAGAAACCGTGTCTTAAATAAACCAAATTTATTTTCTAAGGAAAGGAAATTCTGCGAGGGAGCCCATATTCTGCACATCAATGTGTTTTGCTTTAGCTTCTCTGAACCTTGAATTTTGGAAAGTCCTGGATGTCTATCATTGTCTGCAATGACCAAAGACAAAGAGAAGGGAAAATATCATAGGCAGCTGCTTTATACAAAATCAGGCCGTGGGGCTCATCTGGCTCAGCACTGCCAACACTGGAGCACTGACCACAGGACCTTTTCCATGCAAACCCAATGCGCTTACCACTGAGCTATGGCCGTCCCCTGAATCCAAGCTTCTTTGAGGCAGCAGCTATTTTCAAACATTCACATAGATCTTGCCTTTCCATTGTGCCCATTGCCAATATCATACAGAGTTCAAGACTAACCAAGCTTTGCTAGAATACACACCGTCTATTAAGGACTTTTTTATATATTAAAAAGTACAAATACTCTCCTGTACAAATGTGAAACCACCACTTTACATGGATGTGAACTGTTGTATGTTTACCCAGAAGTAAGAATCCTATTGTGTCCAACTTACTTCCAGGAAAGTGTGAATGTATGTGCAAAGAAATGTCCCTATAAGACTGTAGACTAAAATGTAATGCCAAAATTATATTTTATTTATACAAATAGAAGAAGAAGAAGAAGAGTTTGGATTTGATATCCCGCCTTTCACTCCCTTTAAGGAGTCTCAAAGCGGCTAACATTCTCCTTTCCCTTCCTCCCCCACAACAAACACTCTGTGAGGTGAGTGAGGCTGAGAGACTTCAAAGAAGTGTGACTGGCCCAAGGTCACCCAGCAGCTGCATGTGGAGGAGCGGAGACTCAAACCCGGTTCCCCAAATTACGAGACTACCGCTCTTAACCACTACACCACGCTGGTATACCCTGCCTGTCACTGCCTTTTGGAAACCCAAGCCAGCTGATAAAGCCTACAAGCAACCGCAAACATTTAGTAGTTAATCCGAATTTCATAATTTGGGCTACAACTGAAGGAGATGAAGACCTTCTCTTGTTTCATTAGCCACGAGGAAATCATGAGACTAGGCCAACCGGGAAAATTATTTGCTATTCAGGATCGGATTTGGTTAAAATCATAAAAGCAACCAACTCTCTAAAGTCAAGCAGAAAGAAAGAAAGAAAGAAAGAAAGAAAGAAAGAAAGAAAGAAAGAAAGAAAGAAAGAAAGTTTTGAGCATGACTAAATGTGATAGTCAGGGATGGCTGGAATATGGCAAAGCCCAGAGGACTTTCTTCTCCAGGCTACATAGAAAAATAAACACCAAGTCTGACCTGAAAGGGCCCCTGAAGCTAAAACTGCCACATAGAATACTGAAGATTATTCACTGATACGTCAATTTTTAGATATAATATATATATATATTAAGACAACTTTCAGAGGGGAAGCTGGGTCATTCTGTTGCAACAGAAACAACATGGAGTCCTGTGGCCTCTTAATGAAGTGCAATTTATTGTGGCAGAAGCTCATGTAGAAAAGAGCCCATGTCATCAGATGCATGAAATGTTGCCTTCAGCTGAGATCACTCTCTCCCATTCAAACACACCCACACATGTGGGAGAGAAAGTAGTAAGTAAAGGAAACAGAAGACCATGAAATGAAAGAGAACCCACTTCACTTATCTTCAGAGTTGTACATACCTGAGCATTTGATGAAGTGGGGTCTAAGCAACAAGAGCTGAAGTCACAACACCTCTCTTAAGAAGAGGCGGGGACCATTTTGCACGCATCCAGTTGACGTGCAACTGCCGACGCACAGGTCCTTTTGGACCCAGAAGAGGGCAGAACAGGGGCAGAGTGGGGCAGGCTTATGCATGATCCACCAACGTGTGTGGAGGCCAGGCAGAACCCCCGCGCAAAATAGCTGCCGCCTGTATTTCACTTGCCACCTCTGCAAGTCCCTCGTCACTTCCCACTGGCATATTTTCCATCGGTGGCCCTTCAGATCTTGCTAAACTACAACTCCCATAAGCCCCAGCCAGCATAGCCAGTAGTCAGGGGTGAGGGGAGCGTGGTAGTCCAGCAACATCTGGGAATAGCAGAGGGCAATGGTGGAGCCATGCCGATAGATGGACAAAGTTCCCTCCCTTTGCATGGGGTCCCTTATTTGAGCCCAGAAAGACACCCCATAGACTGGCAAGTAGGGAACCTGTGGCCCTCCTGATTTAGTTCCCCCTCCTCCCAGGCCATGTGGCTGGGGCTGATGGGAGCTGCTCTTTGGCAACATCTGGGACGGCACGTGTGTTCCCCTCCTCTCCTTCACAGCCTACATGCCCATCTTTTCTCTCTCCTTCCCCACCAGCAGAGTTCACTTTGATTGTGTATCTCTTGAGGAGGTAGATACTGCTGTTGCATCTCACCAATGTGGTGCTGGGCTGAACAAGTGAGAGCAGGCAAGGCGGTGAAGGGCGGGGAGAGAGGTCTCTGCCAGGCAAGAAAACAGGGAAGAGGGACTGCTGAAGGCAGGCAGGCATGGGAGAGCATGCAAGGGAAATGACGGCAAGACGAGGATGCATTAGGAAAGGTTAGAGGAGATACGTGCCTTTCAGGCGAAGGACTTAAGAGCAGGAAGCATTGGAGTTAGAGGCGCTTCAGCTGGGATCTGTGGAAGCCGCAGAATAGAAGAGAGAAGCTTTAGAACAGCACAGCTACAGAGGCCTCACAGGCAACTGTGTGCCTGGATCCAAAGAGGCCCTTTGCTGCCCAGGACTGCCTCTCATCCAGGGTGGCAGCAATTCAGACCTACCTGACGCCCCAGTTAGGAATGCCAACGGTCTGGATGATGTAGATGGCAATCTGGCAAAAAAATACGAAGAAGAAGACAAAGAAACTGAAGGAACTGTCAGACCTGCAAAGAGAAAGAACAGGCGATGTCAAGCCAAATATCATCAGAGGTGCACAAGGGGAACTATGGGATGTTTCTTAGCTAGGGTGCTGAGCCAAGCTGCTGCAAACCTCCAGATCCTGTACAGTGACTGGAAGAGACACAGGGATTCTGTCACTGAAGGAAACTGTTTCTGCTAGCTGTGAGAGTGAGTGTCCCAGGACAGCCAACCTAGAGCCTGGCACTGGCACGAGAGGCCAACCCTTCTTATGCACGCCAAACATCACCTCCCTTTCTACATGCCCCACCCAACCTACAAGTTTACTCACCAAGACTATGGCTGACCCTATAGATTTATGGTGTCGCAAAGCTTATTGATGGAAGGGAGCGACTTGCCCATTATCTGTGCCAGTGAAGAAGCCTCTGGCCAGCTGTGCCACTAAAGCAAGGGGTAGGCACCTGCATCCAGGGCTTTGCCAGATTGGCTCTGTTCTAGTTCTGGTTGTAGTCCAAAACATACGGAGGGAATCAAGTTGTGGAAAGATGCCTTACCCTAACCAACCTCACAAGGTTGCTGCTGCTGAGGGACTACCATACTCTGAAATCCTTGGCCAAAGAGTGAGAGACAACTCAGGTAAGCATGTGACCGCTAAAATCTCTCCTCAACCTTTAGTGTATATAATATTCAACAAAAAATATAATTCCAAAGTTTTCAAGACAACTTGCTTTGAAACATGTCTGACACACACATTCAGAAGCGGATCCTAAACTTCCAGAATGCATCGCCTGATACTGCAGTACAGAAGTATTTTCATCAATAAAATTACAAACATGCAAAGTTCTCCCAAGGAAAATTACGATCAACCATGTACACTGAAGATCAATTTCCCATTCTGGGATGTGGTACTTGCCTGAAAGCCTTGTAGGCTGGCCGATACCAACAGAGGAAAGCGCAGGGGGTGAATATGATAAACCACAGGATGGAAAGGCCGAAGTCTACCCCTCTTTCGCTTCTGTCTGTGAACCACGCCAGGCAGGCCAGCAGGTTCAGCAGCAGTGTAACTGAGTGGACTGTCCGGGATAAAAAAACAGCATCAAAGTTGATCAGTGAGTAAGCGACCTTGTAAAGAGTGAGGTGTCTATGAACGAAGATCCAGAACTTCGTGTATGTGTGTGCGCGCTCACCCTGTACCAAAACCAGCTGCACCAACCTCCCAGTTCGGCGCTCATTGTGCCAAACAAGACTGATTCACTTCCTTGGCACAGCTCATTCCAACAGCCTGGAGTCTGGTTCAGACATCCCAATCTTGGCTTTGCGTACATGCAGTTTCCCATCCCCACCATCGCTTCTTGGCATGCTCTGTCCTTCAGAAACCCCTTCCACTCTTCTGCATGCTGTGATAAGCCAGGAAACCTTTAGATAACCAAGGTTTCTTCATTATGTCCGCACTAGGAAACTGTGTTACTGTTTCAGGTTTAAAAACAAAGCACAACAGCCACAGACGACTAAAGACATGAACAACATCATGTCTAGCTTAGAAGGACGTGCCATTCTGGGCACTGGGACCCATTCTAATTCCTGTAGCACTTCCAGAGTCAAAAGGCTATGCTGTGACAATCGCCCACTCTCCTGAGCAGAGTTTCCCAGCCGCCATCGCCAGTTTTACTCACACATCCACAGGTAATATAGCATCTTGCAAGTCCGCTGGTAGTCGGCTGGGATATCCGCAGAGAAGTCTTGGTAGAAACATGGCTTGACAGGGCAGCTTTTGGGAAGTGGAGGCCAGTTGTTCTGTTTCGCTGCAAGGGCAGAGGGAGGTTTTGCACAGTGATATGGGGAAAGTGGAGGGTTCAAATTATGTAGGCAACCATTTTACAGCAAATGATGCGCAACTGCTGACGCACAGGTCCTTTCGGACATGGAAGAGGCAGCGCAACGGGCTTATGTGCCCTCTGCCAAGGAATGGAACCCCCACACAAAATGGTCGCCACCTGTAATAACACAGTTATATGATTCTACAGGGAGCTAATTCTGCTGCCAAGAAAAGAAGAAAAACAAACACTAAACACACTGAACTTAATTTTCCATTGATTATTTCTTATTTGGAATATTTCTTTAAAAAAGGAATTTCAGGTGTTTGATGGGAATCTCAGGTGAGATACCCACACCGTAGAAGTTGCTCCTAGTACCAGTCACCACATGGAAGCAGAGAAAGGTTCTGATATTTTACTATTGCAGAAGATAAGGCTCGGTAAAATAGTTCTGGACGTAGGTACTATATATTAGCTTTGAGGCTTTTACAAATACTTATATATACAGATACCTACAAATACCAAGTATCTCCATTGCTCTAAATAAGTTCAGCAATTCAAGACTGGACAATTAACACCAACTGGTTAACTGACTACCAGACAGACAGACAAACAGCAGACTAACAGACACGAACGACGGAGCCTACATGCATTAATCACTGATATCCGGGCATTGGACCGTTGCCATAGCAACTGGCTTGGCTGACATTGCACCTACGATTAGCTCAGCCACAGAGTAATTTACACTCATGAAGGAAATCAACCCCTTCTGGTGTCCAGTTACTCCAACATGTTTGACTTGTTTCAAGAAGCTCTGTGGGTTACAAAACACGACAAGACATGGGCATGAAAAGACCTGATCCAACCGGCTCTGCTTATGTTCTTATGACCTGGAATAAGGCAGCTGCCTCTGCTGCTTGGCAGCCTGCTGGATTTGCACATCTGTACTGCTTGGAAGAATCCTGACTCCAGGTGAAACAGCAACAGAAGGGAGGCACAGAAGAGTTTTAAGAAAATGTTAAATGAAGACTCACGATTGAATCCTGCTGCACTGTTCTGCAGCTCACGCTCCTTCCTGTCCAACTCTGCTGCTTTCCTCTCCAGCTCCTCCTGCTGCTGAAGGAGCCCAGCCTGAGCTGCTGAGGCCACGGCCTGAGTGGAAGGAAACAAGAACAGTAACAATCATCAGGGGAAATGAAGAACACAGGGTTCAAAGCAAAGACAGTGGGAGTCTCTAAAAAGAAAACGGAGGCTCCAAACATAATGACATCGAGAGGGGGTGTCGTATGAAATGTAAGCAATGCTTGGGAGGTCTCACTACATGACCCAAAAAAACCAGCCCCCCAAAGCCATGCACAGTGGCTGGTTATGCAGATCCTGCACTTTCGCTCTGCAGAGTGGTCTGAAGTAGCAGAGTTAAACCCTTCCTGGTTTTTAATTTTCTGATCATAGGTTTTCTGAATTTTCCTAGAAACCAATAAAGTTCACTATCTCTGAGTGCAATGAGTTTATTCAAGGATGGATGGATGATTTTTGATGACACTGCACCCAGGTTACTTCTAAGAACCATCAGCTTATGGATGCAACAAAACATATTAGAACTGCATAAATGGGAGCTTTCATCAACATTTTACCCTCTGTTGGAAAACATGCCATTCCCCATGCCCTGCAAAATATCTCCCTTAATTATGTTTTTCTGCTTACTCACAGAATTGTAGAGTTGGAAGGGACCCCAAGGGTCATCTAGGCTAACCCCATGATGAAGGAATCATAACTAAAACATACGTGACAGATGGCCCTTCAACTTCTGCTTTACAACCTCCAAGGAATGAGAGTTCACACCCTCTCGTGGGAGTCTGTTCCAGTGCTGAACAGCTCTTGCTGTCAGAAAATTATTCCTGATATTTAGTCCAAATCTCCTTCCTTGTAACTTGAAGCCATTAGTTTGAATCCCACCCTCCAGAGAAGGAAACCAAAAATGCTCTATCCTCCATGTGAAAGCCCTTTAGATATCTGAAGATGGTTATCATATCTCCTCTCAGTTTCCTCTTTCCTAGGCTAAACACACCTAACTCCTTCAACCATTCCTCATAGGGCTTGGTTTCCAAACCCTTGATCATCTTTGTTGCCGTCCTCTGCACATGTTCTAGCTTGTGAATATCCTTCTTAAATTGTGCTGTCCGGAACTGGACACAGTATTCTAGGCATGGGCTAACTAAGGCAGAATAGAGCACGGCTATTACTTCTCTTGATCTGGACACTAGACTGCTAGTGGTCTACTAAGACCCCTAGAGCCTTTTCACACATACTACTGGCAAACCAGGTGTCCCAGGTGTCATCTTGAATCACAATTCTGTCTTCTACAGCATTAGCTACTCCCTCAAGTTTGGTGTCATTTGCAAAATGGATGATCATCCCCTCAATTCCTTCACCCAAGTCATTTATAAAGATGTTGAGTAACAACCGGCCCAGGACAGAACCCTGCAGCACCCCACTTGTCCCTTGTTTCAAGGATGATGAGGAAACATTAGTGAACCAGCTACAAAGCCACCTAACTGTTAGCTTGTTCAGGCCACGTTTTGCCAGTTACTCCACAAGGAAATCTAGGGCAATTTGTCAAAAGCCTTTCTGAAATCAAGATAAAGTACATTCATAGCATTCCCCTGATCCATTAAGCTTGCAACTCTATCAAAAAAAGAAATGAGATTTGTCTGGCACAACTTGTTTTTGAGAAACCCATGTCTTAGCAATCACAGTAACCCTTTCTAAGTGCTCACAGACTGACTGTTTAATTATCTGTTTTAGGACCTTTCCTGGTAACATCAAGCTCACCAGTCACTCTTTACCTGGGTTTTCTCCCCCCACTCCTTTGAAGATGGGGACATCTGCCCGACTCCAGACTCAAGGGACCTCACCTGTTCTCCAATAATTCTCAAAGATTCTACACAAAGGCTCTGAGATTCCATCTGCAAGCTCCTTTAGTACCCTTTGATGCAGCTCACCAGGCCCTAGAGATGTGAGTTCATTTAAAGTAGCTGGGTGTTCCCTTACTACCTCTTTTTCTATACTGGGCTGCAGCTCCCTCCTTGCATCATTTATTCTGTTATCACCAGGCGGAGCACTGCTTTCCTTGTGGGTGAAGTCAGAGGCAAGTAGGTGCGGAGCAGTTCCAGCTTCTCTCTGTCACCCAAAAGCATTTCTCCATCTTCTCCATGCAAGGGACCTCCTACATTTTAAAGACCATTCCAAGCAACATTAAACACCATTCCCTTCTTCCACAGAGGGATGGACTAGATGGCACCTGAGGTCTCTTCCAACTCTGTATGATTTTGGCCACACTCACTGTGCACATGTAAAGCACACGGCTTCACCCAAAGAATACTAGTTCCGAGGATTCTTTAGGAAAAACCCATGACTTTTAAAGTGCTTTAAATGTGTGGATGTGGACTCTGTGATCAGAAAAGGATTGATATAGTGGGGAGACATCTCACCTTCCTGTGGGTTTCCCTGCCCTCCCTTTTTACCTGATGTTTACCCTGAGAGCTGCCGTCTTCTCCAAGCAACCTCTGCCTCTCTGAGCCTTCTGAGCTTGCCGAGATGAACTTAGGAGTCAGGTACTTGCTGGCCTGTCTAAGCAGCAGCTGCAACACACAACTAGGCTGGGTCTAAACTCACTGGGTGGGTCTGGCCTGATCACTCACTGGAACTAAGGCACTAAGGCTCTTTAACAGGTTAGATTATGAGACACACAAAAATGGAAGCACAGGTGGGATGGGGGCAGAAGGAGAGCCGCCATGTGTGCGCTCTCTCACACATGCACAAACAAAGACACAAAGACACACACACAGAGTCACAAGGGCCAGGGCTAGGGACCCTGTGGCTCTCCTAGTGCTCATCTGGACTACATAAACCCTGATCAGTGTGCCACTAGCAGAAAAGCATGGGGCAGCAGGGCAGCTTTAAAGTCTGGGCCATTCTAGTCAAGGGGGTGTCACAGGCTGATAGGAATTTGGAAGTCTTGAATTTGGATCTTGGGTCACAGGGAACATGTTTGTAAAGCACACTCCACCCCAGTCCTTGCCAAGAGGGAGATGGGTGCATCCCAATAAGAGGAGAGCTGAAGTGATACATTTCCTAGTGATCAATCAGCCCTCAGGGCACCACCCAGGTGTGGTGGGAGGTCTTTACCTGTGGGGTGGGTTCCACCGAAGGCTGCAGCACAGCAGGTTGCGAAGGCCCAGTGGGCTGAGCAGCTGGAACTGTCTGAGCAACATTCGTCTGAGTCAAGAGAAAGGAAAACATCAGAAGACTGTGAGAGATGAGCTGGAAGGGCTTCTGGCTTTACTGTTGTGGAAGCACTAGGCAGACAGCCCACCCCTCTTCCCAGGGAAATTGGGAACCCTAACAAATCTCAGCACCCCAGGATTACTTGAGGGATGCCATGATCATTTAAAGTAGTATGATACTGCTTGCATAGTGCAAATGTGCCCCAGAAAGGCACTTACTCCAAAGTTCAGTCCAACCTTATTACTAAGACCACAAAAGATACTACCATGAACATATTGTTGTTGTCGTTTTACTAGCCTGCTAGTCATGCTGCCTGGGAAGCTCTTGGCTCTGCTGCCAGCCATGAAACACAAGCTAAAGAATTGTCTTCTGTCAAATGCACTGCTGGAGGAGGGGAAGTGTGTTCTGTCCCTCTTCTGCCAACCTGCTTAGTTTCCATGCAGGCCATGGAGGAGGGATGGAGCAATCCACCTCCCCTCTGCCAGCCCATTCAGTCACCTACATATGGTAGCCTGAAGGGGCTACCAGGTGCACTGCTGTTGAATGAAAGCTGGGCTTAATCTGATGCCAACAGTTGTTTTGGAAAGGAGATTTGTCTGACTTCCATACGATGCCCATCTATGTTTCCGTGGCCCAGGAGAATCCAGGGATACTATGTATTACCTTTTCAAAGAGAATCAGTTAGAAACATATCTTTTCCCAAGCTACTGTCAATCTAGGGGAACTTTTATTAGCAAGACTGACTTACTGGCAAACAGAAGCCAAGGATTATGACTCAAGCCTGCAACTTACACCTTAACATTATCTCTGTTTTGTGCTACTTGTACGAAATCTTGGTGAACTGTCCCCAAGACCGCTGTGATGACAACAAACATTGGTTAACTTACTATTAGAAACCAATTCACACAAAATTCCAAATATACATGATTAATATACATTGAGTTGTATTTTCTGCATTTCTGTGACAGCACGTGGTCAATGTGAAATAATAAAACAAATGCTGAACTGAGCCTCTCCCTGTGCCAAGAGGCACTGAAAGAAGGGAGCTGTGAAAGGGAGAGGTGCTTTGTAGGCCCAGAAAGTGAAGCATGCTGATCCCTGGCAGTTTCAAATAGATCCCTTCATGAAGGCAGCCTTGCTAGCTGGCGCAGGGCCTGACCCCATGCTGCACTTACCAGCCGGGAGCTCTCAGAGAAGGGGTTGAATTCATCCAGGCCACCCTGGTTAGCACGTGCCAGTTGCGTGACTGAAGGATCCTGGAAGAGAAGAGGGGGAAATGCTATTTAACACATGGCAACTCCTGATAAGTATGTGCAGTTGGATGTTCACACCAGTAGACAGGGCATGCATGCATGCTGCACTTTATTTGTAAAAATTGCCTGTGAACTTCCTTTCTCCTTGCTCACTCCCAAACCAAACACAGTGGGATTTGCCCTCCTCCCCAGCCAGCTACAATGGCTTCACTGACTCCTAATGTGAAATAAAAACACCAAATCCACACGCCCTCTTGACCATACTTCCTTTTTATTTAAAATGCACAGGGTTTTACAAGAGTTATACAAGCAACAGACAGGCCACTGCTCCCAAAGAGCTTTCTGTCCTGAATAGAGATAGTAAGGAACAGAGAGAGGAGAATGTGACTGACTGTCACTACACTAATTTAAAGCTTAACTGGGCAGAGAATGAAGTTTAAGGTAAACCAAGGTGTCGAGGAGGAAACTGACATGGGGTTGTAGCTGTAAAGCATTGTTTCAGGAAGCAGGAGATGATCACCTGAGGGTGGCTGTGTTAGAGGGGCAGAGGCCACAAATGGGAACAGAACAAGAAACAAGGGTCAAATGATAAGTTGAAGAAACCCTCTGACTCACTCTGAAAGTGGTTTATGCTGGATACAGGAGAGAACGGAAAGCCAATGAAGGGATCTGGAGAGGGAAGAAATGCAGGATTCCTGGAGCAGAGTTTTTGCCTAAAGAGAACTAAGATAGGAAAGTGGTGTCCCTTTCCATTTAGTGGTGCAGGACCCCTTGTGCCATGGGATCACAACAATTTTTTCCACCTTGTGGGCTGGGCAGACTGAGTGACAAAGTTCCACACAAATGCCCAGATGAAGCATCCCTCGAGTGCCCAGGGCAGGGGTCTGCAACCTTTAAGACAAAAAGAGCCACTTGGACCCGTTTCTGAAGGGAAAAAAAACTGGGAGCCGCAAAACCATTGCGACATTTAAAACAAATATATCTCCGGAGCCGCGATCTGACAGCGGGCGGGAAGGTGACGTCGGGACTAACACATGCACCGCCCCCATGCGACGTCACAGCCAGTACAGCGCCCGCCACAGTGGGGAGTGTCGGGGTGCACAATGCACTTCCTCCCCTCACTAGTATCTGCCCCGGAGCCGCGGCAAAGGTGTAAAAGAGCCACATGCGGCTCCGGAGCCGCAGGTTGCAGACCCCTGGCCCAGGGGAAAGTTCACTCCTAACTGCTTTGTTTACAGCTGTAGAGCATATTTTAGAAACCGTCATATAAATCCAAACATGCAAAAATAGAAGTGGCTGGCCTTGCCTCCAAACAAATAATGAATCAGATTAAACTGCTCACACATGACCAAGCAGTGAGAATCAGACTGTACGCAACAACGGGAGAGGAGAGTGTGTGCTGCAAATCAGTCTAGAGAGAGGAGGCCTGTGGTGCTGGGCAAAAATCTAGTCTCATCCCAGCTTTCATCTGCATGCTGCAAGCTCTCGTTTAATGAATAACTGCAGGCAAACAGCCTGAGCCCTGACACTCCTTGCATAAGCATGTTGTTGCACAACCTCATGAATCACTCCAGGAAGAAGAAACAGGTGGAAGCCAACCTGTGACGAAGGCTGTGGTCTGATGCAAGTGTACCAGGGAGGATGCTCCTGTTGGCCAGAGGGACCTACACATAGCAGAGGATCTGTTTTGCAAGCAGAATATGCCAGGTTCAATCCCCCACATCTCCAGGTAGGACTGGGAATGTCCCTTGCCTGAAACACTGACAAGATGCTGCCAGTCAGTGCAGGCAGTGAAGAGCTAGATGGACCAATGGTATAAAGAGGCTCCCTCTACTCCTAAGTAAACATCCACAGGGCTGGGTTGCACATTCCTTTGCCTTGCACTCTAATAGGTGCAGACTCAAGAGGGAAAAACTAAGGAACCCCGTAAGGTTTTTGCACTTACTTAAGGGGGTAGCCATCACATCAGAAAAATGATGAACCAGAGCCAGTGTTAGAAACTGGAATAGAAAAGCTATTTGCCACATGGCTCCTGGAACCTGGGTTAAGGGCACAAAAACCAAGTGGCTAGTTGCACAAATGCAGCAGCACTTTCCATTTACTTTTTCATAGAGAATTTATTTGGCTCTTTTTGCGATTTGTGGTATTTGGAGGCTTGTAACCAGCTATAGCAAAACAGGTCATACAGAGAGCACAGCAGGACTTAAATTTAGGCATGTATAGGACAGTAACACCTAGTGAACTTCATGGCTGAGTGGGGATTCGAACCCTGGTCTCCCAGGTCCTAGTCCTACTGACACTCTAACCACTAGACCACACTGGCTCTCACTGGAGGGAGCCTTTTTCTTTCTGTTTGCAAAGTCACAGCTTCTGTGATGAGTGGAGTTGTCCATCAGGCCCACATAACGTGATTATTTTCAAAGTTCTAATGTTTTTAATCTATGTAAAGGAAAGCACTTCCTTTACAGTTAGGTGATGATACTCCACCATTTCTAAAAACAATATTTCCAGCATGATAATATCCTTTAAGAGATGTGGTGAGCAGAATTGCACACAGCATTCCAAGTGCAGCTGCACTTGGAATAAGCTGCACTTGGAATAAGACTTGTATAAGGCCATTATATTTCCAGCCCTACTTTCAAGCCTTTTCCTAATGATCCCTAAAATATAGTTAACCTCTTTTTACCACTGCCACAACCTGGGTCGACATCTTAACTGAGTTATCCACTATGACCCTAAGATCTCGGTTCTTGTTCAGTCCTGCCACCTCAGACCTCAATAGCATATATGCAATGCTAGGATATTTTGCCCCAGCATGCATCACTTAAAACTTGCTCACACTGAATCAGATTTATCATTTTAATGCTCATTCACCCAGTTCGGAGAAATCCTTTTGGAGTGCCTCACATCCTCTTGTAGTTGAAAACTACGCTGAACAACTTGGTGTCATAAGCCAACCTTGCTAACTCAAACTCCAGGAAGAGCTAGAAAGATGCTCTGTCTCGTGCTGCAGACAGGTTCAAAAAGCAGACAACACACATCCAGTAAATCTCACTGGCAGTCACAAATATGCAGGACTGGAACCAAGAACTAGATAAGAATGGTTTTCTTATATATTTCAAGATATAAGAATATTTATTCTAACACTCCTCCCTCCATACCAAACACGCCATCAGATGCACAAAAGCAAACTTCAGAGTGCCAGGTACACAGGAACAGACACCCCGCAAAAAAACACAAAAACTTTTTGTCATAATTTGCAGCGTGCTCTCTCCACCCCCAGGCTCAACCTGCATTCCTAGAAAAAAAATTGCAGTAGAATCCAAATAAAAGGGGTCAACCTTTATTCTTCCAAGCCAGCCAGCAAAAATATTATTAGGAGAAGAAATGAAAGGCAAGGCAAAGAAAGGAAGCACTGCTTTACTGCTAGAACCATTTCACTTTTGAGAAGATAGATCACCCTCCTGCTTCCCCTGCCTCCAAAAGAGAGAAGCAATCCATTAAGTATTTGCAGCTTGCTTGCTTGTTTGCAAGGGACTTGGGTGGCGCTGATCAGAAGGTTGGCGGCTCAAATCCCTGCGACGGGGTGAGCTCCCGTTGCTCGGTCCCAGCTCCTGCCAACCTAGCAGTTCGAAAGCAGGTCAAAGTACAAGTAGATAAATAGGTACCGCTCTGGCGGGAAGGAAAGTTTCCGTGCGCTGCTCTGGTTTGCCAGAAGCGGCTTAATCATGCTGGCCACATGACCCAGAAGCTGTACGCCAGCTCCCTCGGCCAATAAAGCAAGATGAGCGCTGCAACCCCCGAGTTGGTCACGATTGGAACTAATGGTCAGGGGTCCCTTTACGCTTACTGCTTGTTTGCAAACCACAGCATGTCTTAGCAAAAGACTGAAGGGGGGGGGGGGTAAAATCAACCAGATCTCCCCTCCTGCAACTGTGTGAAAGAGCTTCTTCCCAGTTTGCTTACTTATGACAACTGTACAACAATGGAAAGGTTTCCTCTTCTCAGCACATCAAAAGCCTTCCTGAAAGGGAACAGAAGTTGCCCTCGGCTCTCCTGCTGAGATATCATTTGCAAACCACTTGACTGGAAATCTCAACTTGGTTGCTAGGTGGCACCCCTGAGTCCCTGTCCCCCCACTCAAAAAAAGCCTGACAACTGGTTAATTTCAACCACTGACCAGAGCATTGAACTGATGGGAGCTGAGAGATCAGCAAGGCAGGCTGAAGCCGTTACAAATATTTCTGAGTGATCAAGCTGCACCAATGCCAGAGCGCAACACCATGCAGAGGGGAGACTTTGGCTGCAGAGCTTGATGGAAAGAAGACGAAGACAGGCGTTCAAAGCTCTGGCTGTGATGCAAAATGGATGGTTGTATTTCCTATTGCAAAACTTCTGGAAGCAAGTTGCAGTGTCACTGGTGTCACCGGCAGTTTAGCTTTCCAAATCTTGCCTAGCGTGGAACATAAGAAGCTGCTTTTTTCAGACTCAGGCCACTGGTTCCCCCAACTCAGTCTTCTCCAACCTGACTTGCAGGGGCCACCGAAGGCCTCAGACTGAGGACTTGCCCACCTACACCAAGTGAATTTAACCTGGATCTTCCATATATAATGCACATAACTACTAAAATACGGCCTCTTGCTTGCATTTAGAAATCTCCCCACCCCAATTCTTCCTACTTCTAGCGATAGCCTCCCTCTGGATAACTGTGTTCTTGTGAAGCTGTTGTGAGCACACTGCGTGTCTTAATCTAGACTTTTAGCTCTTAAAAGTGAAGCAAAATACAAGGAAGTATCCATTTAAAAGTCACAAGATCTCCCTGCAAAGTTATGCCAGTCTAAAGATTATAGACACAGAGCAGAGACTTATCTGGAAATCAGGAGCAGGGATCATAGAATGGTTTTCACGCTAGATATAAATTATTCTTTAGAATTTGCAAGAAGTACAAGAGATGTGAGAAGGCAGGTTTAATTTAAGAAGGTAGACATGCACAGACACCGATCTAGCTCACCCTTAAGCAAACCGTACACCTGTATCCCCCCCCCCCCGCTGCAGAAACAAAATCAGGAAAAGACTACAGTGCCTTCTGCTCACTAAAATGATTTGCACTTGGTCTATCACAATCAAGGTAGGGAAGCCCAAAATCACAGCTCATAAGCCATAGCAGGTTTTAGCTTAATGTGATGGGAGTCTCTGAGATGCCAACATGCAAGAATAGGAGACAGAGGCAGGCTGGCTAGATAGTGGAGATGAATCCTCAGGACTCAAAAAGTTGACTCCAGATGGCTAGTCTACAGGAGTAAAAAAAAGATGGGGAGTAAACGGCTCAATTTAAGGCCAATTCAGTCAATTAGCTACTACAGACTATTCAAAAACAGGTTTTGTTTAAAAAAATCTTTTGATTATGTTTCTCTAAGCTAAATGACAAATGATTTGCTTTTTGGAGGGGGAGAAAAACTATGGCATCAAAGCAGAAGCAAAGGGAAATCAATGTCCCTGGAACATTGTAGACTATTGTTAGTCTTTAAGGCATCATTAGACCTTTTGCTGTCTTCCCTGCAAGAGGCTAACATAACCACCTTCAGGAAAGTGAAGTAACAATGCTTCTGTTAAAAGCAATAAGTGGGTTACTACAGAAGCTTCCAATTTCATTATGCAAGACGAGGCTTCCTCAACCTCAGCCCTCCGGATGTTTTGAGACTACAATTCCCATCGTCCTTGACCACTGGTCCTGCTAGCTAGGAATCATGGGAGTTGTAGGCTAAAAACATCTGGAGGGCTGAGGTTGAGGAAGCCTGTGCAAGACTCACTGCTAGACTTTAAAAAGAATCTAATTCCAAGATAACATGAAAACATGGGTTTCATTTGAGTTCAGATTTATTCTTCATCGATAGCAATTACAGGAAGGGAAGAAGAGCTGATCCAATGAAATACAGTCATACCTCGGGATAAATACGCTTCAGGTTGAGCGCGTTCGGGTTGCGCTCCGCGGCGACCCGGAAGTAATGGAGCGCATTACTTCCAGGTTCCACTGCTCACGCATGCGGTCAAAATGACGTCACACGCATGCGCGGCGAAATGCGGCACCCACAGACGTGCTGTCGCATCTTATGTTATGTTCAGGATGCGAACAGGGCTCCGGAACGGATTCCATTCACATTCTGAGGTACCACTGTACCAAGAAACAGAGCAAAAGGAAGCTTTCTAGCGGTGACCCCTTTCTGGCAATTTAGGGTTGGGAAAATCTCCTAAGCACCATTATGGGAAGGCAGAAAATCTCCTAAGCACCATTATGGGAAGGCTTGAATGCTTCCTGTGAGTTGCTCCCATGGCAGAATGACTTGTTCTCAAAAAGTAGAATCAAAAGGAAGCGCAGTACCATGGACGACACCTGGGTAGAAAAGCCTATCAGCTGTTTTCACACACAAAGTAGTGCTATGTAAAACACCAGCACCCAGACCAGGACACCTGGTCCAACTTCACAGAGACACACAGTTAAACCAGGGCATCACTCACCACCTCCAGACTGCTCAGATCACAGGTGGTACTATGGAAAAACCATCCCAACTCTTTTATTTTTATCATTTTATCCCCTTGCCCCACCATCTTATTTTTTTTTGCATAATTTTCATTTGTTCTCAGATTTATGTGTAAATAAAGAAAATGAAAAGAAGACCCCAGGGTTGTCACATGGTGATGATGAACATTCATTTTTTTCTCTTTTTAAAATGGCAAGTATTTATAATGAAAACAGTTACAACTCCAGAAGAAAAAGGGGGGGACTTGGGGGGGAAGTATTGATCGAAGGAGAGAAAGGCAAATAAACATGTTTGATTAGATCAGTGCTAGCTCAGTATCTATACAATTTAATTGGATAAAATCTGTGCAAGTGTCCATATTACTAAAACATTTTGAAGAGGAAAAACACATACAGTCTTTGTTTTCTGTGGTGAATGCAGGTACCATCCTGGAAGAGGGACTGAAATGGGAAGTGCCTCTTCCAAAACACTGCCTCCTATATGTGGTTTTTACTTTAAACAAAAGTACAGTTCTAAATACTGTTAGAAATTGAAAATATGTTGATCAATTGCCTTTTTACTAAATTTTTAATCAATTAAAAGTTACAGCCTTAGAAAGCACATACACAACTTAAGTATAAAAGGCTCAATACCATACACAGTCCAAGAATGTTGAAAAACACCTTTTAGTAACTAGAACAACAGGAAAGGTCTCCATGCTATTGTTAGCTTTGTTGCAGTTTGCCGGCCCTTTAAACTGGAAGGCTTCAACAGCTGATTGCCACAAAGCAACCTTGGTTCTCACATGGGAGTTCAGAACTGCAGCTACCTGAATAGCTTGATCTGCACACCCACACCCAGGTCTCCAAGATTAAAACGCTGGATCGGGAGCCATCTGCCAACTCCCTTGATAAACAAAGGCATGTTTCAGAGATGGCCAGCACTGCCAATGTTGTTTAGTAAAACATGAGTGACACTCTGGGAACAGAAAAGCTCCTTTCATTCTCCTGAAAGCTGAAAAGAGAGGACAGTGCCCATGAGTTTCGTATATTTACCTCTGAACCCAACAGTTTGACAAGGAAAAAGAAAAAAACACTGTAGTGCCGGGGGAGAATGCATCACTTGAGCAGGAATAGGGGACCTGCTGATGTCCAAGCATGCTAGATTGCAACTCCCATCATCCCTGACCGTTTGGCTATGCTGGCTGTGACTGGTGGGAGTTGGGAGTCCAGAACACCTGGAGAACCACAGATTTGCCACACTGGCTATAAAACCAGCTAATTCAATACAAGGTAGTTTTGCACCGGTGCCACCTGACACAATTGCAACAACTGCTTCATCCCAGCGGCCCAGCCCTTCCCACTTGGGGGCTTCAACAACTGAGGATCCTTGCCGCCAAAGAAAAAGCCCTTCCTTGGCAAGCATGTCTGACTTGCTAACTTGGAGGCATTTATTAGGCCAGATTAATACATGCCTTCAGCAGTGCGGAAACTTCTTGAAGACACAGCCACACAGGGGCTACTCCACACAGGAAGCTCTTTGTCAGAAGCACATCCACACACCCTTAGTTCCAGAGGTTCTCACTACAACTCATACAAACAACTTGTCTGAAAGTGTGTATACAAGCCATATCACAAGGCTAATTTCACATGTAAGATCAGGCCTTCAAAAAAGGAAAGTCATGCCACCTGCATTTACTATGTGCTGCCTCACCACACTGTAGGGCTGAGCTTAAAGTGTGTCAGGTATAGCGCCTTTTCCTCACCACAGGCTCTCGCAAGATCTCCCAGTTACACAAGCTGGCTATATTGAAGTAGGAGCAGGGAACCTACTGCACTCTATTGCTGGACTACAACTCCCATTGGCTATGCAGGCTGGGAATCTAAGCTCTGGAGGTTTACAGGTTCACCACCCGTGCTGGAGAAAAGAGTGCAATCCAATGCACAATTCCTTGAAATTACCACTGAATTTAGTTGGCCTTATTTCCAAGTAAATACCCAAAAGGTTGTAAAATATATAATCTGTTCTGCATGTGTATGCATTTTAATTAATGATTCTTAAAACATGCTTAAAGTCATAAATGTTGATAAAGATGGATTCAAAAAAGGAACTGGGTAATCAAAGGAAAGTTCTGCGGCTTAACTCTGAAGAACCAACTTAAGCCATTAAGTATGCTCCTTTAAACCCAGGCACATCAGATTGAATTGACCAGATACAGAGAGGAGAGCAGTCCAGCTTCTCTGTGCGTTCAATCAGAAGTCAGTCCCACTGCATTCATAGGGCTGACTACCTAGAGCAAATATGTTTAGGACTGCAAATTCGGTGTCCTAAAAGAATCAGAACTACATTATGAGCTTTCATAGTAGGCAGTAATGTTCTCATTCCACCCATCTCATGTACACCTGAGAAGCATCAGATGTAGGAGGGCAGAGTCAAAGCAAAGTAGCACTATGACAGTGATGTGCTAACAGGAAAAGCAATACTGGAGAAACTGAAGAAGAGTCGAAGCTGTTATAAACAAGCCAAAAGGATTACGATTTCCCACAGCAACAGTAGAATTAGCACTCAATTTCACCCCATCACACAAACAGGTGTTCAGATCAATGAAGCTGGATGCCTGGCAGCCAGACAGCTCTGCAACAGGTAGCCAATCTGGCAGTCTCCAGATGTTGCCAGACAACTTTCATTGATACTGATCACTGGCCATACTGGCTGAGGCAGATGGGAGATGGGAGTCCAACAATTTAGTGAGGGCAACAGGTTCTTCACCCCTGCTTGACAGAAGCAGCTGGCATTTGCAATAGACGTGTTGGTAAGTTGTCATTTATTATTTGCTTAAGTGCCTAAAGCACACTATGCACTGTACATGATGAATGGTTAAGTTGTCATATAATAATTGTAAAAGTGCCTAAAGGATACTCGGCACTGGGAATGAATTCAAACCTAGAAATTCCTACCTACAGGCTTATAATCTAAAGTTTAAAAAGTGTACTTATCAAGTAGAACAGTATGCACACATGCAACTCTGCCCCTTTCAAGAGATAATGCAGTGTAGTATCAAAAACCTGGTACTAGTTCTTGACAGAGCAGCTCAGGAAAGGAAACTGCAACATCACTACAGAGCATTGCTCATAATTCTGTCATGAGAAGGAGCAGCAAGCAGGAATGGAGCAGCAGCAAGCTCTGCCTGGTACAAGTCAAAGAATTAAGAAAATTGCTACAAACTCCAGAGTGTACAAAAATTACAGCTCCCCAAAAGTGTCAGTAAGCAAACACTCCTTTTCCTCAACAATGAAGATACAGTTCTGCCTCCCTGCCACTTGGTTCTCAAAGGAAAAACCTGTTTGCCAAGACAACATTTGTGTTTAAGGATGGATATGCCCCCATCCCATCCTCAGATGATCCCGTGTATTAAGAAGCAACATGAGATGGGTAATCTTAAAAGCATAGGCTTTGATTTTCTGTTAGAATTAAGGTAACAGGCCACATCCATTCATAACTGAAGAAGCCCCAAATCTTGTCTCAGGCCAGACTGGAAATCCCCCCTGTAATTTACCTTGGGCTTAAATCCATAACTTCCCTTTCCCATTCCTGCAGTTCATTGTGATATAACACCTGCTTCTGGAGGGTTTGTTATGTTCACTGGGCAATGAAGAGACATGTGACCTCTTATTTTATTTATCAATTCCCTCATTCATTGCATTTTCATTCCAGTCTTCCTCCAAGGAGGTCAAATCCCAAAACTCCTAGATCTTCCCAGTTGTTGTCCATCTGACCCAGCCTAACCCCTAAACCAGGGGTCTGCAACCTTTAAGACAAAAAGAGCCACTTGGACCCGTTTCCGAAGGGAAAAAAAACTCGGAGCCACAAAACCACTGCGACATTTAAAACAAATATATCTCCGGAGCCGCGATCTGACAGCAGGCGGGAAGGTGACGGCGGGACGGTGCGTGACTAACGCATGCACCGCCCTCATGCGACGACACAGCCAGTACAGCGCCCGCCACAGTGGGGAGTGTCGGGGCGCACAATGCGCCTCCTCCCCTCGCTAGTATCCGCCCCGGAGCCGCGGCAAAGGTGTAAAAGAGCCACATGCGGCTCCGGAGCCGCGGGTTGCAGACCCCTGCCCTAAACCATAAGGCAGGCTTCCTCAACCTCGGCCCTCCAGATGTTTTGAGACTACAATTCCCATCATCCCTGACCACTGGTCCTGCTAGCTAGGGATCATGGGAGTTGTAGGCCAAAACATCTGGAGGGCCGAGGTTGAGGAAGCCTGCCGCAAGGGGTGATTGAGAAACAGGGCTTCTTGGTTCGAGGGCCAAGATCCCCCAACGTGGCTAGCAGACTACACGGAGCGCGCTTACTTAAGCTCGGCTCGCTTCAGGCCCTGCCACCTCTGGGGCCACAAGGAGCGGGAAGGGGGTTTGCCGCCCTCCTGCTCCCACGGAGACCCCTCCACCCCTCCCCCACCCCGGGGCTCTTTTGCATTCGAGGGGGGCAGAGCCGAGGGGCGTGGCCTGTGGCCCCCCGCCCTCCGCGGCCACAGGTGTTCCCTTCACACGCACACTCCCCGCTCACCTGGAAGGGGTTGACGTCGACGGGGTCGGCGAAGGGGTTGGTGTCGAAGGCCGACATGGCTGCTGCCGCCGCCGCCGCTCTCCGAGACTCAGCTCCGCCGCACCGGTTCTCAACCCGGTCCGCTCCCTGGAAACGGCACACTTCCGGGACCAGGGGTCTCCTCCCCGCTCCTCCGCCTCTTACGCGCCTGCGCAGAACGACCCGCAAGACGCAGGCGCACTCCTTCGCCACGTGACAAAGACGCCTTTTTCTCTCTCTCGCTTTTGTGACCTCATCGAGCCGCAGAGGAAAGGGCGCGTGGAGGTAGCAGGGCGCATGCGCAAATACAGAACGCGCGCTTGTTCGCGCTCTCGCTCTGTCGCTCCGGAGATGGAGGAGAAATAGATCTCAAG
The DNA here is from genome assembly GCF_965112155.1 of Podarcis liolepis. Classification (NCBI taxonomy): domain Eukaryota; kingdom Metazoa; phylum Chordata; class Lepidosauria; order Squamata; family Lacertidae; genus Podarcis; species Podarcis liolepis. The sequence goes on along the minus strand of NC_139564.1, from coordinate 72,825,302 downwards.
ATGAAGGGGAAGTTGACTTCCGGGCATGCGCACTGAACGGCGAGAGCGCTCCAGGTACCGTAGTGTGCCGCGTAGTGCGCAGCAGTCTGTTTAACTCGGTAAGCGTGAATGTAGAATGGCAGCCAAAATCCTAACAGCAACACACTACTGTATATGAATTGAATTACATTTATATCTCCCCCATCTCCTCTGAGTAGTTTCTTTACTTCATGCCTGAAAGGTATTAACGAAGGGGCCAGGCAAGCTTCCTTGAGGCTATTCCTTGGACTTATTTATTAATAACAGTGATGAACATGAAAATCAGGGCACCACCACAGAAAAGGCCCTGTCCCCTGTGGTCGCCTGCAGAACCCCCAAAGGTGGGCCTGGGCCTTTCCAGGCAACCTTAGCATACACAGGAAGGCTCACCCACAAGGACCTTCAGATCCCCAAGGCCTTTTGGGAGAAGGGTGAGCAAGAAAAGGAGAACCAAGGTCAGCTTGCAGGTTGCTGAACAGTTTGCAGTAGGCCCCAAAGTGTTTTTGACTTCACCCTCCCTGTCAATAGCAGCAACAACAAGGGTTGTCGTGCGTCGTCATACTCGTCATCAAGTGCTTTAGCAGCCTTTCTTAAAAACCACACAAGGCAACTCACAGAAATCTACAAATATATGCTGCAATATTCTAACCACCTAATTTAAGAATATAGGCTGCTACAATCTCTGATTTGTAGTAACCTGCAGGGCAGTCTTAGCCACATCTATTCAGAAGGAAGTCCTATGCAATTCCATGGGATGTACTCCCCAGGTTAGGATGGCAGGTTTAGTCTTAGTTATAGATCAGGCACAACAATTCCCATCATCCCTGACCACTGGTCCTGTTAGCTAGGGATGATGGGAGTTGTAGTCCCAAAGCATCTGGAGGGCTGAGTTTGGGGATGCCTGTTGTAGAGGAAAAAAGGATCCATTTACATTGTCTCAAGCTCCCTGCTGGAAAAGTGGGATATAAAAATAGGAAATATAAAAAATAAGAATAACAGATTTGCATTGGAATATGTGTGGGTCATCCTATTGCACTGCATGTGGGATACCTGCAGCAGGTAATCGGCTCCCCTCCTAGATTCATCATTTTGTACCTGATTTTGCTGGATGCAAGTGATGGACTCCAGCATCCTCATTAAAGTAAAACAAGTCCCAGATGCTGGAGCTCTGTGCACCCAATTTGGGATTTTACTGGCCAAAGCCAGTACTTTGAAATGAAACCACTGATCAGCACCTTCTTCCAACAAGCCTGGTTCTAAGTTGAGATTTTTGTCCTGGTCAATATTTGTATTGTGCAATTTGAAACTGTTTCTGTACATGTCATCGTTCGAACACTCATTATATATGTGATTGTTCTCTATGCTTTGCATTGTGGTGTTGCTTTGAGATGCTTCATAGGAAGTGATTCAGCTGTGGAAGAACAGGAGGAAGGGGGGGGGGGAACAAGCATAGCCTGCAACTGCCCTGCAGGAACTGTTGGCCCCTCCTGGGCCCTGGCCTCTGCCCGCCCCCCACACCCTGTGTGCAAAGGCAGCCCCACCTGTGGTGCATTTTTGGGTGTGATGCACACTCACTTGGAAGCAAGTCCCATTCAAGGAATAAAATGATGTAATTGTAGAGTTGGAAGGGTCCACTGGGATCATCTAGTCCAACCCCCTGCAATGCAAGAATCTTTTGCGAAATGAGCCTGAGATTAAGAGTGAGAGTCTTCTGCTGTACGGACTATTCCAGCTGCAGCAGGGTTTACGCTTGCGGAACGGCTGAGAAAACGCTTGCGGAACGGCTTAATACTTGCCAGACCTAAATGTTGCAAGAGCTTGATTAATTAATTGCATTAATACATTTCCGGCAACTCGTGCGTAATATAGCGCCTAGCCTGGCTGCACCATCCAGCTCCCCCGGCAAAAGAACCACGTTTCCTGGAGCACAAGAGAGATTGCGGGAGAAGACTCGGATCCGGGTTCGAATCCAACCGCTCACTCCCGTGTCTGACCATAAACCTTTAATAAAGTCCAGCTGCCCCTTTTGCGGAGCGTTTCAGGGGCGGCCTCGGGGCCCCTGTGTGGCTGCTGCGCTGCACCGGTGCAATTCCTGCTTGCAGCTCCAGGACGCAGCAGCCTGGCCCGGGCTGAGGCTGACGGGCGCTCTCCCTCCCCAGACACCTGATCCGGAGCGGCGGACTACTTTTCCCGGCGTGCCCGGCCAGCCGGCCGGCCGGCGCCTGGAAGAGGCGGGGCAGAGCGAAGCAGAGCAGCATCGCGGGGATGGCGGAGCTGCGAGGTGAGCGAGGCCGGGGCAAAGGAGGGCGCCTACCTTGCCCGCCTTGGGGGTCCGGGGGGCGGCGGCGGCGGGCGGCTCCTCGTGCTCCCCGCCCGCGATGGACGGAGGGGCTCCGGGACAAAGCGGCGGCGAGCAGGAGCAGGAGCGAGCCGCTCCGGGTGGGGAGAGGAGGGAGGCGTTCCCGCGGAGCGAGCAGGCAGGAGCGGTGCCCGCTCTCGGGGGAAGCCCGGTCCCTCCTGCGCCTCCCGGGGGTGGGAAGGGGTTCCGACCGTCATCTAGCCTAACCCCCGCCATTCAGGACGCGCAGCCTTGGCGCCCCTGACCGATGATCGCCCAACCTCTGCTTAAAACCCTGCAAGGAAGATAGGGCCTTTTTCACAGCGGCCCCGTTGGCCAACAGTAAATTTTGAAGGCCAGGCAAATCTATTTTATTCCTCCAGGCCTTTAAAAGAAAAGAAAATCTCTTAAAACCATCTCATTCTTTCCTATTAGCGTCTCCGATATCGGCCACCGCATCCCACCAAACCATCTTGGGAACTGTAGTTTGTTTTGGGCACTGAGGGTTTTTAGAAGACCCTGTTCCGCCCACAGGGCTGCAGCTCCCCAGGAAGAGGGGTGGGCTGTGAAAACCAGAGGGAACTGTAACTCTGAGAGATAACTAGGGCTCTCTCAGCACCCTTAACAAACTATAGTTCCCAAGATCCTTTGTGGGAACTCATGACTATTTAAAGTGATGCTGCTTTAAATGTGCAGGTGGGGGCCTTTGTCAAGATGCAGGGTAAGGGTGAGGGGGGCTCACTTACCCTGAGAGGGAGCATCCTGACAACAGGGATGGAGCTGTGGGGCCGACTGGGGGCAGCTTCCCACATTGTGTTCTTGTGCATGACCTCCCACCTGTGCCTGTGTCTTTTGCTCCCTCAGTGTTTCCCTTGGCCTGCACCGTGCAGAACTACTCCTGGGGCAAACTGGGCCAGGACAGTGAAGTGGCCAGTCTCCTGGCAAGCAGTGATCCAATGATCCACATCGAAGCGGGCAAGCCCTATGCGGAGGTGAGTGCAAACTGCCTGGGGGCCCTTGGGGCCAGGCTCCATCCCCTCCTCCCTCCTTGCCCATTCCCAAATTCCACTATATGGCTGGGAACTTAGATCAAGGTGCTCAGATCAGTCAGGGCGACCACTTGTGCTCTAGACCTCTGCCCCTCTTGCCTGATAAAAACCAGCAGGGAGGGAACAGCGGACTGGGCCAGGGAGGTGATCAGTGCCTCTTACAAGAGGGGGTGGTCCCTGCCTGTTTGAAGGAGGCAGTGGTAAAACCACTCCTTATGAAACCTTCCCTGGATTCAGAATACCCAACAAACTACTGGCCAGTTGCTAATCTCCCTTTCCTGAGCAAGGTTCTGGAACGAGTAGTTGCTTTTGGAAGAAACTGATTTTCTGCATCCATTTCAGTTTTGGCACAGAAACTGCTTTGGTCGCTAGTGCAAAATTCAGCGGCCAGGTTGCTCACTGGAGCAGGATGGTTTGAGCATATTACACCGATCCTAGTCTGACTGCACTGGCTACCAGTTAGTTTCTGGGCCCAATTCAAAGTGCTGCTTTTGACCTATAGAGCCTTAAATGGCTCAGGACAGCAATGCCTCAAGGACCATATCTCCATATGAACCTACCTGGACCCTGAGGTCGTCTTCTGAGGCCCCGCTTCGTGTTCCACTTCCTCGAGAAGTCCAGAGGGTCACAACACGAGAATGGGCCTTCTCTGCAGTGGCTCCCCGTCTGTGGAATGCTCTCCCCAGGGAAGTTTGCCTGGTGCCTTCATTTTACACCTTTAGGTGCCAGGCAAAAACGTTCCTTTTTAACCAGGCCTTTTGACTGACATCCTATGCCCTTTTAAAATGTGGGTTTTTTGGGGGGGTGTTATTGGGTTGTTTTTATTTTGATTATATATATTGTGGTTTCATATTTTGATTTTGTTCTATGAACCACCTTGAGACCTCTGGGTATAGGGTGGTATGTAAATTCAATTTTAAAAAGCAAAAAAACCTCACGAGTCTGAGCTCTCAGCCCTGTCTAAAGTGGCCACGGGGGAACCGTCACAACACTGCTGCTCAGAAACTGATTTCTCAGGGCTCCGAAATGGGGACAGACAAGGTGCCACCTTTCCTTTGTTGTCAGATGCCCAGCTCCCATCATCCCCAGCCAGCAGGGCTAGTGGTTGGAGCTGATCGGAGTGCAAGACGCGTGCTGTACTCCAAATCCTATCAGCCCTGATTTCTGGCTGTGCTGCCTGGGGCTGATGGGAATTGGAGCCCATCATCTGAAGGGCTACAGGTTGCCCAGATGTGCGCTAAGAGGTTTTGTGCATCATCTGTGTGCTCTCTTTTCCTCCTAGCTCTGGATGGGCACTCACCCCAAAGGAGACGCCGTGATTCTAGATAACCGCATCCCCCAGAAGACCTTGCGGCAATGGATCGCGGACAACCCCGACTGCCTGGGCACCAAGGTCAAGGAGGCCTTCCAGGGCCAGCTGCCCTTCTTGTTCAAAGTGCTGTCTGTTAACTCAGCCTTGTCCATCCAGGCTCACCCCACCAAGGTAAGGCCCTCTTCCCAGGGTGCCAAACGGCATAGAATCCTGCTGAGCTTTCTGGACTTTGCAGGTCAAGGACAAGGAGCTTGAAGGAGCATCAGCGGTTGAAGCCGGAGTTCAGAATGGCGTACAAGGGAAGCAGGTGCTCATCTGTTGGGTCCAGAGGTTCCCGTCCTCCGATACAAGGAGCCTTCCACCAACAGGCAAATGGAACCTTTTGGATCCAGCCCAAAGTTTCACGTTAATGGGTTAATGTCAGACCTGGGGTCGCAGCACAGATTCCGCCTGCTTCGCTTCTCATCCTTGACGTATTAGCCCACCCCTGGGTGCGTTGCCTGGTTCCCCAGGTGCTCTGTGGCTCGCTGAAGCCACGGCAGAGCACCCCCCCCCCCGAGCAGACTGACTGTGACACTGGAGCCTGGGGCTCAACACCTGTCCCCCCTCTTCCCTCCCTCTTCCCCCCTCCCAGGAGCTGGCAGAGAAGCTTCATGCCCAGTATCCAGAGCACTACCCAGATGCCAACCACAAGCCGGAGATGGCCATCGCCCTGACGCCCTTCGAGGGCATGTGTGGCTTCCGGCCTGTTGAGGAGATTGTGTCTTTTCTCCAGAGTAAGCATGGGAGGGGAGGGGAAGGGAAGGAAATAAGTACCAGCAAGATACAGGGACTCGGGTGTCCCAACTGGGGATGGAATTGTGTCCTTGGAACCGTGTTGTGATGGAAACAAGCATTGCCTCCCTGCAGGCTCACCCATCCTCTCCCTCCCCTAGCACAGCCACAAGGAGGCAGGTGGCAGCATTTGCTTTCAGTTTCAGCTAACCACAGTTTAGTGTTACAGCCCAGCCCTCAACCGTGGTTTGCTTAATAGTAGTATGTTGAAATCAAGTTAGCTTCTTGAACTATAGTTTGAATTTGGCTTGTTTCAAGCAAGCTGTAGTTAAGATTGACCACACAATTAGTTGGGCTTGGTCGACATGACAGGCTGTGATTAACTGGAAGCAGAAGCAGCTAACTGCCCCCTCAGGGACCTGCCAGAGGTGGAGGATTTTAAATCAATTTAGTTTTTCAAATTTTGAAATTTACAGACAATTGTCAAACATCCAAAATAAAAAGAGAATTCCGTAGATTCCTCTGGAATTCCCTCCTCCCCTGTGTGGGTCCTTAATTAAGTTTTTCCTCCTGCATCTTCTCTATTAATCCAAATCTATTAAATCTCCATTGCAACCATAATTCAACGTTAAACTACAAGTATTATTATTCCAATCCAACTAATAATTTTAATTGTTTCAAAGTGATTTTTAAGGTAAATTATTTATTTTCCCCATTCCTGGTTTTCCTGATTTCTGATTCTTCTGGTCATTTTTGCCATTTCGGCATAGTCCATCGACTTAATTTGCCATTCTTCTCTGGTAAGGATTCTTCTTCTTTCCATCTCTGGGTTAGTAACAACCAGGCAGCAGTGGTCGTATACATAGTCTTTTCTGTTCTGTTGTAATTTTGGCACCTAGAATTCCTTCAAGGAAAGCTTCGAGTTTTTTAAAGAAAAAGTTATTCTAAACATTTTTTTCTACTTCATTATATACCGTCTCCCAAATTTTTTTTTACTACTTTTTAAGCCCACCACATCTGATAAAAGGTGCCTTCTTTTTCCTTACATTTGCAGCATGTATTTGACCTTGTTTTATACATTTTAGCTAATTACTAGGAGTTAAGTACCAACGATACATCATTTTCATACAATTTTCTTTCAAAGTATAACATGCTGTAAAGTACCAGTTCCATAACTTCTCCCATGCTGTAAGTTGTATATTATATCCAAAGTCCCTCGCCCAGTGTATCATAACTGATTTAACCTGTTCATCTTTTGTATGCTATTCTAATATTACTTTATACATTTTAGAAAACAATTTGGTCTTGTTTTCTAACAGTTCTTTTTCAAATTTAGATGTTTTATTTAAAAAGCCTTTCTTTTATCCATCTTAAATATATCATTAAGCGGATGGTATTCTAGTGGCTGGGGAAACCCAGCCAGATGGGCGGGGAATGAATGAATGAATAAATTCTATTTATTTATTTATTATTGTAACCAATCAGTTAATAGTTCTCTTATATCCTCAGACCTATTTAATTTTAATTGATGTTCTACTTCCATTAACAATTCTTTATAAGTTGCCCGGTCATTTCTCATATTTAATTTTTTTAGAGATGCTGCTTTCAGTGGGAAAGTCATCATGGTGTTTTTCGTTCTAATAATTTTTTACATTTTCCGCATATTTCATAAACCACTTTCCTTACTACACGATTTAGGAAAGCTCTATGTACTTTAACTTCATACCACAAATATTCATACCAACAATATCTGTTATCATGACCTTCAAGATCTAAAACTTAAGAATTTTTAGTGATATCCATTCCTTTAGCCAGCATAGACAGGATGCTTCATAATATAGTCTTAAATCCAGCTAGACTCCATGCAGCCATTCTCAATATTCTTTGGGTTCCTTGCAGACGTTCCTGAATTCCGGGCCCTGATTGGGAATGTGGCGGCGGAGCAGCTGGAACGCTGCGTGGGCGAAGACCCCCGGGGTGTCTCTGCCGCACTGCGCATCTGCTTCACCCGGATGATGAAGAGCGAGAAGAAGGTCTTTGTGGACCAGCTTAACATGCTGGTGAAGCGGATTTCTCAGGAAGGTGGGTCTGGTGTGAGACTTGGGTGCTGGGGAGGTTGTGGCCCTCCAGGTGTTCCTGGGACTGCAACTCCAGGCACTCTTAATGGTGGTTGGCCGTGTTGTGGGAGGCTGATGGGAGCGACCTCTGTGGGGGGTTAGGGCCTCCACTATAAGGTGAAACTTGGCAACCAGCAGCTGCTGCTCACCAGACTCCTCCATGTGTCTCCATCCCACAGCAGATGCAGGGAAAGATACTTTGGCCAGCTGTGGGGAGCTCCTCCTCCGCCTCCACTCCCAGTACCCTGGAGACATTGGCTGCTTCGCCATCTACTTCTTGAACGTGATGAAGCTGCAGCCCGGGGAGTGCATGTTCCTGGGTGCCAATGAACCCCATGCCTACATCTACGGAGGTGAGTTTCTGGGCATAGAAGCAAAAGAGAGGCTTGGAGGTTGAATCCTGACAAGACAGAAGTACAGGGGGCAGGTGGGTGTGGGGGACTCCCTGGTTCTGAATGGGGTAACTGTGCCCCTGAAGGACCAGGTGCGCAGCCTGGGAGTCATTTTGGACTCACAGCTGTCCATGGAGGCGCAGGTCAATTCTGTATCCAGGGCAGCTATCTACCATCTCCACCTGGTACGCAGGCTGAGACCCTATCTGCCCACGGGCTGTCTCGCCAGAGTGGTGCATGCTCTAGTTATCTCCCGCTTGGACTACTGCAATGCGCTCTACGTGGGGCTACCTTTGAAGGTGACCCGGAAACTACAGCTCATCCAGAATGCAGCAGCTAGACTGGTGACTGGGAGCAGCCGCCGAGACCACATAACACCGGTCTTGAAAGACCTACATTGGCTCCCAGTATGTTTCCGAGCACAATTCAAAGTGATGGTGTTGACCTTTAAAGCCCTAAACGGCCTCGGCCCAGTATACCTGAAGGAGCGTCTCCACCTCCATCGTTCTGCCCGGACGCTGAGATCCAGCGCCGAGGGCCTTCTGGCGGTTCCCTCATTGCGAGAAGCAAAGCTACAGAGAACCAGGCAGAGGGCCTTCTCGGTAGTGGCGCCCGCCCTGTAGAACGCCCTCCCATCAGATGTCAAAGCGATAAACAATTACCTGACACTCAGAAGACATCGTAAGGCAGCCCTGTTCAGGGAAGTTTTTAATGTGTGACATCTTAGTGTATTTTTGGTCTTTGTGGAAGCCGCCCAGAGTGGCTGGGGAAACAAATAATAAATTATTATTATTATTATTTGTATGGCCACCAGATCTCCTCTCAAGGCAGCTTCCCAGGTTTATGGGATTTAACCGCTTGGATTGAGCACTTGTGGGGGGCAGGGGTAGCAGGGCTGTGGCCGTGGGAGAAACCTGGAAGCGGTCACGTATGGCGCCCAAGCCTAATGCTCCCCATTTTAATTAGTGCTTTGAAAAACTAGATCAGCCCTCAGAGGAGAGGCAGCCAGCATGGCAAGCAGGTCTGTGGCTAAGTTCCGCGTGGCCACAGTTGGGTGCACTGAGTCTGAAGATCAAGTGGGGTAGAGCGCAGCTGCATCTTAAGACCTGATGAGCTGCCTTGCAGAAGATGGGGCAGACTTGCTCTCTGTTGCTCAGGAGGGCAGGAGCAGAGCAAAAGGTGGAAACAGAGAGGAAGCCGCCTGTGGCGATCACACAGGGTCCCTGGATGTATTGATCCCTGTGCCACCACTGTGCTCGCTTCCCCGCTGCCACCAACCCGTTACACTCGGGTAAAACACTGAGTCCAGACAGTTGTTAAAAGTGAACCAAATAAACGAGTTTGTTTTATAAACATTAACAAGTTTATAGTTTCTCAGATAATATTCCTGTCGGTATCTTAACTTTAGTTTCTTCTGACTGATTATCTCAACTGTTTGACTGACTCCTCTTAACAAATTCTCTCACTCTCTCACATCATACTAGCCCAACCCACAGACTTATCCTCTCAGTCTCTTCTAACTCCAGACTGTCTTCTCAACCACCCTAACTCTAACTCCTCCCCTTGGGTTCCCATTGGTTAGTCATTTTACAATTAGTTAACCCTTTCCTTATGAACCCAGTATGATGTCACACACCTAGGAAGGCAAACACCACACCGCCCAATGGCCAGGGCTCTTCTGGCAATGGAATGCCTTGGCAGCCACTTCCTCCAGATGTGCTGGACTCCAGTTCCCATCACGCCCCAGCTGGCACAGCTGATGGTCAGGGATGATGGGAGTTGTATTCCAGAGATGCCTGGAGGTCACTAGGTTCACTATCCCTGCTGCAGCTGCAAGAATCCTGCGCTGGGCTAAGTGGCCTCAGGGGGCCTTGCCAACTCTGAAACTCTTAACTCTTAGTTTGAGATGACAGGGAAGGGATGATAAAAGAGGGTTTCTTGAGATGGGGCAGAAGGGTGTTTCTGGAGGGCCTCTCTTGCCACCAGCAGCAGCCTCTGCTCTTCCTGACGGCCAGCTTCTCTTTCTTTCCTGCCTTGCCACAGACTGCATTGAGTGCATGGCCTGCTCTGACAACACGGTGCGCGCTGGCCTGACGCCCAAGTTCATTGACGTCCTCACGCTGTGCGAAATGCTGAACTACACGCCGGCCCCTGGCAGCTCCAAGCTCTTGAGCCCCGTCCAGAGCCGCCTGGACCCTTGTGTCTACCTCTACGACCCGCCTGTCCCAGACTTCTCTGTCATGAGGATAGAGGTGAGTTTCTCGGGGGCTTCCCCTGCCCTGATGACGGCAGGCGGTTCCTGCTGCAAGAGCCTTTCAAGTGCCGAGGTGGCATTAGGCACCTGCTCCCTGTGCAGCTTGGCTCAGATGGATCCGTCCACTTTGGTTTCTCATTCTGCCCTCACCCCGAATCTTAGGTTCAGTTTGCTCTCTTTCTGGATGTCTTTGCGGTTCATTTTTAAACAGTGTGCATGGAAAATGTGTAAAACACATTTATGCACACAGTGTCCTCTAATATAATGCATGTTGATGCATTATTTTCACTGATACACACTTTCCCCAAATCATGCATTTCTTTTTTGGTAAGAGGAGTGCATCACACATTTGAAGAACAGCATATCTCCAAGGATACCTGCTTTCAGATTGCACGTTGGTTCAGAAAAGTGTGAATTACCGTATTTTTCGCCCTATAGGACACACTTTTTCCCCTCCAAAAATGAAGGGGAAATGTGTGTGTGTGTCCTATGGGGCGAATGCAGGCTTTCCCAGGCTTCCTGCAGCTCCGCGCCACCCCCCGGATCCCGGCGCGAAGCCGCGCGGGGCTCCGGAGAGTGGCGCGGAGCTGCCTGCATTCCGAAGCCTGGTGCGCGCTGAAGAGCGCCCCCGGGCTTCGCGCACCTCTCCGCAAGCCTGGGGAGACCGGTGCGGCTCCCTAGGCTTGCAGATAGCAGGCTGTTCTGGGGGCTGGGGTCGGGGGAAGCTCTGGCTTCCCCCGTGCCTGGGGAGGGGAAAATTTTTTTTCTTTATCCCCCCCCCCAAAAAAGAATTAGGTGCGTCCTATGGGGCGGTGCGTCCTATGGGGCGAAAAATGCGGTAGGTAGCTTTGCATGTTAATGCAAATTTTACAAAGTTGCCTCCCTGTCCCTACATGGGCCCCAACTTTATTTATAATGACATTCTTCCTCCAAGGAGCTTGGAGTGGCATGTGTGGTTCTCTCTCCTTATGTTTAAATAGGGATTTTTGTGTGAAACTCTATATTTTTTTTAATGCACATTAAGATACGGGTGGTGCTGTGGGTTAAACCACAGAGCCTAGGACTTGCCGATCAGAAGGTCAGTAGTTTGAATCCCCGCGACGGGGTGAGCTTCCGTTGCTCAGTCCCTGCTCCTGCCAACCTAGCAGTTCTAAAGCACATAAATGTGCAAGTAGATAAATAGGTACAGCTCCTGCGGGAAGGTAAACGGCATTTCCGTGCATTGCTCTGGTTCGCCAGAAGCGGCTTTGTCATGCTGGCCACATGACCTGGCAGCTGCACGCCGGCTTCCTCAGCCAGTAAAGCGAGATGAGTGCCACAACCCCAGAGTCGGCCACGACTGGACCTAGTGGTCAGGGGTCCCTTTACCTTTAAGACACAAGTGGCACAGGACACCCGTGAGATTAGCGTGGGTGAGAAACAGACATGCCCGTCGTTGCCTGCTTTTACAGTTGCTGAAATCTCAGTTTGGCTTGAGATGGAGACCAGCTTGCACTGCTGAGCACTCTGGAGGCTGGAGGGAAGTCAGGATCTGCCATTGCCTCTGGATTTGTCCCACGCCCAGCTCATTCGCTTCCCACTTAGTGAGGCAGGATGTTAAAATACCCAGGCCCCACCTCTCTACTGAGCAAGGGTTCTGCTTTCTCTCGCAGATTCCTTCCTCCATCAAGCTGTACCTTATTTCGGCCATCGACTCAGCCAGCATCCTGTTGGTGGTACAAGGAACTGCTGTCGGGACCTCCACTGCGGCCGCTTCAGAAATGGCTGTCCGCCGCGGCTCTGTGCTCTTCATCTCCGCCAATGAGAGCGTCTCCTTGCACCTGTCTGCACCTGATGGCATGCTGCTCTTCCGAGCCTGCTGTCTCCTATAATGTGGGGTGCTTGGCTCTTTCTTCTCTTGCTGAGACTCCAGTAGAACGGCTGTGTGTCCTCTGCACAGCCAGTTACTCCCCTGACCCATCAAACCACTGTGTCAAAAGCCCAAAGCATTGGCGCTCACCCCTGTATGGTGGGTCCTCGTTTCCCACACAGCTTGACTCTATCCAGGGAGAACACTCCTGCTCCTGCAACGGTTGCTGTAAAACATGGGGCTGGGAATTCTCCAGACCTCGTCGTTTTTTTAAAAAAAACTGCCCTCTCCACCTTGTGCTAGACCGTTCTGCTTTTGAGGGGTAGCGGTCTGCACACCCTGAACTTTTAAAATGCTGTAAAACTTATAAAAACCAGCAGTCAATGGTGTGCCTCTCCCCCCCCCCCCACCCTGGGAAGAGGGTGGAAGTTTGGAAGAAGGGCTTGGTGATGATTTGAGCTTCCCAGCCACTGGAATTCCCTCTTAGCCAGGACTTTCTGCCTCCTGCCCTTTACCCTGGGGGGCAGGCAAAAGCCTGTCTCCACCTCGCCCCAGTTCCTGCCGATGGAGAGTGGTTGGCTACCATTGCTTCTAATCCCTGGCTGACAAAGTTTCCTCTGGCTGTAGTGGACAGCATGTTCTGGTGTGAAAGTGCTTCCTCCTTGAGGGCCAGCTGCGGGTGGTTCCTTAATCTAGGGGTGGTTCTGTCTGCCCACAGCAGGGCCATGTGAGTTGACCCTGATAGGAGTTAGGAGTCCAGCAACTCCTGGGGAACCATGGGCTCCCCACTCCCAGCCAACAATCCTGATTTCGGGATGGGAGGACAAGCCAGTGGTATCTTTTTGGTACCGGTGGCCTTTCAGGTGCAATGTCCACCCTGGGCCAGGTGGCAGAAACAAGACGTCCTCTAATTCTACAGGCCTGGGGCTTCGCTTTGGGTGCTTTTCACCATCTGCTTTCCCCCCCAGTAGCATTTTCCCAGCACCATGTGGTTCTATCCCCTGGCTCCATGTGGGTGTCACAATATACCATAGCTTGTTGTGATAAGAACAAACCTAACCCTGGTCCAGCTCCCAAGTGCAGTATGTGTCTTCACTTTTCCTTGTTTGAAACAAGCACACCACGGGGTTGACGGAGCTGGCTTGTTCCAAACAAAACACAGTGAAGACAAAGCAGTCTAGGGCTGAGATGATTAATTAAAACTGGCACCCCAATTTTCCTATTATTCCTCTCCCTCAAATTGGTTGGAGTGAGAGAGGCTGTGTGGGGTAGAGGCTCCTTTCTATCCAAACGTAGCCAGTACCTGCTTTCCCTGCAGTAGTTTGGAACCTGTTCCCAAGCAACCAGGAGAAAAGGGTCCCCCGTCCCAACTAGAGTGTTAAGTTTGGAGGCAGGCTCAGCTTTTTGTGTCCTGCAGGGGCTGTGGTTATAAGATGATCAAATTGGCAGCTCATGTTTGGCTTTTGCACCAACAGGAAGAGAGTGGCTCTTCCCTTAAAAACATCAGATTACCACATCTTCACTGTATGGTGAAGCTACTTACCTGGCATGTCAAAGTAAAGTACATGTACCAATAGCTAAAGCAAGTGTTATAATCACTCTGCTCTACCCCTTGCTTCCACCTCTTGCAGAAAAATTCATTGAACGATAGTAAAAAAATCCATCCAGTAGCACCTTAGAGACCAGCCAAGTTTGTTTTTGTTTTTAATTTTTATTTTATTCAGGATTTTCTTGTTTTACAGAAGTGTAGTGCCTCGTTTTTTGTTTTTTTTCATGTAACATTTTTACAAATCCATCTCATTTGTTGAGGCATTAGGGGGAGAAGAAAAGAAAAAAGAAAAAAGAAAGGGGGGGTGGAGAGGGGGAAGATGGATAGGGGTGGGGTCGGGTGGCGGTGTTTCTATTATGTTTAATGTATGTAGAGTTTGGTGTCAGCGTTGCTTGTGTTGTTCGCTTGTGTTCCTTTGGTGGTGCCAGCCAAGTTTGTTGTTGCTATGAGCTTTCGTGTGCATGCACACTTCTTCAGATACCTTGCATGCACACGAAAGCTCCTACCAACAACAAACTTAGTTGGTCTCTAAGGTGCTACTGGAAGGAATTTTTTTATTTTGTTTCGACTACAGCAGACCAACACAGCTACCTACCTGTAACTAGAATCATTGAATGATGGTACCCTGAACTCTTGGGTAAGTCAGTGCTATAAATTCAAGCGTTGCTAAGGGACAGGCGCTGCCTTGGGGCAGGGCAGGGTGGTGGCCTTTCAGTTGTGACTGGCTTACAGCTCCCATCATCCGGAACCATTGGCCATTCTGGCTGATGGGTGTTGGGGTCCTGCAAGATCTAGGGGGTCAGCGGTTCCTCACCCAAAGTTCAGTTCTGTGGCTTGGGGAGCAGGAAGCCCAGCCACTCCACCTTCAACTCAGTTTCAAGTTGCAGTTGAGGGAGGGAAAGTCCACTTGCGCTTCCATTCGACAACTCTGGTTTGATTTGCATGCTCCCTCATTTGGGGCTCAGTATATTTCAGCAAAGAGAACTGCCCCAGTTTCTCTTTAGCTTCCTGCCAAATAGGAGTGTCCTTACCCTAGCGGAGTGCCAAGCGACTGTTGTCTCCTGCAGAATGATTCGAGAGAGAAAAGTGCAGGGGGGGAAATACAGAACCTTCAGAGACTGAAATAACAGCTATAAGTGAAAAGAAATAGGATGTTGGGGGACTGGCAGAATACATGCGTTGTCTTAAGGGGTTGTGTATCAGAATTTGAATCCTGAGGTCATCCGTCAGATGGATTTTGACTCCAGACTCTGGCGCTGCAAATTGTAGAGCTGTGGTTTCAGCATTTGACGTTTTGATAGCTGCAGTCAACCACTTCGTACCATTTGTGTTAAGAGATGTGTGGACCCAGTTGTACACTTTATACAAACTATTTTGTTCCTAAATTAACTGGAGGTTTGAGATGTATGTACAGAGTGTGTGCAAGTAAAGACCCCTGGAAGAGCCAGTATTCCTGCTACCATTGTACTGTATTCCATATTTCACAGGTATAGTTATGGCTAATAATCCCCAAAGAATGAAACAGGGAGATGAAATTCAGATGGGTTCAGAAACAAAAAATCTTCCCACCAGTGTAAAACATCAGTTGTTTAAGAGTCAAATGCAACGAGTTAAAGTTGACTAAATAAAGAAGGTGCTGTAGAGGACAGGCCCTGAGAACAACCTGTCTGGTGTATGTTTTTCTTGGGCTATAGTTGCTTTTAAAATTGCATTTTCAAAAGGCCGAATAAAGAGCTTTGTCCAAGTAAGATGAGGTTAGGACATTCAAAACCTCGAAGGAGCAAGGGAGGCAGAAAGAACAGCAGACTGGAGCGAGTCCCACAAATGCCAGGATGACCACAGGCTCCTCACACCTGCTATGAACGGCCTTTTGCCCTCCACCACCACCACAGTGGACCCCAGGAGGAATCCTACTGCAGGCCTCTTCACTAACACGCAGGTAAGGAACAAACATTTCACATACAAAAGGATCCAAGCCTTGTGAATACAAGGTAGAGTTTTATTAATGCACACTTCCCTTGCTCAGTATATATAAAACTATTTGCTAGATAGTTCTCTGCATATACAATAACATTAATATCCAATAAGATTGTCCTCGGTGCCTTTCAAGGTTGGTTTGTGTTTCAATTTCACTTCATTTAATGCATTTCAATATTTTAAGGCAGCTTTTTAAACACTCTATAGGACACAGTCACGGAACTCCTTTTTCCACCCTGACACCCCAACATACACAACACTGTCAGCCTGCCAAGCTTATTTTGCAGCAGAAAGCCGGCAGTTTTCTCTCTACAGGTCTACTAGTGTCCTGGCTCTCCACTGTCCACCTCATCTAACGTTACACACTATTAAAAGCTTACTGCAACTAGGACTGAACAGCTCGAACCTGTCCAGGAACATCAACCTTTTACCATGGAGAAGTTGTCTCCAGAGGATTTGCAGGCAGAGGATGCTGCAGGCAGCACAAATAAATATAGAAAATGAAAGGCAGCTGGGGGTGGGAAAAGTTGCCTATGTAATCTAGTGGCTGCACCAGCAACCAACTCTCTACTGGAGGGCTGGAAAGTGCAGAGTTCACTTGCCCGCCTCTTGCTAAGCATGTTCCCTAGTGAGTAAACACTGGCCTGTGTTATGGCCTGCCACGTGGCCTATCTTGACAAATAATTCTAGCAAAACACATACCCAACTGGAAATGGCCTCCTGGGTGCCACTCGCCTGGGAACAGCTAAGCAGAGCAGAGAGAACTCCAGTTTAGGATCAAGTCTGCCAAGTAGGGCAAGACTATCTCATCCCTACTGGCAAGTTTTCCAGGAAATGGGGTGTGGGGGTGTGGGAAGCAGCCGCCACTTTTAGCTGCTTACAGTAACAGAGGACAACAGTGCAGTGGCATCTTGCTCAAGTTGTGTTAGTGACTTCAGAGACCTCTGGATCTCTTGCTACTAAAGCTTCAGTTTAGACGGCAGAGGTAATAGCCTGCTATGGTCCCCAGACCAAGGCAGCAAAGGGGGGGTACCATTCATACGGATTTATTACTCAGTGAGGCTGCCCAAATATACAGGGCACATCTTCCTCCCCCAACCTAGTGCTTCCAGGTGTTGCTGGACCGTAACTCCCATCATCCTCAATCACTGGCCATGCTTGGGCTGAAAGCACCAGCACAACTGGAAAGCACCAGGTGGAGGGGAGATCATGGCTCCAACTTGCATGCTAGCAGGGTACCTCACAAAGCAACACTCACAAATGCTGGCAATTCCTCCCCTCCCTGTTCTCCACAACTGCCACATAAAGTGAACCACAGCTGGTGCTAGCGAATCAGAAAGGCTAGATCGCAGCTCTTGCTCACAAGCTGTCACTTAGTGTGCATGGAAAACACACTATGCGCTACTTGAAATCAAAAGGAGGCTGCATAAGCCAATTCTAATTGTGGGGAAATTAAGTCAGAATAACAGGAACTGATGCAGGGATGGGAGACCTGTGGCCCACTAGATCAGGCTTCCTCAACCTGGTACCCACCAGGGACTGGGGAGACTCCATATCCCATCAACCCCAGACAGCAGGGCCAACAGTCAGGGATGATGGGAGCTGAAGTCCAACAGCAGCGCTTGGAGCCACACCTGGTCTAGACCCCTCATCACACAAAGGCAGGCAACACAGAAATGAGGCTATGGGCGCTAGCACCTTAGCCTTCATCCTCTGCTTGGTCTCTATTCACTTCAGAAGAGGGTAGGGGAGAGGCGCAAGCATGTCTGAATCAGCACCAGCTCCCCAGTCAAAGTGAGGCAGCTATGACCTAAACTAACCAGGATTCTCACCCGGAGCCAGGGATGTCAGATTTGTTGGCCCTTTTGCCAGGGAGGACCAGCCTCCAAGGCAAGGCAAGTGAACCCTTCCCCTCTATCTGTGGGAGGGGGGGGGGAATACACCGTCCTCCCATGCCAAGAAAAAAGGCTCAGTAGGTCCATCTTTCACCAGGCCAAGACTTAATGCTGAGAGTCAATTTGAGACGATGCGGCAGCTGGTGAAACTGTTTTGAAAGCTCCTCAAGGGAAAGGACTGAGAGCAGCAGCTTCCAGGCAGCAAAGCCAACAGAGGGCTGGGTGGGAGTTCAAGAGACTGCAAGGATGCTAGCAGGCAGCGCCCCATCCATGCAGCTTGTTAGAAGAGCTTCTCCATCCCAGAAATCCACATGACAACATCATAGTCCAGCTCTACAAGGACCGCAGGAGACTGTAGCTCAAGCACTGGAGTCCAGGAAAGGATCCTGAGCAAGTGAGGAAAATCTGTTTGACGCGATGTAGTGATTGCTGTGCTTTTTCCCCCCAATCATAATTTTTGTAAACTAAAGTTTTAACTTGTCCTAGTCCATTCTTCATTCCCTTTCACAAAAAAATCTTGGCTGTTTGCCTTTAAGGAGGAAAACACTTGCCCTGTCCTCTTCTCCCATCTGCATCTTTCTCCAAAGGCATTCCCAGGCAAGGGAGCCAGCTGGCTCAGAGCCTTCCAAGGGCTTCCACTGAACAGTCTTGTATGTGCACCACAGAAAAGAGTTTCAAGAGGCTGGTTGGTGCCCAGGCAAGTGCAAGCAGGGCAACAGTGCACCCCGCTTTCCCAGCCACCAAAGCACCCTCTTCCTGCTCCCTATCGGCTTGGTCAAGGCTCGGTGCCAGACTCCATTGCCTCTGCTGGACCTCCAGGCGTCTGAAAGGAAGGGGGGAAAGTGCTGGGTTCTTGACCTGTGCAGTGCAGTCCCGCTCTTTGGATCCTTACTGGATGGAGCAGGAGGCAGACTCCCCAAAGCAGCAGGGACATGGTGAGGATGACACAGGCTTGGGAGGGATGAGGTCAAGGTCCTCGTCGTCTGGGATTTCATCGAGGCGATACCCATCTTGCAGCAGCTGGCGGCTGAGATCCTGGTTGACCTGAGAAGCAAGAGGAGGGACAAGCTGAAAACACCTGCTGGAGGACTATGGAATTGGCCACGGCCTGCTGGTTATCCGTTTGTGGTAACACGGAGGCAGGGTTTTCCACTGGTGGAATCAGTGACTAGCATTGCGCTTCATGCAGAAATATGAGAGCCCCATCAGTAGTGGCATTCTGCTGGCTCTTGAAGACACGCCAGTTGAGGCAAGCATTCTCCTGAACTTGAACTTCCTGATCTAATTACCTTAACTGCTTTTAACCCCACTGTTTTACTTGCTATGCTTCTTCACTGTTTTCTTTTATTGTACATTTTAATTATGGTTGTTTTTTCAAATCCTAAGAGCATATTCCTATGCTTATCTATTCAGAACTGTGTCCCCTTATAGGATTGGACTGCAGTCCTAAGAAGGAAGAAAGGCCTGGAGAGCTCTCCTTCCTAGCAAGCATGCGAGTGAGAAAATACACTTCCATGTGCCTACATTTCCTCACTCATGGTCAGTCACAACATGCTTACTGGGACACATGCACACATAGACATTGCATGTAGAAAGTGCTCCCAAACTACACGCTCTCCCATCCCTGGCGACTGGCTGGCTAGAGATGGAGGCTGACAGCACCTGGAGGGTCTTTGCACCCCAAGATTAATGAGCAGGCAACATGAGCACCTGAGGTTCATCTTGCACCCCACCCCCACCTGCCATAAAAGCCTTTGCTCACTAACCATCAGAAGGTCAAACAGACAGGCAGACAAACCCCACCACCTGCAGGTCAATTTCAATGCCTGTAAGGAGCAAGCCATGCACCAGACTTGCCTCTGCAGAGGAGTAACCGGAGGAACATCTTGATTCCAGCTCCTCATCACTAGGAGAGAAAAACACCAAGGGTCAGCACAAACTGAAAGGGTATTTCTAGCACACTTCCGGCTCCCAGTTCTCTGCTAAGAATGAATAGGGTTTTGTGACATGAGAGGAAGTTTGTCTCCCATAAGAACATAAAATGACCCTGCTGGATCAGAATAGTCCAGCATCCTATTCCCAGAGCAGCCAACCAGATGCTTCTGGGAAGCCCACAAGCAATGCTGACTCCTGCCATTGCTCCCCCGTATCTTCTGGGGAAGACTGCTTCTGAAATTGGAAGCTCTACAGGGCTACTGTGACTGGTATTCCGTTCACAGACTGATCCTCTTTGCTAACACTCCTTTTTAGAGCCATTTAAAATTGGTGGCAATGCTCAAACCTTTTTGGCCTCCCCTACCCACAATCAGCAAGCAGGTCCCACTCACCCCTCACCTGTCAGAGTCCAGGGACACCAGGGTTTCATCTGAGATCTGGCTGAGGGCAGCATAGCCCTTGTTGAACTTCACTGACCTAGAGAAAGAGGCAAAAACCAATATGAAGCACCTGAGAGTGGGGGAAGGTGAAGGGAAGGATGTTGGTGCAAATGACAGGGTGTCACTCAGGCAGAAGATGGCCTTGGGCAAGTCACTGTCTCAACTGGACAAACCTGATGTGGCTTTTGGCACCGATTCAAGGTGCAAAAAAGTCAGGTTCTGTATCTGCGTATTCTGGAAGCACATTTCAAATCATTCATAGCTGAATCCTGCAGTCAAGGCTGACTTATCAACAACAGGGACAGAGGAAGCTACCTCAACCAAGTGAGAGTGTTTGTGCTCTGCATCAAGCAGGATTGAACTCGGCATATCAGCTGATTTGCAGAAGTACAATCCTGATTGGTTCAAAGCTTCAGAAGCGCCTGACACCCAGAAGTTATGATGACAGGTGAGTACAGCTTGCCCCAAAAGGCCTGGCAGGCCAAATGGAGAGGACTGGTGGAGTCCCCTGCCCAAGCTCTCCACTTTCAGACAGGAGTGTCTCCCAGCCCCACCTGGAGATCTTGTGGACTGAACCTGGCACCACCTTCCTGCAATACAAGAGCTTCTGCCTCTGAGCTGCACTGGCCCATCTCTTAAATTGTGCCATTTCTGGAGGCCTTTGGCTGCTTTTCTGAATTCACCCCATCATGGGGAGCAGTAAAGAGAGCGCTAGATTAGGTTAGCAGGACACCAATGTTAGCAGCCTAACCTAACGCATGTGGAGTTGTTAAGGGCCACTGAACTCACAAAAAGCCAAAAATTCCCCCCCCCCAAACAGTAAGAAAATGGACTGGACCTCTTGGCTGGTAGCTTGGGCTGGTGCCGGACGGCTCCTGAGAATGCGCCTCCCTTCCTCCGCAGCATCGCCTTTGCCATCTCGCGATGTTTCTCTGCAGCCCCCAAAATGACCAAGGCAAACTCAGTGAATATTTGCTGTATTCCACGTTCCTGGGGAGGATCGCCTCCCATAAACCACACCCCACCAGCCAACTGCTGCCTGTGGGGCAAGTTCAGACAAACATTTACTGCAAAAGGACAGCAGAAAAACCCACTCTGCCTGCATAGGACATGAATCATCTGAATCCTCTGGTTGCCCAGGAGATGCCAAAGCACACTCTCAGGGGTTTGCCATCTATTAAAGTGGGTTGGCGTGGCAACTATGCTGTGCAAGCCATCTTGGGGAAGTCCCAGGGGTTCCCACCCCTGCAGCAAACATTCAGGTGAATCCACACCACCTGCTGGTGTTGCAAAAATGCTTCCAGGTGTATGATGGGGTGTAGAACATAAAAGAGCTGCAGCTGGATCAGGCCAAAAAGGGCCCATCCAGTCCAGCATCCTGTCCTCGCATTGGCCAACCCGATGCCTCAATGGGAAACCCACATGCATAATCTGAGCGTAACAATACTCTCTCCGCTTGCGCATCCCAGCAACTGGAATAAAGAGGCTTCCTATCTCAGACAGTGGGGGGAGCACCTAGTTATTGTGGCTGGTAAGCATGTACGAGTCTTATCCTCCATGTCATTGCCTTGCCTTCCTCCTGCAGCAAGGAGGGAGCACTTTCTGCTCAGCAGTGAAGAAAGCACAACTATTTCTGCCTTCCTAGTCAGTAATTTCCATAGAAAATAATCCATGAAGTCCTTTGACATCCCACCCCCGTGTCTGTACCCTGCTGGATGGCTAGGGAGCCTGTGCCCCTTCAGATTTGTTGGGCTCCATCTCCCATTGTCGAGGCCACAGGAACACTCCACCCCTGCTCCTCCACAATGAAGCTCAAGCAGGAACAATTGCTGTCACTTCTTCTCCTGCCTACATTGTCACTTTTTTCATGGCTGTATATGGCTGACAGTAAGCAGGTATTGTACTATTGTTGTTGCTAACAGCAATTTAGTTCCAACTAGAGATGTGTGGAGGCTTTGGTCAAATCATGAAAAAAGTGGGATATTTCAGACGGATTCTCTGAGGCAAAGTGGGATCTGCACAAGGTAACCGGAGTCAAAGCAGGGATGTCCTCGAGGTGCCTCAGCAATAATATTGTCTGCTAAAAGCAAAACTAATGTCTCTAAATTGACCATGCAAGGGGTGACTCATCCCCGTCTCAGTGCTCTGAATATCCCAGTTGTGGAGGAACACAAGTGGGAATGGTGCTACTGTGCAAATGAGCCACTTATGGGCTTCCTGTGGGCATCTTACTGGCCACTGTGGGAAGAAGACACTGAGCTAGGTGAGCCTGCAGTCCAGCTCCTCAAGCAGTGAGCCCACCATACTTGTGAAGGCTCTGCCCTCATGGAACATAGATTCCAGTCCTGACTTACGTAGCTTATCCTGAATGGAAGGAGTTTTGCTCATGAGGTACGGCCCCCTTTTCTCCACTGGTGTTTCCCTGCTTGTCCTCTTCTTGTCCCTCTGCCCCTGTCAGAAGGAGACATTTGACAGCCATTATACCCCAGAGAGAACACAGAAGTCCAATGCAGGGGAGCTTTCCTGTCTTCTATTGATGCCCAGCTTTTTACTTATTTCATCGTTGGCCCCATATCAAACACATGCCTGTTTCATTTACTGCAAGATGCACTTCAATGTGTTGCCCAAAAAGGGAGATAGAAAGTACAAAACAACCACAAATATAGTATATGAATCCCCTCGATTTCCAAGGTTCAGGCTGTGAGAGCCATTATGTAGCCAAAACAGCACCATCCATTTACAAGGAACAGATATCAGCAGGACTGCCGTGGATGCAGAATGTTGATGGGACTATTAGCAGGGGGAAAGCAACCCGGGGTAGGAAGGAACAGAGTGGCTAATATACTGAATGGGGAGCACTCTGCTGATGAATGCCTGACTAGCTAACAACCCACCCATGCACCCCCTGCCCGCAAAAAAATAATAATGATGTCCAAATTCAACCCTCTCTCATAACAGGACCTTCAGCCTATATGGAGGTATATATGAGATGGGGGGGTTGTTTCAGGTCCTCAACTTTCAGAATCCCCCTTTACAAAGACCTGAGCCCCATCACATGGAACATTCCCATCTTAAGACCTTCTAGCCATGACGGGCAAAACTGGCATTTCTGCTGGCCACAGCTTCCATCCTCAGAGCAGGTGCCTTTGCTCTGATCCAGCGGGCAAGAAGAGGGCTTAAGAAGAGCCTGGCTGCTGGATCAGGCCAAAGGGGGCCCATCCAGTTCAACCTCCTGTTCCCAGAATACCTGAAGGAGCATCTCCACCCCCATCGTTCTGCCCGGACACTGAGGTCCAGCTCCGAAGGCCTTCTGGCGGTTCCCTCACTGTGAGAAGCCAAGTTACAGGGAACCAGGCAGAGGGCCTTCTTGGTAGTGGCACCCGCCCTCCCACCAGATGTCAAAGAGAAAAATAACTACCAGACTTTTAGAAGACATCTGAAGGCAGTCCTGTTTAGGGAAGCTTTTAATGTCTGATGGACTACTGTATTTTAATATTTTGTTGGAAGCTGCCCAGAGTGGCTGGGGAAACCCAGGCAGATGGGAGATGTATAATTTATTTATTATTATTATTATTATTATTATTATTATTATTATTATTATTATTATTATTATTCCTACTACTACAGTGGCCAACCAGATGACCCGAGCGGAAAGCAGGCGAGGAGAAGGGCCGGAGCCCAAGAGAAACACTCCCTTCCTGCGGCAGAGCACAGCCTCCATCAGGGCCAGCGGTGGGACAGGCTTGCTTCTTCTCCACGAAGCCCCCTCATCCTCCTGCGGGAGGGAGTTCCGCAGTTTAGCTGCGCCGCGAAAGGAACTCGCTCCTTCCATGCCTCGGGACTCCTCCAACGTCCAGCTCGCGCGTCTGACGCAGTTGGAAGGGGACCCCGCAGGTCATCTACGCGACCCCCGAAAGCCCCGTCGGGCGGCCCCCCTCGCCCCGCTTCCAAGCAGGGCAGCCGGCAGTAGAGCCTCCCTGGCCAGGAGCAGCCCACTCGCCCTGAGGAGAGGTCCCGGAAAGGCCCGGCCCCCCCCGCCGGCCACGCACCGTGTCTCTGCTGGGCCCGGGCAGCGTCGCGGCCTCCCTCCGGCCCCGAGGCTCCGCTCCGCCTCCCGCCGCCGCCGCCGCCGCCTTCTCCATAGTCGCTGCCCTCACGGCGGCACCGCCACGAAGCCACGCCTCCCGCTCACGTCACCCTGCCGGCTCTCCCCCATTGGTTTGTTTTCAAGCGGCCCGCCCCTCGTCCTCTCGCGTTAGCAGCGCTCGTCTGCCGTTGAGGGGAGACCAACCAACCAGCGAGAGGAGGAGCCGGAAGAGCCGCTGAAAGGCAGTGACGGGGCTGAGGCGACGGTCTAGGCTTCCGGAGGTGTCGTAGTCTGTGGTGTGCTGCGCTGCTCTCGGAGTCGCAGAGACCCGCAGGGGATGCGAGAGGGAGAGTGGATGGCCTAGTTATCATGGGGGACGGGGCTAGGACCGTAGTCTCAGGAGTTAGTAGGGAAGCTTTTAATGTTTGATGTATTACAGTATTTTAATATTTTTTTGGAAGCCGCCCAGAGTGGCTGGGGAAGCCCAGCCAGATGGGCGGGGTATAAATAAATTATTATTATTATTATTATTATTATTATTATTATTATTATTATTATTATTATTATTATTATTATTATTATAGTTAGCTTTCTGATTAAACGCACTTTTCTGCCACCACAAATCCCTGCAGATAGAAAAATAGCGCATCAAGGGAGTGGCTCTAACTAGGGTTGCCATATCTCAAAAAATTGATTCCTGTTCCCTTTTTAAAAAATGTATTTTTATTAAAGATTTTCTTGATTTACAAAAGTATGTGCAATGTCTCTCTCTCGTGTTTTTTTCCAACTTAACACTTTAAAAAAACAAAAAAACAAATCGGTTTCATTTGTTGAAGTAATATTCCTGTTGACCTTTTTTAAGGAAACCACCACAATTGTTGAGCTTTTTTTTGGGAATCCTACCCCAAAAACAATGATTTTGAGCTTCTTGAACGGTTTGCGCTTTTTTTCATGGCACTGCCATACATCCAAGTTTTCCCTGACATTTTTGCTAGTTTGGCAACAATCGCCTGACACAATTTTTTACACCCCAAAACAAGGACATGTCAGGAATTTTCCTGGCATACGGCAAGCGGACAAACCTCTCTGGGCAAGGAATGAGTCTCTGTGCCCCACGGAACATGGAACTGTTGTGATGGGAAGACAAGGCTCTCCTTTGTTCCCTCTCATGTGCAAAAGCACACTTATCTTGCTCCCAAGTCAAATTTGACATGTGGATGCTCATGTCTGGCTCAGTTGTAAAGGAGATCAGGAGCCACCATAGCCTCCAGGCAGATGAATAGCTGTTCCAACAGGCCACTGACACACCTGGAGTGAATGGCAGGGACATTGTCTGGCGGCTGCAAGCGCTTCTTCTCAGGGGCCCTCTTGCACATTCCAGGAATATCAGTGTTTTGATACAATAGACTAAAGCAGAACTGTCTGACGTGTGGCCCTCTTGTTGGGACTGCAGCTCCCATCAGTCCCAAGCATCATGGCCAACAGATGATGATGGGAGTTGAAATCCAGCACCAGGAGGGTCACAGGTTAAACACCCCTTGCATACAAAGTAATGTTGTAGTGGGCTCAACCTAGCAGTTCAAAAGCATGCCAGTGCAAGTAGATAAATAGGTACCGCTGTGGCGGGTAGGTAAACGGCGTTTCCGTATGCTCTGGCACTTGTCACAGTCCTCTGTGTGCCAGTAGCAGTTTAGTCATGCTGGCCACATGACCCGGAAAACTGTCTGTGGACAAACGCAGGCTCCCTCGGCCTGAAAGCAAGATGAGCGCCGCAACCCCAGAGTCGCCTTTGACTGGATTTAACTGTCCAGGGTCCTTTACTTTTTATCTTACAATGATCATATAAGAAGTCTTACTATATGATTCTGCAATTTACTATTCACGTGAAGAGGGGAGGAAGCCTTGCTATCAGACCAATAGAAATCTTAAGGGTTAACTGTATTTCTTGCAGATTCATATTTTTTTCTTGTGAGTGTGTGTGTGTGTATATATATTATGATATATATAAAATCCAATATTATATTTTATGTATTTCTTGCTTACCAGTTATCACTCAGATAATATAAGTAGTATAATAAGAATTATTGTTCTATATTTTAATTTGTCATGTAAGTGTAATATATTGTATTTGTTTATGTCTGCTTCTGTACTTTTTATTTTATTGTTTCTATACATTTGTTTTGTAACTCATGTATATTTGTTTATGTGAAAATTAATCAAGATTTTCTATTTAAAAAAGAAATATTAAGGGTTTACCAGCTGCACTCAATTCTCTCCAATTTTAAACATGCTCCATTGATTTCAATTTGATCTAAGCTCAATGAACTTAGTCTGGATCCTTATTTAGTACCTCCAACTTACAGGACTCCACTAAAAATTGATCAAATACCTTCAAGCATTTCTGCCATCTCAAGAGCTAAAAACTTGCATTGCTGTAGTAGTACTATATTTATCAAGAATTATGAAATTTTTAATGGTTTTCTCACTGGATGTTGTTTTATCTGGTTCTCGCCATTGTGTCTGATTGGAGGAAGGGCCAGATATATAAATCAAACAGAAGCTGTCCTTAGCAAGCAAGTTTTTGTGTAGCAGTGCACACATAGTATCTGCACAAGGAACAGGAAGTCAAGCTCCTGGCCCCATCAGTTTCATGAACTCATATGGTGTTTTGAAACAAAAACATGTAATGATAACCTCCTTCAATGTCCTTTATAGGGATCCACACACAAGCAATAAAAATTTGAATGTCATTGCCACCAATAAATGAAGTTTGAGAATCCCATTGTCAGGTTGTGAAATTGAGGATTAAGTTCTGTACCCCATGTTTATTCACTTTTATTATGGGAAATAAGATTTTCTTTTCTAGTATATAATAACACAGGCTACAAAGAACACGCAGTTCAAACCAGTTCCCCTTTATTAGGTCCAGCTTCACAACACATACTCCAGGACTCAATAAAAGGAAGGCGTAATTTCAAATAAGTAATATTTTAACGTCTGATTCCAGGCAATTGTTGTACAATCAAATAGCATTAACAATAACCCCACAGGAAGCTCATCTGGAAGAGAACAAATATCATGGATTAGTTCATACATTTCTACACCCTTTTCAAGCTCTTTCTGCCTCCCCACCACCACCAGAAAGCTTCTGAAAGAGAAAAAATGGATAGTTGGGGGAACATAATCTGATCTGTGTACCAAGCAGCTGCAGATTAACAGCTTGCTGCCCAGTGGTGTAAAAAGGCCATTTTTCTACCACAGCCTTGTGACATCTGTGTCTTCCTCATATCTCAAAATATATATATGATGCAGTCTAAAGAATTACAAACACGGCACGCGCACACACCATATATCCCAGCAGCCCTTCAAAAAAATTCTTTCAACATTTGCTTAACATTTTTGACCTATATTCTTTCTATTTTAGCAGGTATCTGGCAAACTGGGCTGATTTTGCTTAGTTCTCTCTACTGCTTTGGGTTGCATCCAGCGCTACTGTTCCATTAGCACTGCAGACTTCTGCCTGTACAACACACCACCACCCCCTCTCACTGCAACCTCAGAATCTTCTCCAAAGGGTTGGATAACCCCTACAGAGCAGGTGTGGATGGCACACAGGGAGAGGAGAGCAACAGCCTGTTTCACAAGTGGGACTCCGTGCACACAGTACTGGACACAAGCCTTTGTGTCTTAATCTGTATTTGTAAAATAATTGTGTTTTGATTTGCTGCCGTTCTTAATCTGCTCTTATGTTATCTTATTGTACAATGGCTATCTTGTTCCTATTTCTTTTATTCAAGACTGTACTGTTCTTAGTCACTCTGGTCATTTTTATAAAAAAGGGGGGAAGTACATTTTGTGGTGTATGAAATAAATTAATAAATAAATAAAATTGATAAGTCGGCCCTAGAATACAGGCTTTACCCCCCCACACACACAAGTACACAAGAATTACCGTATTTTTCGCCCCATAGGGCACACCGGCCCATAGGGCGCACCTAGTTTTTTTGGGGGGAAATTATTTCCCCCCCAGCCCGAGCTTCCCCCGACCCCAGCCCCCAGAACAGGCTGCTCTCCGCAGGCCTTGGGAGCAGGCTTGGGATAGAGGCAGCTCTCCGCAAGCCATGGGAGCCCGGCAGGAACCCCCGCGGGCTCCCAAGGCTTACGGATAGCTTCCTGAAGCCTGGAGAGCGAGAGGGGTAGGTGCGCACCAGGCTTCAGCGAAAGCCTGCATTCGCCCCATAGGACGCACACACATTTCCCCTTCATTTTTGGAGGGGAAAAAGTGCGTCCTATGGGGTGAAAAATACGGTACATTCTGGGTCCCCACACATATAAGTGAAATTGCATAAAGTGGGGAGCACCCCACTTTAATAAGGACGGTGTGTGTGGAGAAGAAACTCAGCCTGGAAATCTCTTGGGGCTGCTGTCTCAAGCCTGCTTGCCTGCCTGCAAGGAGCTAGTATGTGTAGCTGCGGCCACTGGCCACACGAGAGCAAGGACCAAGAAGGGCACCCAGCAGAACTGTTGCCAGGATGGGGGCGTGGATGTGCTTCCTGCCCTATGTCATTGATTGACTGAAGGCCACCTTCTGTTGCTTGGGCAGGGAGGCATGGGAACCAGTAAAACACTTCCAACTGCATACAGAGCTGCAGCTCTTCATTCAAAGTCTGTAGGATTCTAGTGTTTACACAGAACACACAGCATATGGTGCCCAAGCAGTAGATTGTGGATATGTGGCTGCAAATGAGGATCCCAATTCACTATAACCAATGCAACATTAGAGTAACAGCTCAGATTCTTCTCACTGGAAAAGCCTTTCTCCCTGCAAAGGCCACTTGCCCCAGATGAATACTTATGAGAACACATTTTATTGCTAAAGTCAATTCAGGTTTGTGCAGGCTTGCTATTAAATGCTGTTTATTTTCTCCTCCCTGGTGCCACTACACCTAGCAGGGGCTCTGCTGCTTTTTTCTGTACATTAAATGAGTGACAGCTTAAAGCTAGCAGAGCATTGCATGTATTGCCACTAAACATCCAACTTCCATAGCACTGTCCTATTTAAGGGTGACGTGTTTGCATAGTCTCCAGTGCTGCTCCATTAACAGAACAGCAGTTGCTAAGCTTAGGCTGAGTGCTTGACCCCCACTGTAAGTTCAGCACATATGACAGCAGGAGAAACACTCCTGGTTGCCAGGAGTGAAGTTATTTGATGCAGACAACTAAGCAAGCACCAATATTATATGGCTGTATTTGAGTCAGATTCAGAAATAAGGAGCCTGACACTGATGAATGAGAAGTGTTCACTGTACTTTTCTCCAGTCTTTTTTAATCACTTAAGTATAAGAACTACATTTCAAGTACATCAAGAATGGCCCACCAGAAAAGGGGGTGGGGCTAGGTGAATGCAGAGAATTTGCAAGTCTTTTTTCTGCCTTTCCTCAGGCAAACCTAGAAAACAAAGCCTTGGTGTTCTACTCAAGATAGCTCAAACTATATCTGGCGTGCAGGGCAATTGCAACTTGCACAAGGGTTGTTCCCGGGGGTTGCGCATAAAAGCAAAATCACACAAAGTCAGAACAACCCCTGGAACTGCTCCCACCTCTTGAGAGCTTGCAAGATCTCAGATGGCCCCATGAGATCTCCTGGGAACCCTCAAGCAACTGTCCAGGAGCCTGGTAAAGAAGATGGATGATTAAAAAGCTGTTTCCGCAAAGGACTGAAGATTTGTTCTCTTACCAATAATGTTTACACTTTGTCCAGGCCAAGTTCCTCTGGAGTTGAGATTCCCAACTCATTCAACGTTGGTCTAAGTTCCTGGATAACATATGGGTATATTTCCTTGTGAGGCCCTGCTTTGTCCTAATTGAAAGAACACAAAATGAATTTAAACTTAACAAAACCAAGACAGAGTCATATCCAAGGCCAATAGGGTTAATTCTTCAATAGTCTTAAGGTTGTTTTTTTTTAAACACACACACACACACACACACACACACACACGAGAAAAGCATTTCACCAAGAGTTAAGCAACAATTTAATGCTTCAAAATCCAGCTTTTAGAGGTGAAAGTGGCCATAAGGTAAAGGTAAAGTGACCCCTGACCTTTTAGGACATTCGCGGACAACTCTGGGGTTGCGGCGCTCATCTCGCTTTTCTGGCCATGCAAGGGAGCCGGCGTTTGTCCGCAGACAGCTTCCGGGTCATGTGGCCAGCATGACTAAGCTGCTTCCGGTGAAACCAGAGCAGTGCACGGAAACGCCATTTACCTTCCCGCCGGAGCAATACCTATTTATCTACTTGCACTTTGACGTGCTTTTGAACTGCTAGGTTGGCAGGAGCAGGGACTGAGCAATGGGAGCTCACCCAGTTGTGGGGGATTCAAACCACCAACCTTCTGACTGGCAAGCCCTGATTGGCTCTGTGATTTAGACGCTATATGAGGCTACAAATCTATACTCTCCTGAAAGCAAATCCCACTGAACACAGTGGAGCTTTCTTTTGAGTTTACATGCATAGGCTTCCATTATAAGTAGCCTGGTAAACTTTTGTGGGGAAATGGGCAAAAGCAAGGCAGGGGCACATGTATTTTGTACAGAAAGTTCCACTCTCAGTTGCACATATCCTGTCAAAAAGATCAAAGTTAACAGGGTTAGAAGGTCCTATGTCACAGGCTGTGGAGAGCCAATGACCATTAAAGTAGACAATGCTGGCTAGAAAGATCTGTTAGGCTCTCAAGGCTAGTCAAACAAATCTCTACACAGAGTG
The DNA here is from genome assembly GCF_965112155.1 of Podarcis liolepis. NCBI lineage: Eukaryota > Metazoa > Chordata > Lepidosauria > Squamata > Lacertidae > Podarcis > Podarcis liolepis. The sequence continues at coordinate 72,794,551 of NC_139564.1, read as the reverse complement.
CAAAGGCTCTTTATGGATCACCAGCAAGCCGGAACTCCACAATATACACACTATAAACACAGAGGCAAATGGAGAAGCAGGGTGTTGGCTGCTCAGACACAAGTGTCTTTCACTGACCTTTACAACTTCTAAGATACGGACTGCGCTAGCAAAGTCATTTAGTCGTCGGCATGCCCTCAAAGCAGCATCAATGATTTTTGGTTCTGGAACCAGGTCATAACCAACCAGTGTGTTCATACCTGTGGGAACGAACAAGAATGAGAATATTCTGTTGTTCTTACAAGTTCAGGAGTGTCACACAGGCGCCATTTCTCTTCCTAACATTTCTGATTATATCTAAATATGCCAGAACATATTATTAATACCAAATTTCCTGCAAGCGACTTCTGATATTTGATATTGCCACAGTATACAAAATTTGTACAGCTAACATGAAACGTTGCTTACATTCCACATACAAAATCTGAGCTCAAATCTGTAATTTGCCATTTCAGTGCAAAAACTTCAATTTTTTTTTTTTTTTTTTTTGCATCCCACCCAACAACAGACCCCAATTCCCACAACAAAGCTCCATTTATTGTGGACTTTAAACTTGAAAAGTTAAACACAACTTCAAGATTCTGAATGTTTGTGGCTTTTTATGCTCCCTGCTTATACTTCGGGGAGTTTTCTAAAAGGTTACTTTAATAAATACTTTAATAGACGATCAATTGCTGTTCAGCCTCTGTAGCAGAGTCACCCAGTAAAAAGTGCCATTTTGTCTTGACAACCATCAGCACAATAAAAACTGTACACTTCCTCTTACCTTAAATAGAATATTGCAAGGCATTCAACAGTGAAAGGGATTTTATCAGTTTAGTGCTCATTCAGAGCCCTAATATCATTGTCCTCTTATGTATAGCCGAAGTCAGACTTATCTCTCTTTCCCTACCAAAAGATATGCCTTGAAAAAGGTGAGGCATGGCTGAAACATCAAGGGACTGACAGAAACACTGAATCCGTTTCGATTTTAGCAAGTTATGATAAATGACCGTTTTTTACTACTCATACAGCTATTAAAATACCAGAGGTACAATCTTAAAAGCAGAGGTTGGGTGGCCATCTGTCACGTATGTTTTAGCTGAGATCCCTGCACTGCAGAGGGTTGGACTAGATGACCCTCAGGGTCTCTTCCAACTCTACAATTCTATGCTCTGGAACAGTTCCGTTAAGGTTGGTGAAATGTTGGGCAGGGACTGAAGAAAAATGGATTGACTGCTCCATGCAAGCTGCCACAACCAGCTTGCAGAAATGCCTCCACAGCTGCAGCTGCAGCAGCAAAGGAGGGTTTCTCAAGCTCTTCAATACTACTCTCCCTCAGCCTTACCTTTCCTTAGCTCCCAGGCATCGATATCCGGTTTATTAAAGTACGTCACCCAGCGAGCATCAAACTCTTCATCTGACTCATGTGACCCATGAGAATAGCAGCGCACAGGCAATACAGCTGTGACAAAAAAAGGAAGTGGGAAGAAGAGGAAGATATTAAAGAGCTCAAGGTAAAGCTGCAATACAGCAGGTACACATAGGAAGTCAGTGTACACTTGAAATCCCAGGAATGCAGCTCTCTGCTTTGGTCAGCAGCAACCATCCCCACATCACTTCCAGACTGTAGCTGCCAGAGTTTCTACTGAAGAACTATGCCATCACCCCCTCCCTCCCCAGTAAAGAGAAACATGCACTGAAACAGCCCTAAATTACACCACTTTAAAAGGTTCACCCAGCTGTGCACAAGGGTTGCTGTATGAATTTTGCCATTTCCTGCCAGAAGAGAGAGAGTGGGGCAGGAGGCAGCAGGCAGCAGGTAGAAAAACTACAGCAGAGTATTGATTTGCATTGCTGGAGCAACATATCTTCAGCATTCATGGCAAGTTAAGTCACCTAAAAAAAATCTAATTACCATCCCATCAGAATAAGCTTTCCAGCAATCCAATTGCTATTTTGTAAATTATCATAACTTTGTAATGCACACATTACAGGTATCCCTCCCAGCTTTAGATTATTATTATTATTGCTAGCAAGTCACCTTTGGGCTTATTTACATAGTTGAGATAGCTAGTCTGGTGCTTTCAGGGGAAAACACGAAGTCCCTGAATGCTTAAGAATGTATGCCAGAAGAATAGTTAATAATAGTGATAATAATTAAAATCACACTTCAATACTATCTAAAACAAGTCAGTGTTCTGAACTGTACAGTATACAGAAGAACAAAACCTTGCCTTCAAGTTTATAACCTGGGAAAAATACAGACACACAAGAGAAAGGGAAGATAATGGAGAAGATTAAAAGCTCACTTAAATAGAACAGGCTTGAAAAAATAGACACGTCTAGAGTCACTTCATAAGGAGTGTGTGTATGTGTGTGTCATATAAGTACCTGGAGGCAGCAAGCTCCAAAGTTCAATTATCTCTGGCAAAGATTTGAAGCAGATATAATCTAAGGGTTCTAAAGTCTGCCACCAGAGTAGCAGTTCATATTCTACTTAACACATCCTGCAGGATCACTGTCAGTGTTAGAAATTAGCCAGCGGCATTTTGCTACTGGCGTGGGTCAAATTGCGACTATGCGGAGATATCTGGACACCTTGTTGGCAACCACAGTCTAAAAACCTCTCCCTTAGTCCATAGTTAAAACCATTTCCATAGTGTATGTTTCTCCTTCTTGCATACTGGGACAAGTGCACTGTTGTAAGAGCAAGTAAAGCAATGTAGTTACAATAATAGAATATTAGAATAGTATTGGAAGGGACCCAGAGAGTTATCTAGTCCAACCTCCCCCCCCCCGGCAAATAGACATTCTGTTGTGGCGACCATAACCTAGTTTTAAGCTGCTGCATAAATAATATTTAATTCGAAAATTCACTTCGTTTAGTCCAATTCAGCAGTACAATGAACTCAAACAAGAGTAAAAAAAACTGCTTTCATTGTGGACATTGTCTTGCTGTTGCACAATCCACAGAAGAAACTAGACGGGCTTTTAAAATGCCAGGTGTTAAAACTACCCAGAGAAATGAGATGCTGGCATTTCAGCTGAAAATTATCCATTTCACTCTTGATTTTTCTATTCTTCAGTTAATAAGCCTCCATCTCAGAACAGCTGCTCTAAAGTAAAACATGCTTTGTTGCAATGTTGGTGGTCAAAGACAATTTTCAGTACCGTCAGTATTTCAACGTCCTCAGATTTTGTGGTAAATCGTATCTGTTAAATGAATGCAAAATTTGCTGGAGTCTTTAGCATCAATGGTATTCTTAGTTTCCAGTACCTTCACCTGCCATCTTGGGGGATAAGTACAAGACACAAAGGCCGTACAACACTTGTTAAGTATCTAGGAGCCTTCACCTAGAATAGACACCAATTTGACGACTGCATCAACACTGTTCTCCAATGCACTGCCTCAATGTCAGTGAAGTTTTATTGAGCCAATTTCCCTGCTGGGAATTAATTTAGATACTACTTTCACAACCAAGCTATTGTATAGAGCCAACTCGCATGTAAATTGGGACCACACTGACTTGAAAAGAGACTGGTTTGGAACAAGTCAACAAAGCCATGCATAAGTGAGTTCATAAGGCAGAGTATTTTTTCCAGATGTCCCTATCTTAGGTCTATTTGACCCACTTACTAAATACCCATCTTGATTGGCTTGCACACAGATTATTCAGCGATTAGCCTATGTCAGTCTATACTGAGCAGTCATTCTGACTTGTTTCTGGGGTTGATATACAACAATAAATATTAATCCTGATATGCTTGTGCTGTGTTCATACGCCTTCCCATTCATCCCAGTTTTCAATGCATTGCCCTGTCACATTCCAAACTGCAAAAAAACCCCCACCCTTCTTTTTAACATGGATTTGTTGCATCAGGGCAATAACTCCACTTTAATTGTGCTAACCTAAAGTTCCAGTATGTGCCTGAATCCCTCCTTCAAAATACTGTCTGGAAGCACCCTTAAGCAGATCATGGCCCTAACTGCCCTTCTTAAATGGGAATGGGATACAGACAGGTTATCACATAGCTCCCCCTACCCTTCTTTCAAGGAACTCAGGGTAGCATTCAAACAGGATCATCTACTCCAAGGGTCAGAAAACTTTTTCAGCAGGGGGCCGGTCCACTGTCCCTCAGACCTTGTGGGGGGCCGGACTATATTTTGGGGGATGGAAAATGAACGAATTCCTATGCCCCACAATTAACCCAGAGATGCATTTTTAATAAAAGGACACATTCTACTCATGTAAAAACACACTGATTCCCAGACCGTCCGCAGGCCGGATTTAGAAAGCAACTGGGACGGATTCAGCCCCCGGGCCTTAGTTTGCCTACCCATGATCCACTCCTTCGCATCCTCACAGTGAACCTGTGAGGCAGGGAAGCTGGGGAGAGATTGGTGGGCTCAAGGTCACCCAGTAAACTGTTCATTTCTTTGGACAAGCTAAGAACACGTACGGCTCTGACTGTTTTCAAGCCTGGACTGATAGCATATCAGCATATGAGCCCATTTTCAGGTAGGAGGGGAGCCTTAAAGGATGTGCACCTAGAAGAGTTTGGTCCTTAAGAGAAGCAACCTATTCCATGAAATGGAAGCGGAGTCACTGGCAAAAAGTGAAACCAGGAAGAGCAGAAACTGAGGGAATGCCCTGCAGATCAGAACCAAAGGGAGCACAAAGCAGCCATGCCCATCTTGAAGAGAGGGGAAACTCTCTTTTCTTAGGAATACTCCAAAGCATATTATCCCGCCTGAGATCTTCTTCCGTATCTGATCCCCTTCCTCCTTCAAAATCATTTCCTCCTTGCATTTACACCTTTCCTCCCGACAACCCTGCGAGGCAGGCTAGGCTGACCCCCAAGGTCACGCCCAGAGAGCTTCATCCACGGCCGAGCTCGGGATTTGAACCCGGGCCCCTCCGTCACCTTCCTCCCGAGGGGAGCTCAGGAGCCGAGGCAAGGGGGCGGCTGAGGAAGAGCAGGCGGGCCCGCGACCTTCCTCGTCGCCGCCGCTTCCCGCGCCAAGGTCACCCGGCTCCCTCCCCCCCCCTGCCCCCCCCCGGCAGGGTCGCGACGAGGCCGAGCAGCGGGCGCAGCGGGCGCCCTGAGCGTCCCTCGGGGGGAGAGGGGGGGAGGTCAGCAGGGGATCCTCCAGAACCGGGCCGAGCGCGAGCGGCGGCGCCTTGAGGAGGCCCATCGGCTCCCCGCGGGCGGGCGGGCGAGCGGGGTCACGGCAAGGACACGGCCAGGCCTCGAGCGCCGCGGCGCCGGCGCAGCAGCCGGGAGCGTAGGAGGAGGGGCGCCTCACCTGCGGGGGCCGCGCGGGGGACGAGGCCGCGGAGGACGGGCGCGGCGCAGCGGCGGCTGAGGAGGAGCTGAGCGGCTGCCAACATGGCTGAGGGGACACAGAAGCGGCGGCCGTGAGGCGACGCGCGGGAGGGAAGGGGCGGGCGGGTGGCAGGCGGTGGGGCGGCTGGGCGGGCGGGGGTGGCGGCCGGCGCGGCGGCGGCGGCTTCTGCGGCGGCTTCTGCTCCTGGCCGGCCTCCTGGCTTCCTTCCTCCGACGGCCACGCGCCGCTGCTGCTCCGCTGGCGAGACGCTCCGAGGGCAAAGGCGGGCGGGGCCGAGGCTACGGCGGCGCAGGGCGGACTAACCTCCTCGCGCCCTCGCGAAGGACGGCGCCGGCGCGGGAGGAAGAGAGGAGAGCCGGGGCTGCGCACGCGCAGTCGGGGAGAGGGCGCCGCGGGCTCCTCCTCCGAGGGGCGGAGTCGGCGGGGAGCTCCTCTGGCGGAGAGATCCTGGCGGGACCCCCGCGCTATAGGATGCCCTGCGGACGGCGCAGCGCATGGACTTGCAGGGCGCATCTGCCTGTATATTTAAGACACCTTCGCACGCACCCCAAGATCCCTGGGAACTGTAGTTTCCACCTCGAGGTTCTTCAGCGCCCTCGATCAGCTCAGTGGCGTAGCGTGGGGGGTGCAGGGGGGGCCGGCCGCACCGGGCGCAACATCTGGGGGTTAGGGTTAGGGGGCGCAAATCCACGGGTTAGGGGGCGCAAATCCACTGATTAGGGGCACAAATTACTTGCCTTGCCCCGGGTGCTGACAACCCACGCTACGCCACTGGATCAGCTACAGTTCCCGGGAGCTTGGGGGGGTGTAGTGGGGGGGGGTGATTCCCGGGCACAGCGCAAGACGCGGGATCCCCTGCCCCGAGGCGCTCGCAATCTTTCCTTGCGCCGCCGCTGTTGTTCTTGCTGCTTAGCAGTGGGGGGGCTGTTTTCTGCGGATCTGCATCTACTCGGGAACGCGGCCCGTTGCTTTCGGTGCAGGTGCGTCAGGCGGAAGCCCCAAGGCGGCGATGGGGCACCAGTGGCCCCCCTAAGGTGCTGCTGGATACCACCCCCCACCCTTCAGCCGCTGGCCACGCTGGCTGGTGCTGACGGGAACCGGAGTCCCACAGCACCGGGGCTTTGCTCTGGCAGAGCTTCGCCCCTGCGCTTATTTCAAGCAGGAGCGCTTTGCTCTTCGTTGTGGAAGCGCGACGCCCGCAGTGAGCAGAGCTGCGCTCCGAAGGATCAGGGCAGAAAGCCAAGGGCTTTGCCAGCAACATGAGTTTGTGCTGCAGGGTTCCGATGGGCAGAACAGCAGCACAGAATCCTAGAACTGTAGAGTTGGAAGGGATCCCGAGGGTCATCTAGGCTACCCCCCTCAATGCAGGAATTACATCTAGGAGGGCTAGCTTGCCCCTGTGGCCGTGGATGCAGCGTGAATGGCCCTGGTGCCGCAATTTGTGGGTGCCTGGCCCCTTCATGGGGAATTTTGTGGGTGCTCAGGGCCCCAGGAAACCGGCACCTATAATTACAGCTGAAGCATCCCTGGCACATCCAAACTCCGCTCAAAAACCTCCAGTAAAGGAAAAGTTTCACAGTGAGCCTACAACCCACCATGCTTAAAAGGGGAACAGTCTTGCCACGCGTACAGGGAGCTGTTTTGTACCAGGCCAATAGTTTGGCTGTCCTCATTTTGCACACTCCGGCTGACAGCATCTCCAGAGACTTTCCCATCACCTGCTACCTGCAATCCTTTCAACTGGATGTGCTGGGGACCAAACTTGGGATCTGCACCCCTCAAAGTATGGTATTTGGGACTTGGCCACTGAGCTGTTATGGCCTACAAACTGTTCCTCAGGTGCCACCTGCTGGATTCTGCAGGACTTTTCAGGAGGTTTTGTGAAAGATAACTCTCTTCACTTCACCTGTAGAGGCACACTCCATTGTCTCTTGAGAGAGGCGGATGCCAACCAACTCCCTCCCACACTCACACTGCTGCATTGTGCAAGGTCTAACTGTCTTCTTTCCACCCAGCACCTCTGTTGCAGGCAAATGACGTCTCCCTGTGACTCAAACCACAAGAGTGGGCTGTTTGGAAAACATGGTCTCTCCACCGCTCTCACACACAACATGGTGCAAGCTTTCAGATTAGTGTGTGCTGTGTGACTTGCGGTTGTGCTAGTGTCACAAGTGCCAATTGTACTGTGTCTGTGGCCTTGCTATGTGGAATGTCACTTTTTATGGCATATTTGGGTTTGGGCCTTGGAAGGTGCTTAACAGTGCCAACCTTGCTGCTTACTACATTTCTAATAATCAGGATTTCGTGGGCTGCCTGTATTTTAAAAATCAGCTTTCTGGGTGATTTTTAAGCACCTTAACTATATTAGGATGTGCACAATGCCCTCCCCTTTGGGAAAGATGTAAACATTCCCCAGAATCAGAATTTTTCTTGATTATGGTACAGTGGTACCTCGGGTTAAGTACTTAATTCGTTCTGGAGGTCTGTTCTTAACCTGAAACTGTTCTTAACCTGAAGCACCACTTTAGCTAATGGGGCCTCCTGCTGCCGCCGCGCCGCAGGAGCACGATTTCTGTTCTCATCCTGAAGCAAAGTTCTTAACCTGAAGTACTATTTCTGGGTTAGAGGAGTCTGTAACCTGAAGCGTATGTAACCTGAAGTGTATGTAAACTGAGGTACCACTGTATCTGGAATTTGGTGTATTTCAACTCCCCCCCCCCTTTTTTTTTAGATTACAAATTGTGCTCCGTCTTCAGGGAGATTCCACTGCTGCTGCTTCCCTACAGATAATGCTATCTTGAATTATGCATATAAGAAAGTTCAGTCTTCTTCAGGATCACATGGAATTGTCCCCAAAATTCTGATTCATGCAAACATGATGCCTGAGCGTTTTCATTGTGTCCAAGAGGTCACATGGCTTTAAAACTAAATAGTGACATGACAGGCATAAGTTCATCAGACTGAGCTTTCCCAATCACTGCCTTTGTATGCTACAAAAAGCTTCAGCTGATGAAATTTGCTTGTTAAAGGCAAAAAAAAACTTTGCAAGAAAATGTTCTTTTTGGCAATCCTTATATAGTTTGCTTAATCTCTACAGCTCAGACATTGCAACAATTTAATGAGTAAAAAACCCTAAGGACCTTGTGCAGCAAGGACCTAGAGGCTATTTTAAGATGCCTTTTATATTTGGTCACACTTTTAACAAACTCTCCCTGCCTTTTCCCACCCTCTAAGGCAGGAAATTATTGATCTGCAGCCAACATAGTGATGGGCTTGACTTCTCCAGAGCCCTGCTGCTTTCATAGCTTGAAATTGCCTGGATCTAAAATCAATTAATAATAATTCAAAACATTTTGCAAAATATTAAATTGAAAGAGGATGGCACTGGTTTCTTTTTATACACACAAAAACACCCTTCAGAGGAAGGCATGAGATATGGCTAGATGGGAACACAGAGGAGATGGTAATGTCGTGGCTTGCAGCCCTGAAGACTCCCATGGCTAATTCATTGTTGGTGGATATTGACAGCTCCCTATGGCAAACCAGAGGAATCACAAATAAAATTTTCCTACCGGTAACAATGATTGCACAATGGGTTTTTTTTGACACAAGTCTTACCTCAGAACCCCATGTTCTGCTCATTGGAGGAGGAGCACCTTTCCTGATGGCCCTTTTGGCCACTATTTCTGGAAGGCCCCTCCCCCCGGGGGGGACAGTTAACGCCACCCTGTTAGGCCCTTTCTGCCTGCATTTATCTGCCATGTCTCTCTGTGGCAATGTGGCTGGCTTTAATGGCAGTTTTCCTAACTTGTTATCCAGGCACACCATCTATGGGGGAGGTGGGAGGCCAAGCCCCCCCCCCAAATACTGAGGGGGTCAGGCCCCCACAATATTCCACAGCTGGACGGGCCCCGTCGGGCCCTCCTGCTGCTGTGACTAGTCCTTGTCGGGCCTTTAGGAGGGTGTGTCAGGCCCTGCTGGGCCTCACCACACGTGTGCACTGGGCCCCCCCCAATGTTGCTATATGACTGGGAGGGGGGTTGTTTTAAAAATGGGATAGAACTGACTGTAATGCATAGATGACCCTTTGTGTCCTTTCCAGCTCTACAATTTTATGATTCTATGTACTTCTTTACTGTAATTTGACCAACAGACAGACAAGTTGGCCAAGGAGGGCGTCCGCGTCTTCTGCTCTGCACTGTTCAGTTATCCAGGCTGTACAATTTCCTGGGAGGAGGGGTGTAAGAAGCCACTGTCTTCCATTCCACCCTGTATTTGTCACTTCCAGCACTGTTTCTGTGCCACTGCAGTTTGTCTTCTGCCCGAAACAACACCATTTGTCTCACTGCAGTTAAATTACCAATTGTTTGCATACATTACATTGCCATTGAGCCATTCCCACCCCATTTGTTTCAATGGAAAGGAGAAACAGTGCAAAAGGAGGGGGAATGTAATCAGTTACATAGGGTTTGCAGAGTGAAAGCAGCAGCAAATACTGACCATATCAACTGGATTGATTTCCATGCAGGACATGGAACGAATAAGAAAACCTTTGCAATTTCCACTAGCATTTCCATTGCAATTCTCTGATGTCCCTACCTGAGAGTAAGCTGCACTGAACTTAGAAGAGCTTGCCTCTGAGTACGCAGAGGATTGTGCTGTCACTCTACATAGTCAGCACTATAGTGGAGCAGAGCTGCACAGCTGTTCTCTTGATCTTTGCTGATGTCCCACTTAGCTACCATTTTTAGATGCCTAGAAGGGAGAGGGTGATTCGTCCAAAATGTGGAAGAGTTTGTGTGGAGCTGGAAGATTCCATTGGCGCCTCCCTGATCAAAAATAATAGCGATTTGAGCACTGTCAAACCCAGAAAGCATTTTTCCAACTGCTTAGAAATTACGTTGGTGACTCACACGCAGACAGACGTGGAGGTGTTGGCATAATTGTTGCACTTTATTTTATGTGCCTGGCAGCGTGGGCACACGACAAAGCATCTGCTGGGATTTTGGAACAATGCTAGTGGCAGGTAAGTCCACGCTCACATGGATCAGGCCCTGAGTTCCCACCCCAGCACCTGGCAGAAAGGCAGTAGCTCAGCAGCAGAGAACCTGCTTTGCAAGCAGAAGGTTCCCGTTTCAGCCCCCAATGGCATTGTCAGGAGAGATCCCTGAGAGCTGCTGCCATTCCGTGTAGGCACTACTGAGCTAGATGGACCAATGGGCTGACTCAGTATACAGCCTCTCTGCTTCCAGGAATTTGCGGGTGGGGGCAGGGTGCTTTCCCTTCTTCCCTCCCAGATGGACAGGGCATGGATGCTGAGATTTGCCTTCATCTTCACACCATGTGGGCCCTCTGCTGATCTGGGGGGGGGGGGCAGCCAATGCCCAACCTTGCCTCTGTTTGGAGCCAGTTCCAACCTTCCAGAGCTTTCCTTTGAGACCTTTAAGGTAGGAAGAACACCTGCCTCGTAAGGTCTCCTGCTGTGATCTCAGGCACACTTAGGAGCAAGTCCCATTTAAACACACGAGTTTGCTTTTGAGCAAGCCTTCTTTGACTCACAACACTAGGAGCTCACTCTTCCCATCTTTCTGCCCTCTGTCACTTCCGCTAAGCCTTTCAATGCAAACTCCACCAGGCCAAGGCGGCACATCCCCTGCCAAGGCTACAGGCCTTCTGACAACCTCCCATGACGCAGGAGAGAAAGACATCCATCATCTCTCTCCTCCATGCCAAAGTGGCACGAACCACCACAAATTAAACCCATCAATCAGCTCAGCTCTGCCTCTGTGTGAGTTTGCTGGAAAGCCAGAGCGAGGAGTGGGGTGCAGAGGCTTCTCTGCTGTACGTTGAAGAGGAAACCAGGTTATTTGCACCCCAGATTGCAGAGGCTGGAGAACTGAGAATTGGGATGGGCAGAGGTGGGGGACTGACAGGCAGTGGTCCCTAGTGGTAGCAGCAAGCGGCAGTGGGTGGCCATAGCACTATGAGCACTGCCTGGTGCCCACTGAGCAGGGTGTGGCCGAAAGCAGGGAGGCCAGCATTGGCGGAGCTAGAGACAATGACAGGCAGGGAGTCCGCCTCTTTCCTCATCCTCTGGTGTAAGGCACAAAGCGCCCACTCCCAATCCCTTATGCTTGGTTGGTTGTAGCTGCAATGATTGGTGTGAGGGCATATTGCAAAAAAGCAAATTTTGGGGCCAGCAGGGAAACGGGGGCGTATGGCCTGCAACAGACTATCTTGAAAGGAATGCAGTGGGAGAGGGAAAGAAGGTTCTCAACACCTGTAATAGGCATTCTCCAATATATGGGGGCCATGATTTGGGGTGCCTTAAAGGTTACTTTATGAGGGACGCAGGTGGTGCTGTGGGTTAAACCACAGAGCCTAGGGCTTGCAGATCAGAAGGTCAGCGGTTCGAATCCCTGTGATGGGTGAGCTCCCGTTGCTTGGTCCCTGCTCCTGCCAACCTAGCAATTTGAAAGCACATCAAAGTGCAAGTAGATAAATAGGTACTGCTCCGGCAGGAAGGTAAACGACGTTTCCGTGCACTGCTCTGGTTCGCCAGAAGTGGCTTAGTCATGCTGGCCACATGACCTGGAAGCTGTACACCGGCTCCCTTGGCCAATAAAGCAAGATGAGCACCACAACCCCAGGGTCGGCCACAACTGGACCTAATGGTCAGGGGTCCCTTTACCCTTTACCTTTTTAAAGGTACTTTAGGGTACAGAGGTGGGTTGTACAACCAGCCAAGAACCCACTTGTCAGGCAGTGCTGTAGCTACGGGGCAGGGGGGGCTAGCCATGTTTTTTGCCCTGGGCCAAGCCTCCAGCGGGGAGCCATTGAGGCTCCCAGCATGTGTGTGTATGCAAATGCACATGGCGCATTGCCAAACTGAGTCTTTGATCAGGGTGAATAAAGCCTAGTTTCGCCCCTGTTGTCAGGTCAAGGCTGATGTCAGGAATTTGCACTCTGCACAGTGTCAGAGCTGGGGCTGGCAGTAAGCCTCCCTCCTTTATAGCAAGAGAATGCCCAGTGACTGATGGGCTGCTGGAGTCTCCAGACCTGGAGGGCGAATTAACTCCCCATCCCTCAACCTCGCCTGCCACCTTCTCTCTGCCTGCCTTCTTGTCCCAAGGCCTGACGCACTCAGAGTAAGGGGGCACCTGTCCTGTCCTTGCTGCAGGCGTTGCCCTCCTACCCTGGCGTGCTTCTGGAGGAAGGGAGAGCGTGGGGGAAAGACAATAACAACAGCACCTGACAATTAATATTCAATTATGCAGACGCAAGAGAAGTGAAATGAATCAATCTGTGTTGCAAGGAGATAAGCCGCTGCCTCCAGCCGGGAGGAGATGCTGCTTGCTGGCAGATAGCAAGGAGAACAAAAACAAAGCCTCCTCTCCCATCCCATCCCCAGGACACCCCATGGCCCATCCATCCTCCCCTCTCGCTTCCCCTCCACTATCCCGTACAGCAGGGCTTTTGTTTTCAAAGGGAGGAGTCCTTCAAGGCAGGAGATGGCATCCAGGCCCCCCCCCTTCCCCAAAAGGCTGCACATTTTCCATGGCAGAATCTGTCATTCTTCCTTGCATGGCTCCATGGCCTGCAGCTGGATTAGAAGAGGGAGCCGAGTGATGAATGGGGAGATAGGGGCAGAATGGCTGAGCTGGGAGGATTGGTATCTCTCCACTGGCTCAGAGCTTAGGGAAACAATTAATGCATCTGACGGCCTGCGGATGCTGATAGGGAGTTGGGAGGAGGTGTGCAGATTTTGCGGTTCAGGGGCTGGAGGGGACGCCATCTGCGCACACAGCATCCTTTCCGACTTTTGCAGTCAGATTGTGAGCAGGGCTGTAAAAGCCTGAAAAGCAGAGATGTAGGGATAAGGACAACAGAGCTGCAGAGAAGGTGCAGGGAAGGGCTACAAATGGCAGCTTAGAGTAAGAGGCCAGGCCAGGTGTGTCGAAGGCACCTCAACTGGTTGGTGATCCTGCTAGGCCTCAGAAAAAGCACTGGGCTGCCCGTCGGACAAATGACACCTTTGTCCCCACCTCGGCTGCTTTTGGAGTGGGGGGTTGCTGTCCCCACCCCCACTGGGGGCCACTCCAGGCTTAACTGGGATGCAGCCCCAGAATGCGTTGCAGAAGCATGTGTGCACGTGTGACAATGCGTGGAATATGTGGCCTGGCCTGTCTGCCTCTTCATTCATTCAGGAGCCTTTCCCAACAGCAGGGAAGGGATGTAGCTCAACAGCAGAGAATCTGCTTTGAATGCAGAAGGTCCCAGGTTCAATCCCAGCCAGAGCCATAAATAAAGTGCCTGCTATGTAGAGGAATATCTTATTTTCCCCTCCCTGGATCTACTGTCAATCAATTTCATTGAGTGACCTGGAATTGCACTATTGCAAGTACTTATACCTTTGAATAGATTGCTGTGAATGTCTTGTTACTGTAAAAGTGGTACGTAAAGTAAAGGGGGAAATATTATATGCTCCCAGAAAGGGTGCTTTTGTTTATTTCAGTGGGTTGGATTTACAGTTTTAGTCTATAATTCAAACCCTCCCCATAAAAATGTTACAGACTTGAACAAGAGGCTGCTCTGGGAATATATCAGTGCCAATGAGCAAATCAGAATTGTTTGGTCCTGTAGGCTGTGTTCACCTATTGTGGGAAGGAATGAACTACTCAGGTTGTCTAAGGTGGGCTGTGGGTAGCCATTGGTGGTGAACCATGAGGTGGGACCCACGAAGTGTAGGGCAAAGCCAGTAGTCAATAAGCTGGTTCCTTAGCACCCACATATCCTTTTCTATCCTCCCTTCTCACAAGTGAGAACCACAATCAGAGTTCACGGACACACATTCCAACGGGACCAAAACACTCCAGGAGACAGCAAGGTGAGGGGCAAGGCTTATTAGAGGGTGTGGCCTGGGGAGAGTCCCAAAGGCTCCAGTATACCTGAAGGAGCGTCTCCACCCACATCGTTTAGCCTGGACACTGAGGTCCAGCTCTGAGGGCCTTCTGGTGGTTCCCTCACTGCGAGAAGCCAAGTTACAGGGAATGAAGCAGAGGGCCTTCTCGGTAGTGGCACCCGCCCTGTGGAATGCCCTCCCAGCAGATGTCAAAGAGAACAACAACTACCAGACTTTCCGAAGACATCTGTAGGCAGCCTTGTTTAGGGAAGCTTTTAGTGTTTGATGGACTTTATATTTTAATATTTTAATAATTTGTTGGAAGCTGCCTAGAGTGGCTGGGGAAACCCAGCCAGATGGGCGGGGTATAAATAAATTAATATTAATATTATTAATGAAGAGGGCTGCAGAGAGGTACTTGGCCCTCGTCCTGATCCCCGTTGATCCCTGTTCCAACATCACCCATTGCCCAACCACCTGCTACCTGAGTCAGCAGGTTCACTTTACCTTTCACTTTACACTTTCCGGCTGACCCCGGAAGGTCAGCAAGCCAGCAGACAGCACCAAGCAGCAACTTCCTAGCCATGTTCTTGACCCTATGCATAGTGTTATTGCCTCCATCCTGTGCCCCCTTGCCCACCTTTTTCCTAAACGGAAAAGCCCCCAGTGCTGCTATGCTCTTTAGCTCTGAGGTGAGGGAGGTGGCTCCAGGTGTTTCCCACCCTGTGCTGTGTTTTGTTAACAAATCCCACAATGGGTGGGGGCCAGACCTTGCTGGAGAGAGATACACTGGCTCTCTGCCATTCAAGAGGCAAGCAATGCATCCAGCTGGGACATAACTCTCAGGCAACTGCATTTTCCAATGGCCACCTGCATTGGTGATAGCTCTGCTATCTTGGGGAAGAATCACATTTTCCACGGAACAAGATCTCATGCTCCAACACATAAGGAATGTGATCTGCCCTCGAGAGAAGCTCTCACCCAGGGTTACTAAATGGAGCCTCCATGTTCAAAGCAGTGACGCTGAGGTCAAACAATGGGGGCAGTCAATACCTTAGATAGTGAATTCCTAGGGGACAGGACAGGACTGCTTAATTGCCGAGGGCCAATGGCTGCAAGATGCTTCCAATGTGTCCATGGGCAGCCACAGAAGAACATTTTGTGTCAGCATCTCCTCAAAGCAGGGGTGTTGGCCTTTCTCTCTGTGCTCTGCTGCCTGGCAATCCTCTCCACAGCTTCCAAGCAAACACAGACCTCTGCTTCCTCCTCCTCCCAGGTGCCAAGGTCTCATGCTGTCTATCACTTTGCCTTAGCAACCTTTGTATAGAGCTGAGTTCCCATTTTCCATTTTGGTCCCTTGTGGTTGCTCTGATGTTCACTGATGGTTCCTGGGGCTCAGCAGGACCGGATTGAAACCTGGAGTCTTGTGGCAAGTTCCTGTCGAAAAGAGACTGGTTAATGAGGCGGGCCTTTGACCTGCCTCAGCAAGGCAAATCCTTACTGTGCACACTGCTCTGAGGGAAGATGTGGCGGTCAGGTGGGATTGCTATGAGGAATTATGAAAATATGGAGCAAGCCATTGTGTCCGCAATGAAAGCATTACGTTGACTGGGCTTGATTCATTGACAATAATTTCTGATTAAATCCCATAAGCCTCTGCATCTCTGCCCATCTTCTTTACTGTTCATTTTCTACGCCTGACAGGCATGTATAAGCATTCTAAAACACAGGCATCCTGGGTCATAAAGATAGAAGGTAGCTTTGATGTAGCTATTGTTAGTTTTGTTAATCTTAGGGCCAGGAAGATTATTCTTCGCACTGCCTCCCAGAGTCTTGCTGGTCAAGCTACATGTGTATTTTATTAATCAGAGTCCAATCCTTCCTTGCTTTTGGAACGCGACAGGAAGGTGTCTGGATTCCACAAAATAAAAGCAATCCCCTGCACATTTACTGTGTATGAAGGGGAGAAACCCCTTTGCAGAAAAGACCTACACAACCACCTTTATCCCTCTCAGATCCAGGCAGTGGCGTAGCGTGGGTTGCCAGCACCCGGGGCAAGGCAAGTAATTTGCGCCCCCTAACCCATGGATTTGCGCCCCCTAACCCTAACCCCCAGATGTTGCGCCCGGTGCGGTCGGCCCCCCCTACGCTACGCCACTGGATCCAGGATCCTCACAGGAATCCACTTCAGATATTTGACCTTTCCCTCTCCCCATCCCACTCTGGGAGGCCAAGGAGGACTTCCTGCCTTCTTCAGAGCTATACAGAAGATAGGGTGTTGGCAGGGGCTCTGCTCCAGGCAGTGGCTCTAGTTGATAGAGGCAAGGCAACCAGGACGCTTTGAGGAGCCTTCAGCACAGCTGCAGGCGGAGCCACCTGGGGTGGGAATCTTTTTCAAGGGCCACATTCTCCTCTGAGGGCTGCATGCCACTGGCAGAAGCCAAAGTGGGTGCCGTAACAAATTTTGTCTCTGCATTTTTGTTTCTCTAGCTGCACATTTCAGCAGCACATCTAACCCGGTGGCGTCAAACCTCACAACCTTGGGCAACTCCAAGGTCCCAACTCGCCCTGAGCAAAGCTGTCCTGCTCTGGTCCTGGAGAAGAGTCTGCAAAGCTGGTCAGTCATGACAGTACCAAGGAGAGCTCCTAAGTCAGCAACCTCATTCTGCCTCCCTTTGGAAGAGCTACCAGCTCTTACAGGGCTGAGTCTCAAGGAGGAAAAGTGGGTACGAGGAAAAGAGGGAGCAAGGAAGCAGGGAGGAGAAAGAAAAAGAGGAGAGAGAGAGAAGAGAGGGGTGATGGCAGAAAAGGAAGGGAGAACAGAGAAGGGACTGATAGAAAGAGAGAAAATGGTAACCTCATCCACCTTTGGCTCTAGCCCAGGAATAAGGAACCTGAGGCCTAGCAGGCCAAATGCCGCCCACACCAACCTTTGTATCTGGCCCTTGGAACTCTCCCCAAACCAGAGACCCCCCCCAAACCACCTTCCTCAGCAGCTGCAGCTGCTTGGCACCTTCCTTGTGTGATTTTTGCCTGGCTGGACTGTGCTCTTGAACTCTAACAGAGCCTAGGACTTGCTGATCAGGTCGGCGGTTCGAATCCCTGTGACAGGGTGAGCTCCGGTTGCTCGGTCCCTGCTCCTGCCAACCTAGCAGTTCGAAAGCACGTCAAAGTGCAAGTAGATAAATAGGTACCGCTCCGGCGGGAAGGTAAACGGCGTTTCCATGCGCTGCTCTGGTTCACCAGAAGCAGCTTAGTCATGCTGCCACATGACCCGGAAGCTGTACGCCAGCTCCCTCGGCCAGTAAAGCGAGATGAGTACCGCAACCCCAGAGTCGTTACCTTTACTTGCCTGGTTGGAGGAGAGAGGGAGATCTGTGCAGAAACTAGCCTCTGGTACAGAGATAAAATTTACATCAATTGCTCTGCCCACTTTTGGCTCCCTGAAGGTTGTGCAGAAGGGGATGTGGCCTTCGGACTGAAAAAAGGGTCCCCACCCCTGCTGTAGTCCATAGAGAGTGTGGTGTGATGGTTAGAGTGTAAGACTAGGAAATGGGAGACCAGGATTCAATGCCCCACTTGGCCAGGAAGCTAACTGGGTGAACTTGGGCCACTCACTGCCTCTCTCAGCTTAACTTACCGTATTTTTCGCTCTATAAGACACACCAGACCACAAGACGCACCTAGTTTTTGGAGGAGGAAAACCAGAAACAAAATATTCTGAATCCAGAACAGCAAGAGGGATCACTGCGCAGTGAAACCAGCAATCCCTCTTGCTGTTCTGGCTTCTGGGATAGCTATGCAGCCTGCATTCGCTCCATAAGACACACACACATTTCCCCTTACTTTTTAGGAGCGAAAAAGTGAGTCTTATAGAACAAAAAATATGGTACCTCACGGGGTGTTGTGGGGATTCAATGGGGAGACACTGAGCTCCTTGGAGGAAAGAAGAGGGTGTGTAAATGTTGTTGTTGTTGTTTAGTCATTTAGTCGTGTCCGACTCTTTGTGACCCCATGGACCAGAGCACGCCAGGCACTCCTGTCTTCCACTGCCTCCCACACTTTGGTCAAACTCATGCTGGTAGCTTCGAGAACACTGTCCAACCATCTTGTCCTCTGTCGTCCCCTTCTCCTTGTGCCCTCCATCTTTCCCAACATCAGGGTCTTTTCCAGGGAGTCTTCTCTTCTCATGAGGTGGCCAAAGTCTTGGAGCCTCAGCTTCAGGATCTGTCCTTCCAGTGAGCACTCAGGGCTCCTTCAGAATGGAGAGGTTTGATCTTCTTGCAGTCCATGGGACTCTCAAGAGTCTCCTCCAACACCATAATTCAAAAGCATCCATTCTTCGGCGATCAGCCTTCTTTATGGTCCAGCTCTCACTTCCATACATCACTACTGGAAAACCATAGCTTTAACTATACGGATCCCCTTCATGGATCACTGCCTTGCCGTGGCAAAGGGGCTTGAATAACTCAGAGAAGCTATGAGCTATGCTGTGCAAGGCCACCCAAGATGGACAGGTCATAGTGGAGAGTTTTGACCAAACGTGATCCACCTGGAGCAGGAACCGGCAAGCCACTACAGTATCCCTGCCAAGAAAACTCCATGGACAAAGGCAACAGTGTATATGTAGGTGGGGGAATAGAAAACATCAAAATTAAATACCCACTTTGAACTCCAGCCTGTCACCAGGATGCAGCCCCTGATGGACAGCCCCAAGGGAATGTGCCCCTGGGTTAAAAGAAGGCTGCTAGATCCTCCTGGAGCAGAGCAGTGTTTTTCTGGAAGCTCTGCGGAAGCCAAAAGAGAAGCACATGCTGAGGAACTACATTTTGTGCATTTCCATAAATATATATATGATGCTCTAGGCCTCATTACAGTGGAGACGGTGATCTGTGCACATTATAATCTGGCTGGAGAGCTGCTGAGGCCACAGCTCCTTCCCTCGCCCTTTTGCCTGCCCGACATTTGATGACATTCCTGCCGCTGCTTTTCCCTGCCCTGAGGGAGGCTACCACCACCAATGCGAGGTGAAAGCAGGAGAGGCGAAAGCACTTGAGCTGCAACCCCAGCTGACAAGCGGGACCAGAGGCGCTGGCAGAGAGACGGCTTTTTATAACTCTGATGAGAAATTAGCCATGCAGTGAAGTGCCCTGGGCAGAGTTTGATGCTCTGGGCTCACCAAAGGAGCAAAGAAAGAGGGGGCGGACAGCTCCCCACTCCCGCCATCTGTGTCTCCCAGATAAATTCTGAATTGGGGGGGGGGGGGTGTCAGTGGATAAACAGAGGCAACGTTCCTCCACTCTCTTCCATCTTCAGCAGCCCCCCTTTTTTTACAGCCAGGGAATATTCAGCCCTTCCACACTGGTGCAGATTGTTACCATTCTTGTCTTACCTCCCCATCGTAATGAGCTTCACCTGCCTCTTCAAATTCCAGGAGCAGGCCGTGAAGAAGCCTCCTCTTCCTCCTCTTCCAGGGCCCCCCACCCCCTCACACGCTCCGTTTGCTTTTCTCCATTTATTTTCATTTACTTCATGTTATATAGCGGTACATAGCAAACAAGCACAAAACGGACTCTGCTAGCTGCAACGAAAAGAACTCACTCAGCGCTCCCCTGGAATCAGCACATGTCCGCTTCGCTTAAGGACAACTTGACTCTTCTCCCAGCCCACCCCTGTCCATTTCTTAACTTGCTATTAATGTGAGTCCTGCTGGCAAAATTGTCAAGCTCCCTTCTGTAGGCTTTTGAGAATAGATAAGGGTTCTTCCAGGGGATGTGGGTGGCGCTGTGGGTTAAATCACAGAGCCTAGGATTTGCTGATCAGAAGGTCGGCGGTTCGAATCCTGCCAACCTAGCAGTTTGAAAGCATGCCAAAGTGCAAGTAGATAAATAGGTACCACTCTGGCGGGAAGGTAAACGGTGTTTCTGTGTGCTGCTCTGGTTCACCAGAAGTGGCTTAGTCATGCTGGCTACATGACTCAGAAGCTGTAAGCTGGCTCCCTCGGCCAATAAAGCAAGATGAGCACCGCAACCCCAGAGTCGGTCATGACTGGACCTAATGTTCAGGGATCCCTTTACCTTTTAAGGGTTCTTCCACTCTTTAGATCAAGGCATGGTAGGATTTGCTGCCTGCTTAATTTATAATTTTACTGTCTGGAACAGCATGTATGGATTCTGTCATTGTCATTTCATATAATCAAGCTTTCTTTGTTAATGTGTCTCCAGAATCTTAATGTAAAGCTATTTGTTTGCCTCTTAAAATTACTGGGTCGCCACACCCCTCACTGGCAGAAATGTTCTATTGAACTCTGATAATGCCTTTAAAAAAAAGATACAAGGGTATGTAAGAGAGAGTGTAGAATTTACCCAACTGACCAAATTGCATCCATTGTTCTGCCCACTTTCCCCTCTTGCCCTGCCCAGCAGTGGCATGTGGCCCCCAGAAGGGAATGTGGCCCTTGGGCTGACACAGGTTCTCCACCCCTGATTTAAAGCATGCCCAAGGCGGGAATGGTGTGTCCCATTGCTGTGCCCTCTGCCAGCTGGACAGCACGGCAGCAGGAGAAGAAGCAACATGTTCAAAGGTCTTGTGAGCATGCCTGACAATATGCATAGAAAGGGCCCTTCCACAAAGTGGGGCTGCTCCATCTTGCTAAACAAGCACAGGACTAGGACAGAGGGACTTCCTAGTACAGGGGTGGGCAACCTAAGGCCCGTGAAGGAGCGTCTCCACCCCCATTGTTCAGCCCGGACACTGAGGTCCAGCGCCAAGAGCCTTCTGGTGGTTCCCTCGCTATGAGAAGCCAAGTTACAGGGAACCAGGCAGAGGGTCTTCTCGGTAGTGGCACCCGCCTGTGGAACGCCCTCCCACCAGATGTCAAAGAGAACAACAACAAACTTTTAGAAGACATCTGAAGGCAGCCCTGTTTAGGGAAACTTTTAATGTTTGATGTATTACAGTATTTTAATATTTGGTTGGAGGCCTCCCAGAGTGGCTGGGGAGGCCCGGCCAGATGGGCGGGGTAAAAATAAATTATTAATATTAATATTAATATTATGCAGCCCAATCGCCTTCTCAATATGACCTGCAGACGGTCCAAGAATCAGCATGTTTTTACATGAGTAGAATGTGTCCTTTTATTTAAAATGCATCTCTGGGTTATTTGTGGGGCATAGGAATTCATTCATCCCCCCCCCCCAATATAGTCCGGCCCCCCACAAGGTCTAAGGGACGGTGGACTGGCCCATGGCTGAAAAAGGTTGCTCACCCCTTTCCTAGAGAGAGCCCTCGGTGTGCTCACTTCCCCTGCCTCTTCTGGGTGCGAATCCTGTAACAAAGGAGATATAGTGGTACCTCTGGATACGAACGGGATCTGTTCCGGAGCCCCGTTCGCACCCGGAAGCAAACGCAACCCACGTCTGCGTGTCTGCGTGGGTTGCGATTCGTCGCTTCCGCGCATGCGCGTGGCGTCATTTTGAGCGTCTGCGCATGCGTGAGTGGCGAAACCTGGAAGTAACCCATTCCGTTACTTCTGGGTCGCTGCGGAGCGCAACCCAAAAACGCTCAACCTGAAGCAACTTCAACCTGAGGTATGACTGCAATCCTTTATCCTTCCTCCTCCCTCGGAGGACAACCCCAGATAATCAGAAAGCAGAAGTTCATGCCCTGTTGTAGCTGAAGGCCAAGGCAGCCTGGCATCAGTCCACCTGGTAACCTGGCCTGGACACCTGATGAGCTGAGTTCCACACCTGGGGCGCCTTTCACAGAATGGGGCTGAACGTGATACAGTCACATCTGCTTGGCTGGCCTTGCTCCTGCCAGGGCACGAGAGGCTGCGCTTTGCTCTCTGTTTCACAAGGCCTGCTCCAGTTTACGGGAGCAGTTGACCTCTGCCCGAGATCTTGGGAAGCCACTGCCCAGGTAGGCAATACCAGGCTTGATAGATAAGTAGCCTAACCTGGGACAAGGCAGGTGGAGGGCAGGGGGATACCATGGCATCAAACAGATCTGCCACAAGGAAGGGCAGGTATTCTCCTTTAGCATTGGCTCTTCCTCACCCCACCCCCTATTAGCGAGCAGAGTAAAAGGAACAGCGGCAGCCCCCAGCACTGGCGTGGCCGGCAGCTCATAAGTCATGGCAGCGCCTGGCCTGGTGCTCTGCAATAAAGGAAGGGGGGGAGGGAGGAGGAAAGCAAGCCCATCTGCCTGTTTGTGTGTTTTATTCAAAACAAACCATTTGGCCCTGAGCCCTGAGCCGCCCATTAATAACCCTGACAGCTCCTTCTCCGCCTGCCGATAATGAAGGCGCAGTTCGGCAGGCTTCAAGAGAGCCACACTTCCTGGCAGCCCAGATGTCTCAATGTGCGCCTGTCAGCTCCCTGCCACTCCACGCAAAGAGCCGGCTGCGGCTAGCAGCTGTTCTGCATTCCCTGCACCCTCCACAGGATGCCAGTCACTGGGGTATGTTTGGTAGGCCTCAGGCTGCCCCAGAGCACCCAGCACCCCAGAGCAGGCCTTGCTCAAGAGAATGTGCAAGGCAGAGCTCTTTTTAAAATGGCTTGCCATCTTTCGAAAAATGGCCCTCCTCCTGTGCCATCCACAAGAGCCAGATCCAGCTTCTCTGTTCAGTGTCTGTGCTCAATCAGCTGAAGCTGAGAGGTTCGCTCAAGACAAGCTTCCCTCCAGATTTTTCAGACTACAACTCCCAGCAGTCTCAGCCAGTGCGGCCAATGGTCAAGGAGGATGGGAACTGTAGTCCAAAGCATGCAGAAAGCACAGGGCTGGGAAAGGCTGGCTTCAGACCTAGTGGACGTATGGTTGGAGTAGGATTTGACTCCTTCATTCTTTGCTGGCTCATCCTCTGTGCTATGCCAGAGCTTTCTTAAGGTTTCGATCTGGTGTTTCCCAATTACAAAAGTTTTCCTAAGTTTAGCCTACTCCCCAACATTTTACAGGCAAAAATAGGGGCAAATCTGTAAAACTCTGCTTCCCGCACTAAGGGGGATGTTGCTGGAACATTTACACTCCCTTCTCATGCTGTGCTTATTTGCTCTGCGATCTTCCATTTCCCCCCAGTTTAAAAGCCAGGTTTATATTTGTTCCTTTGATCCAAGGTACACTAGAAAAAGACTGTTCCTTATATTTGCAGCGTTCAGGGGTGAAGTGCTGACAAAACAGCTGCAGCAATGACTAAGAGGGAGCTATCTAAAGCCTTGCTTGGAGGAATATCAAGCTTTGCAGACACGGATAATAATCTTTATAAGATGGTGTGAGGGTTTGATTAGCTGCTTGTGCGTGAAAACGTGCTCCCTCAGAGTTTGTGCGACCCCACAAACCTCCGTGTGTGACGGAGCTCCTCAGACATGTCTGCTCTAGTCACTAGTAGAGTCCGACAGTGGCTGCCTGCGGAAGCGTTTCCAGCAAAGAAGTTCCTTAACGGAAACGCGTCTCCTGGACTCACGGCGTGACAGTTTCCTGCGAGGTGTGGGTCTCCCTATGGGAGACTCCGATACCTCCCCACTGTTCTCGCTGGAAGCCTCCCTGAGCCCTCCCTCCTGCTCGCATTCCCTCAGAGACCCACTCCTCCCCCTGCTGGTCCCTGCTTCAGCAGTTGAGTCTCTTTCATCCTGCCTGAGTCCCTCCACCACCTGATGCTCTGATGGCAGTTCCCTGACATCCACCTCCCCTCCAGGGCCCCCCTCACCCCCTCCCAATTCCTCCCCCCTGGGA
The DNA here is from genome assembly GCF_965112155.1 of Podarcis liolepis. Lineage (NCBI taxonomy): Eukaryota > Metazoa > Chordata > Lepidosauria > Squamata > Lacertidae > Podarcis > Podarcis liolepis. Next base: position 72,770,549 of record NC_139564.1, on the reverse strand, counting down.
GGTGAAGGGCTAAAACCCCGAAACGAATCTTCCTCATCTTCTGACGTCTCGAACAATTCTCTCCATCGATCGTCGTCCTGGCCAGCTGAATCCTCCTCCTCTTCAGAATCTGGGAACCCCTCCAACTCCTCTTCCTCGTCGGTGGTGGCAAAGTATTCCCTTCGGAACCTCGCTACAGGCTGAGGTTTACGTGGGAACCTCTGATGAAAAGTCTCTATTAAAACCTCGTCATTGACATCCTCTGCCCTAACCCAGGTGTTTTCCGACTCCGGTTCCCCTTCCCACATTACCAAATACTCTACTTGATCTCCCTTCCACCTGGAATCGAGGATCTCCGCTACATGGTAGCTGTGTTCCTTCTCCTCCATTGCTGGTCCTCTAGTGACCCTCCCCTCACTGTCTCCTCTATACGGTGACAGCAACGACCTGTGAAAAACTGGGTGCAGCTTCATGTGGTTCGGTAACCGGAGCCTGAAAGCCACTGGATTGACCTGCTGTATGACTTCAAACGGACCCAGCCTTTTGGGTCTTAATTTCTTACAACCTCCTTTGAATGGCAACCCTTGGGTTGACAGCCACACCTGGTCCCCCACCCTGATGCTTTCACCTTCCCTTCTGTTTTTGTCTGCCTGCCTCTTATATTCCTCCTTAGCCCTGTTTAAGTTGAGTTGGAGCTGGCGATGGATCGCTTCCATTTCTTCCACGAACTGTTCTGCAGCTGGAACGCTCCAGTTCTCCCCCTCCCCCCCTGGGAAGGCTCTGGGATGGCACCCGTGATTAGCCAAAAAGGGGCTCATCCCCGTGGACACGTTCTCTGCATTGTTGTAGGCAAATTCTGCCAACGCCAGCTTCTCCACCCAATCATTCTCTCTGTCATTAACATAACACCTCAAATATTGTTGGAGAACCCCATTTGCTCTTTCCGCCTGCCCGTTGGTTTCAGGATGACGGGCCGTCGAGAAATTAACCTCTACATGCAGTAAGCTCATGAGCTTCCTCCAGAACCTGGAAGTAAATTGTTTCCCTCGGTCTGAAACCACCCTCAAGGGGGCGCCATGCAACCTAAACACATTCTCTACAAACAATTTGGCGGTTTCTTCTGCTGTAACCGCATGTGAGCAGGCTATGAAGTGGGCCATTTTAGTTAACAGGTCTACTACAACCATGATGGCTGTTTTCCCTCTAGACCTTGGCAGATCAGTCATGAAATCTATTGCCACTGCTTCCCACGGTCTCTCAGGTGTGGGCAGTGGTTCTAATAAACCAGCCGGCGCCTGCCTCTCCCCCTTGGCTCTTTGGCATTGTTCACACCCTCTCACATACTCCCGCACATCTTCCCTGACCTTGGGCCACCAAAATTCCCTGGTAACCAGCCACATGGTTTTGTGTTGCCCAAAGTGCCCTGCTGTGGGGCTATCGTGCAGCTCGTCTTTCACCCCCGAAGAAAGACCTTCTTCAAATAGCATTTGAACGGGTGCCGCCGATAAATCCCAACTCAGTCTGTGAATCAGCATGGTAAACTCAGTCCAATATTCACGGACAGATCGACTTCCCTGCTTACAAGCCATTAGCTGTCTGCGCACCACCCCTTCCTCAATATCGCTGGAAAACATGATATCCATTGCACGAAAGAACTTCATTGTGTCCTTTAGTATGTCATTGTGCGTTGCCATTAGGGGTCGAACCCAGTCTCTAGCCCCTTTCTCAAGATGCCCAATTACAAAAGCAACTCGCGATTCCTCATCAGGGAACTCATCGAACTGCACATTAAGGGCATATTGCATCTCTGTCCTAAAAGCATGGTAGTCCTTGGGGTCCCCCCCAAATTTCTGCACCAATCCGGGTACCTTTCTGGGGAATTGAGTGGCTCTCCCCTTCTTGTCTGCATCCTGAGCCCTTCTCTCCTCCAGCCTCGCCGTCTGCAGGGCCAGTTGAACCTCCAACGCTCGGTATCTATCTTCCAAGCTTGGACCAGCTCCAGCCCCTGCTCCTCCGGTTCCGGTTGGTTCGCTCATGATGCCTTCTCTTGCACAGGCAGCGTACAAAGACTGTCGGACTGCTGTGAGGGTTTGATTAGCTGCTTGTGCGTGAAAACGTGCTCCCTCAGAGTTTGTGCGACCCCACAAACCTCCGTGTGTGACGGAGCTCCTCAGACATGTCTGCTCTAGTCACTAGTAGAGTCCGACAGTGGCTGCCTGCGGAAGCGTTTCCAGCAAAGAAGTTCCTTAACGGAAACGCGTCTCCTGGACTCACGGCGTGACAGTTTCCTGCGAGGTGTGGGTCTCCCTATGGGAGACTCCGATACCTCCCCACTGTTCTCGCTGGAAGCCTCCCTGAGCCCTCCCTCCTGCTCGCATTCCCTCAGAGACCCACTCCTCCCCCTGCTGGTCCCTGCTTCAGCAGTTGAGTCTCTTTCATCCTGCCTGAGTCCCTCCACCACCTGATGCTCTGATGGCAGTTCCCTGACAGATGGGGTGGGAGGAAAACAAAGATTGACTGTGCATGTGTGTAGTAGCATGCAGAAAACAGGAGAGGGAAATCAAGAGAAAGAAATGCGTGCTCAGCTGAACTGCCGCCCTGGATTTAAAAACTCCACTTGGCTGGAGGGGCAGAGAAACACACACACAGCCACAAAACCATATGTAACATTTTGTTGCAGATCCTCCTTGGCTCCATCTGCAGGTACAGGAGGAGGAAGAATAAGAAAAAGGTGCCCACCATTCTTTATTTTCAGAATGAAACCAGTTTATTGAGAAGCACTTTTCAGAGTCAAAAAATACGCAATGGATCAGCTGCACAGACCATTTAGGGAAAAATGAGTGCTCTGTACCCATTCATTCTAGAATAAATTGTTGTGTATATGCAACTGGACCCTGAGAATAACAACTCTAGCAACTTATTGTAGCAAGAAGTTCCCAAAAAAGTTATAAAAAAATTAATTAGGGACAAGTACTAGAAGACTGGAACTGTCCTTTGTATGTAGAGACAGTGAAAGCCAGAATCTGAGCCTGTTTTCTACAGGCTAGTTTTTGAGAAGCAGAGCCAGACACACAGGCAGGGACATGGAATTGGTTGCCAGCTCCCTCCCAGCCACCTTAAACTGTGCCCAACAGGCAGAAATTCAGCAGGTAGAGATGGGAGAATTCTTGCTTGCTGAAGACCATCCCAGGAGTGAAGACTCAAAACACAAAACGTTCACCACCCTATTGCAGAACAAAGACATTCAGCAGCAAGCAGCAGCCAGGCTTTCTCTTTTTACAGTATTTTTAAAAAGCAGTGTTTCCAACTGCACAAATTCTCCATCAGACACCCCACACCAAAACAAGAAAAAGCACCAAGCATGCTTTGCTCCTTGCTTACACCCTCTATCCGTGACAGTTTCTCTATAGGAGTCAGCAGTTCTTATCTACTCTACAGTGACAATTCATTTATGAATCTGCCTTAGTTCAGTAACTAAGGTACCGTATTTTTCGCTCTATAACACGCACCCGACCATAACACGCACATAGTTTTTAGAGGAGGAAAATCTGTAGGCATGCCACCCGTAGGAATTCCCTCCATAACACGCACAGACATTTCCCCTTACTTTCTAGAAGGAAAATGTGAGTGTTATGGTGCAAAAAATACGGTATTTGCAAGAGTGAAATAAAGCATTTTCTGCCAGAAGACAGTGCAGTACGGAAGCTTCCATCCCTGAAGAAGCAGGTATTTTGGCCTGGCTTGGGCATTTGATTGGAAGAATGCAGCACATTCTATAACCTGGGCACATGCTGGCCCTGGCATTGCCTGTCCCTCGACTGCTTAATAAACACTTATAAACTAACATAGCTAATTTCTCTGCTCCTTTTTTCCAAATGGCAGCATTTCTAACTCCACTTTCCCACCCCCAATTCAATATTTTGCATCCAATTGCTTGCTCCAAGCCAGGGGTGAACAACCGTCAGGGTGGGGTGGGGGGGCTTCCTGTCCCTCAGATGTAATCTGTTGGGAGTGAGGTGGGGGGGGGTCCTGAAGGCTGTGGTGCACAAGGCTAGAGCCCTCTTCATGCCTCACTCATCACTCTTTTGCCTCCCACCTGCCAGCCTGACTAAAAACAGTCTGGCAGATCACTATCACTCTTGCCAGAGGTCTGAACTGATTGCTTTCAGTGTTTTATTTTTAAATAGGCATTGTGAAATTCAGCCAAGGGCCACACACAACCATAGAACTGCAGATTGCCCACCCCTGCTATGGATCTTATGGGACCAGACTTTCCTGATTTTGTGCCTTCCAGATGGTAGGAACACAGGAAGCTGTCTTCTGCTGAGTCAAACCACTGATCCTCATAGGTCATAGTGTTGTCCACACTAATGGGCAGCAGCCCCCAGGTTTTCAAGCAGGAAGCATTCCTAGCTCCACCTGGAGATGTTGGCGGGAACTGAACTCAGGACCACTTGTATGGAAAGCAGATGCTCCACCATGGAGCTACCATGGATTGGACTCTCAGCTCCTGCCAACCCCAGCAAGCAAGGCCAATGGTGAGGGATGATGGGATCTGGAGAGCACTGTTGGGGAAGTCTGACAAACAGTTAAGAAAATGAGAGTGTTTCTTTTTTTTCTGAAGGGAATGAACTCCTTTTGTAAGTAGAGCCTCTAGATAATATCTCCTGTGCTTGTTAAGTGATCTCAGCTTTGACGAAGAGAAGCACATTGCCCCACATCCAAACGTCTTATTGTTCACATTTCAACTCATAGGATCCAGGATCTTTGTCAGCAAATTTCCTCCCTTATGATGGGCGCAGCCTGCTAGCACTTTGCCAAGTACAGCGAATGGGGCTAATCCTTCTTACCAATACTGTTCTCACCAATTTTGGCATCTTTGAGAGTCTACTTGGAAAATAGTTGGGATGGAAAACCAACCAGTTTGCAGCCCCACACAGAAGGAACTATACAGTGGTGCCTCGCAAGATGAAATTAATTCGTTCCACGAGTTTTGTCGTCTTGCGATTTTTTTTGTCTTGCGAAGCACGGTGTCGGGAAAGTTTTGGAAAAGCTTCAAAAATCACCAAAGTCTTTAAAAACCTCAAAAAAGGCTACCACACTGCGTTCTATGAGTTGCTCCTCGAAGTCAAGTCGCAACTGTATTAACGGTGTTAAGAAAAAGGAAACAAGCTTGCAAGACGTTTCCGTCTTGCGAAGCAAGCCCATAGGGAAAATCGTCTTGCGAAGCAGCTCAAAAAACAAAAAACTCTTTCGTCTAGCGAGTTTTTTGTCTTGCGAGGCATTCGTCTTGCGAGGTACCACTGTAAAGCCGTTTGCAGTTGTTGTTGGCCCTCTCTCACCTTGTGCACAGTGGTTGCTTGTTGAACTGGAAACATATTTCTTCACTACAGTACATTTATGTCACATTGTTCTTCCAAGGAACTCAAGACACACACACACACACACACACACACACACACACACACACACCCCAAACACTTTCAAGGCTCGCTTCACAGTCTTAAGGTGACACCAAATGTTATATCTAGTTACACTAAAAAAATGCAGCATGCATGAACATCCCTGACTAGTGAGATGAGTGTGGGATTGGCGCAGGTTCTGTAGGTGCTTCCCTGTGGTAAACATGCAAGTGCCTTCTGCAGGGGGTGGGAATGTGCCATTTCTCAGGATACATTCTGGTTGTGTGGCACACTGTGAGTGAGCACATGCTTTGCTTGCAAAAAGTCCTAGGTTCAGTCCCTGGCTTGTCCAGGCAGGACTGAGAAAGAGCCCTCTCTGAAACCCTAGAGCAGGCATGAGGAACCTCTACCAGGCCCTCAGAACTCTTCCCAAGCCACACACCTCAATATCCCTCCTTCACAATTCAAATACAGTGGTACCTCAGGTTACAGACGCTTCAGGTTACAGACTCCACTAACCCAGAAATAGTACCTCGGGTTAAGAACTTTGCTTCAGGATGAGAACAGAAATCGTACGGCGGCAGCAGGAGGCCCCATTAGCTAAAGTGGTGCTTCAGGTAAAGAACAGTTTCAGGTTAAGAACGGACCTCCAGAACAAATTAAGTTCTTAACCCGGGGTACCACTGTACTTTTGCCTGGATGGAATGGAATTCTGAAAATGCCTCTTGTTTGTATGAATGGAGAGTAGAGAGGTGTGCCTCTGTGCATGAGCATAACCAGGGGAGCACCTCTCTGCTCCCCTAACAAAAATCCTGGCTACGCCCATGCCTGTGTGTGTGCGCGCGCGCATGCGCATGCGCATGCGCAAAAAAATAGCCAATTGTGCAAAGGTTGAATTTACCTTTCTTACTCTCCCCTCTTTTGCCTCTGCCTCCACCCACCACTGGAATATGGCTCCTTGGGACCATCCCCAGAAGGGAATGTGGTCCTCAGGCTGAATAAGGCTTCCTTGGGAGCTGCTCCCAGTTAGTGGCAGGAGTGCCAGCTTGATCCTGCAACCGAGATTGCACAGAGCCATGGGTGCCAAGCAGCATGCATGGCCCTGGTGTTGAAATTTGTGGGTGTCTGGACCCTTTTGGGTACTTGGGCATCCAGGGCCCCAGGGAACTGGCACCAATGGTTAGTGGAGACCGTACTGAGTGAGATAGACTGTTAAACTGACTAGGAATAAAGCTAGGTATCTGAAGAAGGTATCTGACTAGGTATCTGAAGAAGTGTGCATGCACACGAAAGCTCATACCAAGAAATAACTTAGTTGGTCTTTATGGTGCTACTGGAAGGAATTTTTTTTATTTTGACTAGGAATAAAGCATAACTGATAAGGCAGCTTCCTAAGTTTCTAGTGAGTGCAGAGTGGGTTACAGCTCAGGGGCAGAGTAAAAAAAGGGGGAGGGTAAAGGACCCCTGGATGGTTAAGTCCAGTCAAAGGCAACTATGGGGTTGCAGCGCTCATCTTGTTTTCAGACTGAGGGAGCCAGCGTTCGTCCACAGTCAACTTTCTGGCCCATGTAGCCAGAGTGAAATGAATGGAAACGTTATTTACATTCCCACCAGAGTGGTACCTATTTATCTACTTGCACTGTGTGCTTTCGAACTGCTAGGTTGGCAGGAGCAGGGACAGAGCAACAGGAGCTCACCTCATCGTGCGGATTTGAACCACCAACCTTCTGATCAGCAAGCCCAAGAGGCTCAGTGGTTTAGACCACAGCGCCACCCGAGTCAGGGACAGAGGACCCTGCTTTGCACACAGAAGACCCTGGTTCAGCCCTCAGCATATTCAGGTAGGGCTGGGAACCCCTAGAAAGCCGCTGCCACTCAGAAAATCCTGAACTAGATTGACAAATGGTCCAACTCAGTACATGACAGTTTCCCATTTGACTAGCTATGTTTTACACTGTTATGAGTTTGGGGGAGGTAGGCTATATGCCTGGACCCCCTTCTAATTCCTGGATTCTGCAAGTGCTAACAGATAAGCAAGGATTCAAATTGTTGAAATAGCCAGACAAGTTTCTTGTTAGTGGGTCCCTATTAAGTATGGACCATTATGGTAACAAAGGAAGTGGCTCTGTGCCAGATGAAAAATTGGAGGGCCTCCTTCTCTCAACTTGACAAAGGCCAGAGGAGAGAGTTGTGTGAGCTGGAAGCTGGAAGCGCGAAACAGGCTGGGAAGCCAGAAGGTTAGAGCAATGACTGATTTCTGCCTGAATCCAAGGCTGTGGCTATGGGACAAGCAAGACCATATTGGGGTGTTAATGCTGTGAACCTCTCCATCTAGACTCAGCTTGTAAATATGTGTAAATAAACTGTATATCCTAAAGACACCACAGTCTCCTCTGGGCCTCATTCCAAAGGAAACACAAACCCTGGGTGAGTGCCTGGAAGCTCACACTGCTCAGAGATTGGGATGGCATGCATCCATACCATACCTTGTAAACTTATTTTAAAACATTACCTGAAAAGCAGTTATTGATTTTTTAAAATGTGGTTATCTATACAGTGGACACTTGGGTTGCAAACGTGATCCGTGTGGGAAACACATTCACAACCCACAGTGTCCGCAACCTGCAGCGCTGCACCTGCGCATGTGTGAGTCACGATTTGGCGGTTCTGTGCATGCGCAAAGCGTGATTTAGCGTTTCTGCACATGTGCAAGCGCTGAAACCTGGAAGCAACCTGTTCCGGTACTTCTGGGTTTGGAGCGGTGCACAACCCGAAATTGCGTAAGCCAAAGCGTCTGTAACCCGAGGTATGACTGTACAAAGCTAACGAAAAGCCTGCATTGACTAGAATGGATGTTTAGTTTTAACAGCGCTCTCTCTTGCTTTCTAGAACTATGTTGCATAGGTCTTCAACAGTGATGTGTTCCTGGCAAAAAGATACAATAATCAAGTCATTCCTTGAGGGGGGGAAATGCCCATATAGATCCTTGTTCTCAAGAAATACATTATGTAGCAGAAAAAGAAAGAAAGAAGGACCCACTGCAATTTGAAGGGGAGGCGGTGGAATGAGACAAAAGCATTCTTTAGTTACAATGATCCCACTCTGAATCAATACAACTTAACCTGCACCTTCTGAGCTCCGGAAAGGAATAAATCCATTGCAATGAGTTTTGTGTTCTACAAAGTGTCTGATAAGAGCAACCTCATTGCAAAGTGTTGAAGAGATACAGAACTGCCTGGCTTTGCACAGCCTCTTCTACCCCCACCCTTTGGAGAAGCAAGATTTCTTTTCATCCAGCCAGGAAGATAATGCTCCACACAGAAGCTGTAGGAGGGCTGCAACTGTTCCAGAGAGAGTCAGAAGGAAAGATGTCACAAGGGCAGGAGGGGCAGAGAGACCCAACATTATATCCCCCCCTGCCCCCTGCAATCATGTGCCTCTCAGGATTGATATAAGGAGAACCTCCTAGCAGCAGATAGAGGGACAGCTTAGAAACAGGACTACTGACTTAAGAAGAGCTCTGCTGGATGGGCCCGATCCAGTGTGTCTCCAGTGGTGTAGCGTGGGGGGTGCAGGGGGCGCCGGCCACACCGGGCACAACATCTGGGGGTTAGGGTTAGGGGGCGCAAATCCACGGGTTAGGGGACGCAAATTACTTGCCTTGCCCCGGGTGCTGACAACCCACGCTACGCCACTGTGTGTCTCCTCCAGGTTTCGGAGGACCCTTGGACAAGACTGCTCCTGTGGGCCCCCCTCACTCACTGAGTCCATCTCCCCACTTTAGCAGGTCCAGGGGGCTCTTGGCAGTGAGGCCCCTGTTGAGGTGTGATGCCTGACCATACTGACCAAGCCACACATCGATCTAGTTTTCCACACGGGCTGCTAAGAGGCACACACAAAAGGCCATCTGCCCACCATGAAGGCTGCACTGGTCTGCTCATCTGCCCCCCCCCCCAGCTGACATTTCCGTGGCATCCTGCCCTCCACAAATGTGCCCAATCCTTCTTTCAGGCCACTTATGCTGGGGGTGGAAAATTCCTGACATCCGTTCTGTGTTGTGTGAGGCAGTTCTTGCTCCTGCCTGTCTCAAATCCACGCCCAGCCAGTTTTGCTGGGTGACCCTGAGTTCCAGTGTGATGGAAAAGAGAGAGAAATCTGCTGCCCGTTTGCTCCAAATCATGCTTCCCCCCCCTTTTCTTTTTGGAATGTCTCCTCTGATTCACCTCCAGCTTCAGTAAAACAGAGAAACTCTTACAAAACAGAACAGATACGAGAGGATTCTGCAGGACAGAGCATTTCATAGGATGTGGTCCAGCCCTCTCCCATACAAGGGCACCCACCTACTTCATTAGAAAGCGACGATAAGCATGGGGGCTGCTAAGTCCTTACAAGACTCAGGCAACAGTATATACTTTCCTAAAATGTGCATATGCAAATCTATAGGCAGAGATGCAAATTTAAGTCAACTTTCAGAGGGAAAACTTCCATGGAAGCAATGCAGTCTTTTAAGTTTAAAAGGGGTAGGGGAAGGGGCACAGAAACCATGGACCTGGTCGTAAGACCATTTAAAACACACACACTTAGTCCTGGATAGAGCAATGTTTCCATTCTCAGGTTTACAGCCAACGCCATTGCCTCTTACTGGGACCTTTAACACCCCCCACACACAACCCAGCAACAAGCCACAGGTGCTGTCAGTGGTTTTGAGCAACCCACGTCCTGAGTCCTCCACTTCACCTGGCGTGTGAAAACATCCTGCGTGCAGTCAGCACCCAAACTGTGTCTTCCACCCTCCTGGGCTGTTTTCCACACTCAGCGGCCTGTCTGAATGGACCATCCTTTGATTGCCTGGTATATGGAGCAGAATCCTTTGCTCCACCCAACCTGAGCTGGCAGGATTTGAGGCGGCTGTGGGGGACATCTCGCCCTGGGAAGAATAACCCAGCACAAGACCGCTGGCAAAGGCAGCCCCCGCTCCATCACCCCTTTTATTGGTTACGAAGCACCTGCAAATCCGGAATGCGCCCAGCCTGTCCCTCAGTCTGCATATAAGGCTTGGCTTTTCTCACAATTGCTCGAGGCAAGTAGGGCAGCAATGCCGTCCGTGTCCACAACCCTCCAGGGCCCCCGAGTCGCCCTGGATCTCCGGTACCTGAGCCTTCTTGTTCCGCGGGTCCTCCTCGTGGGGCAGCGCCAGCCTCCTCTTCCTTCCCTTCGGGGCGGCGCTGGACCTGTCCTCTTGGCTGCTCCCCTCGCCCACCCACAGGCCGCCGGGGAGATCCGGGGGCTGATAGCCCATCTGGCTGGGATCCAGGGGGTCCTTGGAGAGCAGGATGCAGATGGAGGGCACGTTCTTGTGGACGGTGAGATGTTCTGCGGGGCCCCCGTCGGGCCGGGCTGCCTTGTTCTCCCAGACCTCCAGGAGAGTCCTGTATTGCACTTTGGTGACCTGGTGGAGGCCGCCCACCTTCCTCTTCATGATCTCCACGCAGGTGATGGTCTTGGTGACAGCCCGGCCGCAGCCGCTGAAGACGATCTGCCGGGTGTCCTCGCGCGCCACCCTGCCCATGGCGAAGCCCATCAAGTTCCGGATCTTGCTGCCCTCCTTCACCTTCATCTCAATCACGTCCGAGGGGAGGCCCACGAAGGGCAGCGGGCTTTCTTCCTCCGACGTCTTGACCTTCCTGAAATTCTCCATCCTGGACTGCTGGGGGGCGATGGGCTCGGTTCCCCCAGAAGCCACCGTCTGGGGCACGGCGGCGAGGGATGAGGGTCCCACAACCTCCGGGTTTCCTGGGTGCATCTCGCAGAGAACCCGGTGCCTCTGGCTCGCGGGAAGGTGCCTTAGACCAGGCTGGTCCTCGGTCCATCTAGCGCAGTGCTGCTCACACTGGCCGGCAGCGGCTCTCCGGAGTTTCGGGAGGGGAGTCCTTCCTCGGTCCTGCCTGGAGGTGCCCAGGGACAGAACCGGGGACCTCTTGAGCGTTGAGCAGGCGCTCTAACCACTGAGCCACGTTCCAGGGCAGCACAGACGAGAAATGCCCCAAGCCAGGGTGCGCCGTCCAGGAGAGACCGCAGCAGCGCTGGCCGGGCTGGATCTCTCCCTCCTCGGCTCGCTGGCCCCTGCAGCTGGACTTCGGCTCCGTGGGCGCCCGGAGCCCCCGGAGGGGTGCAGGAGAGCAAAGGGGGAGCCCCGCGCCCTGCTCAGCGCGGCCCCGGCGTCCCGGCGTCCTCTCCCGCGCCGCTTGGCTTTCCCGCGCCGGACTTTCCTCCGGTTTCCTCTTTGGCAGCGAGCGAGGCCGGCAGGAGCTGCTCCCGGGCTCTCCCTCCGCGTCCGGCCCCCTTAAAGCGAACCCGGCCCGCCTCTCGCCCGCCGCGCTCGCCGCCCGCCGCCGCCTCTGCTGCCTCAAGGACGGGCGCGCCGTCAACTCGGAATCGCTCGTGTCAGCAAAGTGCAGGCAGCTGCTGGGGCTGAGGCGGCTCCGCGGCTGCTTCCCGCCTCCGCTTCCCTCCGCCTCCTCCTCCGGGGCTGAGCGGGAGAGCGGCTCCCCGGGGGCCGCCGAGAGGGCAGCGGGCGGCGGGCAGGCAGAGGTCCCGGAGTGACTTTTCCGGGGACAGGGACTCTGGCCACTGCGGGGCTCAGTTGGCTCGACTCCGGACTGGAAAGAGCCCCCCCCCTCCCTGTCCACTTAACCAGCAGGCTAGGACAGTGGCGTAGCGTGGGTTGTCAGCACCCGGGGCAAGGCAAGTAATTTGCGCCCCCTAACCCGTGGATTTGCGCCCCCTAACCCTAACCCCCAGATGTTGCGCCCCGTGCGGCCGGCCCCCCCTGCACCCCCCACGCTACGCCACTGGGCTGGGACCCATAAGTGGGGGTTCGGGAAAGGTGGCCTGCGAGCGGCATGGTGCCGAGGGAGCATTTTTCGGTCGAGGGCCACATCCCCTCCTGGAGAGCCTTCCGGGGGCCACATAGCGGCGCTGGGCAGGGCCAGGGACAACCAATATAACTGCTTGAAACGCTCAGGGTGGGAGCAGGTAGGGCCACTCAGGGGTGTGGCCTGGGGAGGGGGAGGGCAGAGTCCCGAGGGCCAGATGGAAAGGCTGGGAGGGCCACCTTTGCCCTCCTCACGGAAGGCTCCCCTCCCCTGGTCTACCCCAGTGGCAGTGCAGCAACCCAGGGTTCCAGACAAGGAGCTCTTCGCAGTCCCTGGCAGCCCTAGGGGTTCAACTTGGGCTCCGCATGCAAAGCAAGGGCTCTCCTGTTGGGCGAGGCCTCTCTGTAGCTTCTCAGAGACTCTTTAGGTTCTAAAGGGATAGCTGACCAAAAGACACGGAGGACATGACAGAAAGTTGATAAATAATAAGCAGGAGGCAAGAGAATATGGACAAGGTAGAGTCAAAAGGAGGCCCTTGGTGACACAGCCCCTAATGGATCTGTGGAACTCTCTGCCATGTGATATAGTGATAGCCAATAGCTTACGTGGTCTTTAAAAGAAGGGGAGCTTCCTCATATATATTAGTTTTTACATAAAGTTTCCAAAAGTCATACAGCATACAGTGGTACCGTGGGTTACAGATGCTTCAGGTTACAGACTCTGCTAACCCAGAAATAGTACCTTGGGTTAAGAACTTTGCTTCAGGATAAGAACAGAAATTGGGCTCTGGCGGCGCGGCGGCAGCAGGAGGCCCCATTAGCTAAAGTGGTGCTTCAGGTTAAGAACAGTTTCAGGTTAAGAACTGACCTCCGGAACGAATTAAGTTCTTAACCAGAGGTACCATTGTATTTTCTTATCTTATACAATGTTTTGTACTTCCATCAACCACATCTGAAGATTTTTCAATCTTTGTCACTTAATCTACATTTCATTAATTTCACTATTACTTTTAAAAAGAGGGGAGCTTTCTCAAGAGCTACTTGCTACACTATATTAGGCATTCCGTCCCCTATTCCCCCCCCCCAAAAAAAGCTGGTGAACATTGTAGAATAGAAAACCATTGTATGTAGAAAACCTCTCTGCTGGCTTGCAAGTCTGAAACACTGCAGGCTAGTAAGAAACAGCTGAAAAATGACAAAACTGTTGCAAGTATTGATTTGCAATTGAGATCTCGACCACATCAGGCTCACGGATTGTTTTTATGCCTGTGGTAGATTGCAAATCTTTCTGACGCTGATTTGTCAAGAACCTGGGTGGAATTTAGGGTTTTCCAGATGAGGCCTGGCAGCAAGGCTGGTGAACGCTCTCTCGCGTAGGCTCCAGCTGTCTCTTATTTCACTAAATGCAGTTGCAGTAGAGCCAGTGTGGTGTAGTGGTTAAGAGCAGTGGACTTGTAATCTGGTGAACCGGGTTCGCTTCCCCGCTCCTCCACATGCAGCTGCTGGGTGACCTTGGGCCAGTCACACTTCTCTGAAGTCTCTCAACCCCACTCACCTCACAGAGTGTTTGTTGTGGGGGAGGAAGGAAAAATAGATTTTTAGCTGCTTTGAGACTCCTTCGGGTAGTGATAAAGCGGGATATCAAATCCAAACTCCTCTTCTTCCTCTTAATATCATTTGCTGGAAACCACAGGAAGGGAGGGGGCTTTTGTCCTGTTTACTTCTGGTTGGCCACTGTGAAAACAGGATGCTGATTTGGCCTGATCCAGCAGAGCTTTTTTAATCTTCTTACGTTCTCTCTGGTGGTTCCTGTGACTGTCAAATCACCACGCCTGTTTTTCTTTTGGCTTTTGGAGATGCCTTGTTAAAATGCTGTTAGCAGTGTGAGTTGCAAGTCTTATCATTCTTTTAGTGCTCAGTTCCTTCCCTGGGCTGTCGGGAAGTTTAATCTTAGAGTGGGGAATGGAAGTGTCTTGTCTCTAGCATACATCCATGGAAAGGCGTGTGCATGAATGCAAACAGCCTGCGCAGCACAAGACTGCAATCCCACACCCTGCAGGTGCCACGGTATGGGTTGAACTGTGGGCAACAAATAGACAGATGCAGGGCTGGCCCACCTATGAGGCAAGGTAAGGCAGCAGGTTCCATAGGGATAGCAGATCTGGCTTCCCAAGGAATCCATCGCCCAGTGCTGCTGCCCTGGTGGCAGGGACAGCTGTGGTATGCTCCTTGGAGGCTGGATCTGCCACCTCCTCAGCAGCCCCCCACCCCGTGCCCCCTCTACTCTTGGCAAATAGGAGGCACTGCTGGTCTCCTCTCACCCTTGATGTAGATCTTCACTCATCTCTTCTACCCAGGCAGGATGTGGGCATCATTTTGTGGGTCACCTCAGGTACCAACATATCTTGGGCCAGTCCTGGGCAGATAAAAAGGTAAAGGGACCCCTGACCGTTAGGTCCAGTCGTGAATGACTCTGGGGTTGCGGCTCTCATCTCGCTTTATTGGCTGAGGGCACCTGCATACAGCTTCTGGGTCATGTGGCCAGCATGACTAAGCCGCTTCTGGTGAACCAAAGCAGCGCACGGAAATGCCATCTACCTTCCCGCCAGAGCGGTCCCTATTTATTTACTTGCACTCTGACATGCTTTCAAACTGCTAGGTTGGCAGGAGCAGGGACCGAGCTACAGGAACTCACCCCATCACGGGGATTCAAACTGCCAACCTTCTGATCTGTAAGCCCAAGAGGCTCAGTGGTTTAGACCACAGCACCACCTGCGTCAGATAGATGATTGTTTTTCAGCAATAGATACAGATCAGGGCTGGGGAACTGAGACAAGGAGGAGGACGCTGTCGTCCCCTGGACTGGTGGTAAGTAAAAAGGAGGACAGGTGAGGGCAAACTGAGGTACCCTATTCACTCATATGGACCAGCCTCCCCAGGGCATGGTAGTGCAGGATGGACTTAATTCCAATGGTGAGTCAAGCTCAGGGGGCAGCATCTTGTAATGGTCACAGCTCAGGCTTTGCAGGTTCTGGATTGCTGACCTCAGATCTCATGGGCTCTGAGCCATCAGCTTTAGAATATATGGACTCCAGCACTAAGAACCTGGTCCAATTCCCCAGCTGGTGACACAGCAGCACCAGACAGCTCCTCCTGGAGACTGAGAAGGACACCAAAAGGAGCTTGGGCTCTGTAAGTACCCAAGGGCATTGCCAGCCATCTCTCTAGAGACCTGATGTGGGAGCAGCAGACTCTGGTTATCTCTTGCAGTGTGTAAACAACAAAAGAAGAGCCCTGCTGGATCAGACCAAAGGCACATCCAGTCCAGGACCCTGTTCTCTCCCCTTCTCTGGTTTCCAGAAACTGGTATTTAGAGGTACACTGCCTCTGATATTCGAGACAGCACACAGCTACCATGGCCATTCTCTACCTATGTTCAACCTGTAAATTTGTAAATGAACACAAGTATTACCAAATGCACAGATTCCTCCAGTGACCTCCTCCCAGCAGAAACAAAATCTAGGTAATTGCTGAAACCTCTCACCCCTTGGAGAAGTGGGATGAGCACCACAACATGCTCCCTTCCAGTGCTGTGCAGTTCCTGTCCCAATAAACACAGAGATTCCACCAGCACATTAAAGAGCAAAATCCCAGTGCTTTGCTTCAGTCGGAAGCATGCTATGCACTGGCCTGGAACATCAAGCTGTGTTTTGCCCAGCCCAGGCACCGGAAGCCAAGAAGCATCATGCTGCAGGGATTATCCCTGTGGCTCATTCTTGGATGCGATAATATGGTTCAGGAGGCTGATGCTTTTGAGGGGAACTTAAAGACTTGGCTTTGGCACTGCATTAGTATGGAAATTGTTTGTGCTCCTATGAGATAATTATAGTCTTCCCATCTGTATTTTCAAATGGTTTCAAGGGAGGATGGGGAGTTTGGGTGGATCTTTCATTGATGGATGCCCTGAAGCACCGTGTCTTGGTAGAACAGCTTGCTTCACTCTGGGTACGGCTGGAACCCAAACCTTGACATAAGGTTTGCCTCACTCTTCCACGGGGTTGGAGCTCAGAGCATCACTGCAATGTCCCCAACCTTCTCTGTCTTGCTGAATAAGTCTCTTATTGCTTAGGAACATTGGGAGCTCCTGATGCTGAGTCTGGCCACTGGTCCAACTAGCTCAGCATTGCCTGGCACCTTCTGCACTCAGAGCAGATGTTCTGCCTCTGAGCTAAGACTCTTTCCATTTGGAGTAGCAGCAGCACTGGGACAGAACAAATGCAGGCAACTAAGCTTTGCTATGTTCATGAGACTTACTCCTAAGCAGGGTCTGCATCAAGTGTCAGCATGGTCAGGCATCTGTTGAGAGTTGGCATCTCAGCGGGCAGGCATGGGGCAGGGGACTGGCACTGGACTCCTTAGCTTCCCCATTGCAACCTGGTTGCTCGCTCACCCGCCTCCCATGTTGACCCAGATAAGACTGGGGTGAAAAGGAGGAGCACTCGATGCCTCTGCCCGCTTGCTCACTGGCTCTAGTGACCATTCCCCATGCTGCCTGAGAGATGAAATCCAACAGTAGCTGCAGAATGGCAGGCTACCCATGTCTGCTTGAAACCGAAGGATTTAAATCAAAACAGGTTGTGAGAGAGCAGCAATTGGCTAACAAGCACAGAGTATTTCTGCCCCTCCCAGTAATGCCAGCTTGACTGATTTGCTTGATCTCTCTGATTCCTCTCTGCCCCCCTGCCAAACAGCATTGGGTGCCTTGCTAATTCTTGCATGCTTGGGCAGAATGGGAGGTGCAAGTGCACACGCTGTTCCAATTTAATTCCCAGCCTGCCTGGAACCTGCACACTCTGACAAGGGAAGTCACAGAATGATAGACTTTTAGAGTTGGCCCAAGCATCATCTAGGCCAATCCTCTGCAATGTAAGAATCTCAGCTAACATACCCCTGGCAGATGACCATCATAGCTGTGGACAGGCAGCGAAGCTGCTGTTGAATTCTGGCTGAAGTGAAGCCTATGTGTAAGGTTAAAAGAGCCAGAACACAGTCCATTGAGTAACCTCAAGACTCAATTGTTGCAGTGCGCTCTGTGTGGGGCTCCCCTTAGGCCTGGTCCAAAATGCTGTGGCCAGACTGTTAATGGGGACAGCACAAACCTCTGGTTCTCAAAAGCTTGCTCTGGCCACATCCAAGGTTTTGGTACTAATTTGTAAGACTCCTAACAACTCTGGTCCAGGATACTTCAGGGACCTCCTGATCCCTTAGATCCCTACTAGATCCCTGCAGTCTTCAGAGGAGTCACTCTGGTCCAAGACTTTGAAATGAATACATCCAAGATTTTAATGTGCCTGTATTCTCAACTGTACATCAATTCAGGTGCACTGCTTCAGATTTTGTGTTGCTGATCGTCAGTCTTGCTACCCTTCCATAGTCTTCAATTACTCTGATGGCCTCCAAGAATGAGGCCTCCATTCAGAAAAGCTTCCTAAACACCTGAAAGCTCTGAGGAGTGAACAAGACACAGGTGACTTTGTAGAATTACCTTCTCAATTGATAATCTTGCAGTGTGACATGTGCAACTTTGCAACAGAATATTTCATGAAAAATGTGGCCATTTTCCCACTTCAGGGGGAGGGAGGAATTATTGGGATATATTACTGTATTGTAATTTGTTAATGTGCCTTTTTAGCTGCATAATTTTGAAAACTAACAAACTATGTGTATTAAAAGGTAGGGATTGGGCTCAATGATCTGAATGGGTTGCTTCCTGACTTCTCTGATTCTGTGGTTTCTAGGCATTTGTTTGCAAGAAGAATACCCTGGCACAGCTTCTTTGGCAGACAAGCTGAGGTGGATTAAGTTTATGCATGGCAAGTGCTTCTTTTCTTGAAGATCCTCTTCAGGCTAGAAAGAGCTGGGGAACAAAACAGGCAGGGAGCTGGCAGTCATTCAGAAAACGTATTGGCGCAGAACGAAAGCCTGACAAGCAAGGCCTGTGTGTGTGTCTCATTAAGTGGGTGCTTCAAGTTTATGGCAAGCCGAGTAGATGAGGATCTTGATAAGGCATTAAAAAACAGTGACAGGGGTGTGCAGGGCTCTGCTTTGCCACAATGCCCTGCATTTCTTAGGCATCCTGAGCAGGGATACTAATAACTCATTCCTCTCCCAAGAAACAAATTTGCCCAAGGTGTGTGGAATTGACTTCTTTCCCAAAAAGCTTTCAAAAAATGGTTGATTCCCCACCCCAGATAAAGTGGCGAGTTAACACAGGTTCAAATTTGCAACCCCAGTGGGCCAAGCACAAAGCACCACAAACTCAATATTATACATGAAATTTAATAGATTATTTTTTGCCCAATGAAGGACAAAACAGTCACAATGAAAGGGAACCCTTTTATTCTCTTTTGCAACACACCCTTTTATTTTATTAGAAGAAATGTCTTTTTGAGCCTGATATATTTTGTAGTAATTTTTTTTTTTGGTGTTCCATTCTTCCATCATGACCAGTGGGGAAACCAACCTGACCCTGTCCATTGGCCAAAGAAGAAACAACTGCAAAAAGTCCATTCCCCTCCTGCGTTGGGCTGGAAAGGCCAGCAGGCACACTTTGCAACAGGATTCCTGCACGCCAAAGGACTTTCCTCACTCACTCACCACCACCACCTGCCAGAAACCCCAGGAACAGTAGTTTACTGCTCATAGGCCTACAAGGCCTTTTAGATTGTGTACCCGAGGGCAAGGATGGTATTATTGCTGAGTGGTGTTGTTGTTGTTGTCATTTTTGTTTATAATGATGCAATTTGTATACCACCCACAGGGCAGTTCTCAACATAAACCCAACATGTAAGCCAACAAAGGTCCGTATGGTTAAAGCTATGGTTTTCCCAGTAGTGATGTATGGAAGTGAGAGCTGGACCATAAAGAAGGCTGATCACCAAAGAATGGATGCTTTTGAATTGTGGTGCTGGAGGAGACTCTTGAGAGTCCCATGGACTGCAAGAAGATCAAACCTATCCATTCTGAAGGAAATCAGCCCTGAGTGCTCACTGGAAGGACAGATCCTGAAGCTGAGGCTCCAATACTTTGGCCACCTCGTGAGAAGAGAAGACTCCCTGGAAAAGACTCTGATGTTGGGAAAGATGGAGGGCACAAGGAGAAGGGGAAGACAGAGAATGAGATGGTTGGACAGTGTCCTCGGAGCTACCAGCATGAGTTTGACCAAACTGTGGGAGGCAGTGGAAGACAGGAGTGCCTGGCGTGCTCTGGTCCAGGGGGTCACGAAGAGTCGGACACGACTAAACACCACCACCCGAGGGCAAGGATGGTATTATTGCTGAGTGTTGTTGTTTTGTTTATAATAATGTGATTTGTATACCACCCACAGGGCAGTTCACAACATAAATCCAACATGTAAACCACCCTGGGAGCTTTCCTACCCCCAAGCAGAAGACTAACACCCATCACCCTCCCAACCTTCAAATACATAGACAAAAGCAGCTCCTAGCCCCCCCCCGCCCCCTCCCCCCGAAGGGCAGCGTGTCTCTCGTTGGCCATCTCTACCGCGCAGGGTTGATTGGATATTGAAATCCAAGGCAATGTTTGGCATCTAATCTCCCGCTTAACAAACTCTTCTTATTGCTGCCTCCTAAATGAGGACGACGAGGTGCAATCATGTTAAACAGTTTCCGCCTCGCTGAAGCAGATTGGTAGGGAGCTCGCCCACCCCCAGGCTAGCAATGGGCGCGCGGGGGGGGGGGGCGCTGCTTGCTGCTAATGACACAGAGCCTGGCTTCCCAGGCTGCTCCCCCTATCTCTCCGCGGTGCTTAAAATGTAAATGAATTTCATTATTAGCAACTCCATCCACTAATTGCTATCCAAAGCCATTCATTACCCTGTCAGCTTATTGGTTGGAGGACAACAGAGTGGCTCATTTATCGCAGGCTAAGGGAAAGCTGAAATTAGCTCATGCATATATAGAGAGGGGAGGAAAGGGGGAGGCAGGTGGGGGAAAGGAGGGGGATGCAGGGGAGGGCAGAAGGGGGAAAGGGGACTGCTTAATTGTTTTAAAAGAGGAGAGACTAAAGAAAAGGAGATGATGAAGGGTGATTAAAATGGAGGCGAGAGAGTGATTAAAAGCTATTATCTATCCCCCACTCCTCCGCCAGCCGTTTGCATCTGATGGAGTGGAGTCCGCGGAAGCTTATGGCAGAATAAATAAAGGAGTATTTAAGGCGCTGCAATACTCGTTTGATGACTTTGCTGCAACAAACACGGCCACCCCTAGAGAAAGCACAGCAGCCTATTCAAATAGTCTGTCTCACGATTTTTCACTTAACAAAAAAATATTTCCCATCAGCTCTAGTTACATAATACATGTTTGGGTTTTTCATATGAATAATTCTGAAATCCTTAGTTGGGCAATGAATTCATTAGGGCCAACCATATGGTCACAAAAGAGCAAGCAAACTTTTGAGGGTTTTTTATTTGGAATTCTTGGTGAGGCACCAGTTCTTCTGTTAGGCCAGTGTTTCCCAAAGGGGGGGGGGGTCATATGGACCCCTAGGGCACCCCAGGATATTCCAAGGGGGCCACAGGTGAAAAATGTGTAAATGGGGGGCCACAGCAAGAGGTTAGGGGGCCACAGGGGGAAGTGAAGAAAGAAAATCAAATTTTTAAAAATTGTGATTGGCTGGCTATCCACTTGGTCAATTACAAGCAGGTAAGGGGGTGGCCCCAGGTACGCGGATGGTGCGGTGGGTTAAACCACAGAGCCTAGGACTTGCCGATCAGAAGGTCGGTGGTTCGAATCCCCACGACGGGGTGAGCTCCCGTTGCTCAGCCCCTGCTCCTGCCAACCTAGCAGTTCGAAAGCGCATCAAAAGTGCAAGTAGAGAAATAGGTACCGCTCTGGTGTGAAGGTAAACGGTGTTTCCATGCGCTGCTCTGGTTCGCCAGAAGCGGCTTAATCATGCTGGCCACATGACCTGGAAGCTGTACGCTGGCTCCCTCAGCCAATAAAGCGAGATGAGAGCCCCAACCCCAGAGTCGGTCACAACTGGACCTAATGGTCAGGGGTCCCTTTACCTTTAAGGGGGTGGCCCACCAGGTGGGAGAGCTGAGGCTCCCATTTTGACCAATCAAGTCCATAATCCAGAACCCCCAGGTCAGGTAAGTGGTGGGGTGGCAATGGGTAGGGCTGGGCAAGCTGGGCCCAGTGTCAGCCTGGGCCTGACTCTGCAAGGTGCAGGGTGCAATCCACCCCAGTTCCTAGTGGATCAGGGCCTTTGGATGTTGCTGAGGGGTACAGGCTAGAACCTCAGATATATATTTATTTTTACTTATTGGGGGCAGCTGCTCCCCTTGGCTATGCCCTTGGGGGGCCCACAGGAAAGAAACAAGGTTGAAAGGGGGCCACAGTTGGGAAAATGTTGGGAAACACTGTGTTAGGCAAAGTGAAGAGACCACCTCAGGCGACAGGTGTGGGTGGGGGAAGAACAGTGCTTCAAAAACTAAGTATCTCTAACCAGTGTGGAATGTGAAACACAGAGCAGTCAAA
Source organism: Podarcis liolepis (assembly GCF_965112155.1). Lineage (NCBI taxonomy): Eukaryota > Metazoa > Chordata > Lepidosauria > Squamata > Lacertidae > Podarcis > Podarcis liolepis. The sequence continues at coordinate 72,748,734 of NC_139564.1, read as the reverse complement.
TACAACATTCCTAGAGTGGACATAAAAAGGGGGTGTCTGGATCAGCCAGTCGGAACTTCCTGTTTCTTCTACATGTGACCAGAGGTGGGCGTGACCTCACCTGGGCAGGTAACAAAACAGCACAGGGAAGGCAGCCATCTCTCTTTCTGACTCCATTCCTCGAAGAAGCAACATCTTCTTAGCCTGAGATGCTTGCAACCAAGAGAGGACAAAGGAACTATCTCCTTATGGGATAGATTCCAGGTGTATATATTTTGTAACCTAAGGCTGCCTTCTGGGATCCATCTGTGAACAGAATGTGTGTGAGTAAACTCTTTTATACAAGACTGTGTCATGTTTAATCTTTTTAAAGAGGGAATAAGGGGAATTACCAGGAAACTTATTTTAGAGGCTTAAACAAGCCTGGCAAAGACGTTATCCGCTGTACAAGTTTAAAAAGGGAAATGTTGCTCTGCTAAATTATAGAACTTGTTAACACAAGTTGGGAAGGATATAATTAAACAATATATCTCCTGCCTCCCTGAACATTCCCACAACCAACATTTTAAAAATAAATCTGTTGGCCCGATATGTGAATCTTTCTTTCTTTCACCTTAAAATGGATGGGCTTCCTCGGTCGTAAATGTGTGCAGCCTGCACCGCCTACCCTGTTCATACAGTGGTCATGTGTCCTATTTTACAGAGGGCAGTCCTCTGCTTGAAGGTCTGTTACAGGAGAGTCCTCTCTTGGGAAGATTTCTCTCTTTGAAGTCCATGTCCAGTTTCAATATCCAGGGGAAGGGCTACTGCTCAGGGGCAGAGCATCTGCTGTATCCCTGGCATCTCCAGGTAGAGCTGGGAATGTCTGTGGGAATGTTCAGGGATGCAGGAGAGGATATATTGTCTGATTATATCCCTTCCAACTTGTGCTAACAAGTTTTACAATTTAGCAGAGCAACATCCCCCTTTTTAAACTTGCACAGCGGATGCGTTTGCTCAGGCTCACTAAAGCCTCTGTAATGTTATTTGGTAATTTCCCCTTTAGTCCCTCATAAAAGAAATAGACACGGCACAGTCTTCTATAAAAGTATAAAAGAGTTTACTCACTAACATTCTGTTTACAGATGGATCCCAGAAGGCAGACTTAAGTTACAAAAGTAATATACCTGGAATCTATCCCATAAAGAGATAGACCCTTTGTCCTCTTTTGGCTGGAAGCCAAGAGAGCATCTTAGGCTAAGCAGATGTTGCTTCTTCGATGAATATAGTCAGAGAGAGAGAGAGATGCGGCTAGTCCTATGCTTTTGTTACCTGCACAGGTGAGGCCACGAATACATGGCCATCCCTGGTCACGTGTAGAGAAGAAGAAGAAGAAGAAGAAGAAGAAGAAGAAGAAGAAGAAGAAGAAGAAGAAGAGGAGGAGGAGGAGTTTGGATTTGATATCCCGCCTTTCACTCCCCTTCAGGAATCTCAAAGCGGCTAACATTCTCCTTTCCCTTCCTCCCCCACAACAAACACTCTGTGAGGTGAGTGGGGCTGAGAGACTTCAAAGAAGTGTGACTGGCCCAAGGTCACCCAGCAGCTGCATGTGGAGGAGCGGAGACGCGAACCCGGTTCCCCAGATTACGAGACTACCGCTCTTAACCACTACACCACACTGGCTCTCCAAGCCTAGGCCTTCCTTCCAGCCTTCCTTCTGCTGAGACACACCTGTGAGACACTAATCAGTGTGTTGCACCACAGTGATGCTCATGCAGAACCAAAGATGATGTTTCACATCCTCAAAATACCACCTGCCCTCTGGGACTCTGTGGACCATTTGCATGCTCTCCAGACACAATATTGAGAGTGAGTGGCCTCCTGATTTATCCCTCCCTCCACCTTCTCCTGCACTGCATCCTGAAGCTTTTGTCTCTTTGGGACAATCTGTGTGCAAAGACTGGTGGGAAAGACTGGTTTGGTGGTCCTCACCCAGAGGTCTTCTCCAAACTTTGCATGCAGGAAGAAGTTTCCTCTCTGGATCTTCCCAGTCTTATTTCCCAGCCCTAGTCAAAAAAACCAAGCAATCCTACTCTTTTGTTTTCACTCTCTATTATTTTGCACCAGATTAATGCCCTCTGATTACTTGGTTGACCTAGCAAAGGGCTGTATCCTCCAGAAGGGAGCAAGCTGAGGAAGGGAGTGGGTTGGGGCAGACACGTGTTTGTTTTCGTTTAAGAAATGTTTAATTTGCACCGTGATGAGTCATTTGGCTCTGAGCCTGGACAGCTTGCAGTGCTTGCAATGGGACAGACCGTGGCACTGTTGCTTCAGCTTGGGAAATCTCACTCTGCAGGAGGCTGGGAGACAGTTTGGTGGCAATGCTCTATTTCTGGATTTCCTGCATCGAGCAGTGTGTTGGACAAGACGTGATTTTTGTCTCCTCTTACTTAAAAGATAAATGCTCCAACATTTTTTTGGCTCAGGGATGGAGAAACTCACACACTCCATATTTAAATATCTATTTTATTGCAACGTACACATTGTTTCTAAAGTACTTCATTCTAAAATATATATTTTGTAATGCTCTTTGTTACGTCTCCCAAGCTGAGACCTAAGCTGAGACCTCATAATATTCAGAGGGGAAAATTGAATTTTGATCTATTACAGCAGCTACTGGAGTTGCAAAACAGGCCATTTTGCATTGGAACTCACAGAAGTCAACTTTTCTCACTCCCAAGTAAGTGCACATCGGATTGCTGCTTATAATGGGTGTGCTGGACAGACAATATATCTGTTTATTCAGTATAATGGGAAGTTATGATCTATGCCAGGGGTAGGGAATGGGTCAGTGGCGTAGCGTGGGGGGTGCCAAGGGTGCCGGCTGCACCGGGCGCAACATTCGGGGGGGGGCGCGAGTCCAGAGGGAAGGGACAAGTTCCTTCCTCCGCCGGGCTCCCCGCAGTCACCGCCAGCCTTGCGCTCTAGCGCGCGCGCCCCCCGCCGCCGCTGCGGCTGCGCTCCGCTCACTGCTCGCAGGAGGAGCAGCCGCTGCAGCAGCGCCGACGCCGCCACCGACGCCTGACCGGCACGGGCAGCCTCCGCACCCCGACGCGCCACCGGGCCTCGCTGCGCCCTGCGCCCTGCGCTCCCGAAAAACCTCCGAGAGGAAGCCAGTGGGCGGGCGAGGCCCGGCTAAGCCTCTCGCCAGCGGGTTAAGAGGCTTTCGGTTTCGTCAGCAAGTTTGGCGGGCTTGCTCACGAGTAAATGAGTGGTGGATCATCCCCCTAAGGGTGTGTGTGTGTGCTAAAGAAAGGCTTCCGGTTTAAGTTCTTTGTTACGCTGAATGTTTATCTTTTAAAGATACATAGTAATAATAAAAATAAATGTGAAAAACGAAAGGCGTTGGATTTTGCTGTGCATGGTGCCCTTTGGGAACTGGCAAGGTGGGGTTTGAAGCTACTGCTGCAGAGTGGCGTAGCGTGGGGGGTGCAGGGGGGCCCGGTCGCACCGGCCGCACTGGCCGCAACATCTGGGGGTTAGGGTTAGGGGCGCAAATCCACTGGTTAGGGGGCGCAAATTACTTGCCTTGCCCCGGGTGCTGATAACCCACGCTACGCCACTGGAATGGGTAGACCTGTCCATTTAAGTTTCTCTGAGTTTCTTAATTTCCAACCTGAATTTCCATTCTTCCTATTTCGACATTATATTGTGAACCGCCCTGTGATCATCAGGTGAAGGATAGTATAGAAATTTAATAAATAAAATAAGTAAATCAGTTTGAGATTAGATATACATTTAATTCCTTGTGAAAACTCACCAACATTCTTGGGTGAATTTCTCCTGAAATGAACATTCCAGTGCACTTTTCCCCAGCATAATTAATCTTTGCTTGCTTGCTTTTTTTTTTAGTAATAGATGCAAGATGCTTCTGCCCAGGCATGAACACTAGGGCGGTTCATAAAAAAACTTTTTTTTTTTTAATGCCTGCTCCAAAGGTCTTATCTTACTACACTAGGGATTATATAGCTACTGTTAGGATATTTCCGTTCCACCTTAAAAGGGAGCAGGCTTTGTGAGTCAGAGTCTGCGCATGTCCTGTTCACAGGATGTTTATGTTTGCTGTTGCTTTCGTTTCTCTCTCTCTCTCTGTCGGAGACACTGACGCAGAACAGTCATGTCTTTCTTTGTTCTGATCAACGCTGAATAAAAGCTTGTAAATAATGCTCTCCTGGGTGCGACTTTTGCTGTGCATTATCTGCTGATAAGAGTGTGCATGAGCCCTGGAATGTGGCAAGGTATTTCCAGGAAACTCGTGTCGCTAATAGCTCATACTGCATGACTACCAGAGATCGATGGATCGTCCGGCAGCCGGCTTGGGGGCCATGATGGACTTTATCTCCCTGGCAGTATCCCAACAGTATACCTGAAATTTCATGCATATCAGTTAATGTCTTGACCCTGCTCTGCTGAATTGAAATTTCAGCCTTCACGACATAGGAAAACGGCCAAGTAAACAGCTATATTCATGGAGGAGGGTCAAGATATTGACTGATATGCATAAAATTTCAGATATAGATATATAATCCCTAGTGTAGTGTGATAAGATATTTGGAGCAGGCATTTTCAGAAAAAGGTTTTTTATGAACTGCCCTAATGCACACATAGACAGATGTGTTCCTCCCCACCCCTTGCACGGAGTTGTGTCTTTGCCGCTCACTCGTGGCTACTCTGTGGGAAGCGCTGTTTTACTTGGAAGTGCTCGCATCGCTTGTACTTCATGGAGAGGCCATAGCGAGGGGTCATGTCCACCTTCACCCCGTCCGGGATACTGAACTGCAGTTGCTGGAGCAAAGTGGCCAAGAAGAGGAAGACCTGCCACCGGGCAATAGGCTCTCCAATGCACCTCCTCTTCCCCAGGCCAAAGGCCAGGACCTTCTCGCTCTCATCCCGGTTGATGCCCTTCCCGTTGGCAGTCAGGAATCGCTCTGGCTTAAAGGAGGAAGGGGATTCCCAAAGGGTTCTGGAAAAGGAGCATTTTTTGAATGAATGAATGAGCATGCAAACTCCTTGCCTCAAGCAGAGATGAGAGAAAAATATCGATTCGGTTTGCAGAAGGACACTCTGAAACAATACACTAGCTGAAACACAGCCATCCTTTAAACTCACACTTTCCGGAATTTTGTAACACAGTTCTCTGGCCAAGTAGAAAAATGCTTAAACTGGGGTAAAACCTGCCTAGGAATGCATATATTGGTGAGAATGATATAAGCATGCGTTATATCGGGAGGGTTTAGCAAAAATGGGTAGATCAGGCAAGATTTCATACAGATATGTGTCTACAAGGAGAAATTTGTTGAATTATTTTCATGAGGGCATTTTTTAAAAGAAGATTTTAAAAAGAATATAACTGAAAGAAACTAAAATTGGCCAATTCATCAATCCCTAATCTCATGTGCATCTATTTAATATTTCTCTGAACTGGGGTGTGGCGTGGCAGGGCAGGGTGATATGGCCCCGGGCACACACTTTTGAGGGGGTGTCCCCCCCCCAGGGATCCTCATCCTGCCCTGCCTACCACTGGGGGGTCTCTGGGCCCCAGAGCCCAGCCAGGCCATGCCGCCAAGAGCCTAGGCCCCTCGCTCAGATGGCAAGCAGCTACAGGTGGAAGGAGGCAGGCAAGGGATGACTCCAGTGTAGCCTGGCGCTCCTCTCCGCAGGCACTGGGGGGATTCACCTGCCAAGGGCTGTGTCGACTGGCTGGGCTCCGCTGTACGTAGGCAGGCAGGCAGCACAGCTCAGCCCAACTTCTGTCTGGTGGTGAGGGCTGGGCTGGTACAGCAGACTTTGTTCAACTTCCATGCCCGGGTGCCAGCAAACTCCACTACGCCACTGATCTGATGCGGCCAATGTGGTGCCCTCACCTTACCCTTGACCATTAGCTATGTTGGCTGGGACTAAATGGACATTGAATTCAGCAACACCTTGAGTACAACACAAGCCTTATTTTTTGTTTTAAAAAGCTACTTGTTGTTGTTGTTTTTGTTGTTGTTGTTGTTGATAATAATAATAATAAATAACATTCCTTGAGCCAGGGACTAGCTTCACGACTGCCAGAGGGAGCAGCTAACCAGGACTCTCTCTTCTAGACTGGAAACAGGGAGAAGCCCTTGAACTCAACATTTTGAGGAAGGTTGTGATGTCTGTTCAAAAAGGCATAATGGTGAACCCAAAGCTGGTTCGCTGTTCAAGATACATTCTCTTACACACTGCCTCATCTCCACAGCAGTGTGAGATTTCGGGGGTCCAGGCTTACCCAGGGTCTGAGAACCCTTTGGAAATGAGGCACAGAGGAGACTGTGGCGTCTTTAGGGTATATGGTTTCATTTACACATATATACAACCTGCCCCTGGGTGGTGAGACTGCAGAGCAGTCACATCTCAAGAGGGCCTTGTTTCGCCCACGACTGCAGCCTCAGATTCCAAGAGACCCCAAACATCATGTGTGACCCTCTCTACAGGATAAAACAGCCTTGTGCTTTGCCTCACCCCTCCAGCTTGCAAAATGGACCCTTTTTTCTTTTTCGCTTAGCTCATCTCCCACTTCAATCCTGAATGCTTCCTCTCCCATCTCTGGTATGGTCTCAGCAGAGAGTGTTTTGCCTTGAGTTGTTTGCCTTTCCTTGAGGGTTAATAACTGGCCATCATCTTCTTCTGTCTTCCTAATGACCCTCCTTCAGGGAGCTGGTCTGGCTTGTAAACATAAACTAAGCCCAGGGATTTCCATCTTTGGCACAGTTTACTTAAACTTTGATCAATTCTAACTTTTACTGAATCCAAGAATTTTGGGTGACTTGCACTCACAAACTCTGGCACCCAGAACCTATACCAGTATGTCTGTAACATATTCACACTTAAAATCAGGGATGGGGAACCTGCAGCCCTCCAGATGTTGTTGGACTCCAACTCACATTATCTCTGACCACTGGCTACACACGCTGGGACTTACGGGAGCTGGAGCCCTACAATATCTAGAGAGTACCCAATTCCCCATCCCTGCTTAAGTGAGTGCTAAGGAATATAACTGATTGGTACAGTGTGCATGCACAAGGTGTGGGGAACATGTCTTCCCAAGGGCTGAGATACACTTACTCATCATGGTTGACTTGCCACTGGTTGACAAAGACACAGAGGTCCCTTGGGATGTAGTAGCCATTCAAAACGGTGTCTTTGGTTGTACTGAAATGGGAAATAAATGTATTTATTGGGGAAACCCCACAAAGCACCTGAAGGGATGGAAGAGTGGAAGGAAAATCAAATGGAATTTGGGAGGCTGTAGGAATGAAATGAATGCCATGCCATGGGGAAAGGGATGGAGAGCAATAGGGCAGTTTCAGTTTTGGTCTTCTCCAACCCTGCCCATTCCCCCTCTGATCCCATCTGTTTGGTTCCCAGATCTGCCCCCACAGGCTGAAAAAACCCCTGCCCCCTGCTGCAGTGGCCAAGGTCAAGTTATATTAGCCACCTGTAAAGACAAAACAAGAAGGAAGGCGCTCCAATCATCCTAGGTTGCCATGCATTGTCCTTAAAGATTGACCAGTCTCAGACTAAGGTTACCAGATTTTTTTCAATGAATCTGGGGACACAATAAATGAATGAATGAATGAATGAATGAATGAATGAATGTTCAGGACATTGATGCTGCAGCAATAGCGGTGGCAGAGGGGCAGCCACCGCCTTGACCTCAACCACCACGTTCCCCCTTCCTCTGAGGCTTCTTTCTCCTTTCTCCTTTCTCCATGAGCCTGGGCAGCCCCTGAGTTGTTGGTTCTTCGGTGGTGGTGGTGGGGAAGCGGTGTGCGGTGGGTCAGGCATGGAAGGCGGGCAGGGGGCAGGGATCTTTCAGGCAGCGCGTTGCCTCCTTTCCCCAATCCCATTCCTACTTTCGTGCAAGCAGGAGGGGGCGGGGATCCCTCAGCTGGGAAGGAAGGCTTCCCATTGCCTAACTGAGAGATCCCTGTCCCCTCCTGTTTGCACGCAAGCTCTGATAGGCAGCGTGAAGCCTCGCTTCACAGCTGAGAGATCCCTGCCCCCTCCTGATGCACGCAAGTAGGAGTTGGGGGGCTGCTCCAATAGGCAGCATGAAGCCTCCCTTCACAGCTGAGTTGCTGGGGTCAGGGAGAGTGGAGGCAGCCCGGAAGCTGCATCTTAGAGCCCCTGCACCACCATCATATGGGGACTTCCAAGCAGCTCCTGAAGCCAGCCAGAGCCAACTGCTCTGGGCTGCTGAGACTGCAGCTGCTGCATTTCCCAGGGACATCAGATGAAATCCGGGGACATTTCGGGGATGGAATTTGTCCGGGACTTATTCGCAAATCCGGGGACTGTCCCTGGGAAATGGGGACATCTGGTAACTCTATCTCAGACGTTTCTCTCCCTGATCATGAAGACCTGGAGTTTTCTTCATTTTTGAAAGGTGAAAACCCTGAAAATGCTGCTAATTCCACACCAGATGGCCCACCCCATGTAGACGCAAGGAAGGCACAGGCTGAGGGTGAGGCCCCTCATGGACATGAGCTGGGGAATTGGGATGGGTTTGTGTGGCGATCACACAGGGTCCCCGGACGTTTAATGGTCTATTGATCCCTGTGCCACCACTGTGCTCACTTCCCCACTGCCACCAACCCGTTACTCTCTCGTAAAACACTGATTCCAGTCAGTTGTTAAAAGTGAACCAAAAAAACACAAGTTCATTTTACAAACATTAACAAGTTTATGGTTTCTCAGATAATATTCCTGTCAGTATCTTAACTTCAGTTTCTTTACCGGCCTATACCTTCTGACTGATTATCTCAACTGTTTGACTGACTCCTCTTAACAAATTCTGTTTGACTGACAAATTCTCTCACTCTCTCCCACCAGACTAGCCCAACCCACAGACTTATCTTCTCTGTCTCTTCTAACTCCAGACTGTCTTCTGAACAACTCTAACTCACTAAAAACCCTCTGTGCTTAAACCTTATACAGTGGTGCTCCGCAAGACGAACGCCTCGCAAGACGGAAAACCCGCTAGATGAAAGGGTTTTCCGTTTTGGAGGCGCTTCGCAAAACGAATTTCCCTATGGGCTTCCTTCGCAAGACGAAAGCCCATAGGGAAATCTCCGGGACAGCGGGGAAGCGCAGCGCGTCTTCCCCACTGTCCTCGGACCTCCTCCGAAGGCTGGCGGTGGGGCGGAGAGACCTCCTCCCCGCGCCAGCCTTCGGATGGCTGTCCTGAAGACTTGGGGTGGGAGGAGGGTTTTCCTTCCCACCGCCAACATTCAGAATGCTGTTCTGAATGTTGGCGGTGGGGAGGAAAAACCCTCCTCCCACCGCAAGCCCCGGGAACAGAGGAGAAGCACTGCGCCCCTTCCCCTCTGTTCCCGTACCTGTCCTGAAGGCTTGTGGTGGGGAGAAAAGCCCTTCTCCACACCGCCAGCCTGGCAAGCGGTTTCCATAGGAACGCATTAATTGATTTTCAATGCATTCCTATGGGAAACCGTGCTTCGCAAGACGAAAAACTCGCAAGAAGAAAAAACTTGCGGAACGAATTAATTTCGTCTTGCGAGGCACCACTGTACACAGTTAACTCCTCCCCCTGGGTTCCCATTGGTTAGTCATTTTACAATTAGCTACCCCTTTCCCTATGAACCCAGTATGAGGTCACACAAATGCCACAGTTTGCTTGTCTCTTTGGAAGGCTCAGGACTTACCAGTGAGGGATTGTGAAGGGCAGGAAGGAGGAGTGCCTGAACACCTCCAGGATGAAGGCTTCGGTGTAAGGCATCAGGGGACGGTCCGACAGCCGGGGCTTGCGCTCTCGGCCAATGCTCTCATCTACAGGTTAAGCATAAGAACATCAGAAGACTCCACTGGATCAGGCCAGTGGCCCGTCTAGTCCAGCCTCCTGTTCTCTCAGGGCCCAACCAGATGCCCATTCCGCGAAACCGGCAAGCAGGACCCCAGCACAGGAGCCTTCCCCCCTCCTCTGGTTTCCAGCAACTGGTATTCAGAAGTATTGCTGGCTCTGTCTGTGGAGGCAGCCATTGCAGCTAGCAGCCACTGAGAGTCCTTTCCTCCATGAATTTGTCTTTTAAAGCCATCCAGGTGAAAGAGGAGAGAAAGAAACTGGGATCCAGTCTGCCAAAGAGACGTGTGAATTATTATAAACAGAGTTTTACCTATCTCTTCCTGAATCTTTTTTTGGATTTCTGGATAGACAACAAGATACATGAGGCACCAGGACAAGGCTGTGGTCACTGTGTCAAACCCTGGGGGGGAAACAGAGCGGTGGTTTTTAAAAACAAAACAAAACAAAACAAAACACAAAAGCCTTTTTTTAAAAAAAGTGAACCTCCTTTTTTAAAGGTGAATATAATTTTAGTCTGCATCAATTAAATAGTATCCAAGTCTCAATAGTTCCCATCTGAGTGAGTGTGTATATAATTAGACATGTTGTTGAGAATGGGGACACATATCTGTACGTCTCCCAGATGTTCATAATACCAGAGCTCAGGTTCATCCAAAGAAACGGACTGTGGGGAGATTCAAGACAGACCAAAGAGAATTGGGGAGCTACCTTACAATTACAGTGGTACCTCAGGTTAAGAACTTAATTCCTTCTGGAGGTCCGTTCTTAACCTGAAACTGTTCTTAACCTGAGGTACCACTTTAGCTAATAGGGCCTCCCGCTGCTGGCACGCGATTTCTGTTCTCATCCTGAAGCAAAGTTCTTAACCCGAGGTACTATTTCTGGGTTAGCAGAGTCTGTAACCTGAAGCGTCTGTAACCCGAGGTACCACTGTACTTGGTACTGGGAAACCAATTCATCACAGCTCAAGAATCCCTGACAGATGGTCATGCAACCTTCAAAGGAAACCTGTTCAATGGGTCTTATCATCAGAAAGATCTTCTGAATGTTTAGTTGGAACTTCCTTTCATGTCATTAGAATCCATTGGTTCTGCAATGCAAAGCACAAGAAACGAGCTTGCGCCATCTTCCATGGGGAAGCCCTTCAGATATTTTCTCGAAACCTCCTTACCTGCCCCAAATAGGTCATTGACGAGGTTCACTACTTTTTCAGATGAGAGTTGAAGCTTTGCATTTTCTTGGCTTTGGTCGATGAGGGAGTCTGTGATGTCCCGGATGCTGTCCTGGGAAGGAATAGAGACTCAGTTCACAATTATGGTGGTTAGAAGCCAGTTCTTGACTTCCCAGCTTTTTTTCTGGTGCTGCTCTTATGATTTGACAGCAAGGACAGCCTGTATTGTTAAAGCAAGCATGCATTTTCATTGGATTTTAATGGGTACACACTCTTAAAATGAAACTTCATTGAGGTTTTTCTAGTGTTGACTCTGGTTTTGTTTTGTTTTTTAACAACAACCAACCATGTGGTGGCCATCACATACAAGATGAAATGCAATCAGAAGGTGGAAGAGAAGTAACATGGAGGGCATAACGTTTCATGGCCTATCTGGGAAGTCCTTATTTCAGGCATAGGCAAACTCGGCCCTCCAGATGTTTTGGGACTACAACTCCCATCATCCCTAGCTAGCAGGACCAGTCTGTCAGGAATGATGGGAGTTGTAGTCCCAAAACATCTGGAGGGCCGAGTTTGCCTATGCCTGCCTTAGTCCATTATATAGGGAAGAGTCATAGCTCAGTGGTAGAAGATCTCCGGTTCAGTCCCCACTGGCATTGCAGGGAAGGGCTGGAAATATTTCCTGCCTGGAACCATGGAGAACCACTGCTGCCAGTCAGAATGGACAATGGTGAGCCTGAAGGACTTATAGCCCAACCTGGCATGAAGCAGTTCCCTGCATCCCTTACCTTGCTGAAGCTCTCATAGTGCTCTTTGACGATCTTCTGAAGGAAGGTAGTGAAGCGTTGGTTGATGGCCTTAAACTTCTGTATGTTGTTGCTCGGGAGGTACTGGAGGGCAGGGATGTAGTCAGCCGGGTTGCCGGAGGATGCAAACTCCACAAAGTCCTCGCTCACATTCACTATGCTGAGCAGCTCCTCATCTTCATGTCTGTAGCGCTTGCCAAAGCAAATGGCACTGATGACATTGGCCACAGAGACCACCAGGTACCGGTAAGGGTCGAGACTCTTCTTCTCCAGCATCACCTGCTGCAGTTTCATCACCAGGTAGGTGGCCTCTTTGGAGACGTGCTCTTCCAATAGGCAGGTGGAGGAGGAGTCAGGGCTGGGGGAAGCAGCGAAGCTTTTGAGGGCACTCTGGGCCAGTTTCCGGCGCATCTGCCACACCTCCCCAGAGTCTGTGCTGAAAACCAGGCTGTTGCCTCCTGACACGAAGCGGGAGCTGAACAGGTCAGGACGGCCCATGAAGTCTCCTCCTTGCCTCACCAAGGCCTGCTTGATGGTCTCGAGGCCACTTAGCACTACCACTGGCCTCATGCCAATATGGATCTTCATCACATCTCCGTACTTCTGGCTCATTTGCGTCAGACTCAAGTGGGGGTTCTGCCCCAGATCCAACATGTTGCCAATGAATGGGTAGCCCCATGGCCCTGGGAGACTCTTTAGGCCCTGTGGCACCTGCGTCCGGAGGGATTTGATAGCGATGAAGATCAGGCAGAAAACAGCAATGGCGATGAGGGCTTCTGCAGCCGAGATGGTGCCCAGGATTCCCATCAGCGACATGGCAAATGGGGGCAGGGTGGACGGGTAAGAAACCCTCCTGAAATAAGCCAAAGGACAGCCCAGGAGGCAGGGTTAGCAGGCGAAAGTCTGTGTTTGGCTTTGCTGAACTCAGAGAGTTGCAAGCAAAGAACCAAATACTTGCAGATTAAGTTACATCGTGCAAGAGAGTGTGTTCAGAAAGGACTCATTCAGGTGTCCTACATGTCAGGAAATGAAATTCCTGCAGCTCTGTTGTCTAAGGTTGTTAACAGAGAACAACTTAAGGTTTATGTACAGCAGTTGCAATTGGGTTGAACCACAGGTGAAACAGGTTACACGGAAAGGGGGAGGATGTTAGAACATTCCGTTCCACCTTAAAAGGAACAGGCATGATTGTTGTGTGTCACATGCATGTTTACCTTCCAGCACAGCTTGCTGGGAACTTCCGTTGTGTATAGCTTTTGCTTATGCTTCTTGCTTGGACATGAAAGAGGGAAGACATGTTTTTTCCTTTGTCCTGATGTATGCTGACTAAACTGCTTGTAAATACGCTTTACATATGCCTCTATCTGCTCTTCCATTGTGAAGTTTATTTGCTGGCTTGCGTGCTCAGCTTCTGAAAGGCTTCTGAAGCTCTGAGTCACAGTTTTGATGCAGAACCAAGGACTGGAGTTCGGCCGGCAACTGGCCGGTGGGCTGGAGCCAGCTGGGGGCCTGGCCATTGACCAGTCTGACTGAGGCTGATAGGACATGGAGTCCAAACACTCCTGGAGGGCCACAGTTTCCCCAGCTCTAGTCTATAGGGACATCGCTCTATGAGTAATACCAGTTTTCATGCCTGTTAAATCAAACTACCACTCCCTTGGAAGGTGATGAACTCTCCCTCCTTGGAGGTTTTTAAGCAGAGATCGGGTGGCCATCTGTCAGTGATGCTTTAGTTGAGATTCCTGCATTGCAGGGGCTGGACTAGATGACCATCGGGTCCCTTCCAGCTCTACAGTTCTATTATTCTAAAACATCTAGATACCATGTATATGGAGGCAATGCATGACCTTCCTTAGTTGGGGCTGATTCATACGACTATTAAAAATGCATTTGCTATTATTTTTAATTTAACCGCTGCTCCTTTCACAAAGCCCTCCATCTGCTTCTTACTTGCCTTGCTGTTTTCAGTGTCTTTCTGCTTCTCTCTGTTCTCAGAGCTGATTGCCAATGACCTTTCATTACTGGTTGTCAATGAACTTGCAATAGTCAATAAAAACACATTCTCCATCTGCTATATATTTTGGAAAGTTTGAGGAAGTTGTTTGTTTGTTCTGCATCTGGACACTTCTTAAAGTATCATAATTGAATTTTGCATATTGGCTATTCAGATCAAGGAACAGGTTTTTGCCTGTTTGGAGACAAGTAGATGCCAATTTGAATCAAGATTGTGGGCTGAACCTTTCACAACAGAGGTGGGTTTTTTATTTTGGGTTTGTTTGTTTTTTTGGTGTCTCAGAATTGCTGAGCAATGCCAGGTATGAGGCTGCTAGCCTATAATAAATATTCTACATCATAGGAATAGAAATCTATTCTTTGACATTTTCGTGGAGAAGCAGCAGAGACTGTACCACCGTCGCTAACATTAACCAGTTGTAGAAACTTTTCAAATGCCTGTCATAATCTTCCAATCTTCCAAACTGCTTCCTTCTTTCCCCTTGTGGAGAGCGGGGAAACCTTCCCAGATCGCCCCCACCAGCAAAAGTGTGCTATAACTTATGGACAATCTTCTTAAACTTATTTTCTGGGGGATAGGCAGAGGAGTTCTCCTCCAGATTATTTTCTTACATGTATATCTCTACCTTCAGGTAGCCCTGAAGTTTTAAATGTTTGACGTTTTACTTTGTTTTTATATACACTGTAAGCTGCCCAGAGCAGCTGGGGAAACCCAGCCAGATGGGCGGGATATAAATAATGATAATGATAATGATAATGATAATGATAATGATAATGATAATGATAATGATAATGATAATGATAATGATAATGATAACAATAATTCTGCCATACGACACGACTCTGCAGTAAACTTCCGGGCTCTGGCCAGATCCAGTGTCAGCCCAACAATGGCCCCAGGTGCCTTCAGACTACATTTGGGAAAGATAACAGAGTCCACCCAGGCCCCATCTCTGCTTCTGCAGGTTTCCCCATATCCCATCCCTGCTACTTATGGTCAAAATCCCCTTCCCTGCCTGGGAAGGATACACTTTCCCAGCTGGGACCATCTCTATCCTATATCCCCTATACAACAACTAGCACACAGCAGACTTATAGTAAACAGGTAAAATGATACATTGCTATGCTACCTTATAATAGGACGATGCAGAAAAAGGCCTGCAGTGGAAATCTAGGCATGTTGACTTGGAGGTAAATCCCAGCATGTTTTCTGGGGCTTGCCAGCAGGCAATCATGCAAACATTTACAGCTTAGCACACTACAGACCTGTGTCGCTCAGATGGGCGAAGGAACTGGAGTCTTGACCAGTACTGTAGCTAATCCAGTCAGGATTTTCTGTCTAGATCTCTCTCTTCCCCCTGTGGACATGCTGTGCTGAGCAGTTCCAGAGGTCATTTTATGCACTGCCCTCAGATTGGCCAATCCACGCCCTCTTCCGCTGGCCAAATCCGCATCTTCCCAGCCAAGGCTGGACTAACAAACAGCTAGTATTGGAGGAAGCCCAATAAAAACACCCCACTCCATTACACTCCAGATTGTGGTGGAAGCAAAGAACATGTCCCACATCAGCCAGCCACAGCCTTGTTGATTGCCACAAGCACATTCCAAGTGTTCTTGAGCTGTTGCGGTTTTTGCCTTGTCTTGAGTTGTAATGCTGCATTGAATAAAATTGGATTTCATTTTTTTTATCAAAGCAAGCTCTTGGTCATTGCAAGAGAAATTCACCAAACTAAAAAGACTTCTGCTTGTTGAAATGTATAGCTTGCACCAGCTCAGCTCAGCAAGTTGGAACAAAACAATGAGTGGTATTAAACCAGGTTTTACTCAGAGTAAACCCATCGAAATTAATGGGCCGAAATTAGTCATGTTTATTGATTTCTGTGGGTCTACACTTAGCTGAATATCACCCAAATGCAACTGATTGACCTTTCTCCAGTCTTCCTGCCTGAGCCCCAAAGTCCAACTACAAAGGGCAGAGGTTTCCCAGGAGTAAAGCTGTCCAGTTTGAAGACGAAGAATCATATAAAGGAAGGTTAGGGGCCTTGAAGTTGCCCACTGTCCCCAGTTAGCACTTCGACAGCAGACTGAGCAGACATGCAGGGGACTTGGCCAAAGCCCACCCCACCAGGAGAAAGAAGAGGTCTTGTGTTTCTGTTTGAATGGGGGTGATTATGCATTTAATTTAGCATATGCACATCTTATGCAAGGCGAGAAGAGATAGGAGAGCAATCCAAACACCGGAAGGTCTGTTGCCTGGAAGATGGGGCAAGCTTGTCTTCTACTGCTCTGGTGGGGCGGACCCAAACCAGCTGATTCAAAAGGCAAGAAATGTGATTCCAGCTAAAGGCTTGGAAGAACATTTGAGGGTAAGAGTGATCGCTCTGACCTATAAAACCTTAAATGGCTCAGGAGCACAATACCTCAGGGACCGCCTCTCTCTTTATGAACCTACCTGGACCCTGAAATCATCTTCTGAGTCCCTTCTTCATGGGCCTCCTCCACGAGAGGTCCAGAGGGTGGCAACAGAAGAAAAGGCCTTTTCTGCAGTGGCTCCCGGTTTGTGGAATGCTCTCCCCAGGAAGGCTGATCTGGAATCTTTGTTACACCAGGTGAAAATGTTCCTCTTTAACCAGGCCTTTGGCTGCTCGACATCTGATGCCCTTTTAAAATGTCTTATGGAAGGGGGGATAATTGGGTTGGTTTTGTTTTTATAGTGGTACCTCGGGTTAAGAAGTTAATTCGTTCCAGAGGTCCATTCTTAACCTGAAACAGTTCTTAACCTGAGGTGCACTTTCGCTAATGGGGCCTCCTGCTGCCACTGCGCCGCTGATGCATGATTTCTGTTCTTATCCTGGGGCAAAGTTCTTAACCTGGAGCAACCAGTTCCGGGTTAGCGGAGTTTGTAACCCAAAGGGAACCCCGGGAAACGGGGACGTCTGGTAACCTTATGTGGTTGGGTAACCACGAAGGCCTGACCTGAGGCAAGGAGGAAGAAAGGGAAAGGAAGGCCAGTGTTGGTTCAATCAGGTGATCAAACTCCAAAGTCCCTGGTCAGGAGCAGCGCTGCAGCTTGCGACAGGTCAGGCCAAACTGTGGTTAAAGATTGTCCAGCTTTGCGTGAGAAGCCTTTTGGCTGAGCTTCCCATTGTGCCCTGGAGTCCAGCAGGCAAGAGGAATGTGGTGAAAGAAGAGGTCAAGGCAGAGGAGGCTGGGCTGGAAAGAGGGAGCAGCCTTTGGGGTGAATCATAGAATCACGGAACTGTAGAACTGGAAGGGATCCCAAGGGATCAACTAGCCCAACCCTCTGCAATGCAGGAATCACAAGTGAAAGAACCCCTGACAGACAGTGGCATCACATAGGGAGGGCCAGAGGGGTAGTGGCGCAGGGAGCATTTGCTGGGGGGGGCATTTTATTTCTTGATGCCCTGCCAGCCCCAGCCCCTGCACCCCTGCCCACCCATGGCCCTTGGCGGGCACAGCAGCCACGCACCTGAGGAGTGCACTCATGCTGTTTTGACAGCCTGTGTGAGAAGGATGAAACAGACATGGACCCTTCCTTTTCAGGGCGCATGCATGTTGCATTTTTCCATCTCCGCCAAGCTAAGCAGTTGGCTCCTTACCCCTCTCGCCCTGACCTAACCACTGTGATCCACACGACGGTCACCTCTAGGCTTGATTATTGTAACTCGCTCTACGTGGGGCTGCCCTTGAGACTGACCCAGAAACCCCAGCGGGTGCAGAATGCTGCAGCGAGACTCCTTATGGGGTCCTCGCTGCAAGATCACATTCACCCAGTACTATACCGGCTGCACTGGCTCCCGGTGGAGTACAGGATCAGGTTTAAGGTGCTGGTTTTAACCTTTAAAGCCCTATACGGCCTAGGACCCTCGCACCTACGGGACCACCTCTCCTGGTATGTCCCACAGAGGACCTTACGGTCTTCAAACAAAAACATCTTGGAGGTCCCGGGCCACAGAGAGGTTAGGCTGGCCTCAACCAGAGCCAGGGCTTTTTCGGCTGTGGCTCTGAACTGGTGGAACGCTCTGTCACAAGAGACTAGGGCCCTGCGGGACTTGACATCTTTCTGCAGGGCCTGCAAGACAGAGCTGTTCCACCAGGCCTTTGGCCAGGGCACAACCTGACCCCCTCCTTTGGCAATCCTCACAGAGCCCAATGGTTGCCATTAATCTGATTTGAACTGATTTTAGAATGAAATGATTTTAGAATGTTGTATCATTTTACTGTTGTTAGCCGCTTGGAGCCTGGCTTCGGCTGGGGAGGGCGGGATATAAATAAATTATTATTATTATTATTATTATTATTATTATTATTATTATTATTATTATTAATTATTTATTGCTACGTCCTCCTCATGCAGCTTTGCAGCATCACGAAGTGGCACAGGACTGGAAGGCAGTTTGAGTGCGCCCTTTGGGCACATGCTTGTTGCATTCACCAAGGGCCACAGGCAGGCAGGCAGGGACACAGCACAGTCTTACTTAGCGGCGGCAGCAGGGGCTGGGCATGGGCTCCATTCACCTTCTGCGCCTCTGGGCCCGCACCATCCCAGGGGCACAAGCACCTGCCATGTGCGGTGTGCAGCTGCTTACAGTGTGTGGTGTGGTGCAGCATGGCGTGCCAGGCGTGCCATTGTCCCGGCGCAAAAATTTTCAAGGGCACAAGTTGGGTGAGGGATGCTTCCCCACCTCTGAATGTGTTTATTACATTGACGACCCAAACTACAACCCCTGTTTACCTAAAACGGCCATTCGTGTATGCGCAAGGAGGACGACCCAGATGCAAGAGCTCTGTGGGAAGGTGAGGTGAGGCACCTTCTTTGGGGGGCACCCCCTTGCCAGGCTGTTGCCACCTCTGCCTCCTCCTTTGTCCCAGTGTCCTGTGCTGCCCAGTCCTGGAGCCCTGCAAGCTCCACCCAGGCTCCAGAGCTCAAGGCAACGACCAAGGCGACTCTCAAGGGGCGTGCTAGCCTAGGCTCAGTGGGGAAGCCCTTGCTGCATGCAGACGAGCAGGGTCTTCTCCTAAGACAGGCCTGTGTGTGTGTGTGTGAGAGAGAGAGAGAGAGAGAGGGCGCAGCCTGCAGCTGCCAACCCATGATATGCCACTGCTGACACATAGTTGTCTAACCTCTGCTTAAAAACCTCCTCTTTTTTGGTAAACAAAAGAATAATAAATAAATAATAGTTGCAATTGCATGCAAAAATGTGGATATTAGGAGACATGCATGAAAAAAAGGCATACAAATTTATATACAATTAAAAAAAATGAATTGGGGTGAACTGAGCTAAAGATTTGAAAAATGAGAAACGAGTTTGAGAGATGCATTGATTCATCCCTATTTTTCCCGGTGCTGTTCCCATCGCCTTCCAATTAAGAACATAAGAAGAGCCTCCTGTGTCAGGCCAACAGTCTAGCTAGTCCCACATCTTCTTCCCACAGGGGCCAAGCAGATGACCCCAAGGAAATCCTGAAAGCAGGACCTGAGCAGAAGAGGACTTCCAGTGACTGGGATTCAGAAGCACGGCTGCCTACAACCATTGATAGCCCTCACCTCCTCCATGAATTTGCCCAGTCCTCTTTTTTTTATATATATAAAATATTTATTGAGATTTTAAACAATAAAACCAACTTTCCAATCAAACCAAAAAGGAAACAACATTATCACACATAAAGCAAAACAGATAAATACAATAAAAACATATAAAAAGTAAGAAGCAAAGAGAAAAAACATAAAAAAGACATAAAAAAGACATAAAAATCCAAATTTTTACTTATTGTTTTCATAACCCTACTTCCTGACTTCCTCACATCTCCCTTTTCTGTGTTCCTTTTTACACAAATCATATTCAGCAATATCTTACCCTCTTTCAAATCTTAGTCTATATTATGCATTTCAACCCATTGTGTCTCCAATTTTTCCCTTTATATCCTTTTGATTACGTTTGACACAGTGTATTCTAATTTTTTCACCCTTATCTTTTGATACATTTGTTACATACTCCTTTTACTTATATCACTAATGCCACCTTGTCTTTATATCTTGCATCATTTTAGCATTCCAACATTTTAACTTTCCCATATTTTACAATGTTTTTGCAAATAGTCTTTAAACTTCTTCCAATCCTCTTCCACTAACTCTTCTCCCAGGTCTCGGATTCTGCCAGTCATTTCTGCCAACTCCATGTAGTCTATCACTTGCATCTGCCATTCTTCCAAGGTGGGCAAATCTTGTGTCTTCCAGTATTTTTCAATCAGTATTCTTGCTGCTTTTGTCGCGTACATAAAGAAAGTTCTGTCCTTCTTTGGCACCATTTGGCCGACAATGCCCAAAAGGAAGGCCTCTGGTTTCTTAAGGAAAGTATATTTAAATACCTTTTTTAGTTCATTATAGATCATTTCCCAGAAGGCCTTAACCTTTGTTGCCCAGTCCTCTTTTAAAGCCATCCAAGTTGATTGCTATCACTGCCTCCTGTGGTAACAAGTTCTATAGTTTGTGCTGCATGAAGAACTTCATTTTATCTGTTCTGAATCTCCCAATACTGAATCTTCCACTGAATTCATGGAAAAGGCAACTGTTTGAAGCAGGAAGTGTGCAGAGAAAATCCATGCTTGCTTGTTTAGTACCCAGAATTCCGCCATGATTTCGTGCCAGACTCTCCTCTGCTTTCCTCCCAGCATGGGATGTTGACACTCCTCAGATGACAAGGCAGAATCTGCCCTCTCCAGCCCAGGTTAACCATTGCCCAGGTTTGTGTGAGGAGCTTGTTGGATCACTTTCAGCCTCTTCTGCCATCACAAGCAGGGAGAGGGGAAACACAGGCAGATTTTGGGCACCACAACTAGTTTGGCCACACTGGGTGCTGAACTTTGGGCAGGGGTCAGCAAACTTTTTCAGCAGAGGGCCAGTCCACTGTCCCTCAAACCTTGTGGGGGGCCGGACTATATTTTTTTTGGGGGGGTGAACGAATTCCTATGCCCCACAAATAACCCAGAGATGCATTTTAAATAAAAGAACTGTTAACGGAAAAATCTGAGGGCTCTCTTGGACAAAAACAAAGACACCAACCAGGATAACTTGGAGCAAAACAGCAGCCTGTAGGCTTGGCCTTTATTGAACTGTTGCAACAGGGTATTCCCCTCACTCGCAGGAGAGAGGAAAGACCCAGAACAATGGGCTGCAAGACCTTATAAAAACTTTTGAAATTCCCCTCCTCTAGGTCAAGCCCACCCCCAGAAACATCATGCATACATTACAGAAAGGAGGGGTTGACATCATGCATACATTACAGAAGGGGTTGACATCATGCATACATTACAGAAAGGAGGGGTTGAGGGAGGAGTTGTGGTGGTAACCTGAGTGTCCTGTCACCTGGCTGGTTCTTCCTTTCCCCCTGCCCATGAGTCACTTCCAGGAGACAAAGGAGAGTTTGCAGTTTCCTGCCCCCAGAGGGAAGATCTGATCATTGTCCTTTGTTTCAGTCTGTTCTGAATCCACTACCATATGCAAGTTCTTTGTCATTATGATTGTCTTCTGTCTGGGGTTATCAGGGCTCCTGTGGATGTGCTGGTATGCTGAAGAGATTATGGCTGACCAGAAACCAAGCCACCCTTCCTTTGATAGTAAAATAAAAATGGAACAGTGCAAATCTGATGTATGGTTGATTTTCTATGAATTTATAACAGAAATGTGGCGTATGTAGTGTGTGAGTGTGAGTGTGTGTGAAGTTTGTGCAAACAGAATGATTGGGGTGGGGGGGTTCCTGCTACAGAACACATTCTCCTCATGTAAAAACACACTGATTCCTGGACCATCCGCAGGCCAGATTTTGAAGGCGATTCAGCTGCATCCGGCCCCTGGGCCTTAGTTTGCATACCTAGCAGGTGCTGCAGAAAGTCACAACTATGACATAGTGAATTGAGCAGAACAGAAGGTGAGAAGTGTTACCGGAAAAATCTGAGAGCTCCCTTGGACAAAAACAAAGATACCAACCAGGATAACTTGGAGCAAAACAGCAGCCTGTAGGCTTGGCCTTTATTGAACTGTTGCAACAGGGTGTTCCCCTCACTTGCAGGAGAGAGGAAAGACCCAGAAAGATGGTGTGCAAGACCTTATAAAAACTTTTGAAATTCCCATCCTCTAGGTCAAGCCCACCCCCAGAAACATCATGCATACATTATAGAAAGGAGGGGTTGACATCATGCATACATTACAGAAAGGAGGGGTTGAGGGAGGAGTTGTGGTGGTTACCTGAGTGTCTTGTCATCTGGCTGGTTCCTCCTTTCCCCCTCCCCATGAGTCACTTCCAGGAGACAAAGGGGAGTTGGCAGTTTCCTGCCCCCAGAGGGAAGATCTGATCATTGTCCTTTGTTTCAGTCCCTGCTGAATCCACTCCCATATGCAAGTTCTTTGTGATCTTGATGGTCTTCTGTCTAGGACCATCAGGGTTGGCACAGCAACTGGGCAGGGCTCCTGTGGATGTGCTGGGATGGTGAAGGGATTATGGCTGACCAGAACCAAGCCACCCCCCTTTGATAGTCCTTGTCATATGGAGTAAAACGAAAATGGAACAGTGCAAATCCGATGTATGGTTGATTTTTCGATGAATTTATAACAGAAGTGTGGCATATGTAGTGTGTGAGTGTGAGTGTGTGAAGTTTGTACAAACTGAATGATTGGGGGGGTACCTGCTACAGAAGGCAGGTGGAGCCAGATTCTGCATCTTGCACATGGCGCTGCTGAAGTTTGAAAGAGCAAAGCCTGCCCCTGAGGGCACTGGTGGAGGAAGAGGAGTGGGGGGGGAGCGCACCGCCCCCGGCAGCGTGATCCCAATAGGGTGCCATCACGGCTGCCCCCCCCCGCCACCCATGCTTGGTGCCACGCCCCTGCAGGCGGTGTGCCCCGCCCCCAGGACGCATGCCAGCCCCGCCCCTGCCTGCTCTCCAGTGGCGTAGCGTGGGGGGTGCAGGGGGGGCCGGCCGCACCGGGCGCAACATCTGGGGGTTAGGGTTAGGGGGTGCAAATCCACGGGTTAGGGGGCACAAATCCACGGGTTGGGGGCGCAAATTACTTGCCTTGCCCCGGGTGCTGACAACCCACGCTACGCCACTGCTGCTCTCCGCCCCCCAGTGGTGGAGCATGAAGCTCTGCCACTGCCTGATGGAAGGAGCTGAGAAGGCATGGAGGCCCCACTTTCTGGAACCATGTGAAGTGTTGGCACCAGGGTTTGGGAGGCCTTTGTTTAATTATTTAATAAATTTATCTAGCGCCCCTTCATCCAAAGCTCTCAGGGTGGTCTTGCCTGTGAGGCAAGACTTGCTTCGCTGGGCCCACCTCCCTCAGTGGGTCCACCACCACACTGCCGTTGCCAGCTGCCAAACTCCTTATTCTGTTCCATCTTCCTCGTCCCTTGCTTGCTTGGCAGGAAGCCCACAAGCCACTGGGCGTCACCATCTCTTCCTCCTCCTCTGCACCCTTGTCTTGGATTGAGTCTGAAGTGGGGAAATGATTATGTCCATGATGATACACACAATCTAAATCCACATCCAGTGTTGAACAGAATAGGGTTAGTACATAGAATCCTAAAATTGTAGACTTGGGAGGTACGCCCAAGGATCATCTAGTCCAATCCCCTGCAGTGCAGGAATTTCAACTAAAGCAGGCATCCCCAACCTTCGGCCCTCCAGATGTTTTGGACTACAGTTCCCATCATGCCTGATCACTGGCCCTGTTAGCTAGGGATCATGGGAGTTGTAGGCCAAAACATCTGGAGGGCCACAGGTTGGGGATGCCCTGACAGATGGCCACCTGATCTCTGCTTAAAAACCTCCACCATCTTCCGAGGGAGTCTGTTCCACCTGCAGGTTCTTCCTAATGTTTTACCAGAATCTCCTTTCTTGCAACTTGAAGCCATTGGTTTGGGTTCTCCCCTTCAGAGCAGGAGAAAACAAGCTTGCTCCGTCTTCCACGTGGTAGCCCTTAACGTATCTGAAGATGGCTATCATATCTCCTCTCAGTCTCCTCTTTCCCAGGTTAAACATACCTAACTCCCTCAATCATTCCACATAGGGCTTAGTTTCCAGACCCTCGATCATCTTGGTTGCCCTTCTCAGCACATGTTCCAGCTTGTCAACATCCTTCTTAAATTGTGGTGCCCAGAACTGAACACAGGACTCCAGCTGTGGTCTGACCAAGGCAGAATAGAGTGGTACCATGACTTCCCTTGATCTGGACACTATACGTCTGTGGATGCAGCCTAAAATAACATTAGCTTTTTTGCTGCTGCATCACAGTGTTGACTCACATTCAACTTGTGGTCTGCTAAGATCCCTAGATCCTTTTCACATGTACTCCTGGCAAGCCAAGTTTCCCCCATTCTATATTGGTGCATCTGGTTCTTCCTGCCTAAGTGTAGAGGCTTACATTTGTCCCTAATGAAATTCATTCTGTTGGTTTGGGCACGGTTCTCCTATCTTTTAAGGTCATTTTGAATCCTGATTCTGTCTTCTGTGGCGTTAGCTACCCTTGCCAGTTTGGTGTCATCTGCAAATTGGTTGAGCATCCCCTCAATTCCTTCATCCGAGTCATTTATAAAGATGTTTTTTTTAAAAAAAATATTTATTAAAGGTTTTAAACAATATAATACCGTACACATACACAACCCAAAAACAATATCAAAAACACCCTCACCAAAGTAAAAAAGAAAACACACACAGAACATGAAAATCATATTAAAAACATATAAAATAGTTAAGTTTCATATACCCAGTTTCCATAACCCTCTTTTCAGACTCCCTCACGTCTCCCTTTCCTGTGTTCCCATTTACAAAATCATGTTCAGCAGTACTTCACCTTCTCTCAAATCTTGTTTTAGTTTGTACCTTTCCGCTATTATGTCTCCAGTTTTAGCCTTTATTATCAAATATTTAAGTATTTAGACTTGACATAACGTTATTCAAGTTTCACCTTTGTTCTTATAATTCAGTTATTTTCATACTCTTTTCCACTAATTTACTAATGCCGTATTGCTTTTTTAACCTGCATCGTTCTAACATTCATACAATTTGCAGTACTTTTGCAGATAGTCCTTAAATTTCTTCCAGTCCTCTTCCACTGTCTCTTCTCCCAGGTCTCGGATTCTGCCAGTCATTTCTGCCAGTTCCATATAGTCCATCAGCTTCATCTGCCATTCTTCCAAGGTGGGCTAATCTTGTGTCTTCCAATATTTCGCGATGAGTATTCTTGCTGCTGTTACTGCGTACATAAAGAAAGTTCTGTCCTTCTTTAACACCATTTGGCCAACAATGCCCAAAAGAAAGGCCTCTGGTTTCTTAGGGAAGGTATATTTAAATACCTTTTTCAATTCATTATAGATCATTTCCCAGAAAGCCTTAACCTTTGGACACGAGTCATTTATAAAGACGTTGAGGAGCAACAGGCCCCAGATAGAACCATGTGGCAGCGACTTGTCATCTTTTTCCAGGATGATGAGGAACCTTTAGTGAGCCCTCCTTGTAGCTGGTCAGTCAACCAGTTACAAATCCACCTCACAGTTACCTCAGCAGTGAGGAAGTGCTCTGGCGTGAATGAAGAAGGGTCCTTCCAGAGCTTCCTGGAAGAGGAAAGAGAGACGGACTGTGATGGAAGGAACCTAGTTGGGGTTGAATTATCGATCCAAGAGAATCACAGAAATGTAGAGTTGGAAAGAACCCAGGGGTCATCTAGTCCAACCCCATGCAATGCAAGAATCTCAACTAGACCATACATGACAGATGGTCAGTTACAATCAATGACCCTTGGGCTGGAGAGCTGAAGGGCAGCACACTCTGGCTTGTGCCGTTGGCCATGAAAATATATCTCAGTGGCTTACAACAGCATAAAAACCAAACAATAAATCACAAAAAGTTAAAAACAAGTTAACTATCAAAATTAAAATTAAAAACAAGCATTAATAGAGAATTGCAGGAGGCTTTCAGCAGGCATTTAAATGTTGGTGCGGATGGTGCCCACTGAATCTCTAGTGGCAGAGGGTTCCACAGGACTGAGCCAGGGGCACTAAAGGCTCCATTTCTTGTTGTTGTCAAATGAGCCTCGCCAACTCAGGGAACGACCAAAGATATCAAGCAGGCACCTTTGTGGTGCTCCTTTTGGTGCCTGCTAAAAACATTCTTCTCGCGCAGAGAGGTCTGTCCAGATGCTTAGAGAGTCGGTGTGAGTTTTCTTCTTAGCATTTTAACTTTTTGTATGTTTTAAACAGTTACTGTAATTTTTTCTTAATAATTTTGTTGTCTTATCCTTTTTGTTAACTGCTTTGAGTGGTTGTAAATTTTATTTAAATATCTATATAATAGCAAGAATAATAATGAAGAATTGATGCTTTTGAATTATGGTGCTGGAGGAGACTCTTGAGAGTCCCATGGACTGCAAGAAGATCAAACCTCTCCATTCTGAAGGAAATCAGCCCTGAGTGCTGACTGGAAGGACAGGTCCTGAAGCTGAGGCTCCAATACTTTGGCCACCTCATGAGAAGAGAAGACTCCCTGGAAAAGACCCTGATGTTGGGAAAGATGCAGGGCACAAGGAGAAGGGGATGACAGAGGACGAGATGGTTGGACAGTGTTCTCGAAGCTACCAGCATGAGTTTGACCAAACTGCGGGAGGCAGTGGAAGACAGGAGGGCCTGGCGTGCTCTGGTCCAGGGGGTTACGAAGAGTCGGACACGATTAAACAACTAAACAACAACAACAATGCTTGGAGGAGCGTCAATCTGGATGATACCTGTGGGCTCCTTCTAAATCTGGGATCCTGTGCATGTGAGGAAACTTGCTGAAACAGTCAGATCAGGTCCTTTGAAGAAGAAGAGGAGGAGTTTGGATTTGATATTCCGCTTTATCACCACCCGAAGGAGTCTCAAAGCGGCTAATAATCTCCTTTCCCTTCCTCCCCCACAACAAACACTCTGGGAGGTGAGTAGGGCTGAGAGACTTCAGAGAAGTGTGACTGGCCCAAGGTCACCCAGCAGCTGCATGTGGAGGAGCGGAGACGCGAACCCGGTTCACCAGATTACAAGTCTACCGCTCTTAACCACTACACCACGCTGGCTCTCAAATAATGGCCCAGCAAAGTAAAGGGTGAGCCCTGTTGCCTTTCTCCACCTTACCTGGCCGGGTCCTGTGTGGGTTTTGGCTGTTGCTGGAAGCTGGAGACACAGAGACCTGCCTGCTCTGTGCTGGACCCAGAGCTGTGCCTCAGAGTTTCCCCCTGGTGCTATGAGCCCCTCCATCTTCTGCTCAGGAGGTCCATATGTGAAAATAAGAGCATATACCCCAAAGACACCACACTGTCCACTGACCTTCCAAGGAAACTCAACCCTGGCTAAGCACCTGGAACATCTTTCACTGCTCAGAACAATCATAGTCATCACCATCTCCAGCGCCAATCACCTTGCAACTCTCTCATAAGGTTTGCTTGAGATGCCCACTAGGGGGCACTACTGTCAGCAGGACTCACCAGTGAGGAATTCTGAAATGCAGGTAAGAGGAACTTACCATCTGAGAGGCTTCCCATCTGACAGACTGGGCATCCTCTCTCTGCCAATGGCTTGATCTGCGGGGCAGAGAGGAGGAAGGAGATGGGGTTGGAACCAAGCCTTGTAAGAATGGCTTTTCAAACAGTGATAGACGATCTCCTCAAGAGCCACAAGGGCTCTCCAGCTTCTCCCGCCATTTGCAGGTGTAAATTGAATTATTTAATTATTTCCCAGCACAGCACGTATACGTGGTCACATGTGAGTAGAATGCGTGTAAGGGTGTGTGTGTTTGTCATGTGTGCAAAAATGTAGGTGCTGTGGGGGGTGTTGTAAAGTGTGCATAGAAGTTTATATATTAGTGCAAAAGGACGGACAAAAAAACCCCACATTCTTTTACATTGCATTATATACGGCCCTTCATCAAAAGTTCTCGGGGCGATTCGCAAGATAAAAATGCAAGATAAAAGCACAAATATTTAAACCGGAAGCAACAAAACAATGACCCCCCCCCCAGGCACATTTAAAATGTGTTGTTGTAACCTGCCTGGGGGGCTTCTGAAGAGCATATACTAAATTTAAAACAGTATAGAAATATATACAAATGCTCAAAAAGTGGACTCTAGCATTGGCTTACGGGTAATCTACATTTACCAGCCAATGTTTGGGGAGGGTTAGAGAGCTTCCTTTCAGAGTAGCGTACTGACAGCTTCCAAAATCAGTGGTAACTCTTTTGCTCCAATTTCCCCTTCCTGGAATGGCATGAGTTTGATATAATGGAGCACACCAGGAAGGGAAGGGAGCCTCTTGCTGGCAAGACATGTTTATATATATATATATATATATATATATATATATATATATAAATTTTATGTGTATAAATTTTATGAAATAAAGTAAACAATGTAAATTGCTTTGGAGGTAATAGTTGCATGATACCTTACTCTTGAAATAAAAAAGGTAAAAGGTAAAGGAGCCCTGGATGGTTAAGTCCAGTCAAAGGTGACTATGGAGTGTGGCACTCATCTCACTTTCAGGCCAAGGGAGCCGGCATTTGTCCGCAGACAGCTTTTTGGGTCGTGTGGCCAGCAGGACTAAACCACTTCTGGCGCTTGGAAGACTGTGAAACTGGAAGAAGCTGAAACGGACACATTGGCCCATTCCTGGTAGGGAGGCTATTGCCCTCCCTGCAGCTGCTCTGGCTGATGAATGGCTCCAGGCTGGCCTTCCCCTGGCCACAAGGCCCTTCCCCTGGCCACAAGGCCCTTCCTGGTAGGCAGAAGGGTCCCCTTCGCAGGGGCACATGGGCCTCTGGACAACGGGTGGGGCCGGAGTGTGCTTCCCTTCAGCCCAGCTCTTTGGCAGGTAGCCTTTTTTTAAAAAAAGTGTAACAAATGCACCCATCGTGGTATTGTACTGTTATTCAAATAAATAAATAAAAAACACACATTTGTCTTAACATATTGTGTTAAGAGCTTCCATGTCCACTAAGTCTCCAACATGCCAGGGAACTGTAGCTGTTTATCCTCCTAAATTTAGAGCCCAGAAGCTCCAATCAAGCTTAGTAAAGTAAAGGTAAGGTAAAGGGTAAAGGGACCCCTGACCATTAGGTCCAGTCGCGGACAACTCTGGGCTTGCGGCGCTCATCTCGCTTTATTGACCAAGGGAGCCGGTGTACAGCTTCCGGGTCATGTGGCCGGCATGACTAAGCCGCTTCTGGCAAACCAGAGCCGCGCATGGAAACGCCGTTTACCTTCCTGCCAGAGCGGTACCTATTTATCTACTTGCACTTTGACGTGCTTTTGAACTGCTAGGTGGGCAGGAGCAGGGACCGAGCAATGGGAGCTCACCCCGTCACAGGGATTCGAACCGCTGACCTTCTGATCAGCAAGTCCTAGGCTCTGTAGTTTAACCCACAGTGCCACCCACGTCTCTAAGGTAAGGTAAAGGGCAAATCACAGCCTGGAGGGCCACATGGCTCTCCATCTTCTTAAGTGTGCCCCCCAAAACCCAGAGAGAGAGAGAGAGAGAGAGAGAGAGAGAGAGAGAGAGAGAGAGAGAATGGGTGATGTGTGAATGAATAGAAAAATGCTTCTGTGTTTTGTGAATGGGTATGCGAGTGAAAGAGAGGAAAAGGCTGGCTCAATGGATGGCAGATAAATTAAAGGGAGACAGAGGGGGAAAGAAAGCACCTCACCCACTCTTTTGGTTTGGACACTAAAAGGAAGCCAAACCTGGGTCGCTGTGTCTCGCCGCTCAGAGAAGGGGCCTGAATGAGACATGCTGTCACAGTCTGGGAAATTGAGGCTGTAGAAGAGGTGCCTCCAGCACCCAGAGTCAAGAGAGTGAAGGCATGCCGCTGAGAAGTCATGCCCAAGCAATTGCAGGAATGCTTCCTCACACACAAGTCCAGCATGTGCGTGACAACAAGAATTTGGAACAAAGCGCCTTGCCTATGCCAGGCAGGGCTGGGTACCTGCCGTGCCTCCTCCTGCCTGCTGGGTATCAGGTACCATCCTTGCGTGCCAGGAAGCTGTAGCTCTGCCTTACCCACTTGAACACACCCTGCTGATCTCCACCTGGGACTCTGGGCTCTTGAAGATAATTCTCTGCCACGCAAAACGTGCGCCACACTCCTCTCGCAGCAAGAGCAAGTAAACAACATTGAGGGCTCCACTTGGAGTTGACTTGTTTTCTCATGGGTAGTCACTGCAGTCCAGCTGGAACAAACAACCCCTTTCGTGTTCAGTCTAGTAAATCAGGGCCAAAACAGGCATGACAGATTTGTGATCGTATCTCTCTATTCATTAACATGATAGAGTTTCCAAGCTATGGTGAATATTGGATGGCATGCAGTGATGTTTTACTCAGAGTGGGCCCAATGAAATGCATAAGCATGGCTAAGTTGTCCCTTTAATTTCAATAGGTCTACTCTGAGTAAAACTTTGTTAAACACCATCTTTTTTTTTTTTTTTTTGCATGTGCAATCATGTGTTAATTGTTTTCTTATCTGCTGCAAGCTATGACTGAAACATTCAAGGCTGACTGTTCCTGAATGTAACTAAGCCCACAAAAGTGCCTGGCCTCTGGCAACTTCCAGAGAAGGGCCGGGGAGAGGATTCCACGTGCAAGAACCTGTGGCATCTTCACTGGGGCAGAGAAGCCCTCTGCCACTCCCCTGCCAGTCCAGCTATATGGGGGGCTCCCCTCGCGCCTGACCCAGAAGCTGCAGTCAGTGCAGAATGCTGCAGCACGATTGCTGACAGGAGTGAGGCCTCTCCAGCATATCACACCTGTGCCTTCTCCACTGGCTTCCAGTTTGCTACTGGGCCAAGTTCAAGGTGCTACTATTAGTATATAAAACCCTTAACAACTTAAGACCAGTTTCCCTACAAGATCGCCCTATCCCGCCTGTGGCCGCTGGACTGCTTTGATCAGTGGAATTGGCAGAGTTTCAGGTCCCGCACAATACCCTCTCTGCATTTGTAAGAACTCAGCTGGCCATTTAGCATGGCGGCACCTACACTTTGGAACTCCCTGCCACTTGATACGAGGCATTGGCATCTTTGTGACATTCTTTGGATTGGACAACCCTACCCAGACATGTAGAAGGGATGTGAGTTCCAATCTGTTTTTTTTTTAGTTTATTGCTGATGTTATCCTTTGAATGTTGAATCCTTTGAGAAGGGTTGTTTTTTCCTGGCAGTTTTATTCTCTTGGCAAACCGCTTTTGTAGCTATCAAGCGGTTTATAAATTTTAGGATTTATTTTTTTAAGGGCATTTTCAGAAAAAGCTGCTGCTGGCTCTCAGCTGTTCCCTCTCAGCTGCTCGCTCCTAGTTTGTGGGAGGGTGGATTTAAGGCGTGAAGCGGGGGGGGGTTGCGTGCGAAGAAGGGCAACCTCTCCCCACTCCGCCGCTTTGCTCCACCCTGGCAGGCAGGCTGGCAGGCTGGCTACACGCGACGCGCTCGGAGAGGGCCTCCGGATCGTCCCCCGGGCTGGGCAAGGGCTCGTTCTCACGCAGCGGCTGTTGCGCAGCCTCGCCGCCGCCGCCGCCCTTGCTCCTTCGCGTGCAGGGAAAGGCCGCCGGCAGCCCTGGGAGCGCCTCCCTCCGCGCCTTCACACGCAGCTGTGCCAGCCCAGCAGGCGGCTCCCATCCTCCCCGAGCCCCGGCCGGGCTAGCCGGGGTTGTGAGCCACCTGCAGGCAGCCGGGGGTCCTAGCAGGCTCCCTCGGAAGGTGGAGGTTGGATGGCCAGCTGCGAGGAATTCTTAAACTGCGATTCTTGCCTTGTAGCGGGTTGGACTAGATGACCCTTGGAGTCCCTTCCAAATCTAGGGTCCTATGGTAATCCGTGCTCTGGATGATGATGTTCATCTGTTTGCCAGTTTTCTTAGCCTCCTTTCTTTAGAAGAGTCCAGCGTATATGAACAACAGCAATACGACAAAATGCAATCCTTCATAAAACTATAAGAATAAATTTTTAAGCATTTTTGTAAAAAATAGAGAGAGAGAGAAATAATATAGCCTCTTTAAAATTAATCTGAAAAGAGAGAAGTCTTAATCTGGTGCAGAGAAAGATTGGCATGTGGACTCCAGTGGCACATCTCTTCCAAAGTTATTGGTTGGTTTGGCTTCACTCCAAAAGTAACAGGAGGATAATAAAAACCTTTTATCAGGACCTATTAAAAATGGGATAGGCAACCTCAGACCCAGGGCCCTTTGTGGCCCTCCCAGCTTCTATGCCTGGCCCTCAGGACTCTCCTTAGCCACACGCCATCTCACGTGTTGATCAGTTTATTCTGCAAGAGAGATCATTGGTCCTCTTGATGCATTGCAATTCCGAAGTCTCAAGTTGCAGTTTCCCTTTGAAGTCCCCCCCCCGCCCCGCCCCCCCC
This sequence comes from Podarcis liolepis, assembly GCF_965112155.1. Taxonomy (NCBI): domain Eukaryota; kingdom Metazoa; phylum Chordata; class Lepidosauria; order Squamata; family Lacertidae; genus Podarcis; species Podarcis liolepis. The sequence goes on along the minus strand of NC_139564.1, from coordinate 72,716,438 downwards.
CCCCCGCTGGCTTTTGAATCATGATGTCAGATTTGTGTCCTTTGGTGTAGAGACTGGCCTGTTTGTCATACAGAGAATGCCAAAGAACACCTGTTGACAGTTGATGCCACCTTGAAGAATGGGCAGCGGGATGACATTGTGGGTGACATTATTAAGTCCCGTCAAAGTGTTGTTGGAAAGAACGTGGAAACAGAGTTGGCCTCTGGAACTCCCTGCAGGGGCCAGCTCCTGCACCCACACCTCTTAGGCATTCTGGTGTTGCTGGTGAGCAATGAGGGGGTCGTTCACAAGCAAAAAATTACTCAAATGAAATAAACAGTACAGGCCTATCGCATTCCTAAAGGCCTGCGAGAGAGAAGGTTCATGGTGTAGGACACGCAGCGGGGAGCCTTTTCCAGTCAGAGGTCCGCATTCCCCTCTGGGACAGCCTTCGAAGGGCCACATGCCAGTCACACACTCCTCTCTGTACTCCCCATCCAGGCAAGCAAGAGACATTATCAAAGATCAAGGACACATTTCCAGCCATGCAAAAGTAATCAAGGAGGGGGCCAAGCAGGGCCACTGGGAGGTTTGGCTTAGAGAAAGGCCTTTACCCCCACCCCTGAAATGTCAGTCCCTCACCCCTGATCTAGGATGGCCCATGAATCACTGGTGATACATTTGAGGAACTGGGTCTGGGAACCGCAAGTGACAACGAGTGATGGCCAGTCATATTCTCTTCCAGGTGTGCTCTGTAATAGATCACTCCTGAGCATCAGTCTAGCCTTGTTCATCTGCTCTTGTTGCTTTCACTTTGTTGGGTAGTTTATTTACTTACTTATTTCATAAAATTAGGATACAGTGGTACCTCAGGTTAAGTACTTAACCGGCCGCCTGCTGAAAAAGTTTGCTGAGCCCTGTTTTATTCCATTTAACCTTGGCAAAGCATGCAATCCTGAACGAAACATGTTATTTGAACTGGTCATGTTGTTCCTCGACTGATGCCTCTCCTCCCACCCTGACTCTGATAGCAGTGTGAGAAAGAAAAACACATCCCACTACAATCCAATGTGATTCAGTCTCTTCATGTTCCTATGAGAAAGAACTATGGGATATACAACATTAGTTCTATTCAAGACAGACTGACTTAGGCTCATTGATTTAATTTTTTTTATTAATTTTCTGTATAAATATTACATACATGCCAAAAAAAGAGTACAGTTATAGAAATAATACAACTTACCGAATACCAAAAAGCTACTAATAAGAAAAAAAAAGTGATACACAGTGAAAAGAAAATAAAAAGAAAGAGAGGAAAAAAATTAAAAAGGAAAAGGAAAATAGAAAAAGTTGACTTCCTTTGACCACTATACAGTTTCTATGATCTCATATCTTTAGTTGTCTGTAATCATTTTGCATTAATGGAGAGACTATTTTTGTTGTTTAGTCATTTAGTCGTGTCCGACTCTTCGTGACCCCATGGACCAGAGCATGCCAGGCCCTCCTGTCTTCCACTGCCTCCCGCAGTTTGGTCAAACTCATGCTGGTAGCTTCGAGAACACTGTCCAACCATCTCGTCCTCTGTCGTCCCCTTCTCCTTGTGCCCTCCATCTTTCCCAACATCAGGGTCTTTTCCATGGAGTCTTCTCTTCTCATGAGGTGGCCAAAGTATTGGAGCCTCAGCTTCAGGATCTGTCCTTCCAGTGATCACTCAGGGCTGATTTCCTTAAGAATGGAGAGGTTTGATCTTATTGCAGTCCATGGGACTCTCAAGAGTCTCCTCCAACACCATAAACTATTTGTTTGGCTGTGGAATTTTTAGTCAAGACCATGCCAATTATAATTTTGAGAACCGACTTTCTTCATATAATTTGTAAAGACATCCCATTCTCTCCTGATTTTTTCACTTGGATGGTTTCTTACTATTTCCGTTAATTTCACCAGTTCGAGGTATTCGCTTAATTTTAATAACCATTCTTCTTTTGTTGGGATTATGTTGTGTTTCCAATATTTTGCAGTCACTATCCTGGTGGCCGTTATTGCATATAGAAAAAATCCTTTATTATCTTTTGGGGTGTCTGTTGTGAATAAACCTAAGAAGAATAGTTCTGGGTTTTTGGTTTTTGTAAAGGTGTATCTTAACATCTTTTTTAATTCTTCATATATCATGTCCCAAAATACTTCTATTCTGGGACATGTCCATCACATGTGGAATATATTCCCATCCTTGTGGTTGCACCTCCAGCACTTACTACTGTGTTTTTTATTCATTTTCGTCAATTTTGATGGAGTGAGGTACCACCTATACATCATTTAAAAAAAAAAATAAATTAAATAGCAGGCTGTGAACTTGATGTCATATTTCCAAAGATTTTCCCATTTCTCTAAATCTATTTTATATCCAAAGTCCCGGGCCCATTTTACCATTACATCTTTTAAATGCCAATTTAATAATAACTTGTACATTTTGGATAAGTTTTGGATAACTGTTGTTTGAGATATTTCATTGTCGAATCCTTTTGTTGTTTTTTTATCATCCTCAAAGATGCCATTTAATTGATGATACTGTAGCCAACTTAGCCCGGTATGTTTGAGTATACAGTGGTACCTCTGGTTAAGTACTTAATTTGTTCCGGAGGTCCGTTCTTAACCTGAAACTGTTCTTAACCTGAAGCACCACTTTAGTTAATGGGGCCTCCTGTTCTCATCCTGAAGCAAATTTCTTAACCCGAGGTACTATTTCTGGGTAAGCGGAGTCTGTAACCTGAAGCATATGTAACCTGAAGCATATGTAACCCGAAGTACCACTGTATCATATTTTTTCAATTTTAATTGGTTATTTTCTTTTATCTCTACATCTGCCAGTTGGTATCTATATTCTTCCTTTTCACCGTCACCTCCTCCATTGGTGATAACAAATAGGGTGTTTTCAGTTCCAGCAGCAATCTATTTCTGTCCCAAACTTTGTATAGTGCTTTTCTGATGATATGGTTGAGAAATCCTTTGTGTATTTTGATTTTATTGTATCCCAAATATCCATGCCATCCTATTCTATTATTGCACCCCTCTATATCAAATATCTTAGTATTTTTTAGGATCATCCATTCTTTCAACCAAACCAGGCAGGCAGCTTCATAGTACAATTTTAGATCAGGGAGTGCAAAACCACCTCTATCCTTAGAATCTGTCAATAATTTAAATTTTATTCTGGGTTTTTTGCCTTGCCAAATTCTTTGAAACAATTGAGTTCATTAATTATTGGAATAGATTGAAAAAGAAACATCATTTTTGGGAGGACAACCATTTTAATTGTTGAAATTCTTCCCCATAGTGACAAGTTTAAGTCTGTTCCTGGATTCCAACTCTTTTTTTAATCTCACCCCAGACCCTTACATAGTTGTCTTTGTAAAGATTAATATTTTTCATGGTGATCCAGATACCCAGATACTTGGCCTTATTGGTCACTTTTAACCCTGTCGCTTTTTCTAGCTCTGCTTTTTCTTGTGTGTCCAGATTTTTACCATTAGTTTAGTCTTCTCTATATTAATTTTGAAACCAGATATGTGACCATATTCGTTCATTTTCTCCAATGTTCCTAAAATATGGGTTTTCGGTTTTTATTATTAAATAATCTGCAAAGGCTTTAACTTTGTAGGCTCTTTGTCCCAGTTTTATTCCTTCTATATAGGCTCATTAATTTCAATGGGTCTACTCCAAGTAGAACATAGCTGGCTACAGCCCTTCATTTTGGCAGCTACCTTGTTGATGCAGATCAGTCCACTCCTGGCATCAGAGAAACCTCCAGGCTGTCAGTGTTTTTAGGGCAGGATTAAATCGCTTTCCAGAACTCTCAGTTTGTGTGCTGAAAGAGGATTAAAGCACACTGTCACCCTAGCACAACATTCCCGCTTCTTGTGGTTTGGAAAATGACAGAGAAATTCTCTGGAAAGTGTGGGGTGAATGAATGGCATGCAAGCAGCTATGTAAAAGAAATCTGAATGAATGGTCACCAAACTGATTGAGGGGATGGAGCAACTCCCCCATGAGGAAGGTTGCAACTTTGGGTGGCTTTTCAGTTCTGAGGAAAGGCGAGTAAGATGGAAGTGTGTAAAAGAAGTATATAAAATCATGCATGACATGGAGAAGGTCCATAGAGAACAGTTTCTCTCCCTCTTGCATAACAACTGGAGCTCAGGCATCCAATGGCTGAAGATTTAGGACACACACACACACACACACACACACACACACACACAGCTGAACGCTGGAATTCCCTTTCCAGGCAATGATGACCACCAATTTGTTTTTGTTTTTTTTAAAATATTTTTTATTACATTTTTTCCAGATAAAGACACCAAGTCAGGTATACAAAGAAACAAGAATAGAAAAAACAGAAAAGAAGAAAGATTCATCATTTCAGAACTTTTTTCAATCTTCCACCGGACTTCCCCACATCCCCCTCACCGTGCATTCTTAACAATAAAAATGTCAGCAAATTATAACCTGGTTTCATGCATTCTTTTGTACTTTCAGATAGTTGCATTTAAGTTTAAATTACTTATTATCCATTTACTCCAAAAACCAATATAATATTATATTTAAACGTTAGTCCTTTCATTAATATAACTTAGTTTCATATACACCCAATCTCGTTGCTGGAGCTAACCTTTCCAAATCCTGCGAATTCTTATGATTCGTATAACTTATAAAGTTTTTGTAAATAGTCCTTGAATTTTTTCCAATCCTCCTCCATTGCTTCTTCTCCCAAATCTCGGATCCTGGCAGTCATCTCAGCCAATTCCATATAGTCCATCAGTTGCGTCTGCCACTCTTCCAGTGTGGGTAAATCTTGAGTCTTCCAATGTTTTGCGATGAGAATTCTTGCTGCTGTAGTTGCATACATAAAAAACGTTCTATCCTTCTTTAACACCTTTTGGCTCAATTTGGAGGGCTTTAAAAGAGGATCAGATCAAAGATGGTGGAAGGCTGTTAGCCATGATGGCTAAGAAATGCTTGTGAAAAGGACATCCGGTGGAACTAAAGACACTATGCCTGTGGCTGAGGATAATTGTTTGAACCCTTCCAATGGATATTGGAAGGGGGGGGGGAGGAAAAATTGTATGGGAAATTTCAAAAAATTGGAAAGAGGTAATATAATGTATGTAAAAATCCCGAAATACAAATTTAAAAAAGAAAGAAATGCTTGTGAATAGCAGCTGCTGGAATGAGGGGAGAACATCACGGGCGTAGCCAGGATTTGTGTTGGGGGCAGGCCTTATGTTAGGGGAGGGGCAGAACTGAGCTGTTAGTTAAGTATTTCTATTTATTTACCGTATTTTTCGCTCTATAAGACGCACCAGACCACAAGACGCACCTAGTTTTTGGAGGAGGAAAACAAGGAAAAAAATATTCTGAATCTCAGAAGCCAGAACAGCAAGAGGGATCGCTGCGCAGTGAAAGCAGCAATCCCTCTTGCTGTTCTGGCTTCTGGGATAGCTGCGCAGCCTGCATTCGCTCCATAAGACGCACACACATTTCCCCTTACTTTTTAGGATGGAAAAAGTGAGTCTTATAGAGCAAAAAATACGGTATTTGATTTAGGGTGGGCAGCTGCCCCTCCTGCCTATCCTTGGCTACGCCCATGGAGCGCACTCCTGTGCTTGAATCCTGCTTGTGAGTTTCCCACTGAGGCATCTGGTCATCCACTGTGAGAACAGAATGCTGGACTAGATGGGCCATTGGTCTGATCCTGCAGGGTTCTCCTTATCCTCTTATGGTCCAATCAGTACAGTTCTGGGAGCCACAATTTAAGAAGGATATTGACAAGCTGGAATGTATGCAGACAAGGGCAACCAAGATGATCAAGGGCATAGAAACCAAGCCTTGTGAGGAATGGTTGAGAAAGTTGGGTACGTTTAGCCTGGAAAGGAGGAGAGTGAGAGGAGATACGATAACAATCTTCAAATATCTGAAGGGCTGTCACATGGAAGATGGAGCAAGATTGTTTTCCGCTGCTCCAGAGGAGAGGAACTGAACCAATGGCTTCAAGTTACAAGAAAGGGACCCCTGACCATTAGGTCCAGTCGTGACCGACTCTGGGGTTACGGCACTCATCTCACTTTACTAGCCAAGGGAGCTTCTGGGTCATGTGGCCAGCATGACTAAGCTGCTTCTGGCAGTACATAGAAACACCGTTTACCTTCCCGCCAGAGCGGTTCCTATTTATCTACTTGCACTTCAAACTGCTAGGTTGGCAGGAGCTGGGACCGAGCAATGGGAGCTCACCCTGTCACGGGGATTCGAACCACCGACCTTCTGATCGGCAAGCCCTAGGCTCTGTGGTTTAACCCACAGCGCCACCCGCGTCCCAAGCTTACAAGGAGGTTAAACAGTATCTTGGTTTTATTGAGCATTTGCCCTGTTTATTTAAAGTGTGGTTGTATCACGTGCATTCATAGACTCATAGTTGGAAGGTACCCTGAGGTTCCTCTATTCCAACCCCTGGCAATGTAGGAATCTCGACTAAAGCATCCATGACAGATGGCCATCCAACCTTCTGATGGAGTCTGTTCCACTGTCGAACAGCTCTTACTCTCAGAAAGTTCTTCCCAATGTTTAGCTGGAATCTCCTTTCTTGTAAAGGGACGTGGGTGGTGCTGTGGGTTAAACCACAGAGCCTAGGACTTGCTGATCAGAAGGTCGGTGGTTCGAATCCCCACAACGGGGTGAGCTGCCGTTGCTTGGTCCCTGCTCCTGCCAACCTAGCAGTTCGAAAGCACATCAGAGTGCAAGTAGACAGTTCTTCTGTCCCTTTCATCTGGTGCTAACATGAACAGGTTCTGGAAGCAGGGTGTGTTCAGGTGTGTGAGACTCAGTCGCTGCCTGGCACGCAAGGCTGATATCTTGACCTCATTAACCCTGGGAACAAGCAGCCTCTCTCGCTTTGGCAGAGATCATGAGATAGACACAAGGGAGCCACTTACAAACAGCTGGCATGTTTGCTCAGAAAGGAATCCCCACTGTTCAGCGAGGCCTGCTCCGAACCAGTTAAGTGTGTGCAGGATTGTAGCCACTGAAGCTAGCCATTAAATGAGGCTGAATGGAGAAAGAGTCCAAAGAGACAAAGTGCTTAACACAGCACACCATGGAACGATGGAACTCACTTCTGCAAGATGTCCTGATGCCTGCCAAGAATGACTTTGAAGAGGGGTTAGATCAGGCATACGCAAACTTCAGCCCTCCGGGTATTTGGGACTACAATTCCCATCATCCCTAGCTAACAGGACCAGTGGTCAGGGATGATGGGAATTGTAGTCCCAAACATCTGGAGGGCTGGAGTTTGCCTATGCCTGTGTTAGATAAATTCATGGCAGGCAAGGCTATTCATTGCTACCTGACATCCTATTAACTGTGTGCTACTTGCAGTGTCAGAGGCAGTATGCTGGAGAACACAAGCAGGAGAATGCTGCTGTACTCCTGTCTCACTTGTGGGTTTCCCCAGAGGCAGCTGAACCAGTGTGGCGTAGGGGTCTGAGTGTTCAACTAGGACCTGGGAGACCAGGGTTCAAATCTGCACTCAGCCATGGGACCAGACAACTGATTCTCAGCCTAACCTACCTGTAGGGATTAAATAAGGAAAGGGGAAGCCATGGAGAAAAATGCGATGAAATAATAAAATTTTAAAACCTGGCTGGCCACAGTGAGAACAGGACCCTGGACCTGGCCGGATCCAGCAGGGCTCTGTTTATGCTCTTCTGCTTTAGAAGCATGGGAGGACTGAGTTCACAGGAATGCCTACTGGCTGCAATGGCTGTATTTGACCTCCACTGTCGGAGGCAGTATGCCCTTGAGTGTTGAATGGTTTCTTTAAATGTAAAGGTTCATCATTGTTCCACTCCATGTGTATGTCTTTAAGGGGCCAGAGCAAGGGCCAGAGCAAGATAACGAGACCCAGCTTTACAGCTGTGTAACATAGCAGGTGCTGCTGAGTTGTATTTGATTAAGGTGTGTCAGCATCTGGGTAGAGTATATAAGGAGCAGCACCTAGCTCTCCCATTACCCTGGAGGATGGGTTGGTGGTTGGGTCATGTTTGTTTTGTTAATATATTTAGTGTAAATGGAGTTTTTGTTTTTCTTATTAAAACCTTTAAGTTACTTTGAGTCCTTTCTTTTTAATGCATGATCTCCCCAGCAAGCTCTCTGCAGCGTCACTATACTGCAAAAAGCCAACATCTTTGGTTATGGGCCCAGCTGCTGAGTGGATGACTGCATATTTTTGGACTCTGAGAAAGGTTTGAAAACTCCTTCTCCTGTTAGCGTAGTTTTTGTGGGACTGGAAGAGTTCCAGAATGGTTGACCGGGTTCCTGAAGCTGAGAAGGCTCTGGTCTTCCCACAGCTGACAGATGAGAACTATAGTTTATGGTCTTTTCGGGTGGAGGCGCTTTTGACCTCTAGAGAAGTATGGACCTATGTAACTGATGACCCTCCTGACCCTGTAACTAATGCTTGGTCGAAAGGAGATGCAAAAGCCAGGGCGATAATTAATTTGGCAGTCAGCGACCAGCAAGTAGTCTATATAAGAAATAAGAAAACTGCCAAAGAAATGTGGGACAGTCTTGCAGCAGTGCATGTTAGAAAAGAGTCAGCGTCTGCATTGACCTTTTTCAAGCAGTTGTACCAGACGAAGTTGCAGCCTGGTGGAGATTTGGCAGCACACTTGAGACGTCTGGAGGCAATACGCGGCGAATTAATTCGAAGGGACATGGAGGTACCTGATATTCAGTATGTTTTTATCATCCTTTGTTCCCTTAATGAGGACTTTGATGGTATAGCTAGCCAGATATCTGCTGTTCCACCAGCACAATTAACTGTGGAAGGGGTAACGGCAAGATTAATGGGCGAGTTGGATAGAAGGGAGGCTTGTGCCATAAGCACTCCTGTTTCCAGAAAGAATGAGGAACGCCATATGCAAACCTGTGGTGATACAACTGCATTTAAAGCTGCAAAGAGTTGTTGGTTCTGCAATAAGCAAGGACATTTTGCAAGGGACTGCAGATCCAAAAGAAAGCAAAGTTCTCCCAAGCCTGTTTCTGTTCGACAATCACGGTCGTCAGCCCAGCAGCCGGCATCGTATAGTAGGGACAGAAACGAGCCGCGAGCTTTTCACGCTCGGACTACAGATCGTAAAAGAATTAAAGGTGCCAAGTGGAATTCTTTTATTGTCGACTCAGGTGCATCCCAGCACGTCTGCAACGATCGAAGCTTGTTTATTTCTTTCGAAGAGGAAATTGGTAATGTACATTTAACCAATTCACAAGTCCTGCAGTCGCTTGGCAGGGGTACCATTAAACTTGACTCTTTAAACATTACAATAGCGAACTGCATTTACTGCCCGTCAGTGGACAATTTATTGTCAGTAAGGTGCTTTGCCCGTCAAGGCATAACTGTGCGTTTCTTAAAGTCTATGTGTGAGTTTTTCGAGGGGAACAAACGTCTATTGTATGCCCAGGAATCTGATGGTTTATATAGACTGTATTTTCGCACCTACTCCCAATCGCCTATAAATTGCAGAGCAGCACAGTTAAGCCAGGGGTTGAGGAATGTAAGGCCACATTCTGGGTGTGTCCACGAGGCGCACAGAATTCTGGGACACCTGAATTTTGCTGATGTAATTAAGACAAAGAATATTGTCAATGGCCTCAACTTAAAACCATGCAAATTCTTTATGCAGTGTCTACCCTGTTGCAAGAATAAGATTAAGGTTGCACGCAAGGGTAGGTGCTCAGATAGGAAAGTAACTGAGCCATTTGAGCGTGTACATTGTGATTTAGTTGGGCCACTCCCACCATCATTAGGAGGTTCTAAGTACTGGCTTACTCTCATAGACCAGTATAGTAGATATTGTTGGACTTATGCAATAGCTGAGAAGTCCCAAGCATTTGAGAAGTACAAGGTTTTTTGCAACTGGGTAAAAACACACTTTAACAAACCAATTAAGAACCTGTTTTCTGACCGGGGTGGGGAATTTGTTTCTGAAGATTTTGAGAAATTCCTGGAAGCGCAGGGGACTACTCATGAGTTATCTTGCCCCCGAAGTCCCTGGCAAAATGGGCTTGTTGAAGTTGTGCAGCGTGACCTGCAGGCAGGGGTTAAAACTTATCTGCACGATGCTAATCTGCCCAAAGACTTTTGGGCTGAAGCACTCCATGCTTTTTGTTATGTTAGAAATCGCAGTTATCATTCTGGTTTAGATGTCACCCCCTATGAGAAGTTGTTTAAAAAACGCCCTAATCTGAAATACCTACGCATTTGGGGTTCAGATGTAATTATGCATTATCCCGCTAAGCAGAAATTGGGTGAACGTAGTGTTCAGGGAAAATTAATGGGCTACCAGCAGGGGGCGTACAGAATTTACATACCAGCAACTGGCAAATTTCATATTACCAGAAGCATGATACAAACTGTAAATTGGAATGGGGTTGCTGTTTTCCAAGATACTGATGGTATAAATGATACTGAGGAAGAAGAGGAAGCAGCAGCAGCAGGAGGAGGAAATGGTGATTCTGAACTAATAGAAAAAGACAAAAAGCCTGTTGAATCTGATAATTTGTTTGATTTAAAGTCACAGGCACCTGAGGGGAGGTTAGATTCTCTTGAGTTTTCTGACCGTGAGCTTAGCCTACAGGCACCTCTTCAGTCTGACAATGATGATTTACAACCTGAAACTAGTAGTTCACTCAGTCCCATTAAGTCTGAGGAGTCTGACTCTCCTTCCGGACTGAGACGTTCAGATAGAAAGAGGCAGAAACCACAACGTTTCGCAGATGAACATTTTAATACTGTGTATGCTAATAAGGTGGTTTTTGAGCCAAAAAGCTACAATGATGTTCAGAATTTACCTAAGCACCATGCTGTAAATTGGTATAAAGCTATGAACTCTGAGATAGCTTCTTTAAAAGAACATAACACTTGGTCTCTTGTACCACAAACCCCAGATATGAGACTTATTGATTCAAAATGGGTTTATAGAGTTAAAATGAATGACAAAAATGAAGTTGTAAGGTACAAGGCTAGTTTAGTTGCTAGGGGCTTTCAACAAATTCCAGGCGAAGATTATGATTTGTGTTATTCACCAAGTGTAAAATATGAAACAGTTAAGTTTTTGTTAAAAGATGCATCACAATGTGGAAAAGCCCACTATGCAATGTTTCTCTGCTCTTAGGAGAGTGGTAATGTACCTTAAACATACCAAACATTATAGGTTGCAGTTTACATCACACATGAAAAACATGTACAAAGTATGCTTTATGTTTTTGTTCCACAATGATGAACCGCAGGGGAAATGTTGAATGGTTTCTTTAAATGTAAAGGTTCATCATTGTTCCACTCCATGTGTATGTCTTTAAGGGGCCAGAGCAAGGGCCAGAGCAAGATAACGAGACCCAGCTTTACAGCTGTGTAACATAGCAGGTGCTGCTGAGTTGTATTTGATTAAGGTGTGTCAGCATCTGGGTAGAGTATATAAGGAGCAGCACCTAGCTCTCCCATTACCCTGGAGGATGGGTTGGTGGTTGGGTCATGTTTGTTTTGTTAATATATTTAGTGTAAATGGAGTTTTTGTTTTTCTTATTAAAACCTTTAAGTTACTTTGAGTCCTTTCTTTTTAATGCATGATCTCCCCAGCAAGCTCTCTGCAGCGTCACTATACTGCAAAAAGCCAACAGCTGGAGGGGGCCACAAGTGGGCAGAGTGCTCTTGCTCTTGTGGACTCCCCTTTGGCGCAACTGGTTGGCCACTGTGAGAAGAAGGGGCTGGACTGCATGGGCCTTTAATTCTTCTGTCCTTATTGGCTGTGCTGATGGGAGCTGGGGGCCAGCAAACTGGGAGGGGGGGTCACAGGTTCCCTATTCCTGTTGTGGTATCATTTAAAGGTATATCATCAATGATAACCAACAGTATATTTAATCAAAATCATATTTATCGAGAATTGCTGACGGTCCTCAGGAAGCCCAAATAATATACTTATTAAACGACAAAGATACAAGTAGATCCCTTGCAGTCGCTAGATACCTGATTAATGTTTTATTTCAGAAGAGGAGAAATGGATCACTGTATGTCTCTGACAGCTTAGCTAAACTTAAGAACCATCAATAAGTGCCAGAACTAAGACGCATACCCCCCAAAATCTGATGGATCTGAATTGTGCTTTACATAGAGGGAGCTTATTGTGTATAGTGTTTACTTAATTGAAGTAAAATTGGTTTTATATGGGTGTTTTAACTTGGAACTGTTTAAATTGTATTGTTTATGGATAAATTCTGATGTATTGTTGTCGATATGGGCCAATGGCCGTAATAAATCTAGCTATCTAATCAAAACTATGTTTGTTTGTTTTTAATTACTTCATCAAAAAAACTATTTCCACCCTAGCAGAAAGGCATTGATCTCTGATGGTGGTTTGGGGGCTGTAGAATCAGAAGAATGCAGCCCGAGCAGTTTGGGACCTGGAGGAGAGAGCCGAGCCTCTAGGTCTGCCAGGGCTGGCCCAGGGGTCAAAGTTTATCAGGCAGCATCCCAGTTCTTAGAGGCCACAGTCCGCCCCCCTCACCCTCGGGTTAAAGTTTGCCCTGGTTTGCGTGAGAAGGCGTTTGGCTGCCGTTCATCAGGTTTCCCGTGCAAACACAAACAGGGACTGGGGGGAAGGGGGAATGGTCCTTGGGGCCGGGGAGGTCACGTTCGGGACAGGACATCGCGTGAGAGGAGTGGAGCAGGAGGCAGGACCAGGGAGGGGCTGTCGGCCTTAGGGAGAACCAAGGCGGGCAAAGTGCTCCCCGCATCAAGGCCACCCAGCACAACAGCCTTCAGCACCAGGACTGGGCTAGAGGTGACGACTTCATGCTTTCTTAGATACATCCTGTAGGCTGCTGCAGATTCTTATTGCAGAGCCAAGCAATATCCTCCAGTTCATTCATTCATTTATTCATTCATTCATTCATTTTCAAATCAATTCTACACCTGCAGTGGCGTAGCGTGGGGGGTGCAGGGGGGGCCGGCCGCACTGGGCGCAACATCTGGGGGTTAGGGGGCGCAAATCCATGGGTTAGGGGGCGCAAATCCACGGGTTAGGGGGCGCAAATTACTTGCCTTGCCCCGGGTGCTGACAACCCACGCTACGCCACTGCACACCTGCGGAGATCAAATGGGCTTTACCAAACAGCACGTTGATGTCAGCTATCCAAACTACTGACTTGGGCTAGTCAGGCTGCAACTCTATGCATGCTTTTCTGGGAGCAAGTCCCACTGAATTCAGCCTGACTTACTCCCGAGTATGAATGGGCAGATAGACAGGTGGATAGACAGGGCTGAGGTGTACAGCATAGCACTTAGAAGTCCCAACGGTTTTGATGAGAGAGTCCTACATGTGCTTAAATCTCTCCTGTTGAGATTAATATCTTTTTTAAAAAATTAACAATTTCAACATAGCAAATTATCAAAACAAATCATCTTCATTATCCCCCCATTTTTTCCCTCCCACTTCCCCAACAAACCCTCCCCCCTACGACTCCTCTCTCTGATTTCTCATCCAATGTTAACTTCTGCATATTATAAAACTGTATACATCCTTATATTATTCTATGTTATCCCTCAATGAATTTGTGTATGTTTATTCAAAACCTGCCAAGGAGTCCAATTCATTTTGTTGTCTTTTTAAAAAAATTGTGAAGCTACAGTTGTCCTTGTCTCGTAATTTGCATGTCAGTTTCACCAGTTCTGCATAGTTCATCAACTTCTCTTGCCACTGTTCTTTTGTCGGGGTTTCCTCATTCTTCCATCCTTGTGCAATCAAGACTCTTGCCGCTGTTGTAGCATACATAAATAAATTCTTTCTTTTCCTTGGTAGGTCTTGTCCTACAATCCCTAACAAAAATGCCTCTGGTTTTTTAAATAAATGTTATTTTTAACATCTTCTTCAACTCATTATATATCATGTCCCAGAATTTTTAAATTTCTTTGCATTCCCACCACATATGGTAAAAGGTCCCTTCCTTTTCTTTACATTTCCAACATATGTTTGACCCCTGTTGAGATTAATATTGAGCAATTACAGGTGCTCTCACACAGAAGCAAGTTCCAGTAAGTTTACCGGCTCTTACCAACAAGTAAGCAGGTTTAGGGCAGCAATCCCGTGTAGTTTTCCCTGCCAGCAAATGCCTCTGAACTCAGGGCACCCCTGGGAAGACATGCGCTTTTAAGATGGGCAGGGTTACTCAAAAAAATGTTCGATTTCGTGACCCCCCCCCCCAAAAAATGCTTTTATTTTTCTCGTGCTTCTTTTTCTTTCATTTTAGAAGGACAATCTCCAAAAGGCAATATTATTATTTCTATTTTTCTTTATCACTAGAGGCATAACAACGGTGGCATGGTTCTGTGGTGTTTTTTTAAAATGTTCCACATTTTGAACTAGTAAAACAAAATGCAATTATTTGAAAGGAGGTTAAAATAATAAAAAAGCCATAAAACTGTAGAGCTGGAAGGAACTCCTAGTGTCAAACCCCCTGCGATGTAGAAATCTTTCACCCACGGTGGGGCTTGAACCCACAACCCTGAAATTGAGACAAAAATCGCATAAGTGATGGAAGCTGCTTTTAGGAAGGGGGAGGGGAACCTAATGTGGTGCTTTCAGAAATTTATGCCTTCGGTTCTTAGTAAAGGCAGGATTGACATCTATGACATCTAGGAACTCTCTGCCAGTTGACACCAGGCAGGCAGGCGCCATTACTGTCCTCTTTTTGGTACCTGCCTGAAACATTTTTGTTTAGGGAAGCCAATTCAGACATGTAGGGTGTTGACAGGCGTTTTTAATCTGGCCATTCGCTTTACTGCTGCTTTCAAACTATTTTTTTACTATTTCAAACCAGGGGTTCCCAAAGTGGGAGGTAGCACCCGCTGGGACGGGGTTACTCCAGGGTGGGCGCCAAGAGGCCATGGCTGCCAACGTTTCCCATTTTTTAAAGGGAAATTCCCTTATTCCGAATAGGATTCCTCGCAAGAAAAGGGAAAAGTTGACAGCTATGCAAGAGGCGGGGGGCGGGCAGGGGCGCTGGAGGTGGATGGACTGACGGGCGTTGCGCAGCTGATTACCCTGGGTCGAGTTCATGACTGTGGTTGAATTAATTCACGTGAATAGTTTTAATTGGGCTTGGAATAAATGTGCAATTAATTGCCGCTCTCTTGAATTTCATCGAGCTATCACCTTCGTTCAAGCCGCTATGCTGAATGCTTCTTATGTGGGTGGGGGCTGGATTTGTGGGGACTAAGGGGTTCCCCCCCCCCCACGAAAAGTTGCGCCTGGGCGCTTCGCTCCGGGCGCCGCTGCCTCCTCCCCGGGGTTGCTTATCTCCGCGCGCGATCTGCCTGCCGTGCCACTTGCGCGCCCCTTGTCACGCCAGCCGGAGCCGCCCCTTTCCCGGATCGCTTCCCGAGTTTGTTTCCAAGGAAAGGGAGCGAGGCCGAGGCGCGCCCGCCTGCCGCGCCGCCTTCTCACGCGAGGCCGGGCGCGCTCCCGGGACACTTCCGCGCTCGCCGCCGCGTCCCCGATCCGCCAGGCTTGCTTAGCGCGCACGTGGCTCTTTGCGCACCGCCAGCCCGCGATCTTCTCCAAGGAGCTCAAGGGGGGGGGGCGCGGTTCTCCCCCTTTCATCCTGCAACGACAACCCCGCGAAGTAGGCGAGGCCAGGTGCCCGTCCACCTTTTCAGACCCAGGACCCACTTGACCCTTTCTCAAGATCTCCCTGTGCTTTCGCATGGCGGTGTGGCCCTGCTGCGTCCCGTCTTGGATCGGGCCACTGTCCACGAGTGGGTCCCGACCCACCAGTTGAAGACCCCTGAGTTAGGCTACCGGTCAGTGGCCGGTCCAAGGCCACAGGCAGGCAAGCCATCAGGGATTTGAACCCAGGTCTCTCCCAGGTCTTAGCCCTATGCTCTAACCACTATACCACACTGTCTTTTCCACTGGCTTAGGTTCCCATTGCAGGGTTGTGGCAGGCATAGCTCTGCTCTCCAACAGTAGGAAATGACCAGGGTGGTGAGATGACTTGGGAGGAGGGCAGGCTTGCCTAAGGCAGGGCCAGCCCTGGAAATGGCCAACTCTGTTTGGAAGGCCAAACTGTTCCACAGCCTGGGTGTAGTCACCAAGAAGGCTCTGTCTCTTGTTCCACTCAGCCATGCCCCCCAGCCATGGCCCTGCCCTCGTACTACCACCCTTGCTGTGTGCTTGTGAAACATGGACCACTTATAAACGCCATCTCCAACTCCTCGAAAGATTCCATCAATGGTGTCTCCGAAAAAATTTACACATCACTTGGGAAGAGAGGCGAACTAATGCCAGTGTACTGGAAGAGGCAAAGATCACCAGTGTCGAAGCAATGATTCTTCAACATCAACTTGATTGGACTGGTCATGTTGTTTGGATGCCTGATTATCGTCTTCCAAAGCAACTACTCTATTCTGAACATAACAATGGAAAGCGTAATGCTGGTGGTCAACAAAAGAGGTTTAAAGACTGTCTCAAGGCAAATCTAAAAAAATGTAGTATAAACACTGACAACTGGGAAACACTGGCCTGTGAGCGCTCCAGTTGGAGAACAGCCTTTACCAAAGGTGTCATGGGCTTAGAAGACGCTTGAACTCAGGATGAAAGGGGAAAACATGTTAAGAGGAAGGCACGTTTGGCACATTTGATCACCCTCACCGTGATCAGCTCCCACCTGGAAACCTATGTCCCCACTATGGAAAGACATGTGGATCCAGAATTGGCTTCCACAGTCACTTACGGACTCACAGTTAAGACCATTTTCATGGAAGACCATCTTACTTGGCTACAAGTGATTGCCAAAGAAGACGAAGAATGCAGAGAAGGGCCTTCTGATGAGTAAAGAGTGGAGAAGATGGTAGGGGAAGAAGCAGTCCCTGAGGTGTCCTGGGCCCTAAGACAGGTAGGTCTTTAGTAGCTAATCACCTATGCTTTGAATTCTGCCTGGAAGCAAAGTGGCCACCAGTGCAACTCTTGAAGGATCCTTGGGACATCCAAGTGATTTATCAGCTCTAGACCATTGTCCACTAGAGGAGGGGCAGCTGAATGCGTGAACTTTCTTGACACCACAAAGAAACAAGACAATATGGATACAGGTAGGTAGCCGTGTTGGTCTGCTGTAGTCCAAACAAACCAACAAACAAAAATTCATTCCAGTAGCACTTTAGAGACCAACTAAGTTAGTAATTGGTATGAGATTTCATGTGCATGCACACTTCTTCGTGAAAGCTCATACCAATAACTAACTTAGTTGGTCTCTAAGGTGCTACTGGAAGTAATTTTTTATTTTTATTTTATTTTGTTAAGACAATATGGAAGTTCTGCCCATGCCTTCATATCAGCGACAGGAGCTCAATCACGCACATAAAAAGTCTTGTCAACAGATAAAAGAACTGCATAGGATGTGCAGAAGTGTGGTGTTTGCGGTGTGTGTGTCAAAGACCCATTACTATTTCTGCAGTGGGGTCTCTGTCTCAAGCATCCTAGAGCCACCCAGCCAGCATGAAAATGGAGCTTTTTATCCACTGTATGCTCGGAGACCTGTGCAGCAAGGCCCGTTCCAGCTGGAGCTCTGCATTCTGGCCTCCATCCAG
This sequence comes from Podarcis liolepis, assembly GCF_965112155.1. Lineage (NCBI taxonomy): Eukaryota > Metazoa > Chordata > Lepidosauria > Squamata > Lacertidae > Podarcis > Podarcis liolepis. The sequence continues at coordinate 72,698,773 of NC_139564.1, read as the reverse complement.
GAGAAACCGGAGCTGCTCCTCAGATGGGGAGTAAAGTTTGCGGAGTGTGGGGGACTCCTTTGGAGGGGAGGCATAGAATAAAACTTAGTTGGCCATCTTCCAGTTAGCCAGCAGCGCCGCCTCCCTGCTCCTTTCTTTCCCCACAATAAACGTATAAAAAGATCTTGGAATCCTGCCTTATTGCCTCGTTTGCACAAGTTTCTTTTAATATTTCCCTTTATCCCTTTCGTCTCCTTACTTTCCACTTGACCATATCTCCTCAATTGCTTCCTTCCTTTGCCTGGAATACTTGGTTAGTCTTTTTTTAAAATATGCATTTAATAATGAAATCATAAAACTGAGCGCGTGGAATGCTCTAAGGGACATTCCGACGACCGGCATTCACTGAGCGCGCGAACAAGGCTAAGGCAGGATTTGATAAACTTGGAGGCGAATGGGGGAATTTCTTTGCTGTGTTCCCAATATGTTGAAAAGCAATAAAATAAATCATCAATGGTTCCTTTTAGCTTATTCCCATTGTCTGCAGCCGGGGCCAGGGGGCTCGGGACTTAAGCCCACGCCGTCGGGGCGCAACTCCTGGGCAGCGAGTGTCGGAGCGCAGCGACCCGCTTCCCTGCCGCGAGCGCGCAAAGGGTTGCGAGAACCGGGCAAAACAAAGTTTTTCGCTGCGTCCACGTGACCCGAGGGCTGCCGGCCAATCAGAGCCCGAGGAGGCGCTTATAAAGCGAGCCGAAAGCGGTGCTTCGGGGAGCGTGTTCGGAGGAGGAGGCGAGTGAAGGCATCCCATCCGGAGCCAAAGTGGGCATCGCGGGCAAAGCTGGTCTGGACGGAGCGGTGGAGACAGGCTGAAACTTCTGATCGGTGAGCTGAGCACTCCAAGGGGGCTTCTCCTCCTCTTCCAGCCCCAGTGCTTGACCTGGAAAACGGGTCAGATCTTCCTTGCACGTATGAATGTGTGCATGCACGCTTGCCTGCGGATGGGAAGGACCTTTTTTTGCCTGTGGCCAATTTACCTTTTCTCTGGGTCGTCTTTCTAGGGAAAACAATTGCTATGAGAACTTTTTGTTTAAGAGGGAGCTGGTTATTCCTAACCCTCAATGATTATATGTTCCACTCACATTTTTTTTTTTGCTGCAGAACTGAAACCATAGAATCATAGCATTGTAGAGTTGGAAGGGATCTCAAAGGGTCATGTAGTCTAACGCCCTGCAAACGTTGGCTGTGTGCGTGTGTAAGCCCTTATTGATTTAGAGGAGGTTTGACAAAAAATGCCTCTGAGCATGCACAGAATGCCTTCTAGATGCCACTCAAACAAGCCTGGTGGATGCCTCAGATCAGCTGTGAGCCTGTCCCTGCTGCAGTGGCGTAGCGTGGGGGGTACAGGGGGGGGCCCGGCCGTACCGGGCGCAACATCTGGGGGTTAGGGTTAGGGGGCGCAAATCCACGGATTAGGGGGCGCAAATTACTTGCCTTGCCCCGGGTGCTGGCAACCCACACTACGCCACTGCCCTGCTGCACCCCTATTTTAAAAAAGACCTACCACATGCTATGTAATCATTTTTAAGAGAGATTTTTTTTTTTTAGATGGTGCCTTTCCTCAGGGAATGTGTGAATGGTTTTCCATGTATGCGTGATCTGGATGTTCTGTCCTTGCTACAGCCTGCAAGCCTGGTCTTGGGGGAAATCACATTTCCCCAGCACAAAATGAATTGCTGGTGGGAAGATGTGGCTGTTGAAGTTATGAAATTTTGTGTTCTTTTTTTGTGTGTGTCATGGGCACATGTTGGATGGTGACACAACACAGTCTTCAGGTGAGCACCAAAGTCCTCCTTCCCCCTCCCTGGGTCATTTTGAATCCTGGGACATTTTGTTATTCTGTGTGTGCCTCCTCCCAGTGCCTTATGGTTTCCCAGTACTTGTCAGCGCTGAAACAAAAAACCTTGCTTGTACACACACAAGATTATTTCTCACCACTGCAAGACAAGGGGAGATGTGGGGATATAAAAAATGTGGATCAGGGCCTATAGAACTCTTGTGCTGCAATAAAAAGAGATTAAACATATAGAGACGTATAGAAAAGCCATCACAGGCTGTTCCCATTTTAAATACAGAATCATAGAACTGAAGGGTTGGAAGAGGCCCCAAAAGTCATCTCCTCCAAGCCCGTGCAATGCAGGAATCACAGCTAAGTAAGCCAAAATAAAAAAATTTCTTCCAGTAGCACCTTAAAGACCAACTAAGTCTTTAAGGTGCTACTGGAAGGAATTTTTTTATTTTGACTATGGCAGACCAACACGGCTACCTATCTACAGCTAAGTAAGCCGTGATAGATGGCCATCTGAGCTCCCTTTAGAAACCTCCAAGGAAGAAGAGTCCACTACCTTCCAGTTTGTTCTGCTGTCTAACTGCTCTTACCTTCAGCAGGTTCTTCCTAAGGTTTAGCTGGAATCTCCTTCCTTGCAATTTAGATCGGTCAGTTCAGGTCCTACCCTCTGGGGCAGCTGAGAATGAGCTTCTCCACTTTCCCATCAGATATATGTAGAACAGAAGCTGATCATGCGTGCCTCCTCTGAGTTTACTTTATTTCATTGCGTTTCCAGCCCACCCTTTTCTCCAAGGACCTCAAGATGGCACACATGTCCCGCCCCCATTTAATCCCTACAACCCCCCTGCGATGTAGGTTAGGCTGAGGAGCAGTGACTGATCCCCGAGGTCACGTTCAGTGAGCTTCAGGGCCAAGTGAGGATTTGAACCCTGATTTCTCAGGTCCTAGTCCAGCGCTAACCACTGTACCATGCTGGCTCTCAGAGCACGTTTAGCTTGAGCTTGGCTCTGGCAATGAGTGTGGGCAGTCTAAGGAGGGGCAGGGTGAGGGTACCCTGCATAACTTCTCGAGGTTGGTTTCACACCAGTTGGGAATAGGGTGCCCTTGAGATGTTGTTGGGACTCCAGCCGGCTTTGGCCCCAGCCAGCTTGGCCAACGGTCAAGGGTGATGGCAGCCATCTTTCAGCACTGTCTGGAGGGACGCAGGTTCCCTACCCTGCAAAAGAGCCCAAGGCTGCAGTCCTAAGGATGCCCCAGGAGAGGAATTATCCTCTGGCCCTCCAGGTGCTCAGAGAATTGCAGCACCGGAGGGTACCCTGAGGGCCATCTAGTCCAGCCCCCTTGCAGTGCAGGCATCACAACTGAAGCATCCATGACAGATGGCCATCCGTTATTCAGCTTGAAAGTTGAGTTTGGAGGAATTTCAGTCCTGAAAACACTCCTGATGTCGAAAAGCAAGTGCAGTTCAGTGTTAAGATGGCGCTATAACCATCGGATAGTTGGTCCCTGCACTTACAATGTTGTTTCTCTCCCGCTCTTCTCTTTCTCTCTGCTTTTATTAGGACACTTAAATCTAGGAAGATGAAGGCAGTGTTGCTGGGTAGCCAAAGCATTATGTCTCCTTCAGAAATCCTCCTGGCCATTGCGCTTTTCTGCCTGCTCCTGGTTGTCATCAAATCCTTCCGGCAGCGGATCCCTCAGGGGCTGAAGCAGCTCCCGGGGCCAAGGGCATACCCGCTGATCGGCAACGTCCTAGAACTTCAGAAGAACCCTCACCTGGCCTTGACCCAGATGAGCCAGAGATATGGAGATGTGATGCAGATCCATATCGGCACAAGGCCGGTGCTGGTCCTGAGTGGGCTTGAAACTATCAAGCAAGCCCTGGTGAAGCAAGGAGAAGACTTCTCGGGGCGCCCTGACCTCTACAGCTTCCAGTACATTGGGGATGGCCAGAGCTTGACCTTCGGCAGGGATTCAGGGGAAATGTGGCGAGCGCGCAGGAAGCTGGCCCAGAATGCCCTGAAGGCCTTCTCAGCTTCTGCCAGCCCAACCTCCTCCACTTGTCTGTTGGAGGAGCACGTCTCCAAAGAGGCAGACTACCTTGTCATGAAGTTCCAGGAGTTGATGGATGAGAAAAAGAGCTTTGACCCCTACCGGTACCTTGTGGTCTCTGTGGCCAACGTAATCTGTGCCATGTGCTTCGGGAAGCGTTATAACCATGAAGACCAGGAACTGCTCAGTCTGGTGAACCTGAACAATGAGTTTGGGGCGGCGGCTGCTTCCGGGAACCCGGCAGACTTCATCCCTGTCCTCCAGTATCTTCCCAGCCGTGCCATGAAGGCCTTCAAGGACCTCAACCAGCGCTTCACTGCATTTGTACTGAAGATAGTTAAGGACCATTACACGAGCTTTGACAAGGTATGTTTGTGTGTGTGAACCATTCAGTTTGGAAAGTTTCATCCTTGATTTCTGGCATGTATTCCTGGACCGTCACCAACATGGTAGAAGACCGACCAGGGCATTGCAATGACTTGCTTGCCCATAACCTGCTGCAGGGATAGGCAACAGGGTGCCCTTCACCTGCCATGGTCCAACAACATCTGAACAAGTACCATGCTGCCCACCCAGACTTTAAAAGATTGTATTTGTTGACGGAGCCATAGATCTCCACACAGTAGATACACCAGATTGCATGTCAATGTGCAAAGGAAGCTATATGATGCCTGGGAAATGGGCTCATGCAGAATAGAAACCACAACATGAAATTTAGCCCATATTCTGACATCTGAATTACATCCCATGTATCAGCTATGGAACAGGGTGGTGTCTACAGGGTTGCAGATGGTCTCCCATACAGGCAGTGTCTAGACCTCGACCTGCTTAGCTTTAGGAAGATTGGTATGCCTTGAAGCATCCTGCAGCCAGGAGAGCTACAATGAGCTCTTGTACTTGTAGCTTATTCTGTAACAGCTCATGTTAGATCATACGCTTTGCTTGCAGAAGGGTCGTTCCCTGGCAAACCTAGCAAGAGGATCAGGAAGCAGGTGATGGGAGAGACATCTGCCAAAGTGCTGACAGTCAACAGTGGGCTATTTGTTTATTTATTAAATTTATATACCAGCCTTCATCCAAGGACCACAGGGCACTTTACAGTAAAAAAACACAAAAATACACAGCATAATAACAATCGAAACAACATCCCCCATAGTTTAAAAGACCACAGATTGTTTAATTAGCTAAAGGCCTGTGAGAAGAGGCCTTTTTTTTTGCCTAGTGCCTGAAGGTATGTAGGGAAGATACCAGGTGAGTCTCAATAGACAGGTAGCCTGACCTGATATAAGGGAGTTTTATATGTCTGTCTTCTAACTGACCGGGATTGGCTCTGCAGTAAGAGACTTGAGGACTGGCACGAGTTATCCTCTGGACTTGTATTTCAGGAGAACATCCGAGACATTACTGACTCCCTGATCAACCACTGCGAAGAGAAAAAACTGGATGAGAATGCAAACATCCTGCTTTCGGATCAGAAGATTGTCAATATCGTCAGCGATCTTTTTGGAGCTGGTAAGAATCTGCTAATCTAGAGTCTAGAGAGAACCTTTCAACTGTCTTCTCCCTCCTCCACCTCCCATTGAAGTTATCGTGCATGCTGCTTAGCATAAGAGATTTGCTGGATCAGGCCAAAAGCCTATCTAGTTACAACCATTGGTCATTATCATTTGATACGATGTTCACACCAATTCACCAAATACAAGAACAGTAAACCGGGTGGCGCTGTGGGCTAAACCACAGAGCCTAGGACTTGCCAATCAGAAGGTCGGTGGTTTGAATCCCCACAACGGGGTGAGCTCCCGTTGCTCGGTCCCTGCTCCTGCCAACCTAGCAGTTCGAAAGCACATCAAAGTGCAAGTAGATAAATAGGTACTGCTCCGGTGGGAAGGTAAATGGCGTTTCTGTGCACTGCTCTGGTTCACCAGAAGTGGCTTAGTCATGCTGGCCACATGACCCGGAAGCTGTCTGCGGACAAACGCCGGTTCCCTTGGCCTATAGAGCGAGATGAACGTGCAACCCCAGAGTCGGTCACGACTGGACCTAATGGTCAGGGGTCCCTTTACCTTTTTTTAAACCGTAGCTTCAGATCTCTGATCCATTTTGTGAAGTAGCGCATTGGCTCTCCTGTCTCTGTATCTTAACAACTAATTCAGAGTCTGCATGGTTTTGATACCTCAGTACAGAGAATGGAATCTTGGAATTGGGCTCCTAGACATGTTGCATTAATGTTCAATAGTTTTGCACCTGATGCTGAATATTTCCCCACTTGATCCCTGTCTAGGTTTTGACACAGTCACCACTGCTCTCTCCTGGTCCCTCATGTATTTGGTGACGTTTCCAGAAATCCAGAAGAAAATGCAGGAAGAAATAGGTAAATCCTGGCACTCCTAATTCAAGCGTTTCAAAACTGTGTTTGCCCAAAGCTAAATTTGAATCCATCTTACTTTCTGCCTCTTTCTGGAAACTGCAGACCAAACCATTGGCAGAGAAAGGAAGCCCAGGCTGTCAGATCGTTCCGCGTTGCCCTACACAGAAGCTTTCATCCTGGAAATGTTTAGGCATTCCTCCTTCCTGCCTTTCACAATCCCTCACTGGTAAGGCTTGCACAATGCAGGATTGGCAAGGGAACAGTTTTGGCCTGGTATATTTTATTATTATTATTACTATTTCCCATCTTTCCTCCAAGGAGATCAAGGTGGTGTACATAGCACTCCCTGCTCCATTTTATCCTTGCAATCCTGTACCCACTTACCTGGGACTGGGAATGAAGTTGATAGAATATACAGTACTTCCAGACAGGCATATGTATAGGATTGTACCATTAGCAGCTGAAAAGATGATCCATCAATAGTGTCAACCTGTAAATCTGCCCTGTCTCCTAACTTACTGCTTGACTTCCTCCATGCTTGTCTGAACTCTGCTTTCCTAAATCATCTTACTTTGAATTAAGTTTAATTATACTTTATTCCAGAGATACATGCTTTAGGACTGCAGTCATTTTAACATTCAGCCCATGCCACCTTTATCACATAAGAACTAAACACCTGCAGCTTCTTGTGTATGTATAAATTGTGTTCTGGTTTCTCTCCTTGTAGCACAACCAGGGACACAGCACTGAATGGCTTCTACATCCCGAAGGATCTCTGCGTCTTCGTCAACCAGTGGCAAGTCAACCATGATCCGTAAGCATCTCTGGAACCCACTTTGTAATGCATGGAGTAGAGCTACCATATTCCAGTTTGCCCCAAATAAATGGTTTTGATTCTCAGTGCAAACCCTGCATCCCTGAGATACTTGGCTCTGGATGGAAAGGCTGAGGCTGTAACCCAATGGTGTCAAACCTCAGCCCTCCCAGCCTGGCCCTCTGCACCCCCCATCCGAGTTCTCCTTGGCTGGATCGTGTCATTGTGTGCAGAAACTAGCCTACTTATAAATGTTACATTCATTATTCTTCCCACTTTTGTCCTAGCCATCAGTGGCATGAAGCCCTGGAAGGCTGTCCACGAGGAAATATAGCTCACAGGCCAAAAAGAGAGGCTTCCATTCCCCTGCTATAACTCTTCCCAGTTTCAAGCAGCTGGATTTACTATTGGAGACACCAAAATGGGTGCTTTCTCCAAACCTCATATGAAATGAGAGTCTAACCCAGGGATGTCCAAAGTCCGTTTTGGGAGCCTAATCTGGCCTACTGGTCAGTTTAAACTGGCCATTGTGGCAGTTTATTTCTTGGGGTAAACTCCTTAAAAAACCTCAACATCTTCAGTCCTAAAAAAAAAAGGTCAACAACAACTTTGGTTGGCTCTCACGGCCCTTCACTTCATCAATTCTGGCCCTCTTTGAAAAAAGTTTGGACGCCAATGGTTCCCAAAATGGGGCAGTGGAACTCTAACCCAGTGGTTCCTTGGGGAATTACCTGGGGGGGCACCAAGAGGCAAATGGGGGCACCGGAGGTATAAATGACAGAGTTGGAAAAACTGGCGTCACTGGATCAAGTTCATTTTTGTTGAATTAATGAAACTGGACAGTTTTAATTGTATTTTGAATAAATGTGCAGTTAATTGTTACTGCTCTGAATTTTATTGTGTGGCTTGTGCATACCACTATTCCGAATGCTGCTTTTTGGAGGGTAGGGCAGGGGCCACTGGGGAAGTGTTTCTGGAACCAAGGGGGTGGGGCCCCACGAAAAGTTTGGAAACCGCTGGTCTAAAACACCTGCTCTTTGTTTCTTCAGGAAGCTTTGGCGAGATCCTTCTGCCTTCAACCCAGAACGGTTTCTCACAGCTGACGGGACGGGAGTAAACCGAGCAGAGAGCGAAAAGGTTCTGACGTTTGGTCTGGGCAAGAGGAGGTGCATTGGAGAGAACGTTGGCAAGGGCGAAGTCTTCCTTTTCTTGACGACCATCGTTCAGAAGCTGGAGCTGAGTGTGTGCAGCGGGAAGACAGTGGACTTAACCCCTCAGTATGGACTCACAATGAAACACAAGGAGTGTGAGCATTTCCAGATTAGGCAGCGTTTCTAAGAACCAGTGGTGGCATCTGGGAGCAAAGGAAGATTGGGACGACCGGGGAGGAGGGATTCCTACCCTGCCGTATCTGTAGCTTGACTTAGGAGTGGGTTGGTCACCCAGGCTGTACCATGGATTGAGGCTGTATCCAAATAACAAAAGTGGGCAAATTATATAGGTTGGGTAATGGCATGAGGCACTGTAATCATTTTCATTTAAGTGACTTGAAACCAAGTATGCCCTAGGTGGGCTTGTATGGCATGGAATGACTTCTCCGATTTGACCATAATACTGTGGTGGCTTTGGTCATACACTAAGACTTCACTGGAAGAGTCTTTCTAGGATGCAGACAAGTAACTGAGAGGTTATCATGCTTGTTGTACAAACATACATTTAAGAGGAAGTGGCTAGGCATGTATGTACCCATCAAATGTTGCTTCCTGAAGGCCTTGTTAAAAGGGGCAGTGGACTCACACTTTTATAAACCTTTACTACTAACAGAACATTGTAACCAGATAATCACACTTATATATACTAATAGCAAACTCAGCTTCACACTGTGAGTCCTTACATAGCAAAATGGCACCAGCCATGCCTAAGATGAGAAGAACTAGCAAGCTTGGGTTTGGGATCAAGAGTTTAAAAAATTAAAACAAACTTTAGGAAAATCCTTGATGAATCCACAGACAGACAAACGAGAACAGTGTCTGATCAGTAGTCACAGAACTTTGACAGCACGTTGAAAAACTAGGAAGGAGAAACAAAGGAAATATCATTGAAAACTTCAGGAATATACTTTAAAGTGCAACATTTTGTTGTGGGTCTCACTTGTGTTTACTAAATGCAAGTTGTGCTTCATGAATCATTCTCATATAGTTAAGTATTATGATGCTGTACACTGAGAAACTCAATAGTAAAGAAATTAAATGTAATGGTGGTATATACAGGAAATCTGTTTATGGGGCTATCTATAGAGACATAAGGGACAGAAAGGGGGCTTGGTCCCAGAACATCTCTTGTCTTCCTTGAAATCCCTTTTCCTCTGCAGGCACTTTTGATGTGAAAACGGTAGTCTGATCTGACTTCCCTTCAGTTGGGGGTGAGGACTAACTATGTGTGGCTGCCAAACTCTAGGCGGGGACTATATGTGTACAGTGCTGTTTATATTGATGATGATGTATAAATAAAAATAGCTTTCTACAAGAATTTCAGGCTTGCAGTTATCTTTGCTTGATCAGCTTAAATGAAAATGTGCTTAAATAATTTTAAAGGAATTAAAAATCAACTAGAAAACTCTCAAAAATATGTTATTAAATGTATATCTCACACCAAGAAATCTTCCAGTTTATCTAAAACTGTTTTACAAACATATATATATATAAAGCCGATAGAAGACATTTAATGTTTTGCTCAAAATTGAAATTCAGTGATCAATGGCACAAACCCCTCTATATAGAATGAAGACGTGCCTCATCTGGCGCGTAGTCCTTTTAAACATGGTGACAAGGTATTGCACAGAACCAGACCCACCTTGACCTAAACTATTTGTAATCCTAAGGAAACGATCCTATACACAAGAAGTTGGTGTAAAGCAGGCTGGCATGAATTTACACCAGATCCAAATTCCGTTCAGCAGCGGGGCTACTGCTGGCTCAGTCGGCCAAAGCCTGGCAGAGGAAAACAAGCTTTTTAAATAGTGTTTGAGTTACACCATCCTTTCTGCAGGCAGAACTTCTGCCAGGTTGCCAGGTCACAATACTAGGTTGAACGGACTTCGAATCCAACCCAAGTAAAACTCTGCTTTTTCAGGGTTTAGGCCACTTTAAGATCAATATCACCTGCATTTAATATGAGTTATGTTTACACGAAGCAGCTTTTAATTAATTAACTAATTAAGCAGTGTATGAATACTATGGAATAATTGAGTGTAAAAAGCCTCAAATCAGTTTACAAAACAGTAAAAACAAGAAAAAGTCACAACCCTACTTTAAAACATACAAAAGTTTAAAATACCTAAAACAGATTAGAATTACCTCGGTGCACAACGCTGGCATTTTACTGAGAACTGTCCGGATGGATTTTTAACTCCGCTTCTAGTTCCGCGCGAGAACTGTCACGTGATGAAGCGAAGGAACCCCGCCTCCCGCCCTCGCAGGGACCGTGGCGCCGCGCTTAGAGCGCCCGACGGCCACCCGGGAGCCCGGGGTTCGGATCCCGCGCTGGACGAGGCTCGCTCGGCGGTGCCCTCGGGGCCAGTGGCCGCCTCGCTCAGCCTAGCCTGCCTCGCAGCGAGGGCTCCTCGGCGGGGAGGGAGAAATGAACGAGCGAGAGAAGAGACAGCAGGGCCGCCGTCGCCAGAGCGGAGCAGCTGCTCCCCCGCGGCACGCTCTGCGCATGCCTGGATGAAAAGCCCCGCGTGCGCAGCGGCGCAGGCGCATTCCCCACGGACGCTGCCTCAGAAGTGCAGCAGCAGCGGACGGAAGTGACGTCGGGACGCCTGGCGCTTCCGGTGTGAAGAAGAAGAAGAAGCTCTGAGGGGGCAGAAGCGAGTGAGTGAGTGAGTGGCCGACCGACCCGCCGAGTGGCCTCCCTACCTTCTCGCTTCTCGCCTCTCGCCTCGTTACCGGGAAAGGCCGAGGGAGGGAAGCCGGGGGGGGGCGTGACTCTGGCTCTGCGGGTGGGGGGAGAGGAGCGCCGGGGCCTCTTTTGGGGCCCTTCGAGAGCAACTGACGGGGGGCGCGTGAAGGGGAGGGGCCGCCGTCCCCTGCCCCCTCCCTCCCTCCCCCCCGCGCGAGCGGCCCCTGCAAGCCAGCACAGGGGGGTTAAAGGGAGTAGGTGACGTCACTTCCCCTCCCCCCTCAGCCCCTGGAGGGATTCATCCTGTCAGTTCTTTCATTTCCTTGTTTGCCCTCAGTCTAACGTGGGCGCCGTGGGTGTCCCTGAAGCCTGGCAGCAGTTAGGGAGGCGCGCGAGAAAGCTGAGAAAGAGGAGTTCCCTGCCCCGAGGAGCTTACAAAACGAGCGAACTTGGTGACGTTCCCTTTCTTCAGGTTGAGGGTTAGCTGTTTTTTGTTGTCGTTTTTGACCATGTTCATGGTGTTTCAGAGGGAGAGTGATGTAGGCGAAGCGTACAGGTAAGCTCGTGCCGCTATGGAGCTCTGCCCCAAGGAGCTAACATTGAAACAAAAAGTGGTTGGTCCTTTGGCTGCTCCTGGGGGAGAGGGCTATCGCCACAGTGGCTCTGCTCTGCCTGCACGTTCAGAGGCAGTAATGCTTCTGAATCCCAGTTGGGGCTTGTGGGTTTCCCACAAGAAGGATCTGGTTGGCCACTCTGAGAACAGGTTGCTAAATTAGATGCCTCCCCCTCCAATTGGCCTGATCCAGCAGGGCTCTTCTTATGTTTTTATAGAAACTGGGAGGGGAAGGTGCCGTTATGCTCAGGTCTCGTCTGTGGGCCTCCCATTGTGACATCTGGTTGGTCATTGTAAACACATAATACTGGACAAGACGGGCCTTTGGACTGATCCAGCAAGGCTCTTAAGTTCATTCAGGTCAAAGGATTCATAATACAGTGGTGCCTCGCAAGACGAAATTAATTCGTTCTGCGAGTTTTGTCGTCTTGCGATTTTTTTTGTCTTGCGAAGCATGGTGTCGGGAAAGTTTTGGAAAAGCTTCAAAAATCACCAAAGTCTTTAAAAACCTCAAAAAAGGCTACCACACCGCGTTCTATGAGTTGCTCCTCGAAGTCAAGTCGCAACTGTATTAACGGTGTTAAGAAAAAGGAAACAAACTTGCAAGACGTTTTCATCTTGCGAAGCAAGCCCATAGGGAAAATCGTCTTACGAAGCAGCTCAAAAAACAAAAAACCCTTTCGTCTAGCAAGTTTTTTGTTTTGCGAGGCATTCGTCTTGCGAGGTACCACTGTAATAATAGTAATAATTAATTATTGATAGCAGGGTATGATGTTAAAACAACTTAATAATAATAATTTTATTATTTATACCCTGCCCATCTGGCTGGGTTTCCCCAGCCACTTTTATGTGCAGCTTACAGCACATAAAAAAATTCCTGATACAGGAGTTAAAAGTGTTTCAGAGCAGGAATGACTTGACTGTTTGGCCCTGAAGGCTAAAAAAAAAGGAGCCCCTTGAGTTTTCAGCCACAAGCCTGGCCTCTGCAACTGAAAAACCCTTGTCCTCTGTCCCAGCCAGCCACACTCCTGAAGGTAACAGGACAATGAGGAAGACCTCTGATCATCATTAATGGCCAGCAAACTCATGTGGGAGAAGATGATCCTGCTAATAACCTGACCCCAAACCACTTACAGGTTTACAGTTAATCACCAGAGTCTGGAAACTAATTGGAAACCAGCAGAGATCACATAAGATGCCTGAAGAACTGAATAAAATGTGAAGGAGGAAAAAAAATAATTTTAACTTTTATTTTTAACTTGACTAGTTGGTATTGTATCCATTCTGGTTGCTCAGTTTACATATATTGTATTCATTCATTGTAGTGATATTTAATGTTCTAAAGTACTGAGAAAGTACAAAGGAGTGAAAGCCAAGCCTAGGAGTGGTGGTCAGTGTTATGATGCCAAAAAAAAAAAAAAAAAAAAATCAGACTACAACAGCAAACTTTATCCCATCTTTTTGACTTTCATTTTGCAGTGATCAGGGAAAATATGGCTGCAGATTGGCTTGGAAGCATTGTCTCAATCAACTGTGGAGAGAGCCTGGGAGTCTATCAGGGAAGAGTGTCTGCTGTGGATCAGGTCAGCCAGACCATCTCCTTAAAGCGGCCTTTCCATAATGGTGTTAAATGTTTGGTACCAGAGGTCACCTTCAGGTAAATGGCCCATCTGTATGCTTTTTCTAGACTCTGACCATTTAAGTGTTTGAGTGTTCGGAACCAACCATGAAAAACTGCCATGAGCTGGTGGGGGGGGGGCACTGCTGATATGTTGTTCACAACCAAATTTTCTTATTCCCAGGATTCTGGCTGATGATGCCAAATCAGTACATAAACCAGGAGCTGAGGTGTTCTCAACCTCCAGGCCAGATTAGGCTCATCGCTGCCATGGTGCAGTTTCTCCACTGTATCTGCAATACCTCTGCCTTGCTGTCTTTTCTGTCTGCCTGTCTGCCTCCCTTTCATATTCTCCACATTGCAATCCAGCTGTCACAAGAAGAAAATGAGAGGGAGAGAGACCTGGAGCCTGGCAGGTGCACACGCATGTAGGTCAGAAACCCAACCATGGAGCACAGTATCCTTGGAAAAACCCTTTTAAGTGCTGTTGTCCATGCTCTGGCCCCAAGTCCACATGTTTTCTGCCTGGCTATCAGTCTCTCTCATTCTCTTTGCAACAACTGGATTGTAAGTTGGGTGGGGGAAGAAACAACAACTTCTGATGCCTCTATAAACAGTGAAGACTTGCAGGGATTGTAGGGAATGATATGGGACCAGGAGGATTGTTACCAACCCCTTTCATATGATTGGATGTAAGAGAGAATGAATGGATTATGTAGCAGCGGATGGGTGAAGTAAGTAACAGGGAAGGATTGGCTAAGACGCTGCCCACTTTGGCTTCAGCCCTGCCCATCACTGTCATGCAGCCCCCGAAAGATACCGTATTTTTCGCTCTATAGGACACACTTTTTCCCCTTCAAAAATGAAGGGGAAATGTGTGTGCGTCCTATGGAGCGAAGACGCCATAGCCCGGTGACCCTCTCCCGGCTGGAGAGGTGACGTGCGCCTATGGCAGGAGCCTCCATAGGCGCGCGTCACCTCTCCAGCCGGGAGAGCGCGCGCGGGGCTAAAGCAGCCCCCTGCGACCCTCTCCAGCCGGGAGAGCGCGCACGGGGCTAAAGCAGCCCCCTGCGACCCTCTCCTGGCTGGAGAGGTGACACGCGCCTATGGCAGGAGCCTCCATAGGCGCGCGTCACCTCTCCAGCCGGGAGAGCGCGCGCGGGGCTAAAGCAGCCCCCTGCGACCCTCTCCAGCCGGGAGAGCGCGCACGGGGCTAAAGCAGCCCCCTGCGACCCTCTCCTGGCTGGAGAGGTGACGTGCGCCTATGGCAGGAGCCTCCATAGGCGCGAGTCACCTCTCCAACTGGGAGAGCGCGCGCGGGGCTAAAGCAGCCCCCCCCCCGGCGACCCTCTCCCAGCTGGAGAGGTGACGCGCGCCTATGGCAGGAGCCTCCATAGGCGCGCGTCACCTCTCCAGCCGGGAGAGCGCGCGCAGGGCGAAAGAAACCCCCCGCGACCCTCTCCCAGGTGACGCACGCCTATGGCAGGAGCCTCCATAGCCGAGCGTCACCTCTCCAGCCGGGAGAGCGAGCACGGGGCTAAAGCAGCCCCCCGCGACCCTCTCCCGGGTGGAGAGGTGATGCACGCCTATGGCAGGAGCCTCCATAGGTGCGCGTCACCTCTCCAGCCGGTAGAGCGCACGCGGGGCTAAAGAAGCCATAGCCCCGCAACACTCTTCCAGCTGGAGAAGTGACGCGTGACTATGGCAGCAGCCTCTCTGCTGCGCCTTTCCGCTGCTCCCTGACCTGCTCTTTGGGGCTGGTGGTGGGCTTCCCCCCGCCAGCCCCAAAGAGCAGGTCGAAAGGAACCTGAAGCCTGGAGAGCGAGGGGGGTCGGTGCGCACCGACCCCTCTCGCTCTCCAGGCTTCCAAGGTAGCCGCCTGAACGCACCTTAAACGGCACCTTGTTTTAGAGGGGGGGAACAAGAGGGGGGAAATTCTCCCACTCTCTGCGCAGCGCCTCCTGCCGCTTCACTGAAGGGGCGCTGGGCAGAGAGCGGAAGAATTTTTTTCCCTTGTTCTCCCCCCTCTAAAACAAGGTGCGTCCTATTGTCCGGTGCGTCCTATGGTGTGAAAAATACGGTAATCCCCAAGGAGCTTTGCTCCTACTCCAATGTAAAAAACATTTTGTTTTATTGGAATATTTTTTTCTGAAATGGGTACATATCACATTTGAAAAACTGGAGCCATCTCTTAAAAGATCTTGATATACTGGCTGGTAACTGGCTAGACAGTTAAAAACAAATCTTGGTGATGATACTTGCATGCCTTCTTGTTCATAGTAGTTGTTTTTCCCCTTTTTAGCAAACTCTTTTAAAAAATCCACCCCAAACATACTGAATTTCCTTCGCACTAACAAGTGTGATGGTTGGGGGTGCAAAGATGTTCAATGAGCCAGATGCTTCTGGCTGATTCCTTGGATACTGGTATCTACAGTTCCTCCTGGCAGCCCCCTGTGCTTGCTAGAGATCTTGAGTGAATTTTATCTCTCTTTCGTAACACTATGAATGTCACCCAATGCACCTGAATGTTGGAAGATTCCAACTCTACAATTTTATAAGTCTTTTCTTAAATTGTGGCATCCAGAGCTGGACACAGGACTCCAGGTGTGGTCTGACCAACGCGGAACAGAGTGGGACTGTTATAGTGGTACCTCTAGATACGAACATGATCCGTTCCGGAGCCCCGTTTGCATCTAGAATTAAACGTAACTAGCAACGGCGCGTCTGTGCACGCGCGCGTCGCTTTTCACCGCTTCTGCGCATGCGCATTACATCATTTTGAGCGTCTGCGCATGCGCAAGCAGCGAAACCCAGAAATAACGCGCTCCGTTACTTCCGGGTTGCCGAGGAGCGCAACTCGAACGCGCTCAACTCGAAGTGTATTCAACCCGAGGTATGACTGTACTTCCCTTTTTTGCTGCTGCATCACACTGTTGACTCATGTTTAGCTTCTGATCTACAAAGGCCCCTAGATGTTTTTCACATGTACTACCAGCAAGCCAAGTGTCGTCCTATCGTATATTTCTGCAGCGGGTTCTGCCTGCTTAAGTGTAGAGACTGACATTTGTCCCTACTGAAATTCATTTTGTTAGTTTTGGCCCAGTTCTCCCATCTTTTAAGGTCATATTGAATCCGGATCCTGTCTTCTCCGGCATTAGCAACCCCTTCCAGTTTGGTGTCATCTGCAAGCTGGTTGAGCATCCTCCTCCTTCCTTCATCTAAGTTATTTATAAAGACATTGAACAACATTGGGCCCAGAACAGAATTTGTATTTGTATACAGTGGTACCTCGGGTTACAGATGCTTCAGGTTACAGACTCCGCCAACTCAGAAATAGTACCTCGGGTTAATGACTTTGCTTCAGGATGAGAACAGAAATTGCAGAATGGCGGCACATCTAATACATGTTAAATTTACAAAAGGCCACAATAACAAGTGTTCCGTGGTGAAATGAAATTTTTGTACCAAGAAGCAAAATTCTGTGGCAAGGTTTCTAAACTATTGTCATCAGAATGCTACAACTTGCTTAGCGTTTAGACAGTTATGTCTGCTTTGCCTGCATCTTGATTTTTTTTACCCCTATCTTTGCTCTCCTAAGGACTGCAAACTTAGTAATATTAGAGAAAAGGAAAAAAGAAAGCTAATATACTGTGAATGATGAATTGGTTTCCCAGTACCAAGTACCTGTGCTGAGTGCCAGCACGAAATTCACACAACCCTTGTAATGCTCCACCACCAATAATACCGAGCTGAAGATACCAGTGTGATAGTCTGAAAGCTGAATTTTTAGACTGAAATGGGAGAAGTTGTTATACTTTTCGTTATTTTCCTCCACCCACTTGGATTTCTTCCTAATGTTTCATTTTTTACTTCCAATCTAATGAATGTGTCTAAAATTTCAGCTGTGAAACTTCTATGATGATAGGCAATATCCCACTGAATGCCAGTCACTGGGTGGAAACAACCAGCTCAGTTATTGCCTTCACACCTTGTTTCTGAGCTTCTCATGAGCCTCCTGTTCATCTCTGTGGGAAATGTGTGCTAGGCTGGATGGGCCTTTGGCTAGCAGGGCTCTTGTATACTCTTTCTCCTTCCCTTCCTTCTTGTCCCCAAATATTAGAGTAGTTCTACCAGGGGGTATTGACTGTATGGTATGATGCATTGATGTGCATTAAAAAATTGCTAATAATTTTTCAGCATTTATAATATAACTGATGGCTTGATGAAGCCTGCTTATGTTTCATGATGTGATCAATTTGAAAAACTGGCTCTTTTCTCATATCTGCTTAGCACATGCCAATTCCTGAAAATTTGATGGTACTTAGTTTTTTGCGGTTATTGCCTCTTGTGTAACTGAAGTATCTGTTCTTACTGGCACAGCTTCTAACACATTTTTACACCTGCTAAACTTGTCAGCTAGCTGGTTTTGTGGTGCAATAGATTAGGGCTGGGGAAGATGTCCAAGATGATGTTGGACCCTTATCTCCCATCAGTGTTGGTTAACATGGCCGTAGGTCTGGAATGATGGGAATTGGAGTATCTTGGTATCTGGAGGATCACAGCTTCCCTATGCCTGATGTAGAGGTAAGCACTATTGCAAAATCACACCTTGTTTGGGCCTCTTCCTTTCGTTTAGGGCAGGTGACATTACTGAACTGAAGATCCTGGAGATTCCAGGCCCTGGTGATAATGGGCAATGTGGAGACTTTCAGCACACTGACCTTTGTATTCCTGGCATTGGATGTCCAGGGGGTACCAGCCAGAATGGCCCCGGCAAATTGCTGAAGAAACCTGGTGCTTCTAGTAGTGCCCCACAGAATATTCCCAGGCGAACAGACGTTAAAAACCAGGAGGTTGCCATTTCTCCCCAGCAGCAGCAGTGCTCCAAGAGCTATATGGACCGGCACATGGAGTCCTTGAACCAATCCAAAGGCTTTCGCCGGAGGCACAACTCATGTGAGTACATTGGCCACATAATACTCTTCTTTCTCTTTGTCCTGAGCATGGATTGTTACTGCCATTCTTGTACCCATTTCCCTATCTGGGAGCTGAGATGGGGCCTGTAAGCTGGAAGTACATTTAGAAATCAGGGTATGAAGCTTTGTTGCTTAAACTGTTTTTAATTCTGAATCTTAAATTGTTTATTTATTTTATTTGTTAGGTTTATATACCACCCTTCATCAAAAGTTCTCAGGGCGATTCGCAAGATAAAAATGCAAGATAAAAAGCACAAATATTTAAACCAGAAGCAACAAAACAATGACCCCCCCAAGCACATTTAAAATGTGTTGTTGTAACCTGCCTGGGGGTCTTCTGAATAGCATATACTAAATTTAAAACAGTATAGAAATATATACAAATGCTCAAAAGGTGGGCTCTAGCATTGGCTTACGGGTAATCTACTTTTACCTGCCAATGTTTGGGGAGGGTTACAGAGCTTCCTTTCAGAGTAGCGTACTGACAGCTTCCAAAATTAGTGGTAACTCTTGCGCTCCCATTTCCCCTTCCTGGAATGGCATGAGTTTGATGTAATGGAGCACACCAGGAAGGGAAGGGAGCCTCTTGCTGGCAAGACATGTTTTGACTTACCTGCCAGATTCCAAAGATGTGTGCAGCTGTCCTGAGGCTGGGCATGTTAGCAAGGAAACAGGACCACATCATTCCCATGCCCACTAGTCCCTCTTTATTGTCTAGCCTTCCATCAAGAGAAGACTTGGGATTGCAGTACTCGGATAGGAAAAGGGAGCCTTCCCTTTGCTAGTGCCCACCCGTCTTCCAAAGGTGACTGAGCAGCTGTACCAAGACACATTTAAAACATAATGTCTGCCATTCTCTTTTGTGTCATGCCCCACGCCACCAACATAAAAACCCCCACCCTGTTCCAAGTGCAGAGAGAAGGATTTAACAGCTGTGGGATGGAATAAGAGAAGGCAGTTCTGTGATAGATTTGCCCATTCTGGCTGTAATGAAATGCCATTTGTGAAGCTAGGCCTGTTTTCTTTGCAGATGTCCTAGGACTCTTCCTGACATACTTGATGAGGCTTTTATGATGTCATCAACTTGACCATAAAGGCTCATTAACATTTGCCTTGTGGGCAAATAGTCATGCTCATAGTATTCCTGCTTGCAGGAGTGTTTGGTCTGCAGTGGCTTAAGTGAGAAATGCCAGGTATCAGCTATTCATGTTTCATGCTCCTGTAAACGGCCATGACCGTAATGCCTTCAGAGCAATGGCTTTCATTACTTTAGTAACTGCCTTTTTGTTAATCCTTCACTTTGAAACTGCTCTTCCCTTTAACTTGAATCTTACTTCTAGTCAATGCTTGAATGTTCCTTAACTGCAGCCAGCCACTGCAGATTATAACCACCAATGTGTGTCTGTACCTACCTCTGCAAATGCGCCAAGCTGTGAAAACCAGATCTCGCTTCTTTAGTTTAAACTTGTTTGTCCCAGTCTTTCTAACTTGAATCATTTGCTTACTCTAGTTTCCTAATAAGTTCTATAAAACTGAGTTTGAAGGGAAGAAAATCTGGATCCCTTTATATGTTCTCTAAAAACCTCTCATCCATAGTTACTGTCAGCCAAATCAGAAAGGAAAGTTTAACTTAACATTAAGTTTAGTTTAGCAAGATTACCTAGTGAGTTGGAGTGCAAATGCTTCACTGACAATTTCCCTATGTTCTGCCATTGCTGCAACTTAACCACTTGTGGTAAAAAAAACCTTTTGATCAAAGATAACTCAGGAATGACTCTCATATTGAGCACCAAAGAAATGTGTTTATTCATGTGGGGGCTGTAACATGACTGCCTTGAGATGGCGCAAACATTAAGCCTAAACTATAACCTTGTAAATTAGATTGCTCTAAGAACAGGTGAGGGACAGTTAGGACAATGCAGGAAGGGACATAATTCACAGGGAGAATGTGTGCCTTAACCGCAAAGAATAAACAGATTTATTCCTTGGCATCTTTAGATAAAAGGATCTTTGGTAATAGACAGCTATCTAAGACCCCATAAAGCTGTTGCCAGTTAGAACAGCAGATGCTGCGCTAGGTGGAACAGTGACCTGGCTAATCTATGGCAGCTTCTTATACTTATTCACTTCTCTTTGGTCCTGTGGTGAAAATAAGCAGTGTTTCTAGATCATCACCAGTCAGTGTTGGATGGATGGATCCTGTCTAGTTTCCCGACTATATCGCCCAGTCAGGGTTGCCTAGCTTTCAAGGGAGAAAAACATTTAACAGGTTGGGGAGAGCACAAGCTATGCAAATATCCAAAGACTGGTTCAGCTGTTTTATTTGCCACCTGTACCTGCACTGTGTATCCTCGTTCTAGGCTAGAATCTTGGGCATGAGGTTAAATAGATTAGAAGATGCTGGCTGTGAAAACCCAAGGAAGGTGATGGTGCAGTGTGGCTGAGTGTTATTATTGTTGGAGGTGGTGCCTTGCATTGAGTGAGCAGCTGTTGACCTTTAGATGCCCTGTAGCGTGCATACTGAAGGCAGGGGCAAAGTTACCTCTTTATAATGCTTGTGCAAAAGGAATCAATAAATAATAGCATTGGGGTTACACAACAATGAGTTGCGTGCAGGGCTGGTCCTGCCTGCCTCAGACTGGGGTTGGCAGGGCAGCCTTGGAAAGGGTTTTGCAGGAAGGCAGACGGCTTGCCAGAAGCTTCATGTGCTCGGCTTGTTGTCTGTAATGACTGAATCTGTCTGGGAGCCCTTGTTTACCTTTTCCAAGGGAGGGACTCCTTGGCTGCTGGCAGGTGGCCAAACTGAATTCTCAGCTGTGCAACATCTGACATTACAACCAACTGTTCTAGAGGCAAGCTAGTCCACAGAGGAAATGCAAAAGGCCCACTGAAGGCAAGCCCCTGTGAAGTCTGCTTATCAGCCCATCTACTGTTTTGACTGTGTTTAGCTTGGCTTAGAGGTTTTTTGTTGTCCCAGCATTTTGACTGATTGCATTGTGCTGTGTGGAAGAGGCCCAGCTTTACCCACTCTTAGTGGTAGGCCTGCTGAGCGTGCGCAGGCTACACTTGGAGTAGTGTAACATAGCCTTGGTTGGAACACCACATCACACACCTCTTGAAGTCCTGAGTGGTGTAGGAAGGTTGTAAGTGCTTGCTCAGAGCAGCCATTCCTTTTTCTGCCCACTGGATATAATAGTATTGGTAGGGCACTTCATTGCTAGCTACTCACAGTGGATCCCTTGGTTTTGTGGCATAGCTTCCAGTTGAGAAAAGAGCATGCATCCTGTTTATTAGATTACTCACTCCAATTGCTTTTCCTTATGTAGACCCAAAAGCTTCATGCAACCACCATCCCTGTCCACCTATGTCAAAAATATAAGCCCTTTCAGAGCTCGACTGGTCCTTCAGGGACGTAACAACATATTTATGGTGGCCAAGTTATGCAAGTGATGTCACTTTTGGTTGCAGCTGTCAGCAGGTTTTCAGAACTGGCTGTCAGGAGGGTGGATTACATGGCTGACCTCCACAATCACTGTGTATTTAACTGGTGGAGCTGGAGCTTGGCCTTCATTCAGGATGTCTCATGGGAGCCCATAGAGAGTGTTCTGACTATTGTTTTTCCTGCTTTTGTGGCTTGTTTTGTTCTGTCAGCATTTAGACTCCTGGCAGGCTGTCCACCCATACCCTTTGGAATTAGCCACTGTGGGTGTTTTTATGTCCTTGTTTTTTGAGGGGGTGACGGAGCTGTGAAGTAGAACACAGTTTATTTGCAGATGAGTCTGGAAATATCTAAACACTCAGTTTGGAGCTGGCAGCAGCAGAGTATACAGGCAGCCCCCCATTTACACAGGTGTTAAGTTCCGAGGCACCGCATGCGTCTGAAATCATGTATTGAAACCCATTGAAAATGCCTGCAAACATCCCACCCTGCTCTTTTAGTGATGTTTCAGTGTCACCTTTATGATGTTTCTGGGTCACTTCTGGGTTCAGTGCGATGCATGTATACAGGCCTAGGCAAACTCAGCCCTCCAGATGTTTTGGGACTACAACTCCCATCATCTGTAGCTAACAGGACCAGTGGTCAGAGATGATGGGAGTTGTAGTCCCAAAACATCTGGAGGGCCGAGTTTGCCTATGCCTGCACGTATACATAGTTGCACACATTTTGAATGCACGTAAACAGGGGGGCTGCATGATTGAGCTGACCTCTTTCTATCAGGTGCCTCCATGGGTGACTGTGCTTTGCTTTTCTGAACTCATGCTGTTGGATGAGGTAAGGGTGGAAATTTAGGGGCTGGAGAGACCAGGCAAGGTCTTCCTGGAAAACAAGTGTCAAACCGTTTCCTAGATGTCCATAACTTTTGGTTGGCCTTGGTAGCCAAGCCAAAACTTGAGTTTGCTAAGATCTTTCCCTGTGCCATTCCCCCATGTGATAATCCCCTGCTCTTTTCCCATTTGAAAATTGGTACTAGAAAGAGTGGCAGTGGGCTTCTTGGTTTAGCTGTGTGCCATCCATATGCTCTAAATGTCTCTGGCAGTGACTCCCAGAGAGCCACTGGAAGAGCAAGACAATACAGAGCAAGATCAACAGTTTTTCATTGATAGTGTTTGAGTCATTGAGGCATAGTGAACTATGTTCTGAAAGAAACAAGAATAGGCTGGTCAGACAGACAAGTCTCATGCAGTGTTAGAAACTCGGATGTATAAGCTAGGCGTCAAATAGCATCCTAAACCTAGGTTACGGTCCCCAGGAAGTTAGACTAGATGACCCTCAAGGCCCTTCCAACGCTACAATTCTATGATTTTGTGATGCCAACTACATTGCCTGACTGTAGTTTGCTCTTACAACAATTCACATGTCCATTGTATGCAAGGAGAAACACACACCGTGGAAATGGAAATGGTGTAAGCTATAGACTAAGGCAGAGGTTTTTAAAATGTTGTCTGAGTTCCACTTGGGTGTCCTTTGGAAAGGTTGCAGAACAGTCAAATATCTTTGCACTCAGCCCTGCACTTACTTTCCTTGATGTGATGATAGAGGACTGAATTGTCAAAAGCTTAACAAGGCTCTAGCCCAGGCCTCATAAGGCAGTGCTGGTTTTGATCATGATAGGAAAAAAGGGGAAGGGGCAGCTCTTCCTCAAGGAAGAAGGGTAGGGGGGTGCAGGGTGGCACCCACATGAAAAGTGGGTGGGGCCACCCTCACACTACAGTTAAGTGGACCTGGGGAAGCCGAGCCAAACCTGTGGCAGAGGCGTCTGTCCTCCAGTGCACCTCGAAAGAATGTGCCACAGCTGCCCTGATGTACTGCCAGAGCCCAGCCTGGCCCTGCAATGGAGAAGCGATTCTCAGGGTGGCCTGGGTGGCCCAGCGTGGCTGTTTTGAGGCACCGAGAAACTGCCTCATGAGAGATAGGTACGCAGGGCTGAGGAAGCTCGGCAATGTAGGCCCAAGGAGAAACATGCTTTGCCCTCTTTCCTCCTAGGCATGTTTTCTTGGAAGTAATCCCCTCCATGTCCAGGGGAGCTTTCTTACCCTCAAGAAAGTGTGCCTAGGATTGCAGCTTGTGCAGTAGCACAGAAGCAAAGTTTGCTACCATGCGAGCTAGTTAATTCTTGTGGGAGTACGGAAGAACAATATGTGCATCTTTTGCTGCGCATGAATCAGCTGGCTCGTTGGAGATGTCAGTTGCCAACCTTGTGCTCAGAAATCTCCACCTGGTTACAATTGGACCCACACCAGTAGAAAAATGCACCTGGCGCTTGGGAAATTTCAAACACTGGCCTTATGGGCAGTTTGAAACACAATGTGGTGGGTGGCTTTGCATCACTTGGCAAAATAGTCTAGAATCCATCTTGTGCAGTCAACAGTTTGTGTTCTTTGTTTTCATAAACATCTGCTTTCCTTGTTGACTAATCCTTGAATTGCCGTGTCCTTTACTTCAGGGTCCTCCAGTAGCCGCCATCCAAACCAGGTGACTCCAAAGAAGAGTGGTGTGAAGAACGGGCAGATGAAGAACAAAGACGATGAGTGTTTTGGGGACGACATTGAAGAAATCCCAGATACAGATTTTGATTTTGAAGGGAACCTGGCCCTCTTTGACAAGGCAGCTGTGTTTGAGGAGATTGAGACTTACGAGAGGAAGAGTGGGACTCGCTCAAGAGGCACGCCAAACGAGAGATCGGCACGCTATCGCCATGATGAGAATATCTTGGAATCTGAGCCCATCGTGTATCGCAGAATCACTGTGCCCCAGGCAAGCAAAGAATTCTGCACTGGTATGCTGGCTTTTTAAAATTGAACACAGCGGCTTCTTTGAGGGATGATTTGAAAGGGAATGTCTGTTTAATACAAATGTGGCTGTTCTGGTTTTATCTGTGCTGGGCCACTTGCTCTGTGCTGCACGGCCCTTTTTCTATCATGGATTGGATCAAAAACACTCCGTCTCCCACATAGGTAGGTAAGCATGCAAAGATGTGACTGTTTATGAGTGTTTGGCTTTAATATAGAACTTTCAGGGCTTCACATATATTCACGTAATCTTTACAGCAGCTCTGCAGAGCAGGCCAGTAGCACCCCACATTGCAGGGGCTGAAGGGGCGTTGGCTGATGAAGAGGGATAGTGGGTTTGGATCAGGCCATGCCGTGACTTTCATGGCTGAGGTGAGACTTGAAGGACTGGCCTCTTGGTTCACAGGTCATGCCTTTAGCCACTGTGCTGCCCTAGCTTTTCCTTTTCTGGGCGTCTGTCCTTAAAATACTTGCATTCATTGCAACTTTACTGCCATAGTGGCTGCTGATATTTGGATTGGATTCAGCTGTTTTTGCCACCTTCACTGAGCGAGGTTTGAATCCAGGTCTCCCTGGTCCTAGCCTGACAACTTTAGCTCACACTTTCCATATGTTGTCGGACTCCAACTCCCATCATCCCCAGCCAGCATGGCCAGTGGTCAGAAGGGATGGAAAATGTACTCCAGCAACTTCTGGAGGGTACCAGGTATGCAGTGGGAGGGCAGGGTGCAATTGCTACGCCATACTGGCTGTCAGTGCTGGACCCAGATGCATCCCCAAACCCTGAACCTTGGTGGCCCCCCAAACAGTTAGACAATGGTGACACTGACCTCCTTTGCAAGCTACTGGAAGGATTATTGCAGCCAATAATAATAATAATAATAATTTTATTATTTATACCCCGGCCATCTGGCTGGGTTTCACCAGCCATTCAGGGCAGCTCCCAACAGAATATTAAAAGCACAATAAAACATCAAACATTAAAAACTTCCCTGAACACGGTTGCCTTCAGATGTCTTCTAAAAGTCAGATAATTGTTTGTTTCCTTGACATCTGATGGGAGAACGTTCCACAGGGCGGGTGCCACTACTGACCAGGCCCTCTGCTTGGTTCCCTTTAACCTCACTTCTTGCAGTGAGGGAACTGCCAGAAGACCCTTGGAGCTGAACCTCAGTGTCCAGGCTGAACTATGCAAGAAAGTGTTTCTTATAAAGGAAGAATGATGCTTCTGCTTTGTTACTCTTGCTTGTAACTATTAGGTGGCATTGATGGGGACAAGGCAAACCCCAAACAGCACAGCACTTCACAAGAGGAAAAGGAAATGAGCAGCCATGAGGGTGGGAGGCAGGGAAGGAGCAGAACAAGGAAGGAGTGGGCAGTGTCCCTTCCAGTGTTCTACACCAGGCTGTGTGAGCTTGATCTGCTTTTATTACCTTAATTATGGAATAATACAATCCACCTTCTAACACAAGTGTAATTTGAGTCTGGCTTTGGTCCAGCCCTCATTTGCGGCACTATTGTTGTTTTCCAGAGTTACACGCTACCTCTTAGATTGCCTTCCACCCTGAGTTTATTTAGCACGGTCTGGTCTGGTTTTGATAAGCCGGTCTGACAAGTTGTCCTTTGCGTGAGTGAGGAGAAAGGAAGTCCTCTTGGTACTTGCACGCTCATGCCAAAGATCAATTAGGGCAAAGTGTAACAGAGCTCTTGCTTTGCTGGGATTGCATGCAACAATGCTGTGTAATCTCACACCTTATCTCCCTCCACTTCAAACAACATCCCCTTGAATGGGGGAGAGCGGAGCATGGAGAGTTCCCAAAGGCAAACAGACACTAGCAGAGTGGGCACGTGGTGACCTCTTCTCTTGCAGGTTGGGGTGCCCACCCAGCGAAAACAAAATGCATCCTTTAAATGTGTGCAATCCTGCAAAGAAGTTCTACACACAGAACAGTCCCCTTATGCAGCTCCTATTTATTTCAGCAGATCTTGCTCAGGAGAACATCTCAATGTGATGGTACTTCTGTCATCCCTGTTCGGATGTTTCCTTGAAATAAGTTGATCCAATAGTGCATAGAACTGGTCTGTAGATTTCTTAGAACTATTTGAAGCTCTCTCTTGAAAACCTTCTCTCTTATCTGTTTTCATGCCTTCATTCAGCCTTTCTGGAACTTGCTACTACAATATGTGATGGCTACTAGCTTACAGAAAGTTTTGAAAGGGAATTGGGCAAAATTTAGGATAGATCTGAGCAGCTACTGGCTGTGATGGGGCCATGAAACTTCCATGTTTGGAGGCAGCACTGAATGCCAGTTGCTGGGCAGGGCTGTTGCATTCTTGCCTTGCTTGTGGGGCTTCCTGGAGACATCTGGCTGATCACTGGAGGAAACAACACTGGTCTAGATGTTCTGTTCAGATCAAGCAGGGCAAGGCTACTCATTGCTTTATTTCTAAAAATACTTATATGCCATCACCGTTTCTAAAATGTTCAGAACACAGCTTCTTTATCAGCTTTGTTGCAAAGTAACTGAGCCGGGGGGGGGGGTTGATTACTGTTACTAAGAAGGAAGGAATATTCCACATGGTATAAGACACAGAAGTTGAAAGGATCTGACAGGAGTTAGCCAAGGCCTGGTTAAAAAACTGTGTTACAAAACTTGAAAATCACCTCTGTGCATCACAGATCAGGTAGTGTGAGTTCAAACCTGGGAATATGTTGCCCGCCCCCAAGACATAGCTGTCCCTTAAGCTATTGCTATGAGAGTCTTTGCTTACAAGCAAAACACTACTGCTGAACCTTGTTTGAAAAGGAAGGAGGCTGGTGGATGCTGTGAGACTAGATTGACTTTGAATGTTCTGGGTTTTTTCTCCAGACTATGGACCACCCTGAAGCTGGTTAAAATAACACACTAGCATTAACATGGGTGCTGCATGCAATAAAACTGATTAAGGTAACACAATTATCTTAATTGGTTCTTAACATGCAAGGTCAAGTTGTGTAAATCAGTTTGCCTCTCCCATCTCGGTCACAGGGGTTGTTAAAAAAACCAAACCAAAACCTTGACATTTCAACTTCAGTTGGCCCTCCGTGGAGTGGGACTCCGCAGAGCTCTTTGTTTATGTAGAGCAGGTGTAGCCACCGTGGGTGGACTGCCAATCCCATCAGCCCCAACCAACTTGAACAATGGTAAAGGACGATGGGATTTGCAGTCCAAGAACACCTGGAAGGAACCCTGTTTTTGAGTGACTAGCCGCTTTTCTCGCAGGACTGATACAGCCTCATTTAAGGATTCTGTGTTGCTATGATGACCTAACCATCCTTGACTGGAAGAATGTTCCACTGATTTCAGTAGAATGCATACCCAAAGAAGGGTAGATAAAGAGGATGTGTGCCGTGTGGCCACTGCCTGTCTGAGCAGACAGCTCTGAGCTAGATGCAGCAGTACTCTTTCCCTATAATAACTGCATACACTGGGGTCATCCACATGGCTGTGAGAAAACACACTCCTGTCTACTTAGATTTGGGACTCTGATTGTACTTTGAGGTGAGTGTTTCTAAAAACATGTGCATGCGTGTGTCATTGCTGAACATCTGTTGCGCTAAGCACAGCTATACTGAATCTTTATGGTGAGAAGAGCTAGAGGAAAGCACAACAAAACACATATTTATGGAGAGCCATGTCTCGGTGGTAAGAACTTAAGAGCCTACTGGATCAGGCCAGTGGCCCTTCTAGTCCAGCACCCTCTTCTTGCAGTGGCTGAACAGTTGCCTGTGGGAAACCTGCAAGCAGGATTCGAGTGCAGGGGCTCCCCTCCCCTCGTGGTTTCCAGCAACTAGTATTCAGAACCATTGCTGCAGCAAACTGGAGGCTGAGCATAGCCGTCATGGCTAGTAGCCATCAATAGCCTTATCCCCCGTGATCTTGTCTAATTTTTTTAAGTCATATGAGTTTGGTGGCCATCACTGCCTCCTGTGGGAGCAAGTTCCATCGCTTTAACTCTGCAGTGCACGAAGGATGACTTTCTTGTATCCCTTCTGAACCTTCCAACACTCAGCTTCATTGGATGCCCACAAGTTCTAGCATTAGAGGTAGAGGGCTTGCTTTATGTGCTGAAGGTCCCAGGTTAAGTCCCAGGCATCTCCAGTAAAGTAAAATGTATAGATTATATTTGCTTTCTTGTATTGCACTCTATTACATCCCACCTTTTTTCCATCATTGAACCCAAGGCAGTGTGCCTGTGGCGCCCGATCAGATCCCCTGTTCAGGCACTTGATCAGACCTAGACATGCTTTGTTCCAGTGAGGTGGTGGCCTCTGGTGCCTTCAGACCCAGAGCCCTTGGAACACGGATAGCCAAGCTGGGAAAGGCCACCTGAGACATTGGAGTGCCCAGTGCCTTTCTAGAGTAGATAGTGGGCTTAGATAGGTTTGGATATATGGCAGGGAAGGATCACCACTCAGTGGCAGAGCAAAGGTTTATTCCTTGCAGCTCATGCATCCTGCCCTGGGGATGGTTCACTGTCTGAGACCAGGCAGTACTGATCAAGGTGGGTCAACAGCTGGGCTTTATATAAAGCAGCTTCTTCATACTTCAGAAGCTTCCGTTTACATCTGCATGAAGTTACAAAGGACTGATGAGCACAGATTACCATAAAGCATATCATGCTTCATTTCTATAGAATTTTGGATCTTGAAGGTTTCATCAGCATTTTTTTAAAAGACAATTCTAGGCACACTTCAAGGTGTGTGTGTGTGTGTGTGTGTGTGTGTGTGTGTGTGTGTGAGCTCACCAGAAACTTTGCATTTTGAATGTTACTAGATGTTACCCTTCTGTCTTCCCCAGTTTGCTGCACTAGCCTTTGGTTTCCTATAATCCCAAGACGTGACATGCACACTTACGATGCAAACCTCTCTCCTGTAGACTTGTTTCCATGCTGGTGTATAGAAATGGGATCGCTGACAGGTTAACTGAAATTTATGTGAGTTATACAGCAGTTGGTTGTGTCTATTTGTCCTGAAGCCTCTGGGCAGTTGGGTGACCATGTTTAGAATGGTCCAGTTCTTAATGCAAAAACTGAGCATGTGAGTGCTGTCTCAGGCTCAGGCTCTGGGCCTGAAGAGCAATGCTGTTTTTGCCAAGCATCTCCTAACAAATGGCTCCCTCCCTTCTTCATTTCAGACTCTGGGCTGGTCGTTCCAAGTATCTCCTATGAGCTTCACAAAAAACTTCTTTCGGTGGCAGAGAAATATGGGCTCACCCTTGAACGGAGACTGGAAATGACGGGGGTATGTGCCAGCCAGATGGCCCTGAGTCTGCTCGGAGGGCCCAACAGGTAAAACACCTTTCCTAGAAAGTAACAAACCTCACTGGATTTTACATGCTTCACAGAATGCTAAATGACATGACCTGTCGTGCTGCAAGCCAGTCTAGCCATATGGCTATTATTGTGGATTGGAAGCCTGGGTCTTGGCTTTCAGCTGTTCTTGGTTCCCTGCCAATCAGACGCAGGAACTGTGTTCAGAGTGTAATTCTTTGTAGTGCCTGGGATGGTTTTCTTTGTGAGGCACCTGGAGCTGATTTGTTAACTCATCCAGTGTCATCTGCCTTGTTAGCTCCGGCTCATGGCAGGCCTTGGCTTTGTGGATGAATTTCTACAAGGGCTTGAACTTACAGAGAGTGTCCTTGGGGTCCTTACACCTCTGTCATTCTGTGCTGGGCGTTTGGATCTGAAAGAAACTAGCCAAGTTAGGGCTTTGTCCCTAAGAACTGACTCTTGGTCTACTTCCTCTGGAGAGCAGTTGTTCCAGTCCCTCCATGCAAGATTACCTCAGAGCGACCTGACCCAGAAACTTGTTTGGCAGTGATGCAGCCTGGCTGATTGCAAAGCAGAAGAGAAAACTGGAAGTTACACAGGGATTGTGAGATTTAAACATTAGATTTATATCTCCCTTGATCATCAAGAAAACATTGTTATTCCAGTATTTTAAAAACCACTAAGCAGTTTCATTATTTTAAAACCTAGCTTCCTAATCGGCAATGCTGCGTTTTGCTAACTCATGCCCTTGTGACACTGCAAACCTTTGCATGCTTAGTTGGAAGAAAGCTGCATTTGAATTCAGTGGTGTTTCTTTCTGAATAAAGAGAGAATTGTTTGGGAAATTATGGAGTGATTGAAGAGTTATTGTGACTCTTGTATGTCTTAACTTCTGAGCCTTGGTTGCATGCATCTTACCATATTTTTCGCCCCATAGGACGCACCGGCCCATAGGACGCATCACTTTTTGGGGGGGGAAATAAAGAAAAAAAAATTTATTTCCCCCCCCCCCAGGCGCTTGTGGGGCAGGCAGCGGGGAGAAGCGCTTTTCTCCCCGCCGCCCGCCTTGAGATCAGGTCCGGGGACAGCAGGGAGACGCGCTGCGTCTCCCTGCTGTCCCCGGAGTGGTGGGGCAGGCAGCGGGGAGAAGCGCTCTTCTCCCCGCCGTCAGCCTCCAAACCACTTCGGGAGACAGCGGGATGGCGGCGTTCCGCCTCCCTCTGTCCCCCGACCTTGTGGGGCTGGCGCTGGGGCTCTCCTGAAGCCTGGAGAGCGAGAGGGGTCGGTGCGCACCAACCTCTCTCGCTCTCCAGGCTTCAGTGAAAGCCTGCATTCGCCCCATAGGACGCACCCACATTTCCCCTTCATTTTTGGAGGGGGAAAAGTGCGTCCTATAGGGCGAAAAATACGGTAAATATTTTGAAAGTATCTCCTCTCCCATTAAGAAGGCAAGTTTTTGTTCGAGGAAACTGCTTTTGATGTTTAAGACCCTTTGTACATCTAACTTTCAGGTTGAACCCAAAAAACATTCACCAGCGACCCACGGTTGCCTTGCTGTGTGGCCCTCACGTGAAGGGGGCCCAGGGAATCAGTTGTGGCCGGCATCTTTCCAATCATGATGTGCATGTCATTCTCTTCCTCCCCAACTTTGTCAAGATGTTGGAATCGATCACCAACGAGCTGACACTTTTTAGCAAGACCCAAGGCCAACAGGTGTCCAGTGTCAAAGGTGAGCCGGGTACAGCCATGGATAGTTTTTCTAAATATATAGAAATAACAATTATTTGCTATATTGCCAAAGCCTCAAGTCAGCTCAATAAAGAAAGATAAAAGTGTGCACTGGCCCACACCATGTATCCTGCCAAGCTAAATCATGGCTGCTTAGCTCAAGCACACAGCTTCCCAGAAAGGAAACAGCAGTTGCTTTTCTGTTAGCAGAAGAATCTAATACTGCCATCTCCCCTCCCTGGGGACTGAAGTGGTGTACTTTTGCCACTGCATCCTGGCTTTGTATAGGTTCTGGGGGTCAAGTGATGAAGTGGGACAGGGAGTAGATGCTAATGTGATCTTTGTGGGGCTGTGGAGGCAACCTCTAATGCAACAGCGCCATCTACTGGCAAGGAGCTAAGCTATTTTTATACCCACTGGACTTGTAGGGAACACTTTAGTTGGAAAGAGACGAGTTGGGTCAGTTGCACGAGCTGCTACCCAAATCCTGGGGCTTTGAAATACATGCCTATTTTAGACTTTATTCAAAAGGAGCTTTGAAAAAGTTGTAGAGGACAGATCTATGGGTGGGTGTTAGTCCTGCTGTCTGTAAGGGACATTCCTGTTCATAGGCAGCCTGCCTTTGGGGCCCAGTTGCTATAAGCAGGAGAGGAGCATTGCCTGCATGTCGCCTTCTGTGAGCCTCCTAGAAGCATCCTGCAGGGCTCTGCTGACGGCTGGTCAGCCTGCTAGAAGAGTCTTGGGGAGGCTTTCCTAAAGTCCCTTATAAGGTTTCTACTTGACAAAGTGCTCTCTTGTTCCTCCCGCTCCCCAGATCTTCCAGACTCACCAGTTGACTTGGTGATAAACTGCTTGGATTGCCATGAAAATGCCTTCCTGAGGGACCAGCCTTGGTACAAGGCTGCTGTGGACTGGGCCAACCAAAACAGAGCCCCCGTCCTCAGCCTGGACCCCCCGGTGAATGACATGGAGCAAGGGATCGACGCCAAATGGTCTCTGTCCCTGGGGCTGCCACTGCCCCTAGGTGAGAGGGCTGGGCGCGTGTACCTGTGTGACATCGGCATTCCACAGAAAGTCTTCCAGGAGGTGGGGATAAACTACCACTCGCCTTTCGGCTGCAAGTTTGTCATCCCTTTGCACTCTACCTAAAGTGGGGGGGTGGGCTTTGGCCCCGAAGAGGAAAGGGGGGCAGAACCGCCTCGAACCGCACGACTGATCCTGACCATATTAAAACTCTTTGAAGCCTTAAGGATGTTGGAAGTTCTCAGCTGTGTTTCTTTCAAGAGAAATATCAGTATTGAGGAGAACCAAGAGGGCTCGTGCTCCTCTGAGCGTTTGATGCTCTCCTGATGCCATGAAGGAACGCAGAGGCAGCTGGTGTCTTCAACCAGCTCGGCAAGTTGGTGGTGGGAGGGCAGCGTGCGTGCTTGCTTACACGTGCAGGTGCCCCTGCCCGTTCAGATATGCAGCTGACAGTATGGTTTCATTTTTCCTTTCCCCCCAGGACTGGCAGGGGACATGTGTCCCCCTTGCTGATCATGTGGGAATGAGGGCTGTCCTGCTGCCACCAGGGCACCCCTCTCTTGTGCAGCTACAGCCCCGTCTCTCAAGCTATATGGTACCTTGGCTTGCTTAGCCTAGGCAGGTGGTGGGAGACACCTGCTTCTCCTGCTGGCAGCTTGAGAGTTTGTAGAGCAGCAATTGTGTCTCTGAGCCACTGCCAGCACACACTTGTTTCCTTTTTGCTTATTTGAGTGAATGATAATGTGGTTGCAATACTTGTGGCTTAAAAGAAGACTGAGGAAGCAGACTCATTGGTGCTGTTACCTGTGCTTCTCCACAAGTCGTGTCCTGCCATCTTACTGTAGAATTCACGTTGCTGGCGTCTGCTCCTTTTTTAAAAAAATACCTACTTCCCAGGGCCCGTGTGTGTGTATGAGAGAGTGTATGAGAATATTGAGACTGTCTAGCTGCCACTGGATTTGAAACCCACAGAAAAATTCATGTTCTTGATGGTGGCACTGTCCTGTTCCCTCTCAATATGTCCAGAACAAGCACATGGCTACACTTTTAAGTGAAGCAATGAAATGTGAGGGGGCTTTGTCTAGTGGTGCAGAACAGTTGCAAAGTGGCACTGGAACAGAAGCGGCTTAAGATTTAAAGGCCTGTGGAGTGAGGCAAATGGCCAAGCAAAGCCGCCTCTTCCTGCATGTTGCTTTTGCACCGACGTCAGTTCCTCTTGTGCTTCAGGCATGAGCTTGTATAATGACCCACTGGTGAATTGTGCATCTCAGCTACTGCCTCCCTCTCCCAATGTGCCGTTCTTCAGTGGGAAGGGCACAACGTTCTGTTGCTCTCTGGGGACCAACTCATTGCTGTCACTGGCTTGTTCTTATTCTGAATGCTGCCAGCAGAACATTTTGGTTTGTAGCCAGGCTTTTTCTGGAGTTCAGGGGTGCAATACACTGTTACGTAGCTGAATACCTGTTAGCTCTGAGAAATTAGCCATGCTTGACCTTCTTGTCTCTAAAGGTGCCATACAGAACTCTCTCACAAATCACAACGATTAAAATGTGCAGTAAAGCAGTTGCTCTTCTGTGTTTTCATTTCTAGAGTGCAGAAACTGGTTTTCTTGGTTTGCAAGTGACCATAGTTCATTCACACTTTCCTGCAGCCATCTTGGGTCCAAAAGAGACAATCACAAGAAGACTTAATCACTTTGACTTAAAGGCATAATTATTATCTCAATGTATTTGAGAAAAAATAGAATTCACTTCAATATTTAAATGATTTTGCTAATTTTATTTCCTAAAAACTCCCAACTACAGTTATACTGGAAAATGCAGATTCACTCTTCCAAGAACCTTCCATTCATGCCAAAACATTTTAAAAGAGAACCCTGTACCTCTAGGAGAAAAACAGATGTTTATTACAACCACTGAGAACCTACACTGACGAAAGCTTTACTATTAGAATTGATCAAGCCAATTATCTGCCCTATATCCACCTCTGATTTACCAAAATGGCAGGACAGCCTGCTAGATGTCCAGAACAAGCACATGGCTTTTTGCAGGCATAATTCAGGCCATAAAGCCTTCCAAACAACTGCCCAATTTAAGCTCCTCCAAAACTTTGAAGTGATCTGAACAAGCACATACCTGTGACAAAATGCAGGCAATAGCTAAGATTGCATTACCCACACAATATGAAGGAAGCAATTGGGGGCGGGGGGAACAAACCTCCATCCTCTTTCCCTCCTTCATGCAGGTTTCTTGTAAAGGAAAGATGGCTGATAGCACAGCAAGGAAGAAACTACTTTGTAAACGCCCAGCAGAGATTGGTGGCAAGCTATAAAACCACTATTTTATTGTTAACAGAAAAATTCAGTAGGGCAGGGAGCAAAAATAGCTGGACACAGTCATACAAGTAAATTATCAAACAATATGAAACACTTTATTTGAACTTTACAACATATAAATATATGAGACAAATCTGTGCTTTTGGGTTGCTGTCTCTCCCCCACCCAGGCCCAGGGTCCACCTGACATTGCACCAACCCCTTGGAACGCTGCTACAGAAGGGTCTCTGGAGTCTCCACAATAAATGTCAGGCCAGTCTTGGAGTATGTACACATCCTGCAGGAATCTCCATGATCC
The DNA here is from genome assembly GCF_965112155.1 of Podarcis liolepis. Lineage (NCBI taxonomy): Eukaryota > Metazoa > Chordata > Lepidosauria > Squamata > Lacertidae > Podarcis > Podarcis liolepis. Next base: position 72,663,620 of record NC_139564.1, on the reverse strand, counting down.
CCATCTGTCATCTGCTCAGGTCCCGGTTTGAATCCCGGCAACTAAGCCGCCTTTCCTCTGCAGATAAGCCAGCGAAGAACGGGTGGAGCAGAGCTTCGCCGAACGTGATCCGCTGGGCAGGATCAAACGCTAACATTTGCCTCATCAGACTGAACAGCTGCATGTGCTCAGCAGAATCGTGCAGCATGTATGTCTAGAAAAAGGAATAAGCAGGGGAGGAATTAGACCTGATATGGAGAGAACCAGAGCATAGGGTCATGAAGAGTCGGACACAACTAAACAACAACAAATGGAGACAACTGGTTTAGTATTGCCCTGGAGTATTAAAGGAAATCAAGTTATGTGATTACAATAGTGCCAAGCTCTATTATTTTGGTGTAAGGTCTAAATAATAGGGAGTTTAATAAGTCGCTCTCCCAGGACTTTTACTGTAAAACTAGTAGTGGCAGAGTAGCAGGCAACACAGAAGTGTCCCAAGTAGTCCTAAGACTACCCAGTGTAGTCCTGTACCAGCAGGGCTGCACCTGCAGCATGGCTGTCTGAAGCACACAGTGCCAGAGGAGATCAACTTTCATTGTTAATGCAGTTCTAAGGGCTTCTGGCTATGGAGACATACCTTGGCTAAGAGAAACAGGTGTGCAAAGAAGCACCTGCCAATTGATCAATACACACAATTTAGGAAAGTCAAAGCATTTGGGGTTTCTCAAAAAAGGGACAAACTGTATATCATCAGTCACCACTAGTAGCTCCTTTTAGGGATGGGTTGACTAATTTCTCCATGCAAGCACACATTCACAAAATCTGCCCAGCATTATCAAGCCAACAGGGTGCTGTGGTAGACTTGTGAAGAGCTATCCTGCAACCCCCCAGAAGACAAAACTCTTCTTTAGGGTGGGACAACTGCTTACAGACAGTACAGGCTGGCTTGCATGTTTTTTGCTTTTACTTATCAATACAAGCAGAATTACACAGGTTATAACTGCATCAAAAAGTGGTAAGGCTTAAGAGTTTTGGGGGAAAGTAAACAAAGCTCTTTCCACAAAATAGGAGACCAGGAGCTCAGTTGACAAGAGTCCCCTTGCAGCCACAAAAGTGAAGTGTCGTCCTCATGAAAAGCTCCTACCTGGTATGTGGAAAGGTGTGGTGCAGAAAAAATGGGATGGGGAGAGTGGAACATAATTATTCCACTCTGCATTCCCACAAGCAGAAAAGATGGAAGCAGATAAAAGAAAGGTCCAGTATATTCAGAAGATGGTGTTTCTAATGGGCTTGGCTTCCTGTTTCAAAGGCCTTGCTGAGAAGCAAGCAATGCGGATGAACACAGATGAGAGTAATTTAGCTTTCAGGTGCTCGGTTACAAACAAGTATTTGCATAAAGAACTGCTTAATGCATTCTGACCAGAGCAGATCAAGTGGTTCTTACCTGCAATGGTTTGCAGTTTTCCTGGACATACCTCCCATCAGAGGTGTTCTCATCCCATACCAGACTTCCCTTGTGAAAATACTTTTGTTTCCTGAGTGAGGAGAGAGAGCTCAAATTGAACACATGTACTGGGCTGAGTTAGGCAAAAGAAATGGCATCTTCCCCCCCAAGCAGTTGAATAAATCCATAGACTGCCTCTAAAAATGTACAGAGCACTTGAGTTGCACATCTAAACATGTCATCTACAGGCCTTGCTGACTCATGTAATTTTTTTGAGAGCATAAAACATAGGAGAGTCCATATTAAATCATCAACAGATCTCACTGACCTGGTTTATTTGCCCAAAGTGCCTCTCTCTAATTTGGGGACCACCTATTTACCAGTCAAAACCAAGCATTCCTACCGTGTTTTGCGGATCATATGCTGTGGGATTGGGCCAAGGATCTTCTCCATCATCACAAGATGCTCTCTATTCTCATGAGTCTGTAGAGAGAAAAATATATGCTGAACTTAGCAGGGCAGGTATGGGGCTTCAAGCAGGAATCTTCAATCCCTACCTGGAGGTGCTGGGGATGGAACCTGGGACTTTTCACATGCAAATCATGAGCTACAGCCCTTCCGTAGGCATCTGGCTGGCTGGTGTGGGAGACAGGATACTGGACTAGGCATGCCTTCGGTCTGGTTCAGCAGGGCTCATCTTATATGCCTCTTGGGAAATGGTCACTCCATAAGGAGTGAAATGTATGACAGCATTTCCAGGAAACTGGGAGAGGTGACCAGGCCCACTGGTCTCTCCAACAACCCCAGCCTTGGGGTTTTGAAGTAAGTAGCATGCTCATGCCTAAAATGCCTATTTGTGATAGTGATTTCTCCAGCACTTTACAAGGAAAAGAACAAGCAAAGACCCCTTAAACAGAAGGGGAAAACATTCCGGTTAATGTCTTCAAGAGCACAACTAGATCTCTAGGTTGCAGAGCAGGAGCTGAACTGCAGAAAAACCTGGCAGGCAGAGCAAGGAACTGTAGCCATTCAAGTAAAACCGCTTGGCTGTTATAAAAAACACCATAGGGCCTGCGTCCTGGTGGCGTCCTCCCTTTCAGCAAATACTGGACTATGTGGGGCCATCTCTATCCCTTGGTGTAGCCAGGCCAGCTTTTGGGGAAGATTCAGTAATTTTATTCTGCTCTCCGCAAAGCTCTTTCCACCGAGCAAAAACCAATAAACTATATTGTACCAAGAAGTACGCAGTAGGTTATTCAGAAGAAAGCAAACCACTATGCTGAATTGGTCCAAAAAGGAGTACAGCAATTCCTGTACCTGAAAGAGTGTGAATCCACGGTAGTACTCGAAGAGGATGCAGCCGATGCTCCAGACGTCACACGGCTGTGACCAACCCAGCTCTGCAAAGGAGAATACAGAATGAAGACTGCCGTTCTACTCTGTACCCAAATGCCACCATTTTGTTCTTCAGTTGCTAAGTAGGGCTTTCCTGCTCAGCAGCCAAGGAAAACCTGTCAGTGGTTTGCCCTTTAAAAGGGGGCTGAGGGAATCTACCAAAGGAAAAAACCACCAGGAAAAAAACCACTGCAATTGGGATATCTGCTGAGCTCAGTGAAAGTAGATGGTAGCACATTCCTCCTTATGCAATCTCCCCCTTCCTGCCCATTAGCGGAAAAAGGTTGGACGAGCAATGATGCCATCCTTCAGCTCCATAAAAGAAAGGAGCTGCTGCTCTGTCTTACACAAGGTGAGTCACAACAGAGTTTGGAAAGAACTGCAAACTGACAGTGGGTTGGAATTCACATGCTGATGTGCATATTCAGCGGAAGAGGGCAATGCGGGTCAGCCTGCATGTTCAGGAGGTGGCAGGCGGTCTCTGCGCAAGGCTTCAGGGCACAGCCTTTCTCCTGCATTGTATGCAGACTGTGTAGATATGCTCTGGCTACTATGCCCTCTGCACATCTTGGGGACTGTGCCCCCTACTGTTCAGCAACAGCAAGTGTGACTAAAGGGTGAATGCAATTGTAGGGGGGGGGAAGAAACACCCCCCCAAAAATATATTCTTTGGCCACTTTGTGAGAATGTCAGTGGGTTTAAAAAGGACTGAGGAGGACTAAGTTCCCTCCACCCATCAAATGTCATCATGGTTAAATCAAAATGATCTTTAAGTTACCATTTTTGTTGTTAAGTGCCCTCCCATTTCTGTAGTTGATAAAGGACTGATTTTGTGCAAAATCACTTAGGGGTGAAAGTGATGCAAGCTCTTACCCAAGAGGCCACGGGTTAATTTATAGTGATACTGAAGTGGGGATTAGCAACATCTAAACTAGCACTTGCCTCTTAACCCCTTCAAGTTTACTCCCCACTCATCAAGATTATTTAAATGTGATGAAGTCATCACTTGCCCTCTTGAATGGGTCGCATGGAGAGACCCTCATTTGGGGGAATAAGCAGAGACTGAGTTCCTTAATCAGAGGCAGCAGACTAGAGTCTCCAGTTCATCTGCAGGCCACGAAGAGTGCGCAAACTGCTGTAGTGAAGGTACAGATACCCCCCTTACAGGGCTAGCTCACCCAAGCAAGCTAAAATGAAACTATTTGCTTTGAAATATGTTGCCCCCTGTTGAACCTTGATGCCCAGTTGCTTCCCTCCTTTTCATTTCAGGCATACTCCTCCCCACAAGCCCCTCTGACATGTAGGTTCCTCTTCTTGCTTATGCAAAGCAACCCATTTTGAAAGCTGAGCACTCACCCACCGTTTTTTGAACTGCTACACTCGACTCCCAAGCGCCATAGTAGTTAATGCCAACTCACCCAAGATCACTTCTGGTGGGCGATAATGCCGAGTGGCCACAATAGTGGTGTGATGCTCATGATCAAACGTGGCACTCCCAAAGTCCGCTACACGGATGCACGTGTTTCTGATAGACTTTTCCTCGCAGCTCTGTAACGCAGAAGACACACCCATGGTTACTGAGCTGCCTTTGAAAAGGTGGAGAGTTCCAGACAGAAGGCCCTACAGCCTTCAGTGGGCCTTTCCTTTCAAAAACGAAGGAACTGTAAGTCTACAGACTTGGTGGTGTACGTTCAAAAAAGCCAACGCACCGCGTGCCAAGGAGCCCACATTTCAGAAGTTGGAGGGTGTAACCCGTCCCATTCTCCAATTTCTGGGTGATCTGAGATGCTGAATGTCCCTCAGCTGCGCCCACTTCCCAATACTCCTCCCCTATCTTTCATTCAAAAAGGGCAGGCTATTCTGCAACTTCTATGCTCTTAGGTGTAACCCACCTTTTTCTCGTTGTACAAGGTATCAAATTCTGAGTTTACAAACAGTATGTTTTCAGGTTTGAGGTCAGTGTGAGTTAGCTGGTTGTCATGAAGAACTACAGAAAAATGGGAGAGAGAAAAAGAGGTTTTAAGAGGCCTTACGTTCCTGCTATACACTTTGGCTCTCAAGCAAACCCTATCTCAACAGATGTTAAAATAGGACTAAATAGAAGTATAGAATCAAGATTCTGCAGACCCGAATGTTCCAGTGATTTATATGGGTATATAAATGATTTAAATAAATGCTCATAAAAGGTTGTGGGAAGGCAATATAAACTTTGCCTTCAAGTTTATATTGCCTTCCCAACTTCAAGATACCGAAACAGCATTAAGGTGGAAGCGAAGAAACTTTCGAACAGGCTCCCCCCCCCCTTTTCCCAAGCAAGCAGAGCACATGCCATACTTACACTTCAAGGCATGGCACAGCTGGTAGGCCATGTGTCGGATGTGGGAGAGAGGGTATGGCTGGAAGTTATTCTCCTTCAAGAATTCAAATGTGTTCTTGCCCAGGAGTTCAAAAGCAATGCACATGTGACCATGGAAGTTGAACCAATCCGACATCAGGACACACAGGCTGGGCCAGTGGAGAGAGAAAACACACAGTAGCTGTAATTGTGGCTCTTGAGGTCACACTGCCCATTCCCTTCCCTCGCTGAGGCTAGACTTGGGGGCCACATAGATGATTGCCTGTCTCACCCTGTTCTAGAATCATTTGGAGTTGCCTTTAAAATTCCATCCTCAGGCCACCCCTCACCCAGCAGGGCCCAACACACAACAGCACAGCCAGCGGCCCCATCAGTGTGAGTGGCAGGCCTGGGGGAAATGGGGGTGCAGGGAACACAGGTATCAGGGGATTCTTCCTTCTCTTAAAGGAGGATAAAGATGTACATAACAGATGTATAACAGAGAATGTTAATGTTTGCACCTGCTTGAAAATCCATGAGTCTGAGAGTGGAAGCCCTGTTGAAAGCATCTGGGTAAGGATAGAGAGAGAAACAAAAATGACATTGTTGTGGCAGTATACTACAGACCTCTCAGCTGAGCAGAAGATATGGGTGATGCTTTCTTTAAACACATTACAAAATGGCCACATAAGTGAACAATAGCAATAATGGGGGATTGCAACTATTCTGGCACCCCTTGGAAGTCTAACTCTGCTAAGAATGGAATGTACAATATATCCTTGCCATGCCCTGCCAACAATAGCATCTTTCAGAAGGCAAAGAAAGGAACAAGGGTATTATAATTCTGGACTTTATCGTAACCCACAAGGGAGAACTGGTTGATGGAGTGAAAGCAGCAGGAACCTTGAGGAGAAGATGACCAAAGCATCTTGGAATTTGTGATGGCAAAGGATGTAAAAATTGAGAGTAGCAGATTTCAAAAATCAAAGAAAGAAATTGGGTGGGAATTCTAAAATCCATGGCTAGAAATTCTAAAGGAGGGAGGGGCTCCAAGAGGCATGGGGCATTTAAAAAACTGAAATACTGAAAGTACAACAGCAAACGATTCCAATGAGAAAGAAAAATGGGAGACATCTAAAGAAGCCAGTGCGGCCGCACAAGGAGCTTTCTCATTATCTGAGATTTTAAAAGGACACGCTTCACTTGAGAACTGGAAATATAAGCAATGACGAAAGTGATACAGTAGCATGTAGTAGCATGGCTAAAGCCCAGCATTGCCTGAGATCTACAATGGATGCTAATGACATTTTTAAAAGGGCTTTTTGGCCACATTCAGAGCAAGAAGAAAAAGAAAATTTGCTGCTTGAGAGCAGACAGTGAGGTGTTAATAGGTGACAGAGTTAAGGTAGAACTACTCAGCTTCTGTTCCGCCTCAGTCTTCTCCTGCAATGGGAATGTTAGAACAAATGATAGGAGGAGGAACAAGCAGCTCAGGGTAAGTAAGGAGATAAGAGAACATTTAGCTACTTCAAATGAATTCAAGTCTCCAGGGTCACATCCTGAAGGTGCTTGCTGATAATTCTTTTGAGAATTCTTAAAGAACAGGCCAGTTTCTGAAGACTGGGAATGGGCAAATGTTGTTGCCGTCTTCAAAAGAGGTGGCCAGCCTAATGCTGAAACTAGGCAAAATTCCAAAAGCTGGTCTGTGAGTCTCTAAAAAAATATGCACTGATTACGACAAGCCAGCATGGGATCAGTACTGTTAAAAAAATTTAAATATGACTCGAAGATGTAGAGGGAATGCTGATTAAATTTGCAATGGCATGAAGCTGGGAGGGTCAGCTATCATCACCAGCAAACAGAATCGAGATTCAAAAGTATCTTGCCAGGCTGGAACACTGGGCTGAAACCAGTAAGATGAAATCTGAGGTCCGTCCTCAAGTTTCACTTAACACGTGTTCAGATGAATGCCTGCACATGGCTACAGTTCCAATATATTCTGCACTGGTCAGACTACACACCTGGAATACTGTCTCCAGTTCCAGGCATATTTTAATGAGAAATTAGAGCCTGTCCAGAGGAGGGCAGTCAGGATGTTGAGGGGGTCTTGAATCCAAGCCCTATGAGTGTGGGGGGAAGCTGTGGTCCCCTGGCTAACATTGAAGTACCACCCTTACCATCCCTGACCACTGGCCATGCAGGGGGCGGGGCGCTGATGGGACTGAACAACATGGGGAGGACTGAAGGCTTCCCCAGACCTGTCCTACAAAGAATGGTGGAAGAAGCTGGGGACGTTTAAGGGGAGACAGGATAGCTATTTTCAAATATATAAAGGGCTGCCATGCAGAAGACAGAGCAAGCAAGGGGACGAAACTAGAACTAGTGGGTGGAAACTGCAGGGAAGGAGGTTTGGCTGAACATGAGAAGAAACCACTTAAGAGCGACAGCTCATAGGCAGTGGAACAGGCTGCCCTGAGAGATGGAGGGCTCTCTTTTGTGGGAGATGCTAATCAGATGCTTGGGTAGGCATGTGTCAGACATGAGCTAGTTGCATCCTGTACTACAGATCTTGCATTGAGCAGGGGTTGGACTAGACAATGTCTATGTACGTTCCTCCAAAACTGAATTTTCATCCTGTGACTTCCCGCTCCCCCCCGCCCCGGATGCATAAGCACCAAGCCCTAACCCAGGCAGTTAAATATCTATGTTTCAAAGCAATTAACAGAACTGCACTAACCAGTTCTAGTTGCCAACTATTCCTGAGGGAAGGTGGTGATCCTCTGCTTCCACTGCAGTTGCTTTCATGTTCTACCACATTGAGCAGACTGACCAGAGTTCACCCCTGGACCCTTCCTTTAGGAAAGGAGTAGCCAACCTCAACCCAATCCCAATGGCAAGACTTACTGTTTATTTTCTTTGTCTTTTTCTTTAATTTTCTTTAGGACGTTAATTTCTAGTCTGGCCGCTTCACGGTATTTGCCAACATTTCGAATAATTTTCAGAGCTACCAGAGACTTGCCTCTACAGAAGGGGAGGCAGGAAGGGGGGGAAATGGAGCAATGAGACGCAAAGAACAACAGAAGATCTCTGCAACAGAATTCAAGCCTAACTCTTGGTCACACAACAAAATCCTGAAGGGAGAGGAATCAACTCCAAGCCCTTCTTTGTAATTGCTCCCCATGGAGCCAAAGATTAAAGAAAGAAAAAAGTAAAACATTCATCATTGTATTCTCTATTAAGGTTGTGGATGTGACTACAGTTTGAAAGAAGGACCCAGGCTTTAACTTTCTCTCCCGCTCATTACTCATGGGTTGGATCCAGACTAAGTGAGCTGAACTCAGTTCCCACTAAAATCAATGAAACAAGTTAGCCATCAGTCCTACTGATTTCACTGGGCATTCAGTTCAATTAACTCAGTCTGGATCCAATCCAATAGGGTCACATCTGGTACAGCCAGGCCTATAGAGCTTAAGTGAGCCAGGGAACATATTTCATACCAACCTAGGCACACTCTTTTCATGGCAGGGAAGCACTTGCAGATGGAATGAGAACGGATTATTGTCCAGGTCCTCATGCCACTTGCAACCACTGACCTGCCACAAGACAGGTCAAGGGGAAAAAAAAACTTTTTTGCTCAGAACTGTTACACACAGTTTGTGTTATTGTCTTGGTTGTCTAGGGTTTGACTTGGTTATAACATATACAGCTGATCCGCTGTTTTAATGTTGCTCTTTGGTTCTATTTGTTGTTTTAATAAGGATAATCATTAGGCAGGAATTAAAAGCAGTGCAGAAACAGTGCACAAGGGGAGTGGGAATCAACCCAGATATTCTCTACCCCCACCATTCAACTAAGTTTTATTCACAGTAGAGTCACTGAAATTTATAAACCTAATTTTGTCATGTTCATTAATTTAAATATGTTCACTACCCACAATTCTTACCTGGAAAGGGCTCATTAACTATCTACCCCACACCAACTTCTCTCAAGTTCTGGAGCTCGGGGCCACAATCCTCTTTTAGCCTCAAGCCAAACCAATAAACCCCAATATTCCTTGACATAAGATCACCAGGACAGCTTACCTGGCGTGGTCCACACACTCCACAACTTTGCCAAATGTGCCTTCGCCCAGGCTCCCCACAATTTCATCTAGGAGAGAAAACAAAAGCAGATGTGAGCCCTGGAGACTTAATGAGTGTGTGAGGTCCTGCAATTTCAAAGCATTCAAGTCTCAAGAAAGGCTCTCACTGCTACACTCTTTAACACACAATTGTCTACTTCCTGTTTCAAGTATTTACTGTTCAGTCCATTTATAAGCAATAAACACTAGAGACCCCTCCCGTACACTGAGAGCGATCTCGTCTAACATGGGGATAGAAAGTAGAGAGGTAAAGTTTTACGAAAGGTGGCTGTACATCGCTCATGGAGCCAATCGCCGATCCTGCACACCAGGTGACCTTCTTTGTCATCTTCCACGCTCCTGCTGCGCTTATTGCTCTGTTGGCTTCTCTGCACACACCGCCCCCCGAAACGCCATCCGACCAATCGCACACAGCGGGCAGTTCCGATTGGCAGATTGAGTTGTCATTCAGAGGCGGAGAGACGACGATGCGTCGGTGGTTGGATTTTCCAGATCCCAGCATTTCATAAGGCACACAGCATATATAACGATAGGGATATTGCAAGGGACACGTCAAGACACAAACCGACTTCAAAACAAAAGTTTAAAAAACAGCTACAGGTATGTAAAGAAACTCTGATTAGCTATGGAAGGCAGGCAGGCAGGCGCAGGAGCCTCGCAGCAGCAGCAGAACCACGCGGTCCTCGTGTGGGGAGCAGCGGCTGGGATGCTCCAGCCCCTGGTCACCCTCCTACCACAGAGAATTACCATCCCTTCTTAACCACCAGGGAAAGACACAGCAAGCAGCGCAGAGAGGAGGACTCAAGGACAGTAGCTTCTCCACCAGCATCTGGGACGGGCAGCCCAAAGGCAGTTGGGTCAGCAGAAGTCTAAGCAGCTCCCTTCCCCACCCCAGGCCACCTCCTCCTCTTCCTCCCATGAAGCCTCTCTCCCTGCCTGCCAGTTTCTGTAAAGCCCCTCTGTTTCCAGCATGATCGGATTTGGGTGTCGCTGCCTGAAAGAAACCACTACAGATCTGACCCTTCTATGTGCTTGCAAGTCTGACCTGTGCCAGATCAGTTTGCTTTCACTTCTGAGCTGGAATCAAGCCTAGAAGAACTCTAGAAGCAGTGGCTGTGTCCTGATTTGGAATCAAGTATGTCTTGTGCTGCTGACAAGCACTGTGCGAAGCATCAAAATCCAACTGCCCCCCCCCAGGAAAACATCTCGCTTTCTCAAAGAGAAGGAGGGGATGAAAAATCAACCTGGCATTGCTACTCACTTCTACTGAAGTGGGGAAGGTGGGGGAGAACAGTCAAGTAACCTGAAGGGTTCCACTACCGTGAATAATTATTCCAATCCCTGATTCCCCCCCACTCCACTTTTAACCTTTCAAAATGCAATGAATTGCAGTCTCTCAAGGCTGAGTTGCAAAAATAGGTTACAGACTCCAGGCCTGCACTTCCTTTCATCTCCCATTCCCTTCCACTGTAGAACCAACCACATACAAATCCTAAAAGAGACTGTCTGAAATTGAGAGAAGTTGAGACAAGACCCTAAAATAAGGTGTACGATACTGAAACAGTTTAAGCCACGCCAACCAAAATCCATACCCTTAGCACTGTACAAACATAACTTTGGGATAAATTCCAAGACCAGGAATGAGGGCGAAAAAGTGGAGTTAAATGAGATTAACCTCAGCTTTACAACATAAGCAAGCTTAACTGAAAAACAGAGGAACGGAAGAGACTGTAGTGTGTTCCAGACCAACAACAGAACTCATATTACATCAACGTGCATAAAATTGCACATTGATTAGAGCACTGACAGGTCTGTGACTCTATGAAGCAAAACTGGGCGTGTGCTTCAAGACTCATTCCTCTTGGGTTTCTTCCCAATTTTTTCTTTGTGGTTGGGGTGAGTGAATGGGCAAGGTCTGTGAGCTGCTTGGAAATGCTAACAAAAAAATTATATTAACAAAGGAAGATGATATGTGTATGTGCTGCAATCCAAAAATCCCCAACACCCCCCCCCCACCTGAAGCCAGTACAATCTGCCATCCAACAAGTCAGATGCAGTCCACCAGCCATATATGGAGACCTGCCTGGTACTCTTCATGTCCCCTCTCTTAGGGGTGCATTCAGCCTCTCTCGGGCTGCCATATACAACTTGTGGGCTGCAGCGACACAAGTTGTGCACACTGGCTACCGTGTGAGGAAGGCACCATCTTATACCAGAACTGTTCACCCATGAAGGGTCTTAGAGAGGAGAGGAAGGTCTGTGAGCTTAAAAGTCCTGAGAAATTAAGGTTAAACGGGCCAGACTAAATGGGACAAAAAGGACTGATAACCCCGGGACCAGGGGGAGGGGACGCTGGAAGAAGATTGGATTGTTTTTATTCTCTTTTTTTATTGTTAGAAATGTTTTTATGGAAGTTGCAATGTTGAAATGTTGAAATGAAATTATTAGGCTCTTCTAAGAATGTTTAAAGAATTAGGTAAAAAGGTAATGGTTATGAGAAGCTGGTAAAAATAAGATTTAAATTTTAAGTTGTAAGGTTTTATATAAGATAAGATGAAAATAGAGCAAGGTAATGTATTGACAGAATATTATGAATTATGGAAAGGATTTGCTGTGACAATTATCAATTAAGATACAAGAGATGGGAGGAGGAGGTGGTCATGGAAAGAAGGTAAAGAATGTGGAGAATTTGAGAATGATGGTTTTATCTTTTTATTTTTTATCCCTGTTTTGTCTTTTTTCTTCTGTAATTTTGTTTTTTTCCTTTTTGTGATTTTAAAAATTCTTGTTTTAATAAATATCATTAAAAAAAAAGTCCTGAGAAATTAGTCTGACGCAGCTTGACCTGGCCCTAGGAAGGAGAGGGTGTTGGCAGAAATGCCTTGCTGCAGCTGCAAAGGCAAGACTGCTCTGTGCCCCTGAACACAACCGCTGAGCAACACAGGATGTGAAAGTTGAGAGCAGAGGGTCATGTGTGCAAAACGAAGGGTGTGGCACAGCCATTCTGAGCCATGTGCACAAATGTCCCCCCTCACCCCCACATTGTCACTGATGCCATATTTGGCTTCTCCCCCTCCCAATGCATCCTGAGAAACACACACGAGTCTCAGACGCTAAAATTATTCACAGCTGCATCGTCAAGACTAAGAACAGCTAATATAGCCAGTTATCACACAAGCAGAAGAAAAACTTAACTCTGCATTGAGGAGAAAGACAGGGGATTAGAAGTACTCACCCAGTATGATTCAAAGCTGGAAAAAAAGCTACAAGTTAGTTAGGCCCTGACCAATCCTGATCTCATTTTGGATGATACTCACCGAGGAGGTACTGCTACAAGACCTGGTCCTGCGTTTCCGGCAGCGATGCTGGTGCTTCCTTGTCCGGTGGCGCTCTCTGTCTCGAGATCTCCGGTGGTGCCGTGAACGGCGTGCAGCGTAATAGTCTTCTCCAAAAGATGAGCTCCGCTCTTCAAACCTGTAGACATCACTGTCATCTCTGTCTCTGTATCTTCTCTGGTAGGGCATTCTGTCATGGCTGTGTGACAAATAAAAACCTGTGATTAGGAAATGGGAAAGGTGCCCTGGGGGTGGGGGGGACAGAAATCTGTGCAGCAACCCCAGTGCAGTGCTGTGTGTAACCTGTGTGGGTGGATTTTCCCCCTAAATTGATTTTTGAATACTGAATTTATTGTTATTTATGTTTTATGCTGTTTTTTGTTGCGTCAATTAAGTGTTTTAAATTTGTTGTTAGCCACCCTGAGCCTGGTTTTTTGAACCGGGAAGGGCGGGGTATAAATAAAATTTTATTACAGTGGTGCCCCGCAAGACGAATGCCTTGCAAGACGGAAAACTCGCTAGACGAAAGAGTTTTCCGTTTTGGAGGTGCTTCGCAAAACGAATTTCCTATGGGCTTGCTTCGCTAGACGACAATGCCTTGCGAGTTCCTGCGGGTTCCCCCCCTTTTTCTAAGCCGCTAAGCCGCTTATCAGCTGATCCGATCAGCAGATAAGCAGCTAAAAGCCGCTAATAGCGCTAATCCGTCAATGGGCTTGCTTCGCAAGACGAAGAAACCGCTAGACGAAGAGAATCACAGAACGGATTCTTTTCGTCTTGCGAGGCACCACTGTATTATTATTATTATTATTAACCTGCACTAGACACTGCTTTCTGTCATTTCACTGCAGGGCACAAAGAGAGTCTTGTGGTAGCTGCAGAGGTAGCTACACAGGACTAGAAGGGATCTGGATATCTACAATCCCAATTTAGAAGGATTATTTAGTACCAAAGCAAGCATTCACCATGTGGGTATGACTGCTTGTTCCAAGATAATCTCCTGCTCACCTTCTAGACCGTGACCTCCTTGACAGATCCCGGCGAACTGGGTATCGTGTTCTTCCATCGTGTTGCTCCCTGCTGCAAGACCGCCTCCTCTTCCACCTGTGGCTCATGTAGGGCTCCTGCTCTGGGGAGCGGTAGCGCTTACAGTGATGCATCTAGACATGCAAGGAAGGCACCTGTATGAACACCAGAACAACCTCTCCAGCAAAACAAGCTCATCCCGGCAGTCTTCAGCAATCTTGGCCCACAACATTTCACCACCTTTTACAAGCCTCCCAAATCTTGCTGTATCTTAAACATCATGTTTTAAAAATACCTATAAGAGAACCAGGCCGGTGTGCTATGAAACACAGGAATTTCAGTGGCACTAAAAGGGCCTTTGTGACATAATCAACAGCTTCACCAAGAGCTATCTAGTTAAAGGAATACTACCCATTTACTCCCAATCCATTTAGAAAAGCCATAAACAAAGTATACATGGGAAAGGTCAGTAAGAGAGGCATACTTTCAATCTGATTGTCGTAAGATGAGCAGTGCAAAGGGCTGCCACTTTGGAATTCATTTCTCACTAGCAATCCTATTTTAGAAGTTATGCTTATGCAAAGAGCTTTTAGGACTGCAGGTTAGATCAGGTTTGTTACTGCCTCTACCAGCTTCTGAGAGCATTTCTTACGAACCCTGCAAGACTGATACTGCCAAGCCTCATGAAATAAAATAAACTGGATTTAAAGTATTTTTATCCCAGCTATTTTCTCAGTATTATTTACAGCATATTGACAGATTGAACAAATGTATACCCCACCTTTCCTAACAGTTCAAGAGGTACAAAATGATTGTTCATTTACAGCCCTGCAGTCCATGCACATTTCTCAACATGGGAGGTTACACCATAATAGTATACGTTGCTAGAGATGGGAAGGCCTGGGGGGGAAAACAGAAAAATTGGGGGGGGGGATCTGTGTTTTTTACATTTCCCCCCAAAGCCGTTTTCCTCCGGAAAAATTGAAAAAAAAAAAGTTTGATATAGTTTGAATATTCCACCCCCCCCCAAATGTTTCTGTTTTTTTCTAGGCCTTCTCATCTCTATGTTTGACATCTGTAAATTATTGAGTTTCAAATTCTTCCTAACCTGAAATTTTGTGTTTTGCTAAACAAGATGAAATGCAAGTGTAAATTGTAGATAGATTCTACTTATTAAAGGGTGTGAAATAAGTTGTCTCTTTTAAACACAGCACTTGTTTCACTTTCCACACTATCTAGCATTATGTCATCTCTACGAAGTTACCAGAAAATAAACGCTTGAGCAAATATTAAATAGATGCCTGAATTGGAACACATGGCAAAAAAAAAGTTCAGTTCCCACTCAACGAGGATATGCTGGTCACAAAGGGCGGTTCTTTAGTTATCAATATATGGTAACTTAGAAATCTAATGTCTGCCCAAGTACATACAATTGGAGTTCCTATGTATGTGCATTAGCATCCCAAGCGAACAGAATGTTGGCTATAGAATTTAGTAAAATTTTGAATGTTTCCTTGGGCAACTTCACTTAATGCTTTGAGCCTTCCCATCAACTTGTGTCCTTTCCCTCTACTGGCTATTTTTGTTTAATAAAGGTGAACCTTTAATAATGAGTGGAAAATCAATCTGCTTTAATTTAAATGATTGCCATGGCTACTTTATAGATGTTTCTACATTCAAAAAATAAAATGTTTCTCAGTAAGATTATTTATTAAAAAATTATATACTGCTAATTTACAAAACATATCAAAGCAGTTTACAACATTAAACGATAAAAGCCATACAATAAAAGCACAAAAAATAAAAAACAAGTTAAAAGCAAAAAAATGTTAAAAGCAAGTATCAACAAACCATTGTGGGAGATGTACTCTTAATTGCCTGCATAGGCCTGGCGGAATAATAAAGTTTTCAGCAGACATTTAAAAGTTGGCATAGAAGACACCCACTAAATCTCTGTTGGCAGGGTATTCCACAGGATAGGGCCGGTGACGCTAAAAGCTTGGTTTTTCACTGTTGCCAAACAAGCTTTGCCAACTTGGGGAAAGACCAAGGAAAGATGATCCTGCAAATTGAGCTGGGCTATAATCAGACCTGAGGTACCCTGGACCTAAGCTGTTCATGGCTTTGTAAATTAATACAAAAACCTTGCACCTGGCTCAGTAGTAAATTGTCAGCTAGTGCAGCTGTTTAAACAATTGTGTCTCATGTTCTCGGCCAGAGGCTCTCCATCAGCAGTCAGGCCACAGCATTCTGCCGAATCTAGCTCAAAATTAAGAAAATGGATGCAAGGGGTATTTAAGAAAGCTTGCTGCGCTTTTAGGCGATCTAGAATATTTCCTTTGTGATCTTTTACTTTTACTGCTATCACCTATGATTTGAACTTTTTATTAAATAAGGGCTGGAAAAAACACCTTCCTATTTCCCTTTCTTAGTGATCTTGCTTTTCAAAGTGAAATGGCTCTAGCAGTACCGTATCGCAATGCTTCCTTTCTTGCTTTGCCTTCATTTCTTCTCATAATAATATTTTTGCTGGCTTGCCCCCTTTTTGGATTCTGCTGCATTTTTTTTTCTAGGAATGCAGGTTGAGCATGAGGATGGCGAGAGCACACTGGAAATTATGACAAAAAGGAGCATTTTTGCAGGAGGGGTTCCTTCCTGTGTACCTGCCCATTCTGAAGTTTGATTGTGCTTATCTGTTGGCATGTTTAGTATGAAGGGAGGAGTGTAAGTAGAATAAATATTCTTCTATCTTGAAATATACAATAAAACCATTCTGGTCTAGTTCTTGGTGTCTTTCTAGCCTTTCCTTTTTTCACTAGCAGCCTCAAGCATTCCTGTTTCACATGTTTTCATGTGCAGGAATAAACTTTTATTTGGGTGAGATGGGTTCAAAATTGAAGCATTTGGGGTGGGAGGGGTATTCACAAATTAAAACTTATCTCCTACATGCATTTCTAAAGTGACTAGCAATATCTGCAATGGCAATAACACTGTTCTCTACATAGTTCAGAGGTGATCATTTTCCATTCCATTTACAGGAGTGCTATGTGAAACCCAAGTATATGTATCCCTTCATACCAAAGTATGCATGTGCTTGAATTTCACAGAACACCTCAGTGGATGGCGTGTCCCAATAACAGACAGTTCTGTGAGCCAACTCTTTTTTATCTTTTAAAGGAAAACGGCCTTGCCAGGTAAGATTGACATAACAACATTCTATCAGCAGCAGCCCCCAAAAAGTTCATCAGGAGGGCATGAGGATGAGGATGGCCACTGCTCGTCTGCTCGTCTCCTGCATCTAGTCATCAGGTATGCTGCATCTAAACACACAGGCCGATTTTTAGCCAGGACAAGCAACAGTCAACCTCTCTCCCATGAACTTGTCTTTTAAATGCCACCAGAGCTGGTGGCAATGATTCACAAGAAAAAAACAACAGCACTACATCCACACACACAAAAATACTTCCATTCTTTCCCCAAACTCTACCATCAACTTCATTAGATACTTGCAATTTCTAGCACTTAGAAATGAATTCTCCCTCTTTATCTATATGTACTTGATAAAATATTTTAAAAATTATAAACTATTTTCCTGGTTGCCATTGACTAAAAAGTTACTGACTGTAGTTCACATTGATATACTGGCCTTGAAGAACCGATCCTCCTCCCTCTACTCCCTTTCTCTTGCACGGCCAGTCTTTCTAGTTTTAAGTCTGATGGGAAGAATGGCCTGCCTCTTTCTCATCCTCTCTCTTAATTGATGTGAGTCACAATAGAAGGCAATAGTTGTCTGAGGTGGGATAAAAATCTAGCAAAAGTACAGTGGTACCTCTGGATGTGAATGGGATCCGTTCCGGAGCCCCGTTCGCATCCTGAAGCGAACACAACCCGCGTCTCTGCGTGCTGCGATTCGCTGCTTCTGCGCATGACGTCATTTTGAGCATCTGTGCATGCGGCGAAACCTGGAAGTAACGCCTTCCGTTACTTCTGGGTCGCCACAGAGCGCAACCCAAAAATGCTCAACCCGAAACTATTTCAGCCCGAGATATGACTGTAATAGAATTTAAAAACACCCCTAAAATTGCATTTATCAAAGGGCAATGGATATGCCCTACCACCAATGACCCCGATGACCACAACTCCCAGACTATTTAATCACCAACTTTTTATAGGACTATATTTAAAGGGTTGTATTTTTATTTAAAAAATCCCACTCCTTGTTTTTGAGCAGTTGTATTGAAACGTAAGAATTTTTTTGTGCTAAGCTGGTGCTCAAATTAAGGGCTGAGGGAGGGCTCCAGTGACAGCCAGACCATGGAAAAACCCTCTTCTCCCTTCGCCGCTCTCACAATTTTGATTACTGGGTTATTACTAAAAGCACACCAGATTTAATACACCCCATCCCACAGTGACAAGTAGATCAAGTTTCTGAAAGGCAGGTAGGAGCAGGGTAAGGCATTTGGCTGTCCTCCAGATATTCCTGGTCTACAACGCCCATCACTCATCCTCCTCCTCCTCCTTGTCCATTGGCCATGCTAGCTAAGGAATGAAGGGAGATGGGAATAAACCCCGGAGGAAGGAGAGGAAGGCTGTAACAGGCCGTGATAGAGCATCTGCTTTGCGTGCACAAGGCCCCAAGTTCAGACCCCTGGTGGGGCTGGGGGAGTTCCTTGCCTGAAACCCTGGAGAGTTGCTGATACCACACCGTGCAGACAATACTCATAGCTGTCAACCTTCCCTTTTTTGCGGGAAATTCCCTTATTCCAGTGCCCTTTCCCACTGCTATCCCGGATTGTTAGATATCCCGTACACTGTCCCTGGGACAGGTGGGGCTGCTGATCCCCATTTTCGAGGCTGCTGATCCCTTATTTTCAAATCTGAAAGTTGACAGCTATGACAATACTGAGCCAGATAGATCCAACAGTCTGACTCGGAATAAAGCCCCTTCCTGCACTCTCGTTTAAATCGGCCCCTTCCTCAGATCCTCGAGGACTGGAGCCTTATTTTTGAAAGAAGGGCCATCGCAAAAGAGGCTGTCCCTGTTCCTACTTGGGAAGGGCCGCAGCTCAGCAGCCGATCATCTGCTTCGAATGCAGAAGGTCCCGGGTTCGATCCCTGGCAGCATCTCCAAGTAGGGCCGGCCATCTCCCTGCCGCCAGCCAGTCAGTGCAGGGCCACGGGGCCGGAGCCTTGCTTCCAGGAAACTCGGGCCAAGGCAGCGGCCTGGGCTTCCTGCGTTCCAGCCGCTTCCCGAAGCGGAGCCGCAGAGCCACGCCCAAGTCCCGCGAGACTTCCCCCTGGCACCGCGAGACCGCGCGGCCTAGAGCCAAGATAGCCGCTCGCCCACCGCCCAGAGGTGGTCGGGACGAGGGGAGAATAATGGCGAGGCCCGAGGGGCGTGGCTTACTCGAAGCCCCTCCCCCTCCGCACAGACCGCAAAGGCTCGGCCCGACCCGACAAGGCCCGACGCAGCGGGGCCTGAGGCCTTCCTCTCCCGTCGCTTCTGGGGCTCCTTTCACCACCACCACCCGCCCCTCCGCCCCTCACCGCTGTCCCGCGGCTCCTCCGGCTCTCCTGGTCCCGCTCGTTCTCCCCTTAGCAGCGGCGGCGGCTGCAGCGACAGAGCGGAGGCGGCGGCGACGCAAACGGCACCCCGCGCATGCGCACTCTGCCGTCCTATGCGCCGAAGGGAGCCGCCGCCGCGCGGGCTAGAGCGGCCGACGCTTCTTTTTCCTCCTTTCCTTGACGCGACGGGTCTGAGGAGCGTGGGCCGCTCTACCCGCGCGACTTCATGGTGGAGGAGGAATGCGGCAAAGAGAGAGATTGACCGGAATTACGTGGCGGCGGCTATAGGAAGTCCAAGGGGATGCGGGCTAAAGAGGTTGCTGCGGAGACTTCCGGTTCGCGATTATGCATTAAAACCAGCAATTAAAAATACCCTAACAGGCAATTATGTTTAAAAAGGCAAACAAATTTACATTAAAACCACAGTTCCCCAAGCTACCTGTGTCGTGTGCCTTCTACCTGTCTGCCCCACCTCCCACCCCATAGCGCCCCTGACCCAGAGGAGGAGGGATCAGTTGGACCAAGATCATCCCTATAAAAGGGGGGGGGGGGAGCAGCTGGACAACTTATTGCAGGCTTCTTCAAACTCGGCCCTCGAAATGTTTTGGGACTACAATTCCCATCATCCCTGACCACTGGTCCTGCTAGCTAGGGGTCATGGGAATTGTAGGCCAAAAACTCTGGAGGGTCGAGTTTGAGGAAGCCTGATTTATTGCTGCCCCAAACTGGACTCTAGCACTTTCAGAGAAACTGACCAATGAAGGGAGTCAAAGCTGTAGCTGGAAAGTGATTCTATAGAGACACAGCATCCCTTCATGTGCAACGGAACATCAACTACAGTGGCATCCACAGAGCTCGCTTGTGCAACTTTGGAGCAACATTTCCCCATAAGAATGCAATTGTTGTTGTTGTTGCTGTTGTTATTTTATTTATACCCCAACCACTTTTGGTGGCTTACAACATATCTGTATTCTGGGGGAGTTGGGTGGGGACAGAAATATTTGTTAGAAGCAGATTATGGTTTCATGTTCTTTTGGGGGAAAAAATTTCAAGTTACAAAAATCAAATAATCCAATGTCATTCATCTCCAGTTGTTAAATGTATGGCTTGTACATACATTGGGTTAACAGACCCCTGACCATCCCAGTCGCCATCCAGTGTCCAAATTCCAGTGCACAAGAGTATGTTATTAATTAATTTAATTAATTTAATTTGTATACCACCCTTCAACATAAGATCTCCGGGGCAATTCACAGAATAAAATACAAAACAAAAATACAAGTAAATAATCAAAACAAAATGGTGAAACAATAACACACACCCTTTCCATAGGCACATATTAAAAGGCTAGAATATTAATCAGTCAAAGGCTGAAGAGGAACGCTTTTGCCTGGCGCCTTAAGATATATAATGAAGGTGCCAGATGAACCTCCCTGGGGAGATCATTGCACAAACAGGGAGCCATTGCAGAAAAGGCCCGTCCTTGTGTTGTCACCCCCACCCCCCAACCTCACATGGAGGAGGCACATGAAGACAGGCTTCACCTGACACCTGCACAGTCTGGGTCAGTTTATATGGCCAGAGGTGGTCCTTGAGGTATTGTGCTCCTGAGCCATTTAAGGCTTTATAGGTCAGATCCATCACTTTGAATTGGGCCCGGAAGCTAATTGACAGCCAGTACATGCAGGCCAGGATCGGTGTAACATTCTCAAACCATATTGTCCCAGTGAGCAACCTGGCCACTGAATTCTGCACCAGCTGAAGCATCTGAACAGTTTTCAGAGGCAGCCCTATGTATAACGCGTTGCAGTAATCTAACCTATTGGTTACCAGAGCATAGACAACAGTAGTTAGGCTATCCCTGTCCAGATAGGGGCATAGCTGGGCCACCAGCCAAAGATGACTGAAGGCACTCTGTGCCTCTGGGGCCACCTAAGCCTTGAGTGACAAACCTGCTCCTTCAGAGGAAGTGTAACCCCATCAAGAGCAGGCGACCTCCCACCCATCTGGTCTAGGGAACCACCCATTAACAGTGCCTCAGTCTTATCTGGATTGAGCTTCAGTTTGTTGGCTCTCACCCAGTCCATTACCAAGGCAAGACACTGGTCTAGCACTTCCACTGCCTCACCTGCAGATGTAAAGGAGAAATAGAGCTGAGTGTCATCAGCATACTGCTGACAACATACTCCAAACCTCCAGCTAACCCCACCTAGCGGTTTCATGTAGATGTTATGTTGTTGTTGTTGTTTAGTCATTTAGTTGTGTCCGACTCTTCGTGACCCATGGACCAGAGCACGCCAGGCACTCCTTTTGTCTATGGAGTTTTCTTGGCAGGGATACTGGAGTGGCTTGCCGGTTCCTGCTCCAGGTGGATCACGTTTGGTCAAAACTCTCCACTATGACCTGTCCATTTTGGGTGGCCCTGCATGGCATAGCTCATAGCTTCTCTGAGTTATTCAAGCCCCTTCGCCACGACAAGGCAGTGATCCATGAAGGGGAGATGTTATGTAGCAGGGAATAAAATTGAGCCCTGAGGAACTCCACAACGAATGCTCCATGGGGCTGAAAAGCATTCCCCAAGCATCGCCTTCTGGGAGCGACCATCCAAGTAGGACCAGAACCACCACAAAGCAGTTCCACCCACCTCCAACTCAGGCAGCTGCTCCAGAAGGATACCATGGTCAATGGTATCGAAAGCTACTGAGAGGTTGTTATGTACTGAGTTGAATAGGATCCAAACTGCAGCAGTCTGATTGGTCCTAGAACAATAGGATTCAGAATGCAGCAGTCTGATTGGTCCTAGAACAATGCAGCAGTATGATTGGTTGGCAGGAACCACCCAATCCTGCTCCAGATAGAAGTGAATCCACAACCTGATTGGCTTACAGTAGAATTCCGGAATTAGCCAATCATGTGCAGCCCATTGTGTAAATAATGTATATAAAGCAGATACTGTGAGGGGACTTTCATTCATTCCTCCTCACCACTATGAGCTGAATAAAGAGCATGAAATCACTTTGCGACTCTGAGTATATTTCAGAGGTCAAGAAGAATTAACAGGGACAAGTTTCCCTAGTCTCTCTCGCGATAGAGGTCATCATACAGGGCGACCCAAGCAGTTTCTGTGCCAAAACCAGGCCTAAACTCCAATTGAAATGGATTTTTTTTAAAATTCAGTTTCCTCGAAGAGCATCTGGATCATAGCTGTCAACTTTTCCCTTTTCTTGCGAGGAATCCTATTTGGAATAAGAGAATTTACTTTATAAAAAGGGAAACGTTGACAGCTATGATCTGGATCTGAAGCACAACCAATTACCGTATTTTTCGCTCTATAAGACGCACCAGACCACAGACGCACCTAGTTTTTGGAGAAGGAAAACAAGGGGGGGAAATTCTGAATCTCAGAAGCCAGAACAGCAAGAGGGATCGCTGTGCAGTAAAAGCAGCAATCCCTCTTGCTGTTCTGGCTTCTGGGATAGCTGTGCAGCCTGCATTCGCTCCATAAGACACACACAAATTTCCCCTTACTTTTTAGGAGGGAAAAAGTGAGTTTTATAGAGCAAAAAATACGGTATCTTTGTTTTCACCTACAGAATGTTCAAGGGTGTGTCATTTCTATTCACACACACAAACACCCTTTTCTGTGTTCTTCCTTTCTCCTCCCTCCTATGGCGGCTCCTCCCTTTCTGAGAGGTGACCCACGTTTCACAATGGCCAATGTATTAGCAGGCCAGAAGCAGGCACTGCCTCGTTGCCACCACAGTTTCCATAGCAGCAGCTGCCCTGCTTTTTGTCTTGGCATGGGATATGTATTTCCCCACAGCAAGCTGGTGCATAGAAGAGAAAAGAACGTATTTGCAGGCCTCTCTCTCAGCACTGGGAATTCAGAGTCACACCAGCATGCTTTGTGAGGAGGTACGGTAAGTCTAGAAAAGTCCCAGAGTTCTGGACGCTTCATTGCTGCAAGCGATTTCTCCCTTTAGAATGCAACTTGGGCTCACTTACTCAGAGCAGCTGACCTCTGGATCAGCTTACCCGTGAGAATCTCTAGATGGGTCCCAGAAGGGTTTGGCACAAGGATGACCCTGTCTTTGCAAAGGCAGTTGAACTGCCACTATTTCGAGTGGGGTTCAGTCACATACCAATAGATTCAAGTGGCACAGTTCTGGTTCCTTGGGAGATCTGATTCCCTGACCTTTTGCAGTCAGGAAAGTGACAGGAAAATACACTGGGAAGTGTGGGATAGCACTTCCTTTGATGCAATGTCAGTGTAAAGCACCCCTCCAGGAATTGTAGTTTAGCCTTCCCAGAGCTACAGTGCCCAGCAGCCTTCACAAACTACAGTTCCTAGAATTCTGAGGGAGGAGGGGAGGGATATGAAGGGATCGTATTTAACTGCCCCTCAAACAAATCAGAATGACTGCTCAGTAGGCAGGTAATCTGCAAGTGCCCTCACCTTCACAAGCTGATTCTTGCACATCATTATTCTGCTATTTGCGACATCCGTTGGATCGCATGCTGTTTGAATCCCAGCAGGAATTGATTTCAGGATGTCAGTAATAGATAAGCCCCTGCACAGTCCTCTGGGAGGTTTCAGAAAGACAGCACTCACTCATTATTCTTTAAAGTGTTTTGCAATGCCTTTGAAACCCACAATTTTAACCATTGTGCAATTCCAAAGAAAAAACAAACACAAACATTTTAAATTGTCTTTAAACAGCTTTTTTCATGCAAATTCTAGAAATATGCCTTTGAAAGAGTACCAAATCTGACATTTTCAGTTCCGCATAGGTAAGTGTATCAGGTAAAGGAGATAATCAAAATTCAGGGGTGGTTCCAGCAATGTGGATTCTGCAAACACCCTGATGCTCAGCGTCTCTCAGTGTTGAACAGCTTAGTCATAAGGATTTCCCAAATTCCAGGATTGTGGAAGAATCTCTATAGGCTGGGAAAGACACAGGTTCGTGAGATCTCTCATTATGATCTTTTTTTTTTTTTTTTTTGCTATGTTTGGTAATGCGTCTTTTAGATCCCATGATCTTCCTGGATCTTCTGTCTTTAACTTGGATCCATAGATCCCAATTCTGGATCTGTGTCTAAATCTACACAACTGGAGACAGACAAAAAGACTGGGCTGTGACCATTCAACTCTTCACATGTTGCTCCAGAATTGGAGAGGATTTGCAGGCTTGCCCTCCCAGCCCTGTCCTAGCAATAAACATTTCCCACATGGCTTCGCAGAAATCGAGTCCTTGGGATTGCCCAGCAAAGTTGCAGAAAGTTCTAGAAGAAGCCATCAGCCCTCTCAACCATTTTCTGCAGCAGAGCTGAAGAAGATCAACATTTCTCCAAAAGTTCTCTTTCCATCAAAGGTAAGAGAGCACCTTTTCTGCTGGGGCTTAGACTGTCAGGCTTATCCGAGGTGTTCCTGGATCTCAGTCAGCAACCCACCTGCCTCTTTCTTTCTTTTTCCTCTTGATCAGAGAGTTGTCAATGGGGCATCAGGACCGCTGGAGCTCAGCAGCTCAAGAGGCCGAGTGGAAGAATACAGCAGGGAACCCCTTCATCCCAAGCATCCCCAGAGAGCCAAGTCTATGAGTCCGCCACAAGTGCTCCGCACGAAAGGCAGCAGAATGTACGTGTGTCAGGCAAGGTGAAATATACTCGGAGTCCTGCAGTGATTTCATGCTCTTTATTGCAGCTTGTAAAACAGTGATTGAATTGCCCCCCAAACCTCAGGCTTTTATATACATTATTTACACAACGTCTGATTGGCTGATTCTGCTTCCCTCCTGGAGCCTGATTGGTCTTTTCCTGCAGACCAAATCAGTTGTTGCATTCTACCATCCTACTTGCCTATTGTTCTAGGATCCAAGTTTAGTACACAACACAAGGTCAAAGTTCTGCTTTCAAAATCCTTCTTAGGAAAGGAAGCATGAGGTACAAGATGTCGTGATGGCCAGCAATTGAAGTGGCTTTAAAAGAGGATTAGACACTGAAATATACTCAGAGTCGCAAAGTGATTTCATGCTCTTTATTCAGCTCATAGTGGTGAGGAGGAATGAATGAAAGTCCCCTCAAATTATCTGCTTTATATACATTATTTACACAATGGGCTGCACATGATTGGCTAATTCTGGAATTCTACTGTAAGCCAATCAGGTTGTGGATTCACTTATATCTGGAGCAGGATTGGGTGGTTCCTGCCAACCAATCATAAAATTGGAGGAGACCCAAAGAGTCATAATAATAATAAATCATAATAAAAATTATTTATACCCCGCCCTTCCCAGCCAGAGCTGGGCTCAGGGCAGCTAACACCAATAAAATCAAAGTAAAAACATACCGTATTTTTTCGCTCTATAGGACGCACTTTTCCCCCTCCAAAAATGAAGGGGAAATGTGTGTGCATCCTATGGGGTGAATGCAGGCTTTCGCTGAAGCCTGGAGAGCGAGAGGGGTCAGTTCGCACCGACCCCTCTCGCTCTCCAGGCTTCAGGAAGCTCCCTAGGCTCCCTAGGCTTGTGGATAGCAGCCTGCATCTAGAAGCCTGGGGCGCGCTGCACAGCACGCCCCGGGCTTTGGTTCCCCGACCTGCATCTAGAAGCCTGGTGCTTCTCCCCGCCGCCAGTCCCACAAGCTCAGAGGACAGCGGGGAGGTGGAACGCCGCCCTCCCCCTGTTCCCCGACCTGGTTTGGGCTTCAGGCAGATATCCGCAAGGCGTGGGAGCCCGGCGGGAAGTCGCGCCGGTCTCCCAAGGCTTGCGGAGATCTGCCTGTTCTAGGGGCTGGGGTCGGGGGAAGCTCGGGCTTCCCCCGCCCCAGCCCTGCGCCTGGGGGGGGGGGAGAATAATTTTTTTTTCTTTATTTCCCCCCTCCCAAACTAGGTGCGTCCTATGGACCGGTGCACCCTATGGGGCGAAAAATACGGTAATGGGGGAGGAACGGGGGGGCAGAAGAAAAGAAAAAAAAAACAATTTAAAATACAGGTTAAAATACAGCCTCATTTTAAAGTAGCCGATAAATCAATACCATAAGGGGAGGGAAACATAAGGGTCAGACCGAGTCCAAACCAAAGGCCAGTCGGAACAGCTCTGTCTTGCAGGCCCTGCGGAAAGATGTCAAGTCCAACGCCCTAAAATGAAGGAATGACTCTGGCAGGCCACTTGTTGGACTAGATAGGCCTTTGGGCCTGATCCAGCAGAGATCTCCTTATGTTCTTCCTTGTTCTTCTCAGAGATATACCAGATGGTGCAGAACACAACAGCTCAACCGCCGGAAGAAGGCATTATATCTATCGCCTCCCAAACTGGAATACAAGGGAGGATAGTCCCACACAGCCACTAGCTAGAAGGAGACAGAGCTGCTCAGAGTTGGACCTGCGATCATCTTTACCAGAAGAGCTGCCAAGGAACATTGAGGCGGGAGAAACCTGGTCTGTGAGGAACCTTGAGCTGGAACTCAACATGATGCACTTTGAGCTGCTCTCCCTGAAGCAGAAGGTAATGTGGGGTGTTGTGCACAGTTTTGGATGCTGTGCCTCAGAAACGAGAGAGATTCAGAAAAGGGCAACCAACGCAAACAGGCAGGTAGAGTGAAATATACTCAGAGTCGCAAAGTGATTTCATGCTCTTTATTCAGCTCATAGTAGTGAGGAGGAATGAATGAATGTCCCCTCAAAGTATCTGCTTTATATACATTATTTACACAATGGGCTGCACATGATTGGCTAATTCTGGAATTCTACTGTAAGCCAATCAGGTTGTGGATTCACTTACTTATATCTGGAGCATGATTGGGTGGTTCCTGCCAAACAATCATACTGCTGCATTGTTCTAGGACCAATCAGACTGCTGCATTCTGAATCCTATTGTTCTAGGACCAATCAGACTGCTGCAATTTGGATCCTATTGTTCTAGGACCAATCAGACTGCTTCAGTTTGGATCCTATTCAGCTCAGTACATAACATAGAGTAACTCCTCTCTGGGGAAAATTTGGGCTTTTCAGTTTCGGGGGAAAGCCTAATGTGTAAGATCATGTGAGGTTTGGAGAAAGAGGCTAGGGAGACATTTTTGGAGGCCATCTGTAATGGATGCCTTAGTTGAGATTCCTGCATTGCAGAGGGTTGGACTAGATGACCCTTGGGGTCCCTTCCAACTCTGCAATTCAATGTTTCTATGGTCCTTTGAATGTTGGGATATTCAGAACAGGTAGAAGAAAACACTTCTCCATGCAGCACGTAGTTAAACTATGGAATTTGCTCCCAGGAACCGTAGTGATGGCTCTGCAAGGCCCTGGCTAAGTGCCTCTCACCTGGGAACACAGTCTGGGACCTCCTTCGTTTCATGCACAGTTTGCCTCTGAAATCTCCTCTGATCCCTTGCCTTTTCCACAGCAGATGGAGAGCTCTTTCGCTCACATAGAAAAGGAGAAGCAGTGGTTGGAAATGATTTGCTCAGAAGACAGGAAGCACAAAGGAGACCTGGATGATAAGTGAGTAGGGTCCTCCCGGGGCGTGACCTCAAGAAAACTGGTGCACAACAAACTTGATGAAGCTAAGCAGCGTGGAGGGGAGTCCCACACATGAGTTCCATGGAAGAAAAGCAGGATATAAATACATTTGAGTTGGAAAAAAACAAAAACGAGGGAATATAAAATCATAGATTAGTCTGAATTATTATAGAATCACAGAATTGGAGAGTTGGAAGGAACCCTGAGGGTCATCTAAGTCCAACCCTCTGCAATGCAGGAATCTCAGCTAAATAACCTCTGACAGATGGCCATCTATCCTCTGTTTAAAAGCCTCCAACGAAGGAGAGCTTTCCGAGGGCTCCATTCTACACTTGAACAGCTCTTGGCACCAGAAAGTTCTTCCTAATGTTTATTGTTAATGGCTGATTCCCTTCCAGGAAAGAAGGCTCGCATGGCCAGTTGACGCTGGTCCATTACAGCAAGTGGGGCCCTTGCTGCCCCTCTAAGCTTGGTCCTCAGTAAGCCCCTGCCTCCCTACTTACTATTATTATTGCATTCATTCACATCCTGTCTTTTTTCTGACAGGGACTCGAGGCAACTTATAGAGAAAACAGAAAGAGCTAAAAGCGTAGGAAAAAAGGAATTGTTAAAAAACAATTAAATACAGTGGTACCTCGGGTTAAGAACTTACCGTATTTTTCGCTCTATAAGACGCACCAGACCACAAGACGCACCTAGTTTTTGGAGGAGGAAAACAAGAAAAAACATATTCTGAATCTCAGAAGCCAGAACAGCAAGAGGGATCGCTGTGCAGTGAAAGCAGCAATCCCTCTTGCTGTTCTGGCTTCTGGGATAGCTGTGCAGACTGCATTCGCTCCATAAGACGCACACACATTTCCCCTTACTTTTTAGGAGGGAAAAAGTGAGTCTTATAGAGCAAAAAATACGGTAATTTGTTATGGAGGTCTGTTCTTAACCAGAAACTGTTCTTAACCTGAAGCACCACTTTAGCTAATGGGGCCTCCTGCTGCCGCTGTGCCACCGGAGCACGATTTCTGTTCTCATCCTGAAGCAAAGTTCTTAACCCGAGGTAATATTTCTGGGTTAGCGGAGTCTGTAACCTGAAGCGTATGTAACCTGAAGCATATGTAACCTGAGGTACCACTGTATTAACATATCTAAGATCTATTAAAACATACAGTGGTACCTCGGGTTACAGACTTCAGGTTACAGACGCTTTAGGTTACAGACTCCGCTAACCCAGAAATAGTACCTCAGGTTAAGAACTTTGCTTCAGGATGAGAACAGAAATCACGTGGTCGCGGCGGCTTGGCAGCAGCGGGATGCCCCATTAGCTAAAGTGGTATCTCAGGTTAAGAACAGTTTCAGGTTAAGAACGGACCTCCAGAACGAATAAAGTTCTTAACCCGAGGTACCACTGTGCAGATAATTACAATAAAAACATCACAGCACCAGCCCTTTCCTTAAAAACAGTCAGTTCCCAAAGGCCCTGTTGGAATATAACAGTCTGTGCCTGCCAGCAGAAGCTGGGCGTAGCGTCAGTGGCGTAGCGTGGGGGGTGCCGGGGGTGCCGACCGCACCGGGCGCAACATCTGGGGGGGGCGCGAGTCCAGAGGGAAGGGACAAGTTCCTTCCTCCGCCGGGCTCCCCGCCGCCACCGCCAGCCTTGCGCCCTAGCGCGCGCGCCCCCCGCCGTCGCTGTGGCTGCGCTTCGCTCACTGCTCGCAGGAGGAGCAGCCGCTGCAGCAGTGCCGACGCCGCCACCGACGCCTGGCCGGGCACGGGCAGCCTCTGCACCCTGCCGCCGCCGCCATCCCCTCGGCCCAGCCACAGGCGGCGGCTGCTTCTGCCTCCATCCTCCTCTGGGCAAGCAGCGTTGTTTGCGCGGCAGCGCCAGCGGCAACTCGCAGGTTAGGGGTTGGGGGGGCGCAAATTACTTGCCTTGCCCCGGGTTAGGGGGCGCAAATTACTTGCGTTGCCCTGGGTGCTGACAACTCACGCTATGCCGCTGCGTAGCGTGGCGAGGGCCGGGGTGGAGTGGGGGGACGTAGTCGCATGGTTTTGAGGAGCCTGAGTCAGGCACTTCTGCGCAGGATTCCCTGCCCTGCTTGCCATCAGGGGTCTCTGGGCTCCCCCTGAATGGATGGGCAGGCAGGCAGCGCAGCTTCGTGAAACCTCTGTGCCCAGCGCCTGCCCAGTACTTCGTGCCTGTCCCTATTTTCATTGGAGAAATGTTGGAGGGAATGATTTCTGCAGAGCATGTAAATGGTATGTTCTGGGTACTGCAAACCTAGGAAACAGGAATGAACTATTCTTAGCATGTATGGATGTGTCTGCTTTTTAGGCTCTTCAGTTTGGAGACAGAGCTGGTAAAGGCCAGATCTTCTCTAGGCATAAGGAACCATGGATCGCTCTCATCCCCGGGCTCCAATCAGAACGCCACTGTGGTAAGCATGGCTTCCTAAAATTGACCTCAGCCGGGCTGTGTGGGTATGTCTGGACCTAGCATAGGATCGGACATAGATAGGTTATCATGTTTAAAATTGCAAGAATTCACAAAAGGTGGTGTATGGGCACAGAATTTAGTGTCCTAGGAATCACAGCTTTCAGTTAAAAAACAAAGTTTCTAGTCTTAATGAAAGCACAGATATATTTGAAAGCATCTGAGTGATGCCTCTTGAAATCTAAGAAGGCCGATTCCCAGTTGTTGGAAGGGGGCGGCTTTGGTGCCTGCATAACTTCTTCTTTTTTTAATAAGATATTTATTAAGATTTTCAAAGTATTACAAAAGAAAAAAGAAAAAAAGGGAAAAAATACAAAATAAAAAAAATGGTTAAAATCAACTCCATGTTTCCATTACTTATTTTTCATTAGCTTATTTCCCGGACCTCCTCACGCCTCCCTTTTTTGTATTCCAATTCAGTTTGTTGGTTCAGCAAATCCCTACCCTCTTTGTTTATCCTAGTCTTTAATTTTAAAATATTATGACATTAAGTTTTTACCTAAATAATCCATTTTTCATATTCCCTTATAATATTACAGCTGAAAACCGCTTAATTTCTATCCAACATCATCCTAGCATTCATCAATTTTACAATATTTCTGTAGATAGACTTTAAATTTCTTCCAATCTTCTTCCACCGACTCTTCTCCCTGGTCTCGGATTCTGCCAGTCATTTCCGCCAGTTCCATATAGTCCATCACCTTCACCTGCCATTCTTCCAGAGTGGGTAGCTCTTGTGTCTTCCAGTACTTTTCAATAAGTATTCTTGCTGCTGTTGTGGCATACATAAAAAAAGTTCTGTCCTTCTTTGGCACCGATTGGCCAACTATGCCCAGGAGAAAGGCCTCTGGTTTCTTCAAGAAGGTATATTTAAATACCTTTTTCATTTCATTATATATCATCTCCCAGAAAGCCTTAATCCTTGGGCACGTCCACCAAAGGTGAAACAATGTACCTTCAGTTTCTTTACATTTCCAACATTTATTATCGGGCAAGTGATAGATTTTTGCAAGCTTGACTGGGGTCATGTACCACCTGTATACCATTTTCATAATATTCTCTCTTTGGTGCCTGCATAACTTCTTACCCCCTCCACACAACAACCAAAACCAGAGTGAATGATGAAAATAAGAAAGATTGCTTACTGAATTCAGATCACAGAATTCATCCCTGTTAGGATATAGTTCCGTTGTACCTTAAAAGGGAACAGGCATGACTGTTGTGTGTCACATGCCTGTCTACATTCCAGCAGTCTGCTGGGAACTTCCGTTTTGTATATTGCTTTTGCTCTGCTGTTTGCTGGACACAAAGGGAAGCAGACATGCTTTTTCCTTTGTTCCTGAACTGAATAAATGCTGTAAATATACTTACACTTGGCTCTGTCCGCCACTTCTGTTGCGAGAAGATTTATTCACTCTGCTGATAAAGTGTGCCAAGTCTCTAAATGTATCTGAGGCTCGTGTCGCTGTTTGATGCTGTTCCAAGGGAAACCGGTGATCGCCCGGCTGCTGGCTGGAGCCATCTGGGGGCCTGCCCGATGCCCCCGTCTCCCCAGCAGTATCCCAACAATCCCTACTCCCATGCAGAATTTGGGTTGCTTGGCAGCATAATTTTCATTTTCCTTAGCACAAAATCCATGCAGCCCTGCTCATCAAGGTCAGAAGCCCCATTGCTACAAATATAATGTCCTTATTGATGATGGATTAAGGTGTTAGGGGTTAATGTGTGATGTTCTATTGTGTTGTTGCGGTTGTTGTGTTTCTGTATATTCAGCTGGAAGCCCTGACTGGGCAACCCAGTCAGATGGTCGGGGTACAACTCATCATCATCATCATCATGATGTTTCAAATGTATTTAAAAACCACAGAAGTCATTCAAATGCACTCTTGATTCCCAGGAAGAACTGGTCAGCCTTCAGAGCAGCCTGTTGGCTCACGAAAGCCACATCAAGGCCCTAGAAGAAAAACAGGAGGAGGTGGGGCAGAAGCTGGAAACTGCAAAAGAGGTTTGCCAAGGAGACTGCAAGTCCCCTCTAGGGCTGGGGAGTAGCTAAGATATAGAGTTGCAGAGGGACCCACACCGTACATTTCAAGCACACAACTTCCCCCAAACACTCCTGGCTCCTATATTCTATTAAGGGGGCTGGGAATTTGCAGTTCTGTGAGGTGGGGAACTATAGTTCTCAGGGGCCAGGAACCACAGTTCCCAGGATATAAAGCCACATGCTTTATACACGTGTTAAATGTGCTTTAAATATATGGTGTGAATGTGACCTATGCTTGGGGAAGGGCATGTTGCCTCCTTAGTCCCCTGCAAAAGTACTTTTCCCTAATTCTGCAAACATTGGGGTTCCCCCAAGTATGCACTCTTCACTCTGACGAAATATGTTTGAATGACATTTTGAGGGGGAAATGTGCTGGTTTGCCTGACAGGAGAAGGATCGGCTGGAGGAGAAAGTGAGGGAGCTTAGCCTGAAGTTGGAATCTGCCCTTTCTGTCTGGGAGAAACTCCTTCAGGTAATTAATAATAATAATAATAATAATAATAATAATAATAATAATAATAATTTTTTATTTATACCCTGCCCTTCCTGGTTTAAAACCGGTTTCAGAGCAGCTAACAACAAATTTAAAACACTTAATTGTAAAAGCAGCAGGGTCTGGGCAGGGCTGTAGCGAGGGAGAGTTGAGGTGGGCCCCTGCCAGGGGCGCAGGCGATGGGGGGGGCACAAAATTGGCTAAAAATATGTCTATAAATATAAATAATTTATTATTGCCTCATAAGAAATGGTTTTAAATAGAGGGTGAATTGAATGGGTGGAAGGGAGGGGGTTGGAGGAGAGGCAGAAAGAAGAGCTAATTTGTCCGTGGCGAGGGGGTGCAATCTGGATGGTTCTGCCAGGGTCGCAAGATCACCTAGCTACAGCTCTGGGTCTGGGGAGAGGGCAGCAGGTAGGTGTCCAGGGAGAAGGGGGCAGGGCAGACTGGCCTGGCCCCAGAGGGAAAGGATAGTGAGGAGACAGAGGCCAAGTGAGCAATCTGCTTGATCGGGAGTCTGTATTTGCATTTTGGAATCCGGGGTATTCATAAATTATTTTATGAATAAATTATTTCTTTTTTAAAAAATGCCTGCTCCAAAGGTCTTATCTTACTACACTAGGGATTATATAGCTATATCTGAAATTTCATGCATATCAGTTGATATCTTGACCCTACTTCACTGAACTGAAATTTCAGCCTTTGGCATAGGAAAATGGCCAAGTAAACAGCTATTTTCATGGAGGAAAAAAGTTTTTTATGAACCACCCTAATCCGGGGGCTTTGGCACCTCCTCCTTATTACAGTCATAGAGTTTGGAGGGTCATCTAGTCCAACCCCCTGAAATGCAGGAATCTCAAATAAAGCATTCAGGACATGGCCATCCAACCTCTGCTTGAAAACCTCCAATGAAGGAAAGTCCACAACCTGCCAAGAGAGTCCATTCCACTGATGTTTAGTCAGACTCTCCTGTCTTGTAACTTGAATCCATTGGTTTGAGTCCTACCCTCCAGAGCAGGAGAAAACAAACTTGCTTCCTCTTCCATGGCACAGCCCTGGAGATATTATGGACTGTCCCATGAATCCGCTGAATGAAATAGCAGAAGAACGTTGCCTCAGGAGAGTGAGGAAAATTCTAGGGGGTGATTCACACCCTGGCCAGCACTTTCTTGATCTCCTGCCCTCAGGCAGAAGATATAGAAGCACAATTAGTCACACCAACAGGGTAAAGAACAGCTTCTATCCGTGGGCTGTTAGGCTGCTGAATGAAAAGATAACAACAGGGCAACGGACTTTCGGGTTTGGTGGGTGTGCGTCAGTAAACGAGGGGAATTAAGACTAAGAGAGAGCTGAGTGAAGGGTGCTCGTGTAATCTCACTGTATACAAGTTGTACAAGTGACAATAAAGTATTTCAATTTCAATTTCATTTTGAAGAGGGCTCTCCTATCTCCTCTCAGTCTCCTCTTTGCCAGGCTAAACATGCCCAGCCCCCTCAACTGCTCCTTCTAAGTCTTGGTTTCCAGACCCTTGATCCTCTTGGTCGCCCACCTCTGCACATATTCCAGCTTGTTGATATCCTCCTCAAACTGAGGTGCCCAAAACTAGACATAAGCCTCCAGGTGGGTTCTGACCGAGGCAGAGCAGAGCAGCACCATGGTGTCCCTTGACCTGGACACAAACGCACGTTCTCATGTTCCTAGTGCCCTTGGTTTGCTGCCATCTGATGGGGCAGCATAGTTTCCTGTGCTGCTTTGAGTACTGCAGTCGTGTGTTGAGCGTTAGCGTTTCGATCCTGCCAGCCGCTTTGCTTTCATTTTGATGAAGAAGAGTGAGCCGTAAACGACCATAACAACCATAGCAACTGTCTTGCAGGAGAAGGTGGCTCTCCACCAGGAGGTCCAACATCTCACCTTGGAGCTGGAGCGTGCACGGAAACAGCAGGAAGGCTCCAACGACCAAGTTTCAGCCCTCCATTCGGAGCTTGTCTGTGCCAAGACCCAAGTCAACCACCAGGACAAGGAGAAGGTTCTCATGGAGGAAGAGCTGGAGTCCACCAGACAGGTGAGTTCCCCCATTCTGGCCCATTCTCCAGCTGTGGGTGGGATCCATGAAACACCTACATCACTCTCAGTTCCTTGGAGAAAAAGGTGGGATAGAAATGTAATAAAGGTAAAGGTGAAGGGACCCCTGACCATTAGGTCCAGTCGTGACCGACTCTGGGGTTGTGGTGCTCATCTCGCTTTATTGGCCGAGGAAGCCGGCGTACAGCTTCCGGGTCATGTGGCCAGTATGACTAAGCCACTTCTGGCAAACCAGAGCAGCGCACGGAAACGCTGTTTACCTTCCCACCGGAGTGGTACCTATTTATCTACTTGCACTTTGACGTGCTTTCGAACTGCTAGGTTGGCAGGAGCAGGGACCGAGCAACGGGAGCTCACCCCGTTGCAGGGATTCGAACCGCCGACTTTCTGATCAGCAAGTCCTAGGCTCTGTGGTTTAACCCACAGCGCCACCTGCATCCTGGAAATGTAATAAAGGTAAAGGTAAAGGTACCCCTGCCCGTACGGGCCAGTCTTGACAGACTCTAGGGTTGTGCGCTCATCTCACTCTATAGGCTGGGAGCCAGCGCTGTCCGCAGACACTTCCGGGTCACGTGGCCAGCGTGACGAAGCTACTCTGGCGAGCCAGAGCTGCACACGGAAACACCGTTTATCTTCCCGCTAGTAAGCGGTCCCTATTTATCTACTTGCACCCGGGGGTGCTTTCAAACTGCTAGGTTGGCAGGCGCTGGGACCGTACATTATATTAAATTACTTCACCCACTTCTGTCTCTGGCCACGCACTACTGGCATGCAGCCCCTCCCCTGGAAAGGAATGTGGGCCTCACACGGAAAAATGTTCTCCATCCCTGAAAGATTACTATTATTAACTGCAATTTATCACCCGCCCTTCGTCCTAAAGTCCCAGGACAGGTTATAAGAGTTAAAACACAGCAGTAATATTAATGTACAATATCACACAACTTCAAAAACAATATCAAAAAATATACATATGAATCAGCTCTGTATAGGTACACTCAGTGGAGACGCAGCAGAGGGCCTTCTCAGCGGCTGCTCTCAAGCAACTTTGGAACTCCCTGCCAAGGGAAGCCAGACTGGCTCCCTCCTTGCTGCCAGCAAGTGAAGACTTCCTTGTTCCAAAAAGGTCTTTGGGGAATGACTGTTTTTAAGGAAAGGGCAGGTGCTGTGCTGTTTTTATTGTAATGATCTGTATGTTTTAATAGGTATCACACACACACACAAACACTCACACACAATTTTAATTCTAATTAGTGTTTAATTGTTTTTTAATGATTGTGTTTTTCTGTTTTTAGCTATTTCTATTTTATCTGGCATCTTAAGTCCCTGTCTGGGAAAAAGCTAGGCTATATATTATATTATATTACCATTTTATATTCTAACAATATTTTCATAGGTGGACAGTTGTGGTTAGGTAGCGATCTGGCCCTGTGCCCAACTGTTCACTAGATCAGCAGTTCTACCCTGAAGGTCTTGAGTTTAACAAGTGGCCGTGTGCATTCACCTGGAAGGGTCTCCGGGCTAAGTGAACAGAGCAAAGGCCTTGCAATCTCCCTTGCAGGCGTGCAAAACGCTCTCTTCCGAAGCAGCCGAGAGCCGCCAGAGGCTGGAAGCCTCTCTGGAGAAGCTCCATTGCTCCGAAGCAGAGAAGAAGATCCTTGAGAGCCGCATCCAGGCGCTGGAGAATGAGCAGAGCCAGAGGCTGAAAGAGGCGGAAGGAGCCTCTCTGAGTCAAGAGGACAGGAGGAAGCTGGAGGAAGAGGTGAAGGCTCTCCAGGAAACCTGTGCGAATCTCAGGTACTTGGCAGGAAACACTGGGAGTTAGCCTTTTTCCTGAGCTGCTGCTTTTCTCCAGTTAACCACTCCAGTCACAATGTTTAATATGGCTTTTATTTGGTCAAAGCAACAGCAGCTGTTGGAAACCCTCCAGGAGTAGAGTCCAAAGGACTGTTAGCCACACAGACTTCCAGAGAGGCATTCCCTCCCCTTAGCTTTGCATGTGCACAGGAATTAAGTCACGTTCCAGAGGAAAAGTGTGTCTGTATTATCAGAGCTGGATGCCTGAATTAGCAAGAAGAATTTGGTGTCTACTTTCCTTTTTTTATAATATTTTATTAGGTTTTATCAATAAAGAAATTCAAAAG
The DNA here is from genome assembly GCF_965112155.1 of Podarcis liolepis. Classification (NCBI taxonomy): domain Eukaryota; kingdom Metazoa; phylum Chordata; class Lepidosauria; order Squamata; family Lacertidae; genus Podarcis; species Podarcis liolepis. Next base: position 72,626,646 of record NC_139564.1, on the reverse strand, counting down.
AATACAAAAACAGAAAAATACAAAGTTACAAAATACAAAAATACAAACATTAAACACAAAAAAGACAGGAAAAGAGAGGGGGGGAAACACATAAAAAAGAAAACAAAACTCCCTCTTTTTAAATTTCACTTTAGTTAACTTATTTTCCTGACTTCCTCACGCCTCCCTTTTTTGTATCCCTTTTCTTAAAATTTAGTTCAGCAAATTCATATCCAGTTTAACTTGTCTATTTATCAATCCCATCTTACATTTTACCTTGGTGCTAGAACCCCATCAGTTCATTTCAACGTCATCAGCATTCAAAAATTTTACAATGTTTCTGTAAATAAATTTTAAATTTCCTCCAATCTTCCTCCACGAGCTCTTCTCCCTGATCTCGAATTCTGCCAGTCACTTCCGCCATTTCCATATAGTCTATTAGTTGCATTTGCCATTCTTCCAGGGTGGGTAGTGTCTACTTTCCATCAGTTTGGCTCAAGGCTGAGTTTTCCCTGCACAAATGTCCTTGACGCATCCTTAATACAGTCTGTGGAAGTATATTCTCTCTTTTTTTTAAAAAAGATATTTATTAAGGTTTCAAAGAAAAGAATTACATGAATTAAAAAGAAGAAGAAAAGAAAGACAAAAGAAAAAATAAAAGAAAAAATACAAAATACAAAAAAAGATAAAAAACACTTAAAAAAATACATCAGTCTTTCCATACCTTACATTCATTTCCTTGTTTCCCTGACCTCCTCACACCTCCCTTTTTTGTATTCCAATTCAGTTAGTTAATTCAGCAATTTCTTTCCCTCTTTGTTTTTATCTTAATCCTTTAACTTAATCTATTATAACTTTGGTTTCTCACCTGTTAATAATCCATTTTTACATACACCTTTATAACATTGCTGCTTAAACCACTTAACTTCATTCTGACATCATTCTAACATTCATTAATTTTGCAATATTTCTGTAAATAATCTTTAAATTTCTTCCAATCTTCTTCCACCGACTCTTCTCCCTGGTCTCGGATTCTGCCAGTCATTTCCGCCAATTCCATGTAGTCCATCATGTGGAAGTATATTCTCTTAGCTGTAGTTCCCCTATCAGTATATATAGCAGAGCTTTCCAAACTTTTCCTGTTGGGGGCACACTTTTTAGACATGCATCATTTCGTGACGCAGTAATTCAGTTTTATTAGCAAACTGAAGGTTAAACTACCCCCTTTCCAGCTCTGGGAGGAGTTTGGGGAGCAGTCATGCGACACACTTGCACACTGCAGTCAACACAATGACATATCGTGACACACAGTTTGGAAAGCTCTGGTATACAGCAATTTGTTGACCTGCTACAGTAGTAAATATTAGAAGGTGGCAGAGATCCTGCAGCCTGATATTCTGCTTTTCGGGGAGTGTTGTTTTTTTTTTTTGTACATTCCTCTGTCACAAGAGGGCAAAGTCTTGTTCTCTGCTGCCCAGAGGCGGGGATGGGGCAGAAATTGAGTTCATTTTTTTAAAAAAAAATATTTATTAAGTTTTACAAGAAAACACACATAACTACCACAAAAGTGAAAAGAAACAGAACATAATCAAAGATACATATAAGACAAATCAGAACAATAAAATACAAAAAAAAGATTCCACCCAACAAAGTATAAAACATAAAAACTCCCAACTTTTAAAATCATATTTAATTAGCTTCCTTTCTTGACTTCCTCACACCTCCCTTTTTTGTGTTCCTCTTTACCCAATCAGATACAGCAAATCCTTACCCTCTTTCAGATCTCATTTCTAATTATTAGATTCAATCTATTATGTCTCCAATATTTCCTCCTTATACATAAACACCTTTAAGATGTTATTGACTTTCGACATAATATAACTTTAGTTTTTCACCCTTTTCTGTAGCCTTTTTGCATACTTTTTTTTTTAACTATATCACTAATGCCATATTATTTCCAAATCCAACATCATTTTAACATTCATAAACTTTACAATGTTTCTGCAGGTAGTCCTTAAACTTCTTCCAGTCCTCTTCCACTAATTCTTCTCCCAGGTCTCGGATTCTGCCAGTCATTTCTGCCAACTCCATGTAGTCTATTACTTGCGTCCACCATTCTTCCAAGGTGGGCAAATCTTGTGTCTTCTGGGGCAGAAATTGAGTTCAATGTAGCTTAGACTGAGAGAATGATTCAAGGTCATGAAGTGAGCTTAACAGCCAAGTGGAGGTTTGTAGCTTCTATTTGGTTATTAGTTGTTTATTTATTAAAGTGTTATACACAGCAAAATTGTGAAAATAAAACCTCAAAGCTGTTTACAAAGAGACTAAAATGATAAAATTACCTGTTAAAAACAGCTCTTAAAATCAGTCAAAAGATAAACTCAGCAATTGACTAAAAACAGATTGAAACTTTCATCAACTTTCTAAACATCTGCCTAAGCAACAATATTTTTAGCAGGTGCTGGAAAGAGTACAGTGAAGGTTCCTGCCTGATATCAACAGGCAGGGAGTTCCAGAGATAGCGTTCTTACAATTGTAGAATGGGTATTACGTGGCAGGTGTAAAAACGCCAGTTCCAGCAACTGAAGTAGTCAGATACAGGGGGGCTATAATTGGGGATATGAGGAAATGAGATCTCAAGTCGTTCAGGATTTATATACTAATCGTAACACCTTGAACTTGGTCTGGTAGTAAATTGGCAGGCAGTGCAGATCTCTGAGCACAGGGGCAATATGCTGACCAGACCTCCCCTCTCTCAGCCGTAACCCTTCAGCATCTTGCACTGACTGCAACTTCTGGACCAAGAGCAAAGGAAGCCCCACATGGGGCTTGAAGTAACCCCTGTCACCACGAGGTCAGAAAGCGAGCGAGTGCCTGCCTTTGTCCCCTCTGGTTCTTGCAGGGAATCCTGGAGGCTCGTACAGAGAGAGAAGGACATGCTGCAGGCTCGTACCCTGGAGCTAGAAGCAGCTCTGCACGCCGAGCAGGAGGAGGTGGGCAGCCGGCTGGACAGCCAGGAGCACATGCCCCAGGACGGGAGAGGTTGGCAGGGGCAGAGGACGGCAGCCGCGAAGACCAGGGAGGAGGAACTGCAGAACATGGGTGCCCCAGGCCTCTCTGCCAAGGTGTGGGGCTGCTAGGGAGACGACACCCCGCTAAGTCTCTTGCCTTTTTCTTCCCTTTTGCTACTGCACGGGTGGGGAACTCCAGGGCAGTGGCGGACCTTGGGGGTCAGCAGTGCCCTGTGCAACTCCTAAATTTGGCACCCCCCCAACTCTTGTGCTCCATGCAAAATCAGTTGCGGCGCCCTCTGCAGCGCCCCCAAGGCTTGGCACCCAGTGCAACAGAACGGGTAGCGCTCTCCTAAATCTGGCTCTGTGCAGGGAGACTTCTGGGGGGCTTGCTATCGAGCCACCAGGACTCTCTGCAAGCCAGGCCTCTCCCTGGCCCTGTCAGGAATCTCGGCCGCAGTCAGAGGTAACTGGCCTCACACTCCAGGCAATCGGCTGAGATCCTTGTTGACCTTCTTGTCTGCGTCTCCCGGCAGGGACAGGCAAGGCCATAAATCGGCGGTCCTCCTCAAACGTGAGAAGAACACACCCTCCTCCTCTCCCTCCCTGCATTCCCCCAGGGAGGGGAAAAGAGACAGACAGGAGTCCTATTTACATGTCTTTTATTCCTGTCATTCAGCAGTACAGAGAAACGTGTCTGTACCCTCCAGACTCCGGCAGTAGACTCACAGCTCCACCCCTGTACTTCCAGTACAGGTCAGATGACACTCTGAGCTAACATCCGGTGCTCAGTACAGAGCATAGACTGCCCCTTTTCCCCAACAGTACAGTTCCACACATCAACATCCTGTTTTGCATTCCAGAGATCTGCAGCTGGCTTTTGCATTGCTGCTTTTTCCTGACAGGCCCTACTTCACAGCCTCTTGGAGCCGGCAGGTCCAGCTTTTCATACCAAGTGGGCCTCAAGAAGGCTTTGACACAGAACCCTGCAGGCTCTTTCTCTGCCAGAGACATCGCACCTCTTTCCCAAAGCCCAGCGCCTCCTTACCAGGCTTTGGGAAGGTAGCATTGGGGCTGGGGGAGGTGTCAAATGTTGCCAAGGGCCATCCCAAAAGGCCTCGAGGCCTGCATGCTGCCCTCAGGCCGCGTATTGGACCGCCCTGTCCTGAAGTGTTTTTGTCTAGCTGGAAATATGTCCTGGAGCTCTGCCCCTGCCTTGTGCTTGAGTGTGCCAGCTGGGCAAAGGAATAATTTGCATCTGTTGCTCCACCCACTTTTGCTTCAGGCCCCGCCCACCACTGGCATGTGGTCCCCGGAAGGTTGCCCCACGGGAAGGCAGCCCTCCGGCCCTAAAGGCTTCCCTGTCCCTTTAGCCAGAGCCTGTCTTGTTGAAATCTGAACGGGTGAAGCTTTTCCGTTCTCTCTGGCCCCAGCCAGGCCATGCCTTGAAGCAGACAGCTTCCCCCACGGAGCCCTTGGAGCTGTAGTTTCCCCACCACAGCGCTATAGTTTCCAGCACCCTAAACAAATACCGTTCCCAGAATTCTTTGAGGAGCTGTGTAAGGCATGGATGTGACCAAGGAAAAGCTTCCTTTGCTTTTAAGTCATAGAACTGCAGAAATCCTTTAGGCCAGCCTGCAGCAAACTGTTAAGGAGGCAAGGAGCGCCATGTTTTACTAGGAGTCATCAGTAGCCCTCTCCTCCATTAATTTCTCCAGTACTCCTTTACAGGCAGCCACCACTGCCTCATGTGGCAGGGAGTTCCATAGTTTAACTGTGTGCCATGTGAAGAAATGCTGCCTCCCTAATCCATCTTGAATCTTTTCCAACATTCAGCTTCATTAGATTGCTCATGAGTTCCAGGATTATGAGAGAGGGAGGGAAACTGTCCTCTGTCCACTCTCTCCATGCCTTGCATTATTATTAGTATTAGTATTAGTATTAGTATTAGTATTAGTATTAGTATTAGTATTAGTATTAGTATTTATTTGTACCCCTCCCATCTGGCTGGGTTTCCCCAGCCACTCTGTGCGGCTTCCAACAAAGATGAAAAATACATTAAAATGTCACACATTAAAAACTTCCCTGAACAGGGCTGCCTTCAGAGCACTGTGGAGTACTGTGTCCAGTTCTGGGCACCACAGTTCAAGAAGGACACTGACAAACTGGAACGTGTCCAGAGGAGGGCAACCAAAATGGTCAAAGGCCTGGAAACGATGCTTTATGAGGAACGGCTAAGGGAGCTGGGCATGTTTAGCCTGGAGAAGAGGAGGTTAAGGGGTGATATGATAGCCATGTTCAAATATATAAAAGGATGTCACATAGAGGAGGGAGAAAGGTTGTTTTCTGCTGCTCCAGAGAAGCAGACACGGAGCAATGGATCCAAACTACAAGAAAGAAGATTCCACCTAAACATTAGGAAGAACTTCCTGACAGTAAGAGCTGTTCGACTGGAATTTGCTGCCAAGGAGTGTGGTGGAGTCTCCTGCTTTGGAGGTCTTTAAGCAGAGGCTTGACAACCATATGTCAGGAGTGCTCTGATGGTGTTTCCTGCTTGGCAGGGGGTTGGACTCGATGGCCCTTGTGGTCTCTTCCAACTCTATGATTCTATGATTCTATGATTCAGATGTCTTCTAAAAGTCTGGTAGTTGTTCTTCTCTTTGACATCTGGTGGGAGGGCGTTCCACAGGGCGGGCGCCACTACCGAGAAGGCCCTCTGCCTGGTTTCCTGTAACTTGGCTTCTCGCAGTGAGGGAACCGCCAGAAGGCCCTCAGAGCTGGACCTCAGCGTCCGGGCAGAACGGTGGGGGTGGAGAGGCTCCTTCAGGTATACTGGGCCTTTGAGGCCGTTTAGGGCTTTCAAGGTCAACACCAACACTTTGAATTGTGCTCAGAAACGTACTGGGAGCCAATGTAGGTCTTTCAGGACCGGTGTTATGTGGTCTCGACGGCCGCTCCCAGTCACCAGTCTAGCTGCCGCATTCTGGATTAGTTGTAGTTTCCGGGTCACCTTCAAAGGTAGCCCCACGTAGAGCGCATGGCAGCAGTCCCTAGGAACCTCTGCCATGTGGCGTCTTCCTCGCCTTCAGGAAGGGGTCTCTCGCAGTCCCACCAGGAGATACCTGTGGGGACAGAAACTGGGACCTTCTGCTTGCAAGGCAAACACGCTGCCGCTGCGCTGTGTCTCTTCCCTCACCTTTAGCCTGTGGGGCCCCCAGGTTGTCCTTGAGGGCTTTGGGAAGGCAGGTGCAGGGCAGGGCAGGGCAGCTTGGGAGGGTTGCTGTGGCTGGCACAGCACCCAGCTGGGTTGCTGAAAACCCCGAGGCTTCACCTCCCACTTCCAGAAGCCGAGATCCGTGAAAGAGACGGGAGCTAGAACAGGGCCCTGCCATCCTCCGGCCTCGCTGCCCACACAGGTCCATTTCCTCCCCCAGGAACAAAGTCAGGACTCGGAAGCAAAAGTCACCAGGAGCCCCCAGGGAGAGCAGGAGAGCCTGAGGCGGCAGCAGCAGCTGGTGACCGAGCAGGTAGGCGTTACCTCTGTCATCGCCCCTCCTCACCTTTGCCTCTTCCTCCCTGACTCACCATCTTCTTCACGGTTCTTTGGAGAGCCAAGGAGGAGGGAAATGTCATCCTGGGAGCGTTCACAAGGTGTGTGTTTGTGGGTGTACTGATGCTCAAGAGCCTCTTTTGACTCATCTGCCCACCACTTCCTGCTCTGAAGTATGAGCATGAGTCCACTTGGTGCTATATTCATTGTTTTGTTTAGTCGTTTAGTCATGTCCGACTCTTTTTTATTATTTTTATTATTTTTTATTCAAAATTGTAACAAGGCATATTTTCAAAAAACATATCATCCTTGTCCCCCCATTTTTCCTCTCTCCCCCCTCCCACACAAAACCCGCACCCCACCCCATTGACTTCCCTCAGTTCCAGTCTTTGGTTTCTCTAAGAATGCTGTTTTCTGCATGTTACAAAGTTGTATAGATCCTCAAGCTATTTAGCTGATTATTATCAATAAAAAGTTTGTGAATGTTTATTCAAAACCTGCCAAGGAGTCCAGTTGGCTTTGTTGCGTCTTCAGATACTTTGTAAAGGGTTCCCATTTATCCTTAAAGTCACAGTTATCCTTGTCCCGTAGCTTATATGTCAGTTTTGCCAGTTCTGCATAGTCCAGCAATTTTTCTTGCCATGATTCTTTAGTTGGGGTTTCTTCAGTCTTCCATCCTTGTGCTACCAGAACTCTCGCGGCCGTTGTCACATACATGAAGATGTTTTTCAACTTTTTTGGCAGGTCTTTCCCTACAATCCCCAACAAAAATGCCTCGGTTTTTTTTATCAAATGTTAAATGGAACATTTTCTTCAATTTGTTGTATATCATTTCCCAATTTTTTTGATTACCTTACAATCCCACCACATATGATAAAATGTCCCCTCCTTTTCCTTACACTTCCAACATATATTTGAACTAGTTGTGTCCGACTCTTCATGACCCCATGGACCAGAGCACGCCAGGCACTCCTGTCTTCCACTGCCTCCCGCAGTTTGGTCAAACTCAGGCTGGTAGATTCGAGAACACTGTCCAACCATCTCGTCCTCTGTCGTCCCCTTCTCCTTGTGCCCGCCATCTTTCCCAACATCAGGGTCATTCCAGGGAGTCGTCTCTTCTGATGAGGTGGCCAAAGTATTGGAGCCTCAGCTTCAGGATCTGTCCTTCCAGTGAGCATTCAGGGCTGATTTCCTTCAGAATAGAGAGGTTTTATTGAAAGTCCATGGGACTTTCAAGAGTCTCCTCCAGCACCAGAATTCAAAAGCATCCATTCTTCGGCGATCAGCCTTCTTTGTGGTCCAGCTCTCACTTCCATACATCATATATCCATAGGGTCATAGAATTGTAGAGTTGCAAGGGAAACCAGTGGTCATCTAGCCCAACCCTCAGCTAAATATATGGTTTTGAACGACACTTGCTTTCATTTTGGAACCCAGAGCAGCCTTTGCCTGCCTGACATCCTCTAACTGATGGGCATCGTAGTTCAAAGTGTGTTGAAGGCACCAGGTTGGGAAAGCTTGCTAGAAAGCTGCCCTGATATCGAATCACACTTTTGGTTCATCTGGCCCAGGACTGGCCACGCTGAGCGACAGCGGCTGTCTTGACTTTAAGGTGGGGGGAGGCACTTCCTAGCCCTGTGTGGGGATACCAAGGATCGAACCCTGGACCTCCTGCATGCTCTGCAACCTCTGGTCTCCATCTGGAGCAGGGCTGTTATCTATTTAGAGCAGTGAAGTCGGGTCATCATCATCCCCCATGCATTTCACAGCTCTTCCCCAACCCCCGGCTTCAATTCATTTATGTTTATGTACACTATGCAACACATTGTTGGACTGCGGAACTCCCTCCCACAGGAGGCAGCAATGGCCACCAACTTGGATGGTTTTAACAGCGGTTTAGAAAAATTTATGGAGGAGGAGAGAGCTACTGATGGCTATTAGCTACAATGGCCACACTCTGCCTCCGCGGTCAGAGGCAGAGATGCTTCTGAATACCAGTTGCTGAAAGCCTCAGGAGGGGAGAAGGCTCTTGTGCTGGACTAGGTGGACCACTGGCCTGATAAAAGAAACCCAGCACTGGAAACGCAGTGAGTGCATGGGAAACCAGAGTGGAAACACAAGGAAACACATCCCTGGCCCCGTGATGCTGTGGAGCACTCTTCCGACAAATTCAGCAGGCATTCTCCCTTTTGACTTCCAGGCGTCTCTTGAAGACTTCCTTCTGCTGACAAGCCTGTGTCTGTGTTTAAAATGTCCTCGAGTAGCCAGACATTTCAATTATTGTGTTGCACTGCTTTTAATGGGTGGGTGGGTGTTTATACAGTATTGCTGGCATTTTATGAGAAGGCACCAAATCAGTGCTTGTATAAGCAATCAAACAAACCAACAAACTTGGGGAAGGGCCATAGCTCAGTGGCAAAAGGGTCTGCCTGGCTAGTAGAAGGTGCTGAACTTATTTCCCTCTGCTACCTCCTGGCAGGGTTGGGGGAGACTCTTTGCCTGAAACCCTGGGGAGCCTCTGCCAGCCTGTGTAGATAATAATAATAATAATAATAATAATAATAATAATAATAATAATAATTGTCGGAATTCTCAGCCTCAGTCAGAGGTAACTGGCCACTCTCCAGGCACCAGGCTTAAGATCCTTGTTGACCTCCTCGTCTGCGTCTCCCGGCAGGATACAGGCAAGGTCATGATCGGCGATCCCACTCAGCGTGAGAGGGACACACCATTTCTCCCTCCTCAGGGAGGGGAAAGAGACAGACAGAAATGTATTTACATGTCTTTATTTCTGTCATTGCAGCAGTACAGAGAAACACGTCTGCACTCTCCAGTCTCCGAACAGAAGAGTGATAGACTCCGCCCCTGTACTTCCAGTACAGGTCAGATGACACTCTGAGCTAACATCCGGTGCTCAGCACAGTGAATAGACTGTCCCTTTGTTCCCACGGTACAGTCCCAAACATCAACATCCTGTTTGGCTTTCCAGCCAGCTGCAGCTCGCTCTTGCATTGCTGCTTTTATAATAATAATAATAATAATAATAATAATAATAATAATAATAATAATATTGCCACTCTGGGCGGCTTCCAACAAATGATTAAAAATACATTAAAATACAAGCTAGATGGACCCGTGGTCTGACTCAAACACCTTCCAGTGTTGCTCAACCAAGCACAGCCGGGCAAGCGAGGCACAGGAACAGATTTAAAAGGGGCGTCAGGCCTCAAAGGCCAGAGTCCAAAATTACCCAGCTGCAGCACAGCACCATAAAGGTTAGGCACCCAACTGTCAAGGTGGTGTGAAATTCTACCCTCTGCTGCATTGGCTTAAGTGCATGCAGCAAAACGAATGTTTGAGCTGGCATGGGGCCAGGTGACGTGACATTGCACAGGCGCCAGGAATGCCCCTGGCAGGTTAAACTTCTCATCAGAGGAAACTTTGTTCCTGCACCAACAAAAGGAATCCTCTCCATGTGACTGACTTGGGGACTCCTCCAGAAATACAGATTATGTAGCACCAATCCTGATTTGTTTGCAAAAAGGGTACAAGGCAGCTAGACTCTGCCTGGTCTTTACCGAGCATTCATTCTGATTTCTTTGTGTGGCAGTTACCGCATTTTGCGCCCCATAGGACGCTCCGGCCCATAGGACGCACCTAGTTTTTTGGGGGGGAAATAAAGAAAAAAAAATTATTTCCTCCCCAGGTGCGGGGCTGGAAGAACCAGGTCGGGGAACAGTGGGAAGGCACGCTCTGCCTCCCCGCTGTCCCCCGAGCTTGTGGGGCTGGCGATGGGGAGAAGTGCGCTGATCCCGGGACTGCAGGCAGCTCTGCGCCGCCATCCGGAGCAGGGCGGGACTTAGCGCTCCGCTCCCGGTGGCCGCGCAGAGCTGCACTGATCCCAGGACTGCAGGCAGCTCTGCGCGGCCATCGGGAGCAGGGCGGGGCTTCAGCCCCGGCTCCCGGTGGCCGCGCAGAGCTGCGCTGATCCCGGGACAGCAAGCAGCTCTGCGCCGCCATCTGGAGCGGGACGGGACTTAGCGCCCCGCTCCGGATGGCGGCGCAGATCTGCCTGCAGTCCCGGGACTGCAGATGGCAGGCGCAGATCTGCCTGCAGTCCCGGGTCGGCAGGCTGCTCTGCGCGGCCATCGGGAGCGGGATGGGGCTTCGCCCCTGGCTCCTGGTGGCCGCGCAGAGCTGTGCTGAGCCGGGGACTGCAGGCAGCCGGTCTCCCGAGGGTTGCGCAGAGCTTCCTGAAGCCTGGAGAGCGAGAGGGGTCAGTGCGCACTGACCCCTCTCGCTCTCCAGGCTTCAGCGAAAGCCTGGATTCGCCCCATAGGACGCACCCAGATTTCCCCTTCATTTTTGGAGGGGAAAAAGTGCGTCCTATAGGGCGAAAAATACGGTATGTGAAAATGAGCCTGTGTCCTGAGCTGCTTGTGGGGCGTTTATTACACACGTTCCTGTTTGTAATCTGTTCACCCCACACTTTTCAATGTGTTTCCACTGTCACTTTCCAAACCACAAAGAAGTCTGTGTTGTTGCTGCTGCTGTTTTTTCTTCTTCACAAAGTGAATTTGTTGTACTAGGGGCAGCAGAACACTTTTAATCAGCTTTAAAATTGCATACATAAAGTTGATTCATTTATTATGTTTATATTCATCTTTCTTCCAAGGAGCTCAGGGTGGCGTATGTGGCTGTGCCCACCTCCTCATTTAAGCCCCACTGCAGCCCTGTGAGGCTGGTTAGGCTGAGAGCGGGTGGCTGGCCCAAGGTCACACCCCGTGAGCTTCCTGGCTGAGACAGGATTTGAACCCCGGCCCTAGCCTGACACACTCACCACTATGCCACATGGGCTCTCAGTTTTAGCATGAGCTTAATTCGCTCCTGCAAAACACCGACAGCCCAGAGGCACCCAAAATATGTAATCCAAATTAGCAGTGTTACTGTTTAGGGGGCTCTCCTGTCTTTGGGTGGGTGGGGGTATTCTGCAACATGTTACTGATGGTGCATCAGAATGAGGAAACCCCGACCAAAGAATAGTGGCAAGAGAAATTGATGAACTATGCAGAACTGGTGAAGTTGACATGCAAATTGTGAGACAAGGACGACTGTGGCTTCAAAGAAGAAAGGGAGCCTTTTACAAACTTTTTAAAAAGACAACAAAATGAACTGGATTCTTTGGCAGGTTTTGAATAAACATACACAAATTTATTGAGGGTTAACATAGTAGACAGATAATATAAGGATGTATACAATTTTATAATATGCAGAAGTTAACATGGGTTGAGAAATCAGTGAGAGGAGCTGAGGGAAGTCTTAGTGGGGAGGGAGGGTTTGTTGGGGAGGTGGGAGGGGGAAAATGGGGGGGAAATAATGAAGAAGATTTGTTTTGATAATTTGTTATGTTGAAATTGCTAATAAAATTTATACACACACACACACACACACACACACACAGTGGTGCCCCGCAAGACGAATGCCTCGCAAGACAGAAAACTCGCTAAACGAAAGAGTTTTCCGTTTTGGAGGTGCTTCGCAAAACGAATTTCCTATGGGCTTGCTTCGCAAGACGACAATGTCTTGCGAGTTCCTGCTGGTTTTTTTCCCTCCCCCCCCCTTTCCTAAGCCGCTAAGCCGCTTATCAGCTGATCCGATCAGCAGATAAGCCGCTAAAAGCCGCTAATAGTGCTAATCCGCTAATCCGTCAATGGGCTTGCTTTGCAAGACGAAAAAACCGCTAGATGAAGAGAATCACAGAACGGATTCTTTTCGTCTTGCGAGGCACCACTGTGTATATACACACACTACACACACACACACACACACACACCAGACCGTCCACACAGCACTCTGCTTTATGTGTTGCTCTGTGATGCTTCCCCAGCTGTTGCCAGGAAACTTGGAATATACCATGGCACAGCTCAAATATTGCATCTAACCCAGATTACCAAATTTTTCATAGCTGCTTTTGGCAATCCCTGCTGGCTAAGCTCAACCCTGCATCTGTTTTCTGCCCTTCTGACAGCTGAAAGAGCTTTTCAGGCAGCAGCAGGCAGGATACAAGAAGCATCCCGGAGGGCCAAAGGAAGAAAGCTCAGTGGCGCCTCTGAAGTCGCAAGGGATGCTGGTAAGAAGTCTTCCCTCCCTCCCTCCCTGGTGGGTTTCTTGTGGAGTAACACTGCAGTTGGGTGTTGAGAGTGACAGGAGTCCCAAAATTCCCCACATTTGTCAGAGGAATGGTGGGGAGAAAGAAAGAGATGAGGCTGGGGGCAGGCCTATATGGTGTCCTCCAGACATTACATAAGAACCTAAGGAGAGACCTGCTGGAAGATAGGAAGATTCAGAGCAGAGAAAAGCAAGTCCTTCTTCATGCAGTGCAGAGTTAAACTGTGGAACTCACTCCTGCAGGAGGCAGGGATGGCTTTAGGAAAGGTTTGGACAAATTCACAGAGGAAGGAATTGGCTTTCTCTGGTTCAACAACTTGCCCAAACCCTTTTATTTGGGGGGGAGATGTTAGAATTCCTGCTCCGTGATTGCAGTCATGGGATTGTTGTCTATCACATGACTGTATGTTTTCATTCCACAGTGTGGGAAGTAACGGAGACAGGATGTTTGTGTTACTGTGTTCCGTGAAGTGGGACTATTGTCCTTTGTTCTTTTTCTCTTTGCTGTCTGATGCTAGAGAGAGAGAGAGCCATGTTGCAGTGCTCTGTGTGTGTTTATATGTAAATAAAATAGATTAGCCAAAATGCTGAGTTGCTGAGGTCTGTTATGCATGAGCTGCAAAGATTCTGCTGATCCCTAAGTGTGCCGGTGTCGGTTGGCATTAGTCGCTGTGATTGTTCGGGCTGAAGAAAGCTTATGAAGCTCCCAAATGAAAGACCAAGAGGGAGAGAACATGCCAGTTGGGCATGTGTCTCTGCCAGGGTCCTACTCGAGTGTAGGCTGAACTCCTGACAGAAATGACTTGCCCCAGCACTGTATGGGGGGCACTTATTCTTTAAGGGCAATGGAAGCATCATTACATCACTCCCTCTGCCCCACTATTTTTAGAGCAGTGGAGAAGATACAGAAGGACCCTCCATCCAAATGTGCTTTTCCAGGGGAAACCCTTAAGTGTTGAAGGCAGGTGTGGACTATTGGCAAAATCTATTGGTGTTTTGCAACTTTCTGACTAGTTGCAGGACCTTAGCCAGACCTAGCAGAGTGAACGCAGAATCCACGGAAGCAATTGGCAACTTGGCTGCAGACAGGATAGACGAAGCAGGAACCAGGAACTTGTAGTTAGGTGTTTATTATATACAGTGGACTATTTACAGGAACAGAACATGGATCTTTTGCTAGCTCTCTCTGACATGACTCACAACTTCTACACTGATACACAGAACTCTGAACCTCTGAACTAACACATTCCAGTTAGTAGGCCATTACATAATTATCACTCCTTTGAGAGAGCTTGACCAATCAGGGAGCTGTCTCCATGTCTCTGTTATCACCAGGCAGACTTACTCCTTCAGATTGCCTTCTGGCTGTCTGCCAAACCTTAATTGACTCTGTGTGAGTAGCTGCAGGTACACGGTTTCCCAACATGGACAACCTAAGCCTCGCGGACAGCTTGTAACCCTTGGATGCCCTCTGTGTGCCCAGCCCACCAAACCTTAATGCTTCTGCCACCATCGCAATGGGAAACAGAGTAGCTGGCTGGAAGGGGGAACCCAACCCCAGAGCACAGAGCCTAGTTTGTGGTTCCTACACCTCTCCGGGTGCATGATATCTGTGGTCGGGTTTCAGGGCATGGTGCCTCTGGAATTTCAAGGAGTTCTATAGCCTCTTCTTTGTGCTTCCTGCAGACTGTAGCCAAACCCATCAGGCTTCCTGAGGAAGGTCAGGCAGAACTTCAGGGTGTTCCCGGCACCAGTGGAGAAGCCCAGAGTCGACAGCAGCAGCTGAGAGAGAAAACGGAAATAGTAAGGAAGGAAGACTGCTGATGGGGGTGGTAGGAAAATGCCAGGGGTTCCTCCTGCTCACTCGGGGGCAGACCAGCCTGCCTCACCGCCTGAGGCAAAACAGGGAGGTGTTGCCCTGGGCGCACACCTTGTGCACCGCCTGCCCCCCACTGCTGCCTTTGCTAAAGCCTCGCTTCCCAGGGTCCTGAGGCTGTAGCCTCCAGTTCCCGGTGAGATCTCTCAAGGCCTCTGTGTGATCCCACAGGGCTCTCGAGAGATTTCTCCTTACCTCTGCTCACCGCAGAGCAGCTGCCTCAGTCCACCAAGTGGACGGGCCGGCACTGCTCCTGCCACCCATTCAGAGAGGCCACTTGACAAGTCCACCTTCCCGATCTGATGAAGCCGGCGTTTGGAAGGTTCAGGTCACATGAAAAGAAGTTCCCCAGGAATTATTTGGTGGATGCCGCGACTGCTAAACATGATGTATGGTGCTGATGTGGCAGCCGCCCCTCCCCTATAATTCATTTCTCCCTTCCAGATCACCTCCATGGCCTCAGAGATCCAAGCTCTGAAGCAGAAGAATGAAGCCTTAATGAAAGGTAGGAAGGATGAGGATGATGATGATGATGATGATGATGATAGGCACCTGGTTGTCCACTGTGAGAAGAGGATGCTGCTGGACTCGGTAGGCCTTTGGCCTGCTGTAAGGTGTTAAGAGACCTGCCTGGCATGCAGAAGGTGCCAGGCTCAGTCCCCGGCATCACCAGCTAGGACTGGGAAAGATTCCCCGGGTAGTGTAGACAAAGCCCACTTTGACAGAATCCTCTTTTTTCCTTCCACATTATTTAAGAAGAAGTATTAATCACTTTTTTGCCGCAGCAACTCAAAGTGACTTACAGTATGTTAAGCAAAAAACACATACAATGCTACCTCGGATTACATACGCTTCAGGTTACATACGCTTCAGAGTCCGCTAACCCAGAAATAGTACCTCGGGTTAAGAACTTCGCTTCAGGATGAGAACAGAAATCGTGGCGGCGCGGCAGCAGCAGGAGGCCCCATGAGCTAAAGTGGTGCTTCAGGCTAAGAACAGTTTCAGGTTAAGAACGGGCCTCCAGAACGAATTAAGTACTTAACCCAAGGTACCACTGTACATCCATTGAAAGCAGCACATATATTTTTGAAACACCTACAGTGGTGCCTCGCAAGATGAAAAGAATCCGTTCTGTGATTTTCTTTGTCTAGCGAAGCAAGCCCATTGAAGGATTAGCGGATTAGCTTTATTAGCGGCTTTTAGCGGCTTATCTGCTGATCGGATCAGCTGATAAGCGGCTTAGCGGCTTAGAAAAAGGGGGGGAGGGGAAAAAACCAGCAGGAACTCGCAAGACATTGTCGTCTTGCGAAGCAAGCCCATAGGAAATTCGTTTTGCGAAGCACCTCCAAAACGGAAAACTCTTTCGTCTAGCGAGTTTTCCGTCTTGCGAGGCATTCGTCTTGCGGGGCACCACTGTACATTAAAAAACACATGCAAGAAGGCCATAGATAGTTATAAAGCTAAAGGCCTGACCCAAAAGGAATGTTTTCTGAAGATATATAAGGAAGGGTCAAGATGAGCCTTCCTGGGGAGAGTCTCCCACCCTTGGGAGGCCAACTCAGAAAAGGCCCTGTTCTTGTGTGGCTACCCATGAAGAGTGGCTCATGCAGAGAAAAAGGCTTCAGATGACAATTGCAGGACCCAGGTTGGTTCCTGTGGAGAGAGGCGGTCCTTGTGGTATTGTGGTCCTGAGCTGCCAAAGGCTCTGTGGGTGAAAACCAGCTCTCTGAACTGAGCCCAGAGAAGAATCTACAGGAGTGTCAGGCAGAATTAGTGCAATGCGCTCAGACCTTCCGCTCCCAGTCAATAATCTGGCTGCTGAATTTTTGCACCAGCTGTAGCTCCTGAACTGTTTTCAAAAAGAGGTCTGTACAGCGCATTGCAGTAATCTAATTTGCATTGGCATAGCTAATTTATTATATTTGAGACTGTAAGCATTGTTTTTGTGTTACTGGTTCTTATGTTTCTGCTTGTTTGCTATAAGCAAGGCTCACCAGCCCTTTTTGGACCGGTGGGCATTCTTAGGCGCCGGGTTCTGCCCAACTTTTTTGGGGGGGCCAGTGCATGTGCGTGGCATCACACAGCGGGAGGAGGCAGTGAGACCAGATGGGGACCATCGCAGGCAAAGGGAGGCCCAACAGTGTCTGCTGCAGCCATGAGAAGGCCCAGTGATGCCCACAGGAAGGCTGGTGGGGCCCGGACCCCTCCTTGAATCTTTTGGGGGCCCTCGGCCCACCCTAGATGGTGCCCCTGGTTGAGAAACTGCCATGGTTGCCTGTCCCAAAATGGCTACTGTGAGGGCATGATGCAACACAAATTGGCTACCACATATGAAAGAGTGGAAGAAGAGAGGCAGGGCAGGAATGGCCCAGTCAATGGAAATGAGAACAGAGGAAGAAGAGGAAACAGTTCCACATCTGTTGCGGATCTTTGAGGGGAGCTTTACTGAGGACTTTCCCAAGCACCTTCGGACATACTGCAGGGAGTGGGGCTGTGTTGGAGACCCCTGGCATAAGCTTTATGGGAGGGAGAGAGAGTTTATGCTGAAATAAATCTATTAGTCTTTAAGGGGCCACCTCACATCATGGTAGCATTTTCTTGCAAGGACTTCTTAGACTTTGGAGCAGTTGAGGTTGAACCTTTGGTAGTTTTCCACCAATGCTTAAATGTTATCGAAGAACTTAAAAACCTAAGAAGAACTTAGCTGCTGGATCAGACCGAAGGGGACCCATCTGGAACAGCATCTTGTTCTCACTGTGGCCAACCAGATGTGCCTTACAGTTTTATATAGGTATTAAAAAACCCCTCACAGTATCTGCTTTATATACATTATTTACACAATGGGCTGCACGTGATTGGCTAATTCCGGAATTCTACTGTAAGCCAATCAGGTTGTGGATTCACTTCTATCTGGAGCAGGATTGGGTGGTTCCTGCCAACCAATCATACTGCTGCATTGTTCTAGGACCAATCAGACTGCTGCATTCTGAATCCTATTGTTCTAGGACCAATCAGACTGCTGCATTTTAGATCCTATTGTTCTAGGACCAATCAGACTACTGCATTTTGGATCCTATTGTTCTAGGACCAATCAGACTGCTGCAGTTTGGCTCCTATTCAACTCAGTACATAACAACTTGCTGCCCTGGAATCTTTTGGAGCTGAAAGTAGGGGAGATAATATTTCTTTACTAAATCTCTGCTCCTGTTTCTCCGCTCCCCAAACAGCCAAACTGAGGTTCCAGCAACAGATCCAAGAGATCTGCAGACTTTCGAAGCAAGGACCAGAAAGGAGCAGGGCTGAGTGTTTGGTTCCCCAGCTCTCCGCTAACCCGGACCAGGATGCGCAAAGCGCTCATGGTTGCAACAGCCCTGTGCCTTCGCCCCAAAGGAATGAACTCACACCCTCCATTGGCGGCAGAGAGAACTGGCCTGCGGCTGCACCGGACGCTCAGCTCCACTCTAGTGCTGAAGAAGAGCAAAGCTGTGTCGCTTCTGACACGTGTGTCGCACATTTGTCAGTCACAAGCTCTGCTGCCTATGGAAATCTCCTCTCTGCATGGCCTCTCCCCTCGCCCCCAGGGTCCTCCAGCCCCACTGTGCCTTCTGTAATGCTGTCGTTGCCCCCCACGACTTCCCACCAAGAAGGCCAGGGCCACCTTGAGGGCGAAGGGACCTTGCCCAGCCCCAGGAGCTCAGCTCTTTTGTCCCCGAGGCCATTTGGGTCCCCAAGACCATGGTCCCCCTTTAAATTCAGAGGGAGCCCCGAACCTTCAGAGGACTGAACTGAAGGAGAGCTGGAGAAACTCTGCCATATTTGAACATTAGGAAATTCAATGGGAAGATCACTTAGATCAGGGGTAGGCAACCTAAGGCCTGTGGGCTGGATGAGGCCCAATCGCCTTCTCAATCTGGCCCCCAGCAGTGTGTTTTTACATGACTAGAATGTGTCCTTTTATTTAAAATGCATCTCTGGGTTATTTGTGGGGTCTGCCTGGTGTTTTTACATGAGTAGAGTGTGTGCTTTTATGTAATATAGAATAGAAATAGAAATACTTTGTCACTGTACCACTTGTTTACGGTGAGATTAAACGAGCCCCTCCACAATCTCTCAGTCCTTGTTACACACTGTGTGTTGTCGTACGACCACCAACCCTGAACATCAGCTGCAATGTTGCTGTTTTCCTTTCAGCAGCCTCACGGACCATGGGTAGAAACTGTTCTTTAACCTGTTGGTGCAACTTATAATGATTCTATATTTCCTGCCCGAGAGCAGGAGATTGAAAAGGTGCTGGCTAGGGTGTGAGTTGTCCCTGAGAATGTTCCTTGCTCTTCTGAGGCAATGGTCTCCTGCGATGACATCTAGCAGACTCAGGGGACAGCCCATGATATCGTGTGCTGTCTTCACCACCCTCTGTAGGGACTTTCTTTCAATGACTGTCAAACCAACGTACAACACCGTAATACAGTATGAGAGAACTGTATTACAGTGCATCTCTGGGTTATTTGTGGGGCATAGGGATTCTTTCATATATATTTTTTCAAAATGTAGTCTGGCCCACCACATGGTCTGAGGGACAGTGGACCAGCCCACAACTGAAAAAGGTTGCTGACCCCTGGCTTAGATCACCTGGGGAGAGTCTCTTTGCAGTACTGTGCCCTGCAGGGTGTCACAGGGCGGTGACTCCCAAAATGGGCTTTTCTGCTGTCGTCCTTCCACCACGAAGCAGCACCCAACTTGCTGAGACACCCCTTCTTCTCCCCCAGGCTCTCCTGGAGCATAAGGCCGGTTTTTATCTGTAGAAATTCCCTGAATTCTTGTTTCTGCATGCTTTCATACTACTTTTTTTTACTGGTTTTGTGTGGTATTTTTGTAGGACTCGTCTTATTTTTGTGGTTAAATTGTTTTTCATATTGTGTTATGATCTTGCAACCTGCCCCGGAATCATCCCAAATTGTGGGCCTACAAAGGTCATTTTATGCAGGGCGGCGGAGAAGTTTGAACCCTCCCAATCTGCCCTTCCCACCTGGCTTTGCTGGAGCCCTGCACTGCAGAATTTGAGGCTGCGTTTCAGTTTGACCCTCGTTTCACAAAGTGTGAATTGGTCCGGTTCACCTCTAAGTTATATAACCTTTAGGAGACATCTGAAGGCAGCCCTGTACAGGGAAGCTTTTTGAGGTTTCATGTTTTACTATGTTTTTATATATATGCTGGAAGCCACCCAGAATGGCTGGGGTAACCCAGTCAGATGTGCGTGGTACAAATAATAAATAATGATTATTAAATGTATGGGCACTCTCTTGCACAGGCTCCTGTTTCTGCCTTTGAGCCATCCTCTTGGATCTTAGCTGGCTTTATAGAAGATAGGCAGACACCGATTATACCCCCCCCCCTTTTGGGTTATCTGACATGATCATGACATGTCCAAATGGCCCAAGGGGGAAGCTCAGGATCCCTCCCACCTGCTGAAATCTTTCCAGTCACCACCATATAGAGAAGAACACACACACCTAGCTCAGCTGCAGCAGGGCAAAAGCTTGTCTCCTGGCAGGCAAAGGGCAAGAACAGTGGTGCCTCGCAAGACGAAAGTAATTCGTTCCGCAAGTTTTTTCTTCTTGCGAGTTTTTCGTCTTGCGAAGCACGGTTTCCCGTGGGCCTTCCCCTCTGTCTCCGGACATGTTTTAAAGCAAGGGAAGGGGCAGCGGGGAGAATCGCTTCTCCCCGTTGCCGCCCCTTGGTTCAAAAGGGGTCCGGGGAGAGAGGGGAAGGTGCGCGCGCCTTCCCCTCTGTCCCCTCTTTTGAAGCAAGGGGCGGAGGGGAGAAGATCGCTTCTCTACATTGCCGCCCCTTGGTTCAAAAGGGGTCCGGGGACAGAGGGGAAGGCGCGCGCGCGCCTTCCCCTCTGTCCCCGGAGATTGCGGGGCTGGCAACGGGGAGAAGCGATCTTCTCCCCGCCGCCCCTTGCTTCAAAAGAGGTCCGGGGTGCGGGGGCAAGCTTCGTTTTGCGAAGCAAGCCCATAGGGAAATTCGTCTTGCGAAGCAACTCGAAAACGAAAAAACCTTTCGTCTTGCGAGTTTTTCGTCTCGCGAGGCGTTCATCTTGCGGGGCACCACTGAAATTTGTGGCAAAGCGGACTGAGCCAGTGAGCTGCAGGGGTTGAGCTGGAGTGGGGAACCTGTGGCCTTCGCAATGGCACTGTGCTCCAAATCTCATTGAGCCTCAGGGCCAATGGGAGCTGGAGCCCAGTGACCCCTGGGGGTCGAAGGTTGCCTTTCCTAAAAAGGACTGAATTGGGAAGGGAAAAGAGAGGAGGGCAACCAGGATGACCAAGGGCCCAGAAACCAAGCTTCATGAGGAATTGAGGATGTTAAGTCTCCTCTTAACATGAGGCGACATGAGAGCAACCTTCAAATACCTGAAGGGCTGTCACAAGAAGGTGGCGCAAGCTTGTTTCCTGCTGTTCCAGAGGGTAGGACCCAAACCAACAGATTCAAATGACAAGAAGAACTTCTTGATGGTAACAGCTGTGCAGCTGCAGCAGACTCCCTTGGGAGGTTGTGGGCTCTTCCTTGGAGGTTTTTAAGCAGAAGTTGGACAGCCATCCGTCAGGGATGCTTCAGTTGCAATTCCTGCACTGCAGAGGGTTGGACTAGATGACCCTTGGGGTCCCTTCCAACTCTAGAATTCTGTGATTCTCTAAGGACCATAACTCAGAGCCACCTGATTCAGAAGGTTCAGTCTGCAACAGCATCTCCAGGTGGGGCTGTGAGAGACCCCTGCAGGGATCCCTGGAGAGCCTTTGCTGCAGGTCGGTTTGGACAATATTGAGCTGGATGGACCAAAGGATCTGACTAAGTACAAGGCAGCTTCTTGCATCCCTCATAGTACAAGAAACTAGAGTTCAAATCCTTGCTCAGTCATAAAGTTTCTGAGGAGATTTTGAGCTGGTAGGTCAAAATAAGTTTATTGTACTAATTGAAGGCCATGACAATTCCATACAATCATAATCAGTTTAAAATATGACTCGGACACCTGCAAATAAAAACAGCGAACATATAATGTGAGATATCTGATAACAGGGATGCCCCTGTTTCAGTTCAGTGCTCCAAATTCCCCTCACTTTTTCCAGCTATTTTACCCAGGTGCTTCTTCTCGATCTAGTTCCCAGTGCAGTGTGGTCCCTCAACAACCCCTGGACCCTCTCACTCAGAGACAGCCTGCTATCCTGCACAAAGGCTGTTAATGGGCAATGCATGTGCTTTATACAGAGAGGCTCGCCTTGCAGAGCTCTGTCCATCACAGCCTCCAGCACAACAACCGTTCCAGGCTGCCTTGCAGCGATGCCACCAGCACCTTCTGTTCTGACATTTCTGTTTGCACCCAGCTGCCCCAGTTCAAGTTCCTCCTCATTGCAACAGCAGCACGAGAGCAGTGGGCACCCCACCTAGAGCAGCACCATGCCTTTGAGCGCCTTCCAAATCCAGCTTTGCTGAGGCAGTTTCCAGTTCTCTTTTGTTATGGCCGGCAGCCAAAAGTTATGCAGATAATGTTGCTGCTGTTGCTGCAGTGGATCTTAGATCTGAGGTCAGCGTGCCTGATGGATGTGGGGAGCATTATGGAGGAAGAAAGCTTGATCCACCTGCTCTTTCTGCCTTCCTTGGCTGTCCTGGAGAGCTTGCAGTCGACTTTTCAACCCCAGGGTTTCCGAAGGACTCCGAGAAGCATCACCTCTCTTTGGACAAAAAGTCCCTGCCTTGGGAGGACTTGGAACTGGCTTGGATTTCTCCAGCTGGACTTCCTGCAGTCCTGCGTACCTTAAAGGTGTCGCAATGCCAAGTTCCCCTCAAACCTTCCCTGGCCTCCCATAGCAGAGGAAGGCCATTTCTCGCAGGGTGCCATTGCTTTGGCTGCCATCCTTCGCCATGGCAGGCAGACGACTCCCCCGCAGGAAGCTCTGGACGTGAATCTCAAGGGCAGAGCTGAAAGCCTTCTGACTGAATGGCATGCCAGCGAGCAGATTCCATGTTCCCCCGGCTGCACATCTCCTTCCAGTGGACCTGCCCCATCTCAGGGGCCACAGGACCGATCAGCACTCGGCCAACAGCGCAGCTGCGGGTGTAGAGGCGAGCCTGGGACGAGATGGAGGGGCAAACAGAGTCAGGAATAGTTGTGTGGGACCTTAGAGCTGCCCTATAGCAGGCCCAGCCCATCCTGAGACGGACTGAGGCAGCCATCGCGGGAGGTGGAATCCAAGCCCTGCCACCCCCACCCCCCGAACGAGTGAAGAGAACTGACTGTGGCTTCCAGCAGGGCTCTCTTGCTGGTGGCACCCCTCCCATGCACCCTCCCGCTGCTGCCAGAGAAGCAAGGACAAAGCGGCAATGACCTCCAGGTTCCGGCAAGATCCCCCAGACCCCATCAGATCCCACCAGAACCTAGAAGCCGCCACTGCCACCACGGGACCCTGGCAAGCAAAGTTGGGCAGAGGGGCACGGCAGCACCTTTCCATTCACCTCAGGGGTTTTTCTTGCCTATAGGAAATCTCAGCCCAAGCTTTTCCACCTACAAATTCCTTCTTGAGGAAGTGCACCCTCTTGTGTAAGTTGGCACAACAACAAGCAGGAATCGATGCATTGTTTTATTTCCTCCTTGGGCAGAAAGGATTCACTAGGTTCTCCTCCTTCTCCTCCTTTTATCCCTACAACAAGCCTGTGAAGTAGGTTAGGCTGAGGGTAAGTGAGCTTCATGGCAGAGTGGAGATTAGAACCCGGGTCTCTCCTAGGTCCTACTCTAACCACTGAACCACACTGTATTTCTAAAACCTCATTTCTCTTTAGCTCAACTCAATGGCTTAAGACATACCTCTTGACCCCAGCTTTTGACACTCAAAGAGCCTATTTTTAGGACCCCCAATATTTTTGTGACTGTAAATTGTTTGGAACTGTTTTTAACATTGTGTTTCAATGTTGTGACCTGCCCATGGACCTTAGGGTGAAGGGAGGACTTAAAAATCACAATAATAGATAAATAATAAATCTATACATTTGTACAACTGTTCAGCAAGTCCAGAAGTGTGGATCCAGAGTGGGCTGGGCTCAGCACTCAAGATCATTTGGGCCCAGGGAATTACCTGTGTGCCTGCACCTTTCAGGCCAACCCAGGATGCAAGCTGCTCTACCTTTGCTTACCTCTCCCCCACCCCACAATGGGCTAGGACAGGCTTCCTCAACCTCGGCCCTCCTGATGTTTTTGAGACTACAATTCCCATCATCCCTGACCACTGGTCCTGCTAGCTAGGGATCATGGGAGTTGTAGGCCAAATACATCTGGAGGGCCGAGGTTGAGGACGCCTGGGCTAGGAGAAGGTAAAGGGACCCCTGACCATTAGGTCCAGTCGTGGACAACTCTGGGGTTGCGGCGCTCATCTCGTTTTATTGGCCGAGAGAGCCGGTGTACAGCTTCCGGGTCATGTGGCCAGCATGACTAAGCCGCTTCTGGCAAAACCAGAGCAGAGCACGGAAACGCCGTTTACCTTCCCGCTGGAGCGGTACCTGTTTATCTACTTGCACTTTGACGTGCTTTCGAACTGCTAGGTTGGCAGGAGCAGGGACCGAGCAACGGGAGCTCACCCCATCGCGGGGATTTGAACCGCCGACCTTCCGATCGGCAAGTCCTAGGCTCTGTGGTTTAACCCACAGCGCCACCCGCGTCCCTAACATACTTTGGCTCAGATCTTCCATCCATTACCTGCATGACTGTGAACTCCAGGGACAACTGCTGTTCCTGGATGTCTCCGGCAGGTAAGCTGAAGAGGAACGGGGCATTCCACACGGGGTTGTAGCCCGCTATGGACTTGGTCTCCTTTGTGTCAATGACCTTTCCGTCGTGGCAGAGGTGGATCAGAACATAGTGGTCTAGAAAGAGGAAAAGCAGAGGACAAGGGATGGGAGATGCAGGACTCCTCAAGACGGACAGGTTTGTGCCTGACGGCTGGAAGAGGCACAGATGGTGACCCTTGGAGTCACTTCCAATTCCACCATTCTATGAAAGAAGGGAAACGAGAGAGATTCCTCTCCCCCCCCCAACTTTGATAGGTGGACAGGACTGCCACCACCTGATATAACCTGTCAAAGTTCAAAGAAAATTGCTGATTGGCATTAACAGCTGTCATCTTTGGAGATGTGCTTTCAGTGCCCATCTGTTGATCAGGAGCAGGGCCTGCAAGAAGCTCCCTATAATGGATCATCACCTGATCCATCAGTCCCAGGGAGCCCCTTGGTAGCCTCTGTGGAGGGAGAAAAGCTCCCCTAAGCTAGCATTTCCCACTCTGCAAAGAAAGGAGTTTCAAGCTGCAATTTCCAGAGTGGCTTAACAGTCCTGCCCTCTTCCTGGAGAACTCTGGGAAATGTAGTACTGTTAAGTACAGAAGAGGAGTCTCCGAACAACTCTCAGCACCCTTAACAAACTGCAGTTCCCAGGATTCTTTGGGGGAAGCCATGTGTGTTTAATGTGGTATCCTAATGCTTTAAATGCATAATGCAGACGGGGTCTGAGAGATCCCCATCTTAATTTGCTCACAGATTTTTAAAAAATGTGTGTGTATGCATACAGATTAAAATATGCAAATTTTGTGAAAATTTGTGTCCTGAGTCCTGTACCTAAATCTGTTAAGGTACTGAGCATTACCTGCACCAGATCCCAGTTTAAACACAGAATTATTACATGTGGAGATCACAGAGGAAGGCATATACAGGGAAGGGCCATAGCTCAGTGGCAGAACATCTGCTTTATATGTAGAATGTCCCAGGTTCAATCCCCGCTGGCTCCTCCAGGTAGGTCTGGCAGGGACTCCCTGCCTGAACCCTGGAGAGCTGCTGCCAGTCAGAGTAGACAACACTGAACTATAGGGAGCAATGGTCTGGCTCAGCAGAAAGCAGCTCCCCATGTTTGTGTGTTCCTATACATGCGTTGGTACCTGCATCCTACCTGGTGTTCCCAGCATCCGGCTGACGCGTCCCAGGTTCTCTGCTTTGCGGACCAGAACTTTGATGCGATTGGCCAGAGCTTGATACTGGAGCAGGAGGAAAAGCTGCCCCAGGGACTTGGGCTGGGAGAGCCAAGAGGCGGAGCTCACGTCCTGGGAACTGTGGCACTGAAGGAGGAGAGAATGAACACGTCATGACATAGATATACACATACACATACAGGAGATAGCCAGCTCCAGTTTTATATTTCACATGGATTTAAGAACCTAAGAAGAGCTGGATCAGGCCAGTGGATGCCCATCGAGTCCAGCATCCTCTTTGCACAGTGGCCAACCAGAAGCCTCAATGGGAATCCAGGAAGCAGGGTTCCAGAACAAGAGCAACTTTGCACATGTCACTTTGCGCTGCTTACGGCCTCTTTGTTGGAATGCCTGCGTGTCAAAGTCACTTGCCTAAGGCTTTAAAATGCTGTTTAGTTACAGTGATACCTCAGATTACATATGCTTCAGGTTACAGGCGCTTCAGGTTACAGACTCTGCTAACCCAAAAATAGTGCTTCAGGTTAAGAACTTTTTTTTCAGGATGAGAACAGAAATCGTGCAGTGGCAGCGGGAGGCCCCATAACCTAAAGCGGTGCTTCAGGTTAAGAACAGTTTCAGGTTAGGAAAAGTCCTCCGGAACGAATTCAATACTTAACCTGAGGTACCACTGTATTTCACTTATATAAAACTGCATGAGCCTGCCCTTCAGGGGCCCACATACCCCCCAGGGCAGCAGCCAACAGGGGTTGGAATCCAATAACATCTGGAGGGCCAGTTTCCTAACCCTGCTCTAAAGGGAACACCCACCCACCCACTATGGGCGTAGACACGGGGGGGGGGGAGCTGCCCCTCCCTAAATCAAGTAAATCATTACAAAATACATAACTAACTGAGGTTCTGCCCTCCCCTGGAAATAAATCCTGGCTACGCTCATGACACACATGCATACAAATAAAACCAGCCCTTACCCATCCAATGCAGGGTTTCTGCCTGGACACTGAGGGCCAGCGCTGAGAGCCTTCTGGCGGTTCCCTCGCTGCGAGAAGCCAAGTTACAGGGAGCCAGGCAGAGGGCCTTCTCGGTAGTGGCACCCGCCCTGTGGAACACCCTCCCACCAGATGTCAAAGAGAACAAAAACTGCCAGACTTTTAGAAGACATCTGAAGGCAGCCCTGTTTAGGGAAGCTTTTAATGTTTAATAGGTTATTGTATTTTAGTGTTTTGTTGGAAGCCGCCCAGAGTGGATGGGGAGGCCCAGCCAGATGGGCAGGGTATAAATATATTATTATTATTATTATTATTATTATTATTATTATTATTATTATTATTATTATTAAACTGTGCCCCATGGGCGACCAGCGGGATGTGAGCATTTGTGGTTGCAGGTGACCCACCCATCGCTCGGAATATTGGGGACTGGTTCTCAATTGCCTTTCTGTTGCTCCTTTTATTTCTTATATTACAATTTGAATTTTAGGGAACTACCATTGCTGCCCCAAGACCCTCAAGAGGTCCGCAGGCGGAGCGGGAATTGGGGGTCCCCGCCGGGCGGGAGGCGACGACTCCCTGGCCTCTGGGCGACGCGAGCCTCACCTTCCTGAGCGACAGCTCCTGGGCGAGCGCCGAGGGCGAGGCGCCCTGCTCGCCGGCCACCTGGGCGCAGGGGAACAGCACCTCGCCCACGAAGGCGTCCTTCCGACGGGCGAAAGCCCTGGCGTACACAGCGAGGCGCAGCGTCAGGCCCGGCAGCTCTTGGCGGGCGCAGCCGGGGAAGCGGAGCTGCTGGTGGAACTCGGGGTGGAGGCTCCTCCGGCGCCGGGCGGTGCGCTGCGGCTCCGCGGAGCCCGGCAGCAGGCGCGCCTCGACGTAGCAGCTGCGGCTGGCGCCGAGGCCCCCGGGCAAGTGGGCGACGCCGACGACGTTCACCGTGAGCGTGGCCTCCGGAGGAGAGTAGCCGACGGCGAAGTGCAGGCGAGGTCGCGGCTTGGCCTGGGCGGCGGCGGGCAGGAGCCCCGCGACGGGGCGCACGGCGAGGGGGCTGCTGTCTCCCGCGGCAATGGTGCTCCGGCGCTGCGGGCCCCGAGGGCGCTGGGCGGGCGGCGCGCTCAGCCCTGGCGGGACGACGAGGCTGGGCAGGGAGGCGCGGCCGCGCAGGAGGGCCGTCGGGGGGCTGCCGTCGGGCGAGGCCGGCGCACGAGCAGCTGCAGCAGGCAGGCTCTCCAGAAGCTGCCCCGCCAGCTGGGCATACTGTTGCTGGATGGGCACCGCCGTCGTCGGAGAGGGCAGAGCGGGGCCCAGATCCACCAGGGGGCGGCCCGACGCCTGCGCCTCGCCGCAATCCGGGCGCCGCGTCCTCCGCCGGTGCCAGCAAATCGCGCAGCCGAGGAGCAGGCAGAAGCAGAGCAGGCTCAGCCCGACGCCCAGGAATACCTGCAAGTGCACTGAGCAGAGGAGAGGAGGAGAATCATAGAATCTAGATTTGTAAGGGACCCCGAGGGTCATCTAGTCCAACCCCCTGCAATGCAAGAATCAGATCTACGCTGAAGCATCCCTGACAGATAGCCATCCAACCGCTGCTTAAAGCCCCCAGGGAATGAGTGTGCATTCCTTTCCGAGGGAGTCTTACCACCTGAAAGTTACTCAATGTTAAGTCCGAATTTTCTTTCTGTTTGCAGAAGAGGGTCGTATTGTGGGAAAAGCAACTGCAGAGCCTCAAGGGGGCAGGTCCCCGTTTCAGGGGAGGGCTCATCATGGGTCATCTATTTAATATATTTACTGCATTTATACCCCCACCTTTTTCTGCAAGTAGCTCAAGTTGGCTTACCTGGTTCTCCCTGCTTTCGAACCCTGGTCTCCCAGGTCCTAGTCTAACACTGTAATCTCTGCACCACCACTGGATCTCCATCTATGTTCTCACTTCTCCACTCACAAGTAAGGATGGCCAAGCATGTCCATTTGGGTTTTGCTCGGTTTTGCTTTTTTGTTTTCATTTGTAAGTTCTGTTCACATGTCCACATAAAGTTGCAGGTTTTTGAAGTATAACAAGACACCTTGAAAATTATTATGCAATCTGTATGCAGTTTTGCCTAACATGCACATTCCAAATGCAGCCAAATAAAGCTAAAGCTAAAGGGGCCCCTGACCGTTAAGTCCAGTTGTGGACGACTCTGGGGTTGCTTTACTGGCCAAGGGAGCTGGTGTTTGTCCGCAGACAGCTTCTGGGTCATGTGGCCAGCATGACTAAGCTGTTTCTGGCGAACCAAAGCAGCCCATGGAAACGCTGTTTACCTTTCCACCGTAGTGGTACCTATTTATCTACTTGCACGGGAGCTCACCCCGTCACAGGGATTCAAACCGCCAACCTTCCGATCGGCAAACCCTAGGCTCAGTGGTTTAGGCCACAGCACCACCCACGTCCCATAGCTGCACCATAGATCTGTATAATGACATTGCACTATCACTATCGGCAGCTTTGGAATGTGTGGATTAGGTAGTATCTCCTTTAAGTGTGAACTGGATTCCTCCCCATCTCTGCTCACAACAGCTGGAGCAGATTGGCAACAACAACTACCACTAAGGCTCAGAAGCGCAAGAGGGGCAGCTCAAAAGGAGAGTAGAGAAGGCAGGGAAGGGACCCCATCCCGACTCCCGCTCTCTCCAAAAGACGCCTGCAGAGCAGCTCTGGCCTGATGACATCAGTTCGACATGTTTGCTCAGGAGCTAAAATAAAGCCAGACTCTCCTCAAACCAGATAAACCCCAGGGAAAGAAAAGTTCTGCTTATCAGGCCTGCAGTTTTGCTGACACAGGGCTGTTGTGGAGCTAAGAGGCCCTTGCCTAGTCAAACAGCCCTTTGCAAAGCACTCAATCTGTGCTTGGCTTCCAGGTCAGTTGGCAGCTCACCCCAGAATATGTGTGTGTGTGTGTGTGTGTGAGAGAGAGAGAGAGAGAGAGAGAGAGAGAGAGAATGTTGCATTGTCCCGTGAGATGGGAGGAGGGAGGGCTGCAGCGCAAGGCTAGAGCGCATGTTTCGTATGTAGAAGCCCCTGGGCCAATCCCCTGCACCTCTAACAAAAACGGGGAAATAATTTTAGGGCTGGAAGGGATCCCAAGGGATCCCACTCAACCCCCGGCAGTGCAGGAACTTGCCAATGTTCCTTTCTTCGTCTCACATCCAGAACAGAGATCAGTCCAGAGAACACCGATAAATAGTGGCTGCTGCTGCTCCTGTTTGCAGACTGTGGCCCCCAGGATGTTGCTGGACTGTCTAGCTCTCATCAGCCCTGAGCACTGGGCACGCTGGTTGAGGTTAATGGCAGCTGGGAGCCTCACAACACCTGGAGATCTGTGTTAGAAGGCTGCCTTTGATTTTTAGAGCATATGACCCACAGCTGACTTTTTAATGCTTTCCTGCTCCCTGAAAAGGGATGGGAAATAGAACCAGATACCGTAAAATCATAGAATGGTAGTGGAAGTGTAAAGAAACTGAATGTACATTCTTTCACCTTTGGTGGACGTGCCCAAGGATTAAGGCTTTCTGGGAGATGATTTATAATGAAATGAAAAAGGTATTTAAATATACCTTCCTGAAGAAACCAGAGGCCTTTCTCCTGGGCATGGTCAGCCAATTGGTGCCAAAAAAGGACAGACCTTTCTTTATGTACGCCACAACAGCAGCAAGAATACTCATCACAAAGTACTGGAAGACACAAGATCTACCCACCCTGGAAGAATAGCAGATGAAGGTGATGGACTATATGGAACTGGCAGAAATGACTGGCAGAATCCGAGACCAGGGAGAAGAGTCGGTGGAAGAAGATTGGAAGAAGTTCAAAAATTATTTACAGAAACACTGTAAAATTAATGAATGTTAGAATGATGTTGGATAGAAACTAAGTGGTCTTTTGCTGTAATGCTATAAGGGAATATGAGAAAATGGTTATTAATAAGTATAAAAAAATTAATGTTATAATATTTAAAAATTGAAGATTAAGATGAATGAAGAGGGGAGGGATTTGCTGAATTAACAATTGGAACTGGAATACAGAAAAGGAAGGCGTGAGGAGCTCCGGGAAATAAGCAAATGAAAAATATGTGATAGAAAGATGGAACTGTTTTTTAACTATTTTTATTTTGTATTTTTCTTTTTTCTTCTTATTTTGTATTTTTTTTGAAAATCTTAATAAATATCTTATTTAAAAAAACACCATAGAATGGTAGGACAGGAAGGGAACCCAAGGGTCATCTAGTCCAACCCCCTGCAACGCGGGAATCAAATATCCTAATGCCAACAATGTGATGTAGTAGCAACAGGCCCCACCTGCACTATACTTTGAAAACAGTATGGTATCCTTGACAAAGCAAACAAACAGCTATGACTTCCACCAAGGAATCTGGTAGTTTGCTAAGGGTGCTGAGAGTAGCAGGCAGCCCCCTCCCTCCGCCCCCTCACAGAGGTGCAAGTCCCAAAGTGGTTTAACAGTCCAGCCCTCTTCCTAGGGAACTCTGGGTCGGACCCATCTGGGGCCTTATCTACCTTATACCCTTGAAGCAATATTTTTGAGGAGCCATGGAAACCCAAACAACCCTGGGAATGGCAGTTGGCTCAGGGTGCTGGGGCTAAAGGTTAGACCGTGTCCATTTTTTTACTGAGCATTGATTCTAATTTGTTTAGACTGGTGACTGGGAGTGGCCGCCGAGACCATATAACACCGGTCTTGAAAGACCTACATTGGCTCCCAGTACGTTTCCGAGCACAATTCAAAGTGTTGGTGCTGACCTTTAAAGCCCTAAACGGCCTCGGTCCAGTATATCTGAAGGAGCGTCTCCACCCCCATCGTTCTACCCAGACACTGAGGTCCAGCACTGAGGGCCTTCTGGCGGTTCCCTCACTGCGAGAGGCCAAGTTACAGGGAACCAGGCAGAGGGCTTTCTCGGTAGTGGCGCCCTCCCTGTGGAACGCCCTCCCACCAGATGTCAAAGAGAACAACAACTACCAGGCTTTTAGAAGACATCTGAAGGCAGCCCTGTTTCGGGAAGCTTATAATGTTTGATGTATTATAGTATTTTAATATTCTTTTGGAAGCCGCCCAGAGTGGCTGGGGAGGCCCAGCCAGATGGGCGGGGTATAAATAATAAATTATTATTATTATTATTATTATTATTATTATTATTATTATTATTATTATTTACAGGGTGGTTATATGACAATGACTGCTCACCCTGATTTGCTTGCAGGGTGGGTGGTCTCTCCATTAGTCACTTGTTCATCCCACACACTTTGCAATGCATCTTCACACCACTTTCCAAACTGCCCAAGGCCAGAGTGCTTTAGTCCCCTTTCAACGCACAAAGCTAAGACACAAATCCCTCCTCCTGCAAAATGCTGTTGCTCCAGATTCACCCATACAAAGGATAATCATCCGCAGAATGCCCACCCCACAGGCTTAAAAGGCACTTTTGTGCCACGTTAGCAGCCATGCCTTCTCCCAAAGAATCCTGGGAACCGTAGTTTGTTGAAGGTGCTGAGAGCTGTTAAAAGATAAGATAAGATAACCATTAGCTCCAGTCGTGGCCGACTCTGGGGTTGCGGCGCTCGTCTCGCTTTATTGGCCGAGGGAGCCGGCGTACAGCTTCCGGGTCATGTGGCCAGCATGACTAAGTCGCTTCTGGCGAACCAGAGCAGCACACGGAAACGCCATTTACCTTCCTGCAGGAACGGTACCTATTTATCTACTTGCACTTTGACATGCTTTCGAACTGCTAGGTTGGCAGGAGCTGGGACCGAGCAACGGGAGCTAACCCAGCTGTGGAGATTCGAACCGCCAACCTTCTGATTGGCAAGTCCTAGACTCTGTGGTTTAACCCACAGGAGACCCCTATTCTCACAGTGCTACAGTTTCCGTGTGCTGCTCTGGTTTGCCAGAAGCGGCTTAGTCCTGCTGGCCACATGACCCGGAAGCTGTACGCCGGCTCCCTCGGCCAATAAAGCGAGATGAGCGCCGCAACCCCAGAGTCGGCCACGACTGGACCTAATGATCAGGGGTCCCTTTACCTTTTTTACAATCTCCTTAGGAAACTATAGTTCCCATGATGCTTCGGGGAGGGGGTGAGGATGAAGGAGGAGGAGGAGGGCATACTCACCATGCTGATGTTTGTCTAGCAGTACCTGGACCAGCAGCCACAGGAAGAGGAGGATCACCAACCCTTCAATCATCCCCTTGCAGAAGAAAAAGATGATGGACTGGCAGAGGGAGAGAGCTGGGAAGATGTGGTCCTTGAAGAGCGCCATCCCCTGCCTTGCCCCAGATGGGAGTGAGAGCCCCAGGAGGGTCCTTGCTCACCTGAGCCAGGCACTTGGGGCGGACAGAGGAGGACAGTGGAGATCAGCCATGGAAGAAGAGCAGGGCGGCAGCAGCAGCCAGGGAGAGCTCTGCGGCAGAACCTGGCAGGCAGGAGAGGTAGAAGCAAGGTCCCTGGGGGGACGGAGGAAAGGGGCTCGTGGGGCGCAAAGGATCTAGCATCCCCGGAGCCTGCCTGACAGTGTGCAAGTCAACGCGTCTCTCTTTAAATAATCCAGAGCTCTGCAGGCAGATCCTCCGGTTCACACCACATCTATTCCGGTCCGCTTGAGGCAACCGGCAGTGACCCCCTTTCCTTCCTCCCCCCCGCCCCATACGGGTTGCCATTCCGCATCAGGAGCAACAAGACCAGCCACGCAGAATGTCATCTGCCTTGCAGGGCAGGCACATTATTGGAAGGCCCATGACCTCCCCAAAGGTGGGCTCCTTGCGAAACAGAGAAGGAGGTATAAATAGATCCAGGGCGAGAGATGCCGTCCGCTTCGTAGATCTTGCAGGCAAGAGATGGTGATGTGGTAAGACAGCTGTGAAGATCAACCTCGCCTTTCTGATAGGGAAGGCAGCTCTTTGATCTCTCACTTTTGTCTTTGGTGTTGAGAGAGCTGCCATGTAGATGATCATGCGCAGGGGGCGTTTTACTCCACAGAGATTACTCACCCGAGCAGAATTAGAATGGTAGTTGAACATGTAACTTCATGTAGGGATATCTTGTACTGCAATACCTGTCCCTGCAGTGCTTCCTATAATGTTCATCAAAGCCCATGCCCATCCAGCGAAGGCCCCTTGCAATGTTAGTTAAAAGCTTCCCATTTGCAGCTTCTACCCCTTTTGTTGGGGGGCAACAGCATGAAAGATGAATAGCTTATTGGTCCCTCGCATCATCCATTAGCCCCTGTTTCTGTAGCAGGGGTGAATTACTGCTTTCCACTATGTTTTGTTTGTTTGTAGTGAAACAGTGTTATTTCTCATCTAAGAATGAAAACCATTTTTCACTGCACCCAGGAGGAGGCCCTGAAAGGGCCTCACTGCATGGCCCCAATCCACACTGAACACGTGATGCCTGGGGGATGTTGCGCATCATCTATGTGTGACGCAAGTGTGTCACAACATCACATGTCTCCCGACACTACGCAGCCTGGTGCAGCCTTCTGCAATGTTCTGCCAGCCCCCCCTCAATATTGAGGGGCTGGGCCCCCTTCAAACAAATATTAAGGGGGCAGGAGACACCTCCGCCCCCTAGAGCTGGCATACCTGACCTCCCGGTAAGCAGCAAAACGCCACCAAACTCTCAGTCCTTTGCAGGAGGGATTCAAGTGCACAGCAGAACTTTAGGTTTGTGCGTTTCAAGTGGATGCAAGCTGAACAGGGCATTTTGCGGAATAGAGAGTGGCAGGGAAATGCCCTAAAAAGTGTGGAGCAAATGAATGACTAAGAGGAAGCAAATCGGGATGAAGGCAGGACATATTCGCGTTGTGTGCCCTTTTCACAAAAAATCATAATGCTCAGTAAAAGACAGGGCAAGCTTTGGGCCAGCAAATCAGGGTGGATGCTAAGAAACAGGTACTAAGGGAACGTATTACCTCTCAGGGTGGGGCTGCCTGCTAATACAGACACTTTGGGGACTGGTATCCTCAGAAATATTCAAAATAATTTGGGAGCTCCTGCAGTTCTCCCTCCATTCTTGTTTATTATGCAGTGGTACTTTGGGTTACAGATGCTTCAGGTTACAGACTCCGCTAGCCCAGAAATAGTACCTCGGGTTAAGAACTTTGCTTCAGGATGAGAACAGAAATCGTGCGGCGGCAGCGGGAGGCCCCATTAGCTAAAGTGGTGCTTCAGGTTAAGAACAGTTTCAGGTTAAGAACAGACCTCCAGAACGAATTAAGTTCTTAACCTGAGGTACCACTGTACCTCTTCAAAGGCTCGTCTCTCTTTAGCTCAAACCTGGAAGGTCTTAAAGGACCCACCCCCAGATTTATGGCCCAACAACGTTTGGCGAATGGCCATCGCTGAGAAAATAACACTCGTTTTAAAGTGATAAACAGAAAAATGGATAAACTTTATGCACTATGATGGCCTTTTGTTCTCCTGGAGAAGAAGAGGCTGAGAGGTGATCTGAAGGTCACAGGACAAGCTTGTTTTCTCCTGCTCTGGAGGGTAGGACCAGAACCAATGGATTCAAATTGCAAGACGGGAGATTCCAACTAAAGATTGGGAAGAACGTTTGAAGGTAAGAGCTGTCGGGCGTTGAAGTGGACTCTCTGTCATGGGTGGATGGCTGTCTGTCGGGGGTTCTTTTCCGACAATTCCTGCGTTGCACTGGGTCAGGCTAGACGGCCCTTGGGTTCCCTTCCAGCTCTACAGTTCTCTGATTCTATTTGCTTATCATCCGCAGGGCGAAAGGCTCCCCGTCCTGGCCTACTGGATTGCAGCAGTGGGGGACACGGCCAAGGGCATGCCAGAAAGGGTGGCTCAGAGCCAAGAAGTCTGACGCTGGCATGTTTCCGCCGCCTTGGCTTTTCCAAGGGCGTGTGCAGACCAGCAGCCGAGGTGCAGGTGCCCTTTTTTCAAATTTTAACTAGTAGATTTGTTTTATTCCTATTTAATTTAAACCCTGCCACTTCCCCAAATTTCTGAATATTTTCTATCACTTTAGGGAGTGAAGTTTTTGGATCTTCTACTGTTATCACTAAGTCATCTGCATATGCTTTTAGTTTAAACTCACTTTCCCCAGTTTTTACACCTGTGATCTCTTTATCTGCTCTTATGTTTCTGGCAAGTACTTCCCGTACCAGGATGAACAACAATAGTGATAGTGGGCATCCTTGTCTAGTTCCTTTTTGTATCTGACATTCGTCCGTTATCACCTGATTTATAATTAATTTTGCTTTTTGTTCCGAGTAAATTGCTGGTATTCCCTATAGAAATTTAGAGCCACATTTAATTTCTTCAAGCAGCTTTGTCATGAATTTCCAAGAGACGTTGTCAAAGGCTTTTCCAGCATCTATAAACATCATTGCTGCTTCCTTTTCATTTTTGACCTCTAGGTATTCTATTATATTCACAATATTCCTTATATTCTCCTTCATTTGTCTACCTGGAAGAAACCCTGCCTGATCTTGATATATATACTCATTTAACATTTTTTTCAATCTGCTAATATTTTTGCAAACAATTTGTAATCATTGTTCAACAGGGAAATAGTAGCGCCTGAGCAGTGGACAATGGTCCGAAGCAGAGCCCATTTATTTTTAGCTTATCTGAAAATCTACAACCATACAGATTAAGATTGTCAATGATTGTTCCCGTGTGCTCCGAGGCCAAGAGAAAATGTTCCAATAAAAAAGATATTTCACTTGCAGTTTCCAAGCTGCCGCGGTGGCAACGTCCTTGACTGGGTCTGGAGGGCTGACCTGAGATAACCCTGGGCCAGCTTTCCCTCTACGTCCTGCCCCTCCCTTGGGCTGCTCTAGGGGAGCATGATGTGGGACATGTCATGGTGACCCCAAGGACCTTTTCATCCATCCCTAATGGAGGTGGAGGAGGAGACCGGAGAGGAAGAGCACTAGTTCCACAGCATCTTCAATGTGCCCAAACCCACATTGGGCCCCTGACCATGAGGTCCAGTCGTGACCAACTCTGGGGTTGCGGCGCTCATCTCGCTTTACTGGCTGAGGGAGCCGGCGTACAGCTTCCGGGTCATGTGGCCAGCATGGCTAAGCCGCTTCTGGTGAACCAGAGCAGCGCACGGAAACGCCGTTTACCTTCCCGCCGGAGCGGTACCTATTTATCTACTTGCACTTTGACGTGCTTTCGAATTGCTAGGTTGGCAGGAGCAGGGACTGAGCAACGGGAGCTCACCCCATCGCAGGGATTCGAACTACCGAACTTCTGATCGGCAAGTCCTAGGCTCTGTGGTTTAACTCACAGCGCCACACGTGTCCCTGAAGTACAGCTATTAATCCCGTGAAATAAGCAGACAGGGCCAGCCCGCCCATGAGGCAAGGTGAGGTGACTGCTTCAGGCAACAGGGGTGGCAGATCCAGCCTCCAAGGTGTGCATCACTCGCTGCCACTCCTTGGAGGCTGGAACTGACTCCTCAGCAGCCCCACCTGTGCTTCCTCTACAGCACCTCTAGGCAAATCGGAGGCACTGCTGGTCCGAGGGAAGATATGGCAGGGGCTGCTCTCTGGGCTTCCCTGGCTTTGCACCCAGCCAGCATGATTCAGAGTGGGTCCCTTTCCCTTCATACTAACAATGGCCTTTGATTTCCACTTCAGCTATCAGGTAAGGTTGATTACCTAGTGGTGCAGCAATAAAATTGCTAGCCCATTTTCTAAGCTAAGCAGGGTCTCTGGTATGTTTTAAAATTGGATAAGTGGCCATGTGTAATTCTATGGGGAAGAAGATGAGAAAGGAGGAGGAGAGGAAATTTCCCCACGGTGGCCAGGAAGATCGTTTTGGGAGGCCCACATGCAGTCCAGGAAACCAGCAAGCCTCTCCTGACCTGGCCAAGGGTAAGGTAAAGGGACCCCTGACCATTAGGTCCAGTCGTGACCGACTCTGGGGTTGCGGCGCTCATCTCACTTTATTGGCCAAGGGAGCCGGCGTCCAGCTTCTGGGTCATGTGGCCAGCATGACTAAGCCGCTTCTGACGAACCAGAGCAGCGCACAGAAACGCCGTTTACCTTCCCGCCGGAGCGGTACCTATTTATCTACTTGCACTTTGACGTGCTTTCGAACTGCTAGGTTGGCAGGAGCAGGGACTGAGCAACGGGAGCTCACCCCGTCGTCACAAGTCCTAGGCTCTGTGGTTTAACCCACAGCGCCACCCGCGTCCCCTGGCCAAGGGTCCCCTGCAGTAAATTGCCTCTGAACCTGGATGTGCTATTTAGCTCTCAGGGCTAGGAAGAACAGTGACTTTTTTATTCCTGAATTTATATGCAGCTGAATTCTAGATCAGTCCCTAAGCGTTTTACGAAAAAAGACAACAAAATCTGTCTGTCTGTGTCTATGAATGATACACAATGGGGACCCCAGACTACGTTTTTATTGTGCTTTTGTGATTGTGCTCGGGATAGTTTTGAGGCAGTTCAGCATGATCCCATTTTGAATAGTGGGCTCCTCTTCTTTGGAGGTTTTCAAGCAGAGTTTGGAGGCCGTCTGTCAGGAATTCTTTAACTGAAATTCCTGCATTGCAGGGGGTTAGACTAGATGACCCCTGGAGTCTCTTCCAACTTTACAGTTTCATGATTCCATCAGGATCACAAAACAACTGTTAAAGCGGAAATCATGTGTGGGCGGTCTGGAATAAATCCATCAGT
The DNA here is from genome assembly GCF_965112155.1 of Podarcis liolepis. Taxonomy (NCBI): domain Eukaryota; kingdom Metazoa; phylum Chordata; class Lepidosauria; order Squamata; family Lacertidae; genus Podarcis; species Podarcis liolepis. Next base: position 72,588,352 of record NC_139564.1, on the reverse strand, counting down.
CCCAGAGGTCCCCTATCCGTGCTCTCATGTTGGGGCCTTGTGACCTCAACATTCTCTAACCCCCTACAGACCACACACACAACTGATACACTTTTCCTTCCTCCACCGATAATTCTGAAAACTGCAGTTTGTTAAGGATCCTGGAAATTATAGTTCTTTGTGTGGGTGAACTACAGCTCCTTTTTTGGAGGGGAGGAAATGTGCTTTAAATGTATGGTGAGTGTACAGGAGTAAGAAGGTATGGGAGAACTGAAACAGATTTGTGTCACTTGTAAGTTTGTGATATTAATTTATTACATTTGGTTTGGGTTTGAAATTCTGCTCCTATATGTTTGGCTGCAGATATGCCTCTGTTTTTGTTTTAATTAGCATCTGGTATTATATTTTGTTGTGTTTTCTCATAAGTAAATATATCACAAGTAAATAATAAGCAAAAACCTGGGGACCCCCCCCCTCAAATTAATAAATAACTGTAGGGTGCTACCGCTGCCTCCCAACTTGCCTGGGATCCTGCAGCCAGCAGCAGCCTCTTGGCTGCAACCCCTCTGCGGCCCCCTCCTTCCCATCCCTCTGAACAAAGCTCCTTGCTGTTCTGCTGGGAGAAGGGCCCTGCTCTCCCCACAAGCAAACAAAAGAGGCTCAGAGAGGAAATCAACTGGCCTCCTGCAGCCGCTCCTCAGCATCCCTCCTCCGCTGCCCACCTTTGCTGCAAGGGGAGGGCTATAACTCAGCGCTGGAGCACCTGGTCTGCATGCAGGAGGCTCAGTCCCCAGGAGCAGAATCTCCAGGTGGGGCTGGGAAGTCAGTCCCCTGCCTCAAACCCTGGAGAGTCGTTGCTGCCAGCTAGAGTAGACAGCACTGGTCTGAGTCCGTATCAGGCGCCTTTAAGTGAGCTACAAGCAGGCTGGTGACACTGTTTCGGGGTCTCTGAATTTTTGCTTCCTTGGTTGCAAGGCAGTTCTCCAACCAACTACAGTGGTACCTCGGGTTACATACACTTCAGGTTACAGACGCTTCAGGTTACAGACTCCGCTAACCCAGAAATAGTACCTCGGGTTAAGAACTTTGCTTCAGGATGACAACAGAAATCGGGCTCCGGCGGCGCTGCGGCAGCAGGAGGCCCCACTAGTTAAAGTGGTGCTTCAGGTTAAGAACAATTTCAGGTTAAGAACAGACCTCTGGAACGAATTAAGTTCTTAACCTGAGGTGCCACTGTAAAATCCTGGTGCACTTTTCACGTAACTCAAATTCTTCTTTCTTGCAAAGTGATGTGGAAAACAGAACCCAAGAGTGGAAAATGGCCCAAGGCCTTTGCACTTCATTTGAAAAGAACCTTGTGCCCCAATAAGGGTCGCTGCCCTTCCTCTCCCCCATCCGCCCCCCACAATGCCCCGCAAACCAGGCCTGTTAGTTCCCACTTACCTGCCTCCACAGCCTTGCTCCCAAAGTGAGCTGGGAGGATGGAGGCGTCCTGGAGCGGCCCTGGCAGTGCTGGCATGGAGGCGCCTGGCAGGAACCAAGGGAAAGTGCCCAAAGCGTCACTGTGGAGAGGTTGAGGAGGAAAAAGAAAGAAGTGCTAGGTCCCCAGCTGGGAGCCCCTTAGAACTGGCAGTAAGGTTTGCAGACGGCAGGTGCCTGTCGCTGGCAGCGCTGGAGAGCGGGGTGGCATTGGCAGGGTTGATAAACAGAAGCCAATAAAGCTCTCTAAGCCCACAAAGCTGAGCAAACAGGTGGAAAAAAAATAATATTCTGGAGTGTTTACTCCCCTTCTAATCCAGGGAAAGGGCGGGCTCCCAAAGCAGAGGGTGGGAGGGAGGATGCCAGAACAGCGGTGGAGTCAAAGCCCATTCTTAAGTGTTTGCTGCCAGGGAATGTGGTGTTTGAGAGGCAGGATGGCAGGAGGGGCAGGCCCAGCGCGAGGGGAATGCAAGAGGGCAGTGGCCAGTGACGGACAGGCCTGTCCACTTGGGTTCTCAGTTTTCCAATCTTCAATTCAGTTTCTCCACATTTGTGCAGCTACCCGGCTCAATCAGCTCTGCTCTGCCTCTGCAGTTGGAGGTTGCAGTGCTTCTAAATACAGTGGTACCTCGGGTTAAGAACTTAATTCGTTCTGGAGATCTGTTCTTAACCTGAAGCAGGTTCTTAAACTGTTCTTAACCTGAAGCACCACTTTAGCTAATGGGGCCTCCTGCTGCCGCCGCGCACCCATAGCACGATTTCTGGTCTCATCCTGAAGCAAAGTTCTTAACCTGAAGAACTTTTTCTGGGTTAGCAGAGTCTGTAACCTGAAGCATATGTAACCCGAGGTACCACTGTACAGTGATACCTCGGGTTAAGAACTTAATTCGTAGTGGTCCGTTCTTAACCTGAAGCACCACTTTAGCTAATGGGGCCTCCCGCCGCCACCGCATGATTTCTGTTCTCATCCTGAAGCAAAGTTCTTAACCCGAGATACTATTTCTGGGTTAGAGGAGTCTGTAACCTGAAGCATCTGTAAACCGAGGTACCACTGCTGGAAACCACAGGAGGGAAAGTGTTGCTCACGTCTTGCTTGCTGGTTTCCCTTTGGGACATCTGGTTGTCCACTGTGAGAACAGCATCCAGGACTAGGTCGGCCATTGGCCTGATCTGGCCGGCTTTCCTTATGCTCTTATATGTGTTTTAAAGTCCTTGTGAAAATGCACCAGCATCTTAGTGCACATTTCACCTAAAAGGCACATTTTTTGGAAGCAATTTTGCCTAAAGCACATATTTTTGCAAAGCACCCCCCTCCTGCCAAATATACCGTATTTTTCGCCCCATAGGACACACTTTTTCCCCTCCAAAAATGAAGGGGAAATCTGGGTGCGTCCTATGGGGCGAATGCAGGCTTTCGCTGAAGCCTGGAGAGCGAGAGGCATCGGTGCGCACCGACCCCTCTTGCTCTCCAGGCTTCAGGAAGCTATCCGCAAGCCTTGCAAGCCCGGTGGGAGTACTCGCGGGCTCACAAGGCTTGCGGGCAGCAGCCTGCAGCCCCCGCGAGTGTCTGCAAGCCTCGCGCGCCAGGCAGGAGGTCCCGCCGGGTGCGCGAGGCTTGGGGCGGCAGCCTGTCGTCCGAAGCACGGGGAGCCCTCCGGAGGGCTCCCCCTGCTTCAGGCGAGTGTCTGCAAGCCTCGCGCACCCAGCAGGAGGTCCCACCGGGTGCGCAAGGCTTGGGGCGGCAGCCTGTCGCCCCGAAGCACGGGGAGCCCTCCGGAGGGCTCCCCCTGCTTCGGGCAGGTGAGGGCAAGGCTTGGGGCGGCAGCCAGGGCTGGGGGGGGAAAAATAATTTTTTAAAATTCATTTCCCCCCCAAAAAATGAGGTGTGTCCTATGGGCCGGTGCGCCTTATAGGACGAAAAATACGGTAATGCATTTTTGGGTACCGTATTTTTCATTCCATAAGACGCACTTTTTCCCTCCTAAAATGTAAGGGGAAATGCGTGTGCGTCTTATGGAGCGAATGCAGGCCGCGCAGCTATCCCAGAAGCCAGAAGAGCAAGAGGGAGAGCTGCACAGCGCCTCTTGGTCTGCTGGCTTCCCAGCGAAGCAGGATGAGGGACGGAAGGGGCTCCGTGTAAGGTCTCCTTTCTGTCCCTCACCCTGCTTTGCTGGGAAGCCAGCAGACCAAGAGGCGCTGCACAGCTCTCCCTCTTGCTCTTCTGGCTTCTGGGATAGCTGCGCAGCGTGCTCTGGCTTTTCAGGGAGGTGGGAGAAGGGATGGAGGGCAGCCCGTCAGTCCCTTCTCCCACCACCTGGAAAAGCCAGCAAGAGCCACTCTATCTTTAAAGAGCCACGCCGAGGGAGCGTGTCTGCGGCTCTTGCTGGCTTTTCTTGTTTTCCTCCTCTAAAAACTAGGTGTGACTTATGGTCGGGTGCGTCTTATAGGGCGAAAAATACGGCATGTTATTTTCACCCATAGTTTCATTTTTCTGCACACTTTAACCTAGTGCATACTTCTGTGTACACACCTGCCTGGCTGGAGAACTGCACTGCAAAATTCAGAAAAGGGCAGATCACGAAGGACGGCTATGCTTCAGTCTGTGGATTGTTTGAGATGGTGCAAATGAGGCAGGTTTGCCTTTCAATGTGGAAAGAGTCAACTTTCTCCCTGATCTCCAATAATGGGGCATTACTGGAAGGAGATCTTGGGAGGGCCACAATTGGGGACTGTGCCTTTAACAGACCCCCCTCAACTTTCTGAGTGCATATTGCATGCAGAAAGAAAAGCTGGCAAAAGGGCAGGGTGGGGGGTGTTCCATGCTGGTCCCAATTCTCCCAGCCCTCTTTTTGCAATGCACCCGTTTGCTTCCATAGCAAACTCTCCACTGGCTCATTACTGAAAAAAGGAGGCACTAATTTGCATAAACTTTGCATACGCTGATGTATATGTACTGATGCAAATTTAGAAATGGCTATAATTTATATATCAGCATTCGTCCAGATTTGAGCACATAAAGCTTACACAGAGGTTAGATCAGGGGTAGGCAAACTAAGGCCTGGGGGCCACATCCGGCCCAATGGCCTTCTAAATCCGGGAATCAACGTGTTTTTACATGAGTAGAATGTCTCCTTTTATTTAAAATGCATCTCTGGGTTATTTGTGGGGCCTGCTTGGTGTTTTTACATGAGTAGAATGTTTGCTTTTATTTAAAATGCATCTCTGGGTTATTTGTGGGGCATAGGAATTTGTTCATTCCCCCCCCCCCCAAAAAATAGCCCCCCCATAAGGTCTGAGGAAGAGTGGACCGGCCCCCTGCTGAAAAGGTTTGCTGACCCCTGGGTTAGACTATCTCTGGTCTTTGAGTTTTGACTTGTTTGCAGGAAGGTCATACAACAAGGGGTGCTCATTCAGCACTCACCCCAATTTCCCTTTTGATATTCATTCATCCCACGTTTCAATCTATTTCCCTGTCACTTTCCAAACTGCAAAAAGAAAAGCCAGCTTCTTTTTAAAAGTGGATTTACTGCACAATTACTGTAGTTTTAGTTGTTGTTAATTCATCGTAAGGTCCCAGGGCAGGATACAACATTAAGACACAGTATTAAATTAATTGTGGGGGTTAAATGAGGAGGTAGAGAATTATATACACTGGTACCTCCGGTTGCGGATGGGACCGTTCTGGAGCTCCAGTCGGATCCCAAGGTTTCCGCAACTGGAGGTGCCTGTTCTGTGCATACGTACAGTGCAATAGAGCGCTACTGCGCATGCATGCGCGGTGAACCTTGAAAATATACTTCGGGGTTTGCCACGTGCGTATCCCGAAGGATACATACCAAGAGGGGCACGTAAATAGAGGTACCACTATACTTGAGCTCCTTGGGAGGAAAAAAGGTGGGTTAGAAATGCAACCGATCAATTCATAGAATCATAGAATTGGGACCCCGCAGGTTATGTAGTCCAACCCCCTGCAAATCAGGAATCTCAACCAAAGTGTCCATGATAGATGGCCATCCAACCTCTGCTTAAAAACCTCCAAGGAAGGACAGTCTTCACTGGTCACCACCTTTATTGATTCAAGCAATCTTGATTAATTCAATCAGTCAAGGGAAGAAACATGGGTGCAAAAAGGAGTAGCACTCCTTGCTGGAGTTCTTTTAACTTCCTCGCCAGTACTGCCATCTAGTGATAAGCGTAGAGAACTGCCAGCCAAGAGGGCTTCTAACATGCTCTCAAATTGATCAGGGAAGAAGGCCTGCAAAGAGCCCAAGGTCACTGGTTCGAGGTCACTCATCGAGAGCTGTGCAGCCATGTGGGGTTTCTGAACCAAGCCTTCCACATCCCCTACAAGTCTCTTAACCACAGCACCGCAGGGACTCATATCTGTGTTTCCTTATTGACACTTTTTTTTGGGGGGGGGGGTAACTGTGCTCATCTATTTACAGAAATGCAACCAAAACATCAGCAGGCAATAAAGCCTAAGGCATGGGTAGGCAAACTAAGGCCCGGGGGCCGGATCTGGCCCAATCGCCTTCTAAATCCGGCCCGTGGATGGCCTGGGAATCAGTGTGTAGAATGTGTCCTTTTATTTAAAATGCATCTCTGAGTTATTTGTGGGGCCTGCCTGGTGTTTTTACATGAGTAGAATGTGCCATTTTATTTAAAATGCATCTCTGGGTTATTTGTGGGGCATAGGAATTCGTTTACCCCCCCAAAAAAAATATAGTCTGGCCCACCACATGTTCTGAGGGACACTGCAGCTGAAAAAGTTTGGTGACCCCTGGCCTAAGAGAAAGAAGCACAACCCTCTATAGCAGTGGTTCCCAATTAGGGGTCCGGGGACCCCTGGGGGACCATGAATCCATCCTTTGCCTCTTCCCAACTAATATTTTTTTGGTCATTTTTGCATGATATTATCACAGATTTTATTGGCCAAACTCTGTTTTGAAATCCCACTGCAATAACAATTTTGACCTGCCAATAAGCAGCAATATATCGCTCCTCTCGTGAGGGAGAGTGGGGCGTCCAATTTCAAGGCATCACCAGTATCACACAATGATCTCAGCCAATAACACTGCTGATCTGAGCTGCCTTCCCTCACAGGGCAGCTGGCTGCCCTCACTTCAAGGCACCGTGGCACTACCTTCCCCTGGCACTGAGGTGGAACAGCTTTTCTCAGCCAGCAGGAAAGCAGCCTCCGCTGCAGTAGACGCAGCTTGAGGCACCCACATCCCCGTGTGGTGGAGTCGACTACGCTGCTTCTCCTTTTCCCACTCACCCAATCTCTGCAGCTGCTCCTTCCTTCATCTCCACGCCTGATCTCCAATTTGACATTGTGATATACAGTGGTACCTCGGGTTACAGATGCTTCAGGTTACAGACTCCGCTAACCCAGAAATAGTACCTCGGGTTAAGAACTTTGCTCAGGATGAGAACAGAAATCGTGCTCCAGCGGCACGGCAGCAGCAGGAGGCCCCATTAGCTAAAGTGGTGCTTCAGGTTAAGAACAGTTTCAGGTTAAGAACAGACCTCCGGAACGAATTAAGTACTTAACCCGAGGTACCACTGTATTGGAATATCACAGTTTAACTGCTGATATAGCACGATACTGAAAACGTGGTACCACTCAGCCCTAGTCTGTTTTTTAGTACAGTGAGGATGAATTTGATGAAGGGCCGTGAGGACCGACCAAGGGGCCAACCAAAGTTGTTGAGCTTTCTTTAGGATTTTACCCCAGGAAATAAACTGCCGCAGGGGCTGCCGGATTACACCCCAAAATGGACTTTGTACATGCCTGCTATAAAGGAAGTCCAAGTGATTTCTATGAAATATCTGGGCCTTATTTCAGCTCACCAATCACAAAGGACATATCAGATGCAGTAATTCGAGGTGCTCTCTTTCCCCCAGTATTTTTACTGGGTGTTTTTATTTACTGACTTTAAAGTTGTCAGCTCATAAGAAGTATTTATAGGTCAACAATTTTGAATAGAGATAGCTCTCTGCTTAGTCTACCTCATAGGTTTGGTGTGAAGAGAAAATGGGTGGGAAGGGGGAACCCTGGGCGCCACCTAAATTTCTAAATTTCCCAAGCACAGGGCTAGGGAGCATGTGTCCATCCAGGCCATGGGCAAGCAAACTAAGGCTCGGGGGCCGGATCCGGCCCAATCGCCTTCTGGACAGTCTGGGAATCAGCGTGTTTTTACATGAGTAGAATGTGTCCTTTTATTTAAATGCATCTCTGGGTTATTTGCGGGGCCTGCCTGGTGTTTTTACATGAGTAGAATGTGTGATTTTATTTAAAATGCATCTCTGGGTTATTTGTGGGGCATACAAATTCGTTCATTCCCCCCCCCCCCAAATATAGTCCAGTCCCCCACAAGGTCTGAGGGACAGTGGACCGGCCCCCTGCTGGGTTTGCTGACCCCTGGTCCAGACGATGCTGGGCTCAAACTCCTATCCTCACTGGCCACTGGCTATGTTGGCTGAGGTCCAACAACATGTGAAAGCCCCTCCCTCTCTTCCTAAGAGCGCAGAATGCAAATGCAATAGAGAGCAAATCAAGAGGTAGCAGCCCTGGCCATCGCTTCCTGGATGGGAGACCCCTTTGGGCCTCTATGGCACCTTGAGCTTCACGAAGAAGAAAGCAGGATGTTCAGTGCCTGGGAGCAGAGAAGGGGACTCATTTCTGTCCAAGACCCAGCTGTCAAAGCAAGCCAGGGAAAGGGAACCTGTGGACTTTCTAGATGTTGCCACCATCCCATCATCCATGCAGAGAACGTCAATCCTGGGCTGACTACACTGGCTGCCAGTTAGTTTCTGGGCCCAATTGAAAGTGCTGCTTTTGACCTATAAAGCCTTAAGCAGCTCAGGACCACAATACCTCAAGGACCACCTCTTTCCATAGGAACCTACCCGAGATGATCCTTTGAGGTCCTCCTTTGTGTGCCTACTTGTCTGGAGGATGGCAACATGAGAACGGGCCTTTTCTGTGGTGGCTCCCCACTAGTGGGACACTCTCCCCAGGGAGGCTCGCCTAGCACCTCCGTTACATATCTTTAGGTGCCAGGCAAAAACTTTCCTCTTCAGGCAGGCCTTGGGCTAATAAAACAATTTACGGCCTTTTAAACTGTGTGTATGGGTGTGTTTTGTTTTGTTTGTTATTACATTATGTACCGTCTTTTTCGCCCTATAGGACGCACCGTCCCATAAGGCGCACCTAGTTTTTTTGGGGGGGGAAATAAAGGGGAAAAATTATTTTTCCCCCAGACGCAGGGCTGGGGCCCTGGAAGCCCGAGCTTCCCCCGACCCCAGCCCCCAAACAGGCAGCTCTCTGCAAGCTGTGGGAGCCCAGCGCTGGCTCCTGCTGCTTGCTGAGAGGTCCGCGAAGCCTGGACACGCTGAACTCAGTGCACGGGGGCTTCAGCATGCAGGCAACTCTCCGCAAGCAGCAGGAGCGCTCCCGCTGCTTGCGGAGAGGTCCGTGAAGCCTGCTTTCGCCCCATAGGACGCACACACATTTCCCCTTCATTTTTGGAGGGGAAAAAGTGCGTCCTATAGGGTGAAAAATACGGTATTTTAGGTTCTGTGTTGTAAACTGCCCTGTGGTCTCCTGATGAAGGACAGTACATAAATTTAAATAACAACAAGAACAATGTCCACTTCCTGGAAGGGCTTTTAAATCCTTTTCCACAACAGGATTCTGCCCAAGTGTTGGAATGGAAGAGCTGCTGTTTGGCTTTTCAGGGAGCTACAAAAGGGGAAGCAGCAGTGGGGGGGAAACAAACGAAAAACGGCACAAAGAGGAAGAAGTGCATAGCTGTTGTATGAAGAGGTAGAAGTTTATTGGAATATAAACATTCAGATAACATGTAAGATAGAAAAAAAAACCCCACCAACAACATATACAGACACTTGCTGGAAGGAAACATCTGAGGTATTTATTTATTCACCATCTAGGCTATCACATTTTATTTCTTCCTTTAAATAGTTAAGAGAGAGAGAGAGAGAGAGAGAGAGAGAGAGAGAGAGAAAACACCCCTAGCTGTGCAGCTGCTGCAAAAGTGGTGGCAGATCTTAGAACCACCTGTCTCCTTCCCTCCTTTGGATCTGCCTGGAAGAGGCAGCCGCTAAGAAAGGGCTCTGTCTGTCTGTGTGTGTGTTGTCAAGTCCTATTTGCTTGGGAGGACCCAGAGCGCCTCTCTGGGACAGCAACCCCACTTCCACCTCCACGGCTGAAGGGCCTTGTCCTGGAGTCTTTGGGTGCCACCTGAAAAGCACTGGGCCCTCTTTCCCAGGGCAACAGAAAGGAGGGGTGTTGTTGTTTTTTAAAGACTTTGTGAGAGAGGGACCGTAGTTCCGTGGCAGAGCACAGACTGTGTGCAACCCTTTGCACAATCCAGAGCTAAGCCAGGGGGGGCCTGGAGGATCCTTTCTTGTGGGGATGCACCTCACCCACAAGCCCAGCATCTCTGCTGTGGGGTTTCGTGCTTGAGCTGGGGGTGGAAAGGAAACTGCCTCTGCAAATGAAACTAAGACCAGGGTGGAGGAGCAGCCCTTTCTGTCATATCAAAAGCCCTGAGCGTCATACAATCTTTCAATATTCAGAATTGGGTAAGGTGGAGTGAATGCTCCACCTGCACCTCACCAAGCCAAAAATCTGCTGCTGGTTTCTCCACCGACCTCCAAAGCCTGGCAAAGCACAGCACAAACAGCAATACAACCCTGCCCATCCAAAAGAGGGGAAGGAAGGAGATGGGGTGGATTTCTACAACCTGAAATGGCCAACCCAGAAAACAGCCAAGGGCCTGAAGTTTGAGGCTGCAGCTTATTTTAATGAGGTATATACTTATATATGTCGTTACAAATCCCAAAATCTACCCTTTTCCCTGAACTGGGTTCAGAACGACCCTTTAGCTCCCTGGCTGCTTTCAGTTTAGGTGAGTGAGGAAACTGATGGGCCTGGAGGGCAGAGGCCACCCCAGGGCTCCAAGCACCTTCCTGTGCAAGAAATGCAAATGGTATCGAGTGCAATGGGACCAAACTGGACAGAGCAGTGAGAGACCCGTCGGCGGAAACTCAGCTCTGCCTGAAACTCCAGGTAATGCAGATGACTGGGAGGAGTGGGCTCCTTTTTAAATCAATTGGGGCACATGGGTTTGGAGGTTGCCCCACAGTTTATCCTTCTTCCAAGCCACTTCCCATCATCCTCCAGCTGTTCCCTATGCCCAGAGCCAAACTCTGACACCCAGGAGAGTGTGGTTGAGAGGAAAGTGCTGGAGGGTGAAGGTTCATCTCCCAGTAACTGTATGAACTTTTATGCTTTCAGTGATTTATTATTAAATCAAGCCCCTTATCCTCCCACGCCTGCTTCACACATAAATCAGAACAGACCCAAGTTCTCTCTGCCACTTCTGTGTCTAGCTTGGTACACATTAAAGCAAGAAATCCCAGAATCCACTGCTGACAGAGCTTGGGGTGGGGGGAGAGAAGGTGTTTAGGAAAAAGCCACCCCTCCCAACTTAGAACTCTGCACTAGGGTAAAAAAGAAAAGAAAAGCTGAAGCCACAAGTTCTGAAACCAGGAAACCGAGTAATGCAGATCAAGCAACTCTGCACAATATTCACATGTTTATATGGTTACAGGATTTTGTTCTGTGTGTTCCACTTGGGTAGGGATTGGGAGAGGAAGTGTCAGAGTCACGTGAGTGTTGGGGAAATTTGTGCAGGAAAGGTTAGAGCCGTATTAAATGCAGAAACCATACTGGACACCTTCAAGTGCTCATCCACCACCACCAGCCCCCAAAACTGAGGCCTGGAAACCTACGCTTACAAGACAAAAGCAGTCTTATCAGGATTCCTTAGAATTACTCAGCGGATCTCAACTTCCTAATGGAAGGGGAACAGCTCAGTGCTGCAGCACCTGTTTTGCCTGAGGCCTGCCTGAAACCCTGGAGAGCTGCTTCCAGTTGGTGCAGAGGCTGCTGAGCTCAATGGACCCACGGCCTGGCTTTGTACAAAGCAGCCTTGTAGGATGCTAAGCTGGAAAACAACCACCACTGCAAATGGGACAATCTTCCGTTGCTGGGAGTGGTGGTGGGGGAAAACACACACACACAATAGAGAAAGAAAAGAATTAGCCAGCAAAACACCCGAGAAGATTCACACCCAACCTGGGTTGTGGTGCAGTTTCTGCTTAAAGGCAAAGGAGGCCTGAGGCAATGAGCCAAGAGACCGATGGGGACAAATCTCATGCCAACTTTGGCAACCTTCCTGCCAGCTAGAATAAAGTCAGCCAGCTGCCTTTACAACCAGACCATCTCTGCCAAAGGAAAGCAGGTGGACTACAGGTTTTACTGCTAACAGATACTTTAGCTCCTGGCTCCTGGCGGAGGAAACACCCAGGAGGGCAAAATGTTTTTGGCTGGGGGCTTCCAATGCAAATGGGAGCAACAAGCAATATGCTGTTGTGGAAAGCTGAAGGCAGCCTTTGGATTTTCGACATCCCAGCCTCCAGATGCCACTACTCCTACCTTCTCTGTTTCAAGAGGTGGAATAGCCATACTCTTGACAGTAAAGGAGCCAAGTAGAATCGCAAGGGGCCCTGAGAACTGGCCACAGATAAGGCCTTATCAAGTCAGCTGGGGGTGGGGTGGGGGGTCGCTGTTGCTGCAGGGGACAGAGCTGGATTTTGCTGCACAATCCGCAACACACCTTAGCGTAGTCAGGTCTGGGATATTATTTGCAAAGCCCCAAACACAAAGAGAATGCTATCCTGTGGAATCCCCATCACTGAGTATGCAGGGAGAATTCCAGCCACATGTTTCATTCAAATCCAGCAAGGTTGTGGCAAGGGAGGAAAAAAATATGTTTGCAGACTATTCGGTCCACAGCTGGCCAGATCTGACCCAGGCTTCTGTGTTCCCTAGAGCAGGGGCCCAGGGGCCAGAGGTGTGTTTTGACACACTATCTGCCCCGAATCATCCAGGACGAATGAGTGTCACAGTTTGGAAGCCATGCAGTCACTTGGGATAAGGCAATCAGTTGGGGGAGGGGGGCAGAATTGCTTCACAAAGATCTGCAGAAGAGGTAGCTTGGGTGTGGAGCTTTGTTTTTCCCAGAATCTGCATGAGACAGCAATGCAATGAAATGGGTAGGGAATCTCCTACAGTAACAGCAGTGTAAAACCTTTATCAGGTCAACTAAAACACCCCAAATATGAGCAAGCTTTCAGTTTCAGCAGATCTTTTCTTCAAGGATTGTTTGTATTCTGTGACAATGTAGTAGCAGGATTATGCTGCTGTTGCATTTTTTAAAACAAGATTCAGATGGACCGACTTGGATCTCTGCAGTTTTGGTCTGCTGGAAAGCATCCAGTGTCCCATTGCTTTTCCAAGCAGCTGTTGGCTGAAGAGAGATAACACTGAAGCGTGGAATCTCTTTCTCTCCTACAAAGGCTAGACTTTGTACAATGCCTTGCTTGAAGTTTGGCAGGGTGGCTGCAGGCCAGGAAAGAATGCTTTGCAGGCCACATCTGGCTTGCCAGCTGAGCCTCCCTGGTGCAGACTTGAGGCCTTCCAGCAGGAATGGCGTCTTCTCTTGCTCACGTCCCCTTTGATAAATCTGATTGGTGGAGGGACGAATGTGGCGTCACTTGGAAGGATGTGTGAACTTGGCACCACAGCAATTTCCTTGGCCCAGTGGTACATGCTCACATACACAGCGGTTAGGAGTGCCTTGGGTAAGTAACCGCAGAGGAACACGCCTGGGAGAAACATACTGGACCTAGAAATCCAGCATTTTTTTAAAACGGAAAACCTGCAGGACCGAGCACCATCAAAGACTAATAGAATTGTGGTGTTGGATGGGACCGTCGAGTCCAGCCCCCTGCAATGCAGGAATCACAACTAAAGCATCCCTGACAGGTGGCTTTCCGGCCTCTGCTTAAAAAACATACAGCCAAGGAGTCCACTGCCTTCTCTGGTGGTCCATTCTTGTGCTCAAAGATGTGTCCAGAAAGGAACATTCTTATTTATTAACTCATAATGCATTTAAATGCACCCTTCAAATACAAATAGTTTCCCTCCCAAGAGCGTATTTTTCCTCTGCAGGAACTTGTCCAAAAGCAACATCGTCGAAGGAAGAGGATTTAGTGCACGTGTGTCCCCTAATCTATTTCTTGTAGCCGGGGGGAAAAAAAAACATCACTTCAGCCATTCCCAGTAGCTTCACAGTTACAGATGTGCCTAGCTTTTCCAAGCTGGGGGTTCTGCTTTCTCTCTGAGGGAGCCTTTAAAAAAGAGGGGAGGGGAGAGAAACACCTAGCTGAGAGGGCCTAGCTGCCTCCAGAGCTCCGCCCACCGTGCAGGATTTGGGCTAGAATCCCATGAGAACCAGCGAGCTCCCAAGAGGCCAGAAATAATCAGAATTGCAGCCCAGGACTTTACTTCAAGGGTAATAAGGAAACAAAGTCCTCTCATTGTTCTGGGAATGAGATGCACCTAACATGGATTGTTTTGAAAATCCTGAACAACTAATAAGCCCTTCGAGGAGAAAACAACATCAAACCAACGAGAGGGAAAGAGAGAAAGTCAGCCTGAGAAATTAACCTGCATCTTCCACCACCACCACCTATTACCCCATGAGCCAAGTGCTTCCATGCTATCTTGAGGACATCAAAGGTTTCTGATCCTTCAACTCAGGGGGCTCCTTTTTTTTGGTGTGTCTTTGGTGCTACAATATATAAAATTTAAAATAAAAAGCAGTCAACAAGACATATAAAAAGAAGCTTTAACATATGCAAATCCTTCCAGAAGAGAGAAAGAGGAAAAAAAAATCCCAACAACAACACAGCAATAAGTACATATTTTTGAGGTATTTCATCTGCTCAGGAGAAGCTGATGCAAGATCTGTAGCATGACTGAGACTCGCCAGGGTAGGAGAGGGAGGGCGGATCCCTGTTGGCAAGGAAGTGGGGGCTGCCGGTGCCACAGGCAGGCAGCGGGCTTCTGCTACAAGGAGGAAACAGAAACAGGCAGAAGTTCAAGGGGGGAGGTACAAGGAAGTGCTAGGTGTGTGCACAAGTGTGGAGGGGGAAGCAATTGAGGAGTTCATCTGTCCTGAGGAACAACACATGGCTCCCTCATCAAGATTTTAGAAGGGAAGATGTGGGGGAAGGTGCTCAGAAGCCCCTGGTTGTTCTAGGGCTGTGGGGCAGTCAATTAGGGCTGGCCCCACCAATGCACAAGGAAGCAGCCAATCCGCCTTTGATAGGCTGGGATCACAGAGGATTCTCGGCAAGTGTTAAGTGAGTGGACACAGGCAGCAGCAATGCAAGAACAGCTTTGTTCTTTCAGCATCAAGGTGCCCAATCCCAGATACATTTGGGGGAGGGAGGACAGGGAAGCAAGGGTGGGTGGAGCATAAAATGTGTCTGACCTAGATGAGCCCCTTTCACCTTTAGCTTTCTGACTGGTAGAGTTTTTAAAATAAAATTTAAAAATTCCATGCATCCCCACCCGCCCCTGAGGCAGAAAGAATGGAGAAACAGAATTGCACAACTTGGACCTCATGGGGAGGCTGGATAGGAGTGAGGCTGTGGAAGAACCTGCCAATGCCGGCGCCTGAGCCCCAGTTCTGCAGGGAAGGCTGGGCAAAGCTGCGAAGGGCAGCTGGTGCAGATTCCTCCAGAGGCCTGTCCAGCCTCCCAGGGGCCTCGCTCAATGCTGCAGAAGCCGCACGAAAGGGAACTTCCATGCTGTCAGACTCCTCCAGAGGAAGCTAGCAGGCCAAACCCAAGGCCAGAAGGAGAGAGGGAGGCAGGAGATGCACTGGCCCTTTGAGTCAAGGCTGGCTAACTGGGAAGAGGAAAGAGACCCAGTAAGACCTGCACATTAACACACAGAGGGATCAAATGTGGGTTTGTGTGTCTCTGTGTGTAAAAGCAAGCTGGAGAGAAGAATTAAAGGATGTGGGAGTGGTATATGAGAAAAGAGAGCTATGTTCCCCCCCTGCCTCTGGGGGGTAGGATTGTCAATACACTGCAGTCACGTTAGGGGGGGGGAGTTGTTTGAAGCATGGAAAAATGGGTTTCTTGCCTTCGCCTTTTGCTACAGTGGCGATGCTCAGTCATCTACAAAAACTCACACAGCCCGTCCAGAGAATCCCTGATTGAAACACGCCCTGTGTCCCCTCCCGCCCCCCACCCCCGCCCCCTTGCCCTCCTTTTCCCACCGAGGACACAGCAAGACCTGAAGAAAGGTGAGATGGGCAGCAAGAGACCACCTCGGCAGGATCCTTGCCAGCACAGGATTTTTGCTTCTCTGCCACTGGCTGGTCTTCTAAGCGGGCTCCTCGAGGCGAGGTCACCGGCAGGACCGCTTGGGGCCAGGGAGAGAGAGAGCACCTCCTCCCTGCTTCCCCCTCAGAGAGACCAGCTGGTTGAGGGCTCTACACCAGGTGTGCCCCTGGAGGAGGTCGGGCTGGGAGAACAGTGGGAGGAACTGCTGCTGCCGCCGCCGGTGCTCTGCGTGCTGGATCCGGCAATGAGGTGGACGACAGGCTTCTGGGCAAACAAGACCCCTGCGGGGCAGAGAGAAGGGAGGAAGATTAGCAGGCCAAGGATAACATAAGAATGCAAAAAGAGATCTGCTGGATCAGGGGACCAATCTAGTCCAGCATCCTGTTCTCACTGTGGTCTTTCCTGATGCCTGTGATGCAATCAGGATCCAAGCACAAGAGCCCTCCACCCTCCTGTGGTTCCCAACAACTGGTATTCAGAAGCCTTGCTGCATCCATCTGTGGAGACAGAAGCATAGCCATCCTGGCTAGGAGCCATCGATAGCCCTCTCCTCTCTTAAAGCCACCTACATTTGTGCCCGTCTCTGCTCTGGCTTCCTCAGAGCGGCAATGGCATATCAATAGCCGTGTGTGTGTGTGATCAGAGGATTGTTCTGAATTGTTCTCCAGAGACCAGCCATTCCGCAGCTTGGCAGAATGCTCAGCCTGAAGCTGGATTATTCCAAATACTGGGTGGCTGATTCCAAGGGAATCTCCACCTGCTTCAGTCCCTTGTCCCATTTCAGAAGTGGACTCTTTGTCTCTCACCAGCATAGATTGTGCCATTGATTTCCACAGACATATTAATGCTTCCAAAGCCAGACGGGGTCCAGTTCAGTGCTGCTGATGTCGCTGCTGAATCTGATTTCTCCTCTGGTGGGGGAGGAGAAAAGAACAGTGTGAGTTGTGTTATGCTCATCCCACTACATAGGACAGACCTGGCTTGGGCATTTCTCTCTCTCTCTCACCTCCCCAGAACTGATAGTTGGTCAACTGGTAGAGATTTCACCTTGCTCTGCACTACGCCTTGATCCACCATTAAAATAAATGGAAGGGAACAATGGGCCCTGAATGGCTCAAAGTACCAGCTGGAGAAACACTGGACACGGGAAGTCATGCACAAGGGGTTTAAACCAGGGATGGCGATTTTTCTTGCTTGGACTGAGGGTCACATCTGGCGTGGAAACTGTTCAGCATGCAGGCCTGATCCCTGCATCTGGAAAACACCACATCCCAGCTGGCAGTGGCATTTGAGACTGGGCAATGACCCCCAGCACCCTCCTCCTCCAACATGCAGCTGACTGTGGTAGACCCTGTAGACCTGCCGTTCTCTCCACCCCTTTGGGTCCCCTTCCAACTACCATTCTGTACTCATGCCTCTGTGGCTGAGGTGATGAAGACGCATCAGTGGCAAAGCAAGTCCAGTACATCTCATGAGACTTCTGACATGCACCTCATCAGTGCTATTTTCCTAGAAAAATTGGTGCTGGAACGCATCAAGAACATCCCCCTTGTTCTCTTAGAATGGCAATGGCACCCACTTGAGAGGTGCCAGAACTGAGTTCTGGCTGAAAAAAAGTCCTGCTTGCACAGATTGCCAAGCCAGCTTTATTGTGAAGGGACAGCACAGCAATCTCGTCCACTCCAAGGGGGTCAGGAGTGAGAAGTAGGAGAAGCCGGGTGATTCTCAAGGGGTAAAAACTCCCATGAGGCCAAATGTGGTCTGAGGGCTGTGGTTTGCCCATCACTGGTTTAAACCAAGAAGTTGCACCTATCTGCCCACATCCCATTCTTGGGGGTGGGGTGGGGGTGGGGGAGGCCAGGACATTGTGATGAGTACTGTGCTTCCCTCATGCATCAAGTCCCTACCCTCCAAAAAGCATTATTCAGAATAGCAGTCTGCACAGCCCACTAAGGAAGATAATAACACAATAAGATTCAAAACAGTAGCAATTAATTGCACTTTTATCCAACATCCAATTAAAGCTAGTTCCATTAATTCAGCTTAACTGATGAACTTGATATGAGATAAGCCTGTCAGTCACTGAACAAGTCTTAGATACCGCATTTAGTCATGGCTTCACTGTTCAGCAAACTCTTAACGCGATGGGTGGGCTTGATGGTGACACCTGTTTCCCAATGTCTGGTTTAAGGTCACTTAGCAGGAGATTTAAATCAGCACCTCCAGTGCCCCCCTGCGGCCCCCTTGCCTCTTAGAGCCCCCTAGGGAAACCCCCCCCCCCAGGGGATGCTACCACCCACTTTGTCGGCCAGTTTTAGACTACGACTCCCATCAGCCTTTGCCAACCTGACGCTCTCCAGATGCTTTGAACTACGTGCGCTCGCTGTGGCCGATGGGAGTTATAGTCCAAAGGTTGCAGCAGAGCGAGGGCGGCCTCACCTCGGCCGTTGATCTTGATCTTCATGGGCAGCTGCCGGGCCATGCTGAAGAGGTTCCGCTGAAAGGCCTGCTGGATGAAGCGCTGCTCCTCCTCCGTCATCCGCGCCACCTTCTCCGCGGGCTCCCCAGACTCCAGCCTCTCCCTCAGCTGGTCCAGGGTAGCGGTTCGTGCCGCTGCCGTCACAGCCGCCTGCTGATTCGCCAAGGCCACAGGCATGGCAATGCGGTTTGGCGTGGACACGGTCAAGGGGACGCCGTCACCTAGGAAAGCAAACGGGCCACTCAGGGACCTCGAGGCAAGCTGAGGCGGGAGCCATGGCTCAACCGGCAACTTGCCCAAGGCTGGAAGCACCATCCTGACAATGCTATTAGTAGCACTGCCCTTCCCTTTCCCCTCTAAGGCAGCAACTGCTTCATCCCTGGCACTGACATCAAAAAATTATGTGATCTTTGGGCGTAGGGCAGTATATACGTTAAATAAATCAATAATAGGCCAATGAGGAAAGAGACCGTAGGGGTTCTGGGGACAGGGAAGAGCTGGGTCCAGGTGGTCTGAAAGAAACCAGTAGGGTCCTGCTCCCTGTTTTTCTCCTGGCACAGGTCATCCATTGTGGTGATTAAAGTGTTTTTGGAAATAGGTCCAGAAATTCAGTTTCATCTGACACAGCACAGTGTTGCCCAGCCACCACTTACTAAGTATGCTGCTGCAGAGAAGGACGCTTGAGACTGGCTGAGAGCAGTTATAACTCTCTGGCCCAAAGGATAGGACTCAAATCAATGGATTCAAATGACAAGAAAGGAGATCCTGGCTATATGTTAAGAAGAACTTTCTGAAGGAAAGAGCTGTTTGACAGCAAAACAGTTGTGCAAGGTAAGGATTCGAGTGAAACCGACCACCTGTCTCCTTGATCCTTGCCCATCCTAGCTAATAAAAGCGAGCCCGGAAGGGCTGGTGATGGACTCTGTGGGGTGGTGAATGCTTTCCTCTACGAGGGAGTCTTCCCAGACCCAATGAAAGAGGAGGTTATTAAACCGCTTCTTAAAAAAACATCTTTAGACCCGGCCAACTATTGCCCAGTCTCAAATCTTTCATTCTTGGGCATAGTGATTGAGCGGGTAGTTGCTGAACAACTCCAAGCACGCCTAGAGGATGCGGACCATTTGGATCCCTTCCAGTCAGGATTCAGGCCTCACCATGGGACTGAAACTGCCTGGTCAATGGCTAGGGACAAAGGTGAAAGCTGTTTCTTGGTTCTGCTGGATCTCTCAGCGGCCTTTGATACCATCGACCATGACATCCTTCTAGACCGCCTTGAGAGGCTGGGAGCTGGGGGCACTGTTATACAGTGGTTCCGCTCCTTCCTCCTGGGCTGTGTCCAGAAAGTGGTGTTGGGGGATGAGTGCTCAGACCCCATGGCTCTCACTTGTGGGATACCTCAGGGTTCTGTCCTCTCCCCCATGCTTTTTAAGATCTATATGAAGCCGCTGGGAGAGATCATCAGGGGTGTTCATCAGTATGGAGATGATACCAAGCTCTACCTCTTTCAAATCGGAACCAGTGTTGGCGGTGAAGATCCTGTGTGAGTGACTGGAGGCAGTTGGAGGATGGATGGAGGCTAACAGATTGAGGTTGAATCCTGACAAGACTGAAGTAGTGTTTTGGGGGGACAGGAGGTGAGCAGGTGGGGAGGACTCCCTGGTCTTGAATGAGGTAACTGTGCCCCTGAAGGACCAGGTGTGCAGCCTGGGAGTCATTTTGGACTCACAGCTGCCCATGGAGGCACAGGTCAATTCTGTGTCCAGGGCAGCTGTCTACCAGCTCCATCTGGTATGCAGGATGAGACCCTACCTGCCCGCATACTGTCTGGCCAGAGTGGCACATGCTCTGGTTATCTCCCACTTGGACTACTGCCATGAGCTCTACGTGGGGCTACCTTTGAAGGTGACCCGGAAACTACAACTGATTCAAAATGCGGCAGCTAGACTGGTGACTGGGAGCAGTTGCCGAGACCACATAACTCCGGTCTTGAAAGACCTACATTGGCTCCCAGTACGTTTCCGAGCACAAAGTGTTGGTGCTGACATTTAAAGCCCTAAATGGCCTCAGCCCAGTATACGTGAAGGAGCATCTCCACCCCATCGTTCAGCCCGGACACTGAGGTCCAACTCAGAGGGCTTTCTGGCGGTTCCCTCCCTGCGAGAAGCGTTACAGGGAACCAGGCAGAGGTCTTCTTGATAGTGGCACCTGCCCTGTGGAATGCCCTCCACTCAGATGTCAAGGAAATAAACAACTATCTGACTTTTAGAAGACATCTGAAGGCAGCCCTGTTTAGGGAAGTTTTTAGTGTCTGATGTTTTATTGTATTTTTAATATTTTATTGGAAGCCTCCCAGAGTGGCTGGGGAAACCCAGCCAGATGGAAATAATTATTATTAATTATTATTATTATTATTATTATTATTATTATTATTATTATTATTATTATTATCATCCCCCACCCCGGTTGTACTTGGCAGGGAAGGGATGAGACTTGTTCCCCCTTCTTGCACTAAAAGGAATGTAAATGCTTCAGGGAGATCACGAGCAGGCAGCTGAACCTGCTAAAACTAGGAGAAAAGAAGAGGGGGCAGAAGTAAATAAGTTTAGTGTAAATGAATTCAGGGAAGGACTGCACGGTTATGATGGAAATGGCTAAAAAGTGAAGGAGTCAAAATGATGAAGAATGGTGAAGAGAGGGAATGAGGCAGAGAGTAGGGAGGGAGAACACATTTAGGGGTGAAAAAAGAAGTTTATTCTGGATGCACGAGGAAAGGGGAGCCAGTCAATGCAGCTGAGGAACAACTAGGAAGATGGTAGCCACCCTTCCCCTCCGTACACCAGTCCCAAGACCAGGCGACAAACTTTGCTGCCTTCGCTCACATGGCTCTGACCCAAGAACACTAAAAATGGTGGATGTCAATCACAACCAGCTGAAATTCTCACATCTGTTGGAGGAAGTGGCCACTGTGAGCCACACCGTGCATGCATGTATGTGTGTGCAAACACACCCTTCACCCACTGTATCCATCTGACTGCTAAACCTGAGCACCTGGCCCTTCAGGCCGCCCAAATGGCGAACCAGGTAAGTGGCTGACCTTTCCTGAGAGCGCCTGCTGAAGACAGGTGAGGGTTGCTGGTTCCGCCACCAGGGGCGAGGCTAACGATGGGGAAGCGGATCTTTGGAGGGCACAGGAGTGAAGGAGGCCCCGTGGCAGCAGGGGAGTAGCTGAACAAGGAGGAGCTGTAGCTGGGCCGGCGGCCTTCCCGCCTGTTGCCGTCAATGGCAGCCTGCAGCTCAGCGGGAGAACTTAAGGACTTCTTCTCACATTCATAGGCGTAGAGGTACTTCATATACCTAGAAAAACAAAACAAAGAACAGGAGATGCAGAACCAGACAGAATGCTGCATTTGGTACAGCAGAGATGGACTCAGCCCAGGCCCAGTCACAGGGCTCATTCAGACATCAAGCCAAACCATGGTTTGTGCTAACCATAGTTACAACAAATCCCACCATAATTTGAGCTGCTTGTCTGTTTAGTTCTCATCTGATCAGGACTCCGCTCCTGTAAGTTTGTGTTCATGTCTTTGTGCCCTGTCATTTGCCAATGATCTGCGGATCCAAACATAACAATGAACCACAGTTAGCACAAACTGTGGTTTGACAGGCCAGCTTGGAAGCTCTTTTTAAAGCATGGTTCATAAGCAGACAAAATTTCAGATATAATGCCAGAACATTTCACCTGACTGCAGTTATACTACATAGGGGCTGCGTGAGAATAAATGAGATAAAAGTAAGTAAAAAATGGCATTATGGAAATGCTATTAAAAGGGTGGAGGGAGAAGGAAATGGCAGGCTTCAATTTGGTGATAACTTCAGTAAATCAACAGTTCTATCAGCTGCTGGAAGAAGGCACAACCCAAAATACAGAAGAAGCTAAGCAAAATAGTATGCTTTTTTATAACTACGTAATTACAGCAGGAATGTAGAAATTTCAGGGTTCTGAATCACAGTTTACTGAGATGGGGGAAAGTTGTGATGGGCCTAGGATTCAGGTGTTCCCTGTCTCCTTTCCTAGGGTAGCTGCAAGGAGCTTCCAGTCTACACCGTTTAGAATTCAGCCACAAACTCTTAATCTAGTTCTAGACTGAGATATCACACAGGCTTGTGGAAGGTCCAGGACTTACTGGGTGCGAAGTGTAAATGCAGCACTGGTGATGGAGGTGGGTAGGTTAAGGCCTTTGGTGATCTCCCTCCAGATCTTCTTGTTGATGATTTCCACCAGCCCTCCCTTGTCGGTCACCAGCTTGTAGAGCATGTAGAGGTCGAGGATCTGCTTTGCCATGATGGGGATGCGGTTGATTGGCGTCCCTGCAGCCAAAACGAAGGAAGCAGGAAAGAAAGAAAGAGAAAGGGAAGAAGAGAATGAGGGCAAGGAAAAGCCACTTAAGACTCCAGCTGGACTACCTCTGTGATCCCACAGCTCCTGTAAAGCCTTTGCCTCAACCACTCAGTCCCCTCCTAAATCTAAATCCAAGTATGTGCAAACCCAAGTGCACGTGTATTCTTCTCATCTCCTCTCTCTCTCTGTTTTTCCTCCTTCTGTTGCCCTGCTGGAGCCGAAGTTAAGATAGTAAGTTGCTGTGGGCAGTGACTGAGAGGTGATAGGCTAGCCATCTTGAAATATCTGAACGGCAGGCGAGGGCCTGGAAGATGGAGCAAGCTTGTTTTCTGCCACTCCAGAGAGGGGGACCCTAAGCAATGTATTTAAACGACAAGAAACAAGATTATGACTAAACACTAGGTAGAACTTTCTGGTGGTAAGAGCTGTTCTAGAGTAGAACAGACTGCCTTGGAAGAAGGTGGACTCTCCTGCAACGGAGGTGTTTAGACAGAAGTTGGATGGTCATTTGTCAGGGATTCTTTAGCTGTGCTTCCTGCACTGCAGTGGGTTGGACTAGATCATAGAATCATAGAACTGTAGACTTGGAATGGACCACAAAGGTCATCTAGCCCAACCCCCTGCAATGAAGGAATCTTTTTGCCCAAACCAACAACCCTGGGATTGAGGGTCTCACACTCTACCAACTGAGCTATCCCTCAGATGATGACCCTTGGGTCCCTTTCACTTCTACAGTTCTATGATCCTATGAGTGACCTGTCCTTTGCCTGTTACTCAAAGTGCCATTCACACTGTTGGTGCTGTGTGCATTCTATAAAATATAAGAATATCCCCACCTACCCAGCAAGAAGAAAAGGGTCCCTAATTTGTGAAAGAAGTGCAGTAACACCACTAAAGTTCTCCTCCTGGCACCCGCTTCCCCTTAGGGCAAGCAAAAACACCCGGCCATACCGAAGAGATCTGCACCTAGGCAACGGACAGAGAAGAGGCCCGGCTTAGGGGAAGAGGAACAGCCGGCATTTTTATGTTTAGGAGGCCAAGGTGTGAAAACCCAACAGTTTTGGCTCATGCGCAAGATTACTATGGCATTTCTGAGCACAATTTTAATGCTCTTCCTTAGGGGTTCCCATGTACCAGTACACCAGAGATGGGCAACTTTTCCTGTATTTATTGTGGTTTAAGTTTTGCCTTCCATTTCCCTGACCGTGGAAGAAGTCAAATTGCAACCACTAGGAATTGCATGGCAGTTCTGCAGCACTCACAACCTGGAATGGTGACACGAGGGGGGGGGGGAGAGTGAGCAAGCGAGCTGAAAGCACTTTCATTTTAGAAATGGAAACAAAAACAAAATATTTTGTTTTTTGAGCTGGGGTGGGGAGGGGAGAGAAAAGCGCCTGGCCCTCTTCTTATTTTTATATGTAATTAAATACTGTATTTCACTACATAATCACCACCACCGCATAATAGTCAAACCCCTTTTTTCAGGCCCTAAAATTGATCCCAAAGTTTTCACCGCATAATCGTGGCAGAAGGAACGCTGTGCTGCCTACTGTGCCTGTATAAGTGTCAAGTTTTTGAGTAGCACAGCTCAGGGGAGAATACAGTCGTATCTTGGTGTTCAACAGCTTAGTTCTTAGTCCAGAACAGATTCAATTCAACTTCCAAGGTGGTGTTTTGTTTCTGATTTGCTTCATTAGGAAGGAGTGTAGAAGAGAGGTTTTATGGTGCAATAGTACTAACTATCTGAACAACTCGTTTGAAGTCTGGCCATGGTGCCGTTCCGGATCTATTTCCTAACCACTCAAGACTTTGGCAACCAAAATGACGCATTTATTTCCCACCCCGTCATGGGCAGCCGGCGAGCATGCAACATCTTGGTCTCAACACTGACTGGAGGCTGCATGTTTTAGGGACGTTGCCTCTAACTTTCCTTTCTGTTCCAGCACAACTTCCTTCTGTCAGCCAGCAAATCTGGTCTTGTTAAGTCTCCTAATATTTTGAAGATGGAAAGAACAAGCCAAGCATCCCTCCCAGAAATGTGAAAATGGAACACAGGCCAACACCTTTGTCAAGGAACAAAGCTCAGCTGACATGCTGGAAACTAGGGGGCCAAATTCACAGTAAGGTTTGGCACATTTTAAAAACACACACGCAAGGAAGCAGAATTCAAGTGATATATACCTAACGAATAGAGGAACACTACAAAACCCTCAAACGGAAAGAAGAGCTCTTTTCAGCAGGTCCTTTTTGCTGGATGGATTAAGAACACAATGCATAGCTGAAACAGAACTCCCAATCTATGGTTCTCAAGGAAGCCCAATACTGGGCCTGGAGTAGAGGCTGGAGCTCAATGGATGCATTAGAAAGGCGGATCATTATCTCTTGCCACCATAACTGTGTTTATTTTGGGGTGGAGGGTAATATGGAGTTGAGAAATGCCCCTCCCATGCCATTGCTTCTTTGTCTAAATTCCCCATCTGCTTTTCTGGTGCCTTTGTTTTTGGAGAAAGAGGTGCCAGGACACTTTCACACAGTTAGACCCAAAGCTTTAAATCAAAACTTCTTCCTAACCTGAAAGTTTGCAAGCAAGAGATTTCTTGGCAACATTAGCAAACCCCATTGTGTTATATGGCAGTTCATAAATGGCAAGCCATGGTTTCTTTAATGAGCATAAGGATTCTTGGGTTCAGGTACTCCCTCTTTCCCTCCCACAGAGAGATTTCTCTCCCTCCGATCCTGGTGTGAAACTAACCATTGCCAGTTTGTAAAAAATAGCAAACTATGGCTTACTTCAAGCCAAAAAAATGAGTGGGAGGGCTGACAATCATGAGAGGGCTCCCGAGTTCCAAGTATTCTGGCTGCTCACTCAAATAATGCCAAGCCAGGCTGTGGCATCATTTCTGAGCTGTCTTCACCTGTCCGACAGAAGCAAAACACTTGCTTACGGAAGTCTTAGCAGCCCATGTTGCTCCCAGATAATTAATAAGGGTCTGAGACACGTACACATTATTAAACTAAGTGTTCCTTAATATTAAAAGAAAAGGTCAACTTTATTACACCACCAGGCCAAAACATTAAAAAAAGAAACAGAAAACTCCTAAGTTGGCTTTTCAGCCTAAGCACTGCTGAATAAAATCAGTCTCCCAATAATTAAGCTAAAGCTTTAAATCAATCAAGCTGATTAAAGCATGGATCTCTCATTTTGATTGTTTGAGGCAAGCGAAAAACGGCTAAGAATAAAAAAGTGTCCTTGATTTGAAGGATTACTTTGGTTTTTACAACCTCAGGAGTTTTAAGCCTCTGTAAGGAAATTCCTCTTCTGGCAGGGATGTTTTTAAAAACTACTTTATCACTTCTGAACTTAAGATTGCTCCTTTTCTTTTCTTTTCATATACATTGTAAACAAATCTAGGCAATGGAATACAACAAAAACAGGCAGGCAAGGCAGAATAGGAAATGCCACAGTGGGTAGATCACATATTAAGGGCCAGTTTGACAGGAAAGGGCAAGAATCCCCAACCAAAGATGACAGATGCTGCCCAGAGGACAGATTTCCTGCAAAATGTTGTCAGGCTCCGCAGCAGAAAACATTCATAATTCTTGGGAGTTTGCTTTGCTGCTCTTCCTAGGATAAACAAAAGTTCCTATTAACCAATTCTCTGGAATTCTTTTATGCCACATATTTTTAATGTCAAAAAGCCTGACAAGTTAACAGGGTGTGTATGCTTGTGTGCGTGTTTCAACCTTTCATGGGTGATTTGCAACTAAGTAGACCCACTGGAATGAATGAACTGGACTAGGTTAGGTCCAAGAGGTCTACTTTGACCAAAATATAGTTGACTACCATCCCATATGCTTAAAATGTAATACTCTGGGGGCTGCAGCAGCCTTACTGGTGCAGAATAATGGTTGCTCCAGCCTAGTGGTTCGTCCTTCCAAAAGTTAAGAGATCCAGGTGTTTCTTGCTGCTTTTATGGGTCTCAAAGGCAGCTGAGTCCCACAGTCAGGCCAGTGACCCATCCAGCTCAGAACTGCCTATACTGACTGATGGTGACTCTCCAGGGCTTCAGATGAGACACTTTCCTAGGCCTAACCTGGAGATGCTGAGAATTTTTAAGCCTTGTGGCCACTAAACAAGCAGCATGACCTTCCTCACTAAGCTGCAGCCCTAAAAGAAATGGTCTGCTGGATCAGACGAACAGCTTCTCATTTCTGACAGTGGCCAAGCAGCACCTTCTAGGGACCCAACAAGCAGAGTGTGAAGGCAGCAGCCCTCTCCCTCTGCGGCAACCTTACTCAGCCACATACCTCCTCAGTGGTACTCTTGAGGAAATATTCCCAACATTACACTTTTGTACAGACAGGGCCATAACATTTGAAGAAAGACTAATAAGAATCAAGGAGAGTAGTTAGCATTTGTACAGTGCTGCTGAATGTTGTACAGAGCTTTATGTACACTTTTGGAATGTGATCTTTGCAACAGGGCAGGAGAGTATCATCACCTCCATATTGCACATTGGCTTGAGACAGAGAATTCACCTTGCATCAAACAACTTCATGGCAGAGGTAGACACACCAGGCCAGTTCTCACATACAAGGATACATGGCTTTGGCCTAAAACATAGTTTGGCTGAGATGTTCTCCTTCCAATACATACACCAGTACCAAAAATGCAGAAGCTGCAGTTTGTGCAGAACATTGCAGCATGATTGCTGACACAAGTCCGGCTTTGTCAGCATGTAACGCCTGTGCTCAGAGATCTCCACTGGTTGCCAGTTTGCTACCAGGTCAGGTTCAAGGTGTTTCTATTAGTATATCAAGCCCTTAAGAATGTGGGACTACCTGAGAGATTGCCTTACCCCATAAGCATAAAGGCTCACTTGACCGTTTCAATCAGCAGAACTGGCACTATTACAGGTGCCACAGGTGTTCCGAATTTGTAAGACATGGATCATTTAGCATAGCAGCACCTGCACTCTGGAACCACCTGCCTATTGATATCAAGCAGATGCTGTCACTCTACTCGTTCTTGTGTAGACAAACCTACCCAGATGCTTGGAAAGTTTAGATTAAGCTTTAGTATTTATGTATGTTTTAAAGTATTGCTGTATGTTTCTTGATTTTCTTGTTTTATATTTTTCAAAATCAAGCAGTGTATAAATTTTATGAAATAAATAATACATGAATAGGGGAATCAGTTGTGAGAACAAAGAGGAATCCAGCCTCTGTATGAAATGGTTTTACAAGTATCCGACAGACCTCCCAATCCTCTGTTGAACCAGTTTTATGGCAGCCCACTTAACATCTGTGCTAGTGGCTCCGTGCAAGACATGACATGATTCAAAAGGCACTGCAGAGCTTTGCGGAGCCACCAGCTAAAACTGCAAATAAAGAACAAGGCCAACTACCCATCCTCTTGCTTTCACAAAAGCAGAAATAAAACTGATATGCATATTTGTGTGTGCAAGTGTTTCCTTTCACTGATGGGTGTCATTCTTCTGCCCTGGTAAATTCTCTGTGAGAAAGGCAGGAGAGAGCTGGGTGCGTGAAAACATTAATAAAGATTAAGCCCAGAATGCATGCTTTGCGTATCCAGTAAATGCACTTTTACACTCCCCTGGGGCCTCCTGTGGGACTAATTACCCACCCACTCTTCCCCAATCCAATTTAGCGTATGGTATTAACTTATCCCTAAGCATGCTTGATCCAGTGACCAGATGGGGAAGGCAGAGAGTGAAAGGGGAGGTAACTAACAAATTTTCCAAGGGAAATGAGGGGCAGCATTGAAGGCTGGTCTATGTAACCAATGGATAGGTGTAAGGTGGCTGCAGGAAGACAGCTTGGCAAGTCCTGGGTCCCTGCAATATACATTGGATGCCACGTGCAGAACATACTGTCAAATGCTCAAGACAGCAGAACTTACATTGGGATGCCAGAAGTGGAAACCTGAGTTTGCCTGCACTGATATGATTTCAGAGGTGGTGCTCTACAGTTTTAAACTGTTGTGACTTTCTGAATGAATGGGAAGTTGAATGTGGGCTATGTTGTTGGCTTATTTGCGTTATTATAGTTGCATTTTTAGAATATGTTTGCATGCTGCCCTCAGACTGCGGATCTGAAGGCATCTTGCCTATGAGGCGCTTCCAAACCTGGACCCAACACCAAATGCACAGCGTACAAACACTGAGTGGGGCATTGTTATTATTTATTATATATATATTACTACATTATTAGATTTAGATGTAGATTTAGATTTATTATATTTGAATATCACTCTTCATCTCAGGGCAGTTCACAACATAAAACAGCAATATATGAAACACAAAATACGTAATAAAAATAAGAACAAAAACCAATAATCCCCACTCCCACAACACATTCAATCAGCCAAAGGCCTGGTTGAAGAGAAATGTTTTTCCCTGGTGCCTAAATGTGTATAATGAAGGCATCAGCCAATCCTCCTTGGGGATAGCATTCCACAAACGTGGAGCCACTGAAGAAAAGGCCCGTTCTCGTGTTGTCACCCTCTGGATCTCTCGTGGAGGAGTCACACAAAGAAGGGCCTCAGAGGATGATCTCAGGGTCCGGGCAGGTTCATATGGGGAGAGGCAGTCATTGAGGTATTGGGGTCCTGAGCTGTTTAATGCTTTATAGGTCTACACCAGCACTTTGAATTGAGCCCAAAAGCTAATTGGCAGCCAGTGCAGTTGGACCAGGATCGGTGCAATATGCTCAAACTGTCTTGCCCCAGTGAACAAGCTGTCTGCCATCTGTACTAGCTGAAATTTCCAAACCGTCTTCAGAGGGTAGTTAGGCTGTTTTACAACTTCAGAGTGTTGCTTCTTCCAAGGAGTGGGGAAGTCAAATTCACATTGATGAAACAAGATGTTGAGGACATAGCCTCTCTCACACTTGCAAAGGGCCACAAAATGAACAAGTGACCAACTTAAAAGACAATGGCAGACATCCTACCAACAGTCTATATGAGGGGTTCCCAAATGTTTTTGGGACACTACCCACTTGGTTCCCATAAACTCATCCCCAATTCAAAACAGTAACAATGAATTGCAATTTTATTTAAATCCAATTCAAGCTATTTAGTTTAATTCATTCAACAAAACTGATCTACTGAGACCAGCTTTTCAAAGTTTGATAGTCATTCATACCTCCAGCACTCTCCTGCCACCCCTTGCCTCTTACCACCCACCCTAGGTAACCCCAACGCTCCCCAAGGACTGTTACTGCCCACTTGGAGAACCACTGGTCTATACCCTCTTAGGGGAAGAAACCCTTTTTTTACATGGAGAGCTAAAATTAAAGACTCTAGTGCGCGCATGTGTGTGTGTGTGTGTGTGTGCGCGCGCATGCACCCACCCACCCAAAAAATCCATTCAGAAGGGACCTAAGTTTTATTTCTTTGGGGGGGGTGTAGAATAAGCCAGCCCTATCTGTTTCCTGTACTCTTTCTAAAAAATCTACAAATCTGCCAGCTCCTTGATTCTTTAATCTTAAAATCATTACTCAAATAGGTTAACATCATTCTCAACTTTCTTTGCTCTAAATGCCTATGCCCAAAGAATATAGTTCTGCAACTAAAGTGGCATATTTCAAGATAAGTAGGTGCTCCAATCAAGGGGGCATTTATATTGCTCTGTTTACCCTTCCAAAAAGCTTTCCAGAATTACCCAGTTTCCTGATACGATACACTAATGGCTTTGAAAGTTCAAAACCCAATAGAAAGTGTAGTCATATATTATATTTAAAATATTTACATCCCACCCTGCATCGCATCATCTCAGGACTGGGTGCAATAAAACAAGTACTTAATACCAAACATACAAGCTAGTAAAATTAATCTGCTTAAATCCCTCTGTATGATGCTCTGTATATTCTGTGGTGCTGTATGTCCCGAGCACAAAGAGCAGCATAGCCCACATTCATAAAATGAAATCTAGCCCTGTTTACTTCCTGTGCCTGACTCTCTCACCCGTCTCAAAAAGTGGCTTAGGTTTTACAGCACAATCCTATGCATATCTATTAAAAATAAGTCTGAATGTATTCAGATTTGCTCCAAGGTGAAGTGCAGCCTTGGCTTCACAGCAATTCTGTGAGGTAGGCTAGGTTAGTCATTAATAGAATCATAGAACTGTAGAGGTGGAAGGGACCCTGAGGGTCATTTAGTCCAACCCCATGCAATGCACAAATTTCAACTAAATATGGCCATTGAACCTCTGCTTAAAAACCTCCAGTAAAGGAGAAAATATCCGAGGCAGTCTGTTCCACTGTCAAACAGCTCTTACCATCAGAAAATTCTTCCTAATGTTTAGTTTAAATCTCCTTCCTTGTAACTTGAATCTATTGGTGCCCAGAACTGGACCCAGGACTGCAGGTGGGGTTTGATCAAGGAGGAAGAGAGCAATACTTCACAGAGCTGGCGTGACGAATCTGTGCCGCTCCAGATGTTTGTTATTGGACTACAGCTCCTACCAGCCTCAGGCAGCTTGGCCCAATGGTCAGGGATGGTGGGAGGTGTAGTTCTAACAACAGATTCCCCACCTCTGGCCTAGAGCATTTTCTGCGGCTGCCCACGTGGATGGAGTTGTGTTTTTTGAGAGCCGCTAAGCAAAAGTGCAGCCTGCC
The DNA here is from genome assembly GCF_965112155.1 of Podarcis liolepis. Classification (NCBI taxonomy): domain Eukaryota; kingdom Metazoa; phylum Chordata; class Lepidosauria; order Squamata; family Lacertidae; genus Podarcis; species Podarcis liolepis. Next base: position 72,557,081 of record NC_139564.1, on the reverse strand, counting down.
AAGAGCTATCAGTAATAACAGAAATATGTAATACCAAGACTTTTCTTTTTAGCTAGGCTTTTAACCTCCATATGAGGCAGTTTAGTTTTATTTGTATCATTCTTCCTGGTGAAATTATACATTTCCCCCAGAGCTCTCTGCTTTGAGAACTTGTCTTCGTTTAAGAACAGATGTAAAAACAAACAAACAAACAAACTTGGGGCTGATACACTGGGAATACAGTGGTACCTTGGGTTACCGACGCTTCAGGTTACATACGCTTCAGGTTACAGACTCTGGTAATCCAGAAATAGTACCTTGGGTTAAGAACTTTGCTTCAGGATGAGAACAGAAATCGTGCAGTGGCAGCGGGAGGCCCCATTAGCTAAAGTGGTGCTTCAGGTTAAGAACAGTTTCAGGTTAAGAACAGACCCCCAGAACGAATTAATTACTTAACCTGAGGTACCACTGTATACTGATACACTGCACCACAATGCCTTATGCTTGAAATCTGAATTTTATGTTTTGCTGTTTTCATACCATTTTTTCAATTGAAGGATTGAATTAATGTTACAAATGTGGTTTTTAAAAAATTGCTTTGGTGTTCCCTGGGGTTGAAAAGCAGTCTATAAACAAAATACCAATCAGCCAGCCACCAATACAGTGGTGCCTCGCAAGACGAAAAGAATCCGTTCTGTGATTCTCTTCGTCTAGCGGTTTTTTCGTCTTGCGAAGCAAGCCCATTGAAGGATTAGCGGATTAGCGCTATTAGCGGCTTTTAGAGGCTTATCTGCTGATCGGATCAGCTGATAAGCAGCTTAGCGGCTTAGAAAAATGGGGGTGGGGGAAGGAAAAAAAACCAGCAGGAACTCGCAAGACATTTTCATCTTGCGAAGCAAGCCCATAGGAGATTCGTTTTGCAAAGCACCTCCAAAACGGAAAACTCTTTCGTCTAGCGAGTTTTCCGTCTTGCGAGGCATTCGTCTTGCGGGGCACCACTGTAATGCCTAAAAAAACCCCATCTGAAATCAGAGGAGGTCCAAGGATATGTTTGTGATTCAATGTCTTTGTGGAAGTTGCTGCTCCCTCTGACTAAATAAATAAGGACCAGTAAACATATGCAAATGTTATTTGTTAGCACTGCTTCTTTGTGCAGAACTTCTATCTAATAATAATAATAAAAGCCGAAAGCAAAGCCCAAATAGCACTGCTCATTTTTAAAGAACTGCATCCGTATTTGCTTGGCCTTGGGTAACAGATGTGAACAGTGCATTAACTTCCTTGTATACAGTGAATTTTAGAAAAATAAACCACATGGGCTACATGCGTATTTGAAATCCACGATACAAATATGTGTTAGGAAAATAGGAAGTTGCCTGCACAGAGTTATAGCCATGTGTCTACACCAGGGTTGAGGAACTCCAGCCCAGGGGCCAATCTTGGCCTGCCAGGGAGTCCAGTCTGTCCAGCCGATTTCCCCCACACCACACCCACCTGTCAATCAGCTGATGTGGGGTGGGGTCAATTATGTGTTGGCTGCCCCAGCCAGTTCCCAACAAGGAAGTAAGCAGCAGACAGCCAAAGCAGGATTTAACCTCTGTCTCATCAGCTGATAAGCGGGCATTAAATCCTGCTGGATGCTGTTTCTCCAGCACATGCCTGGCATCTGCTTGCCTAGGTTTTTTGGGGGGGGGGGCGGGGGTTGAACAATTTTATTTGACAATTTTATTTGATCGGTTTTATTCTGGTATTTCCTCTGCTTTTAGTGCTGGTTTTCCAGGTTTTAATACCGTGCTGCATTTACTTAACATGAACTGCTTAATTTTAAATGCACAGTTTGGTGCTCATTTGAAAGGCTGGACAAAAGCCATTTAAAATATATTTTAAAAACAGATTTAACAGTAAAGGGAAAGCAGACTCCATTTTCCATTCCAGTGCTGTTTTGGATGCTCGAGCCTTTCACAGGTGGAGACTGAGAGAAGCAAACAAGACACAGTAAGGGTGGAAAGGTTCCTCGTACAGCCCTCAGCCGCTTCCCCTCCCAGCCCCCTGGTAGGAAGAGAAAGGCGTTAAGTCTTTATTGGAAGCCCCCAGTGCTGAACAGGAAAGGCTGAGAAATGAGCATCATGGGACAGAAAGAGAGAGACAGAGGCTGAGCAGATCCTTTCACGGCCGGCTGCGAGGCTTGTCAGGGCCCATGATGGATTACTGTCATCTGGCAGTGGGGGGATTAATGATCTGGGGGTCAGAGGGGAGAATTCCAGAGGGAAAGGTCACTGACCGGGGGCACAGGGCAGGACTTGTTGCCTTTTGATGGCAAGCTCGTTTCTACTGTACTTTCCAGTGTCTCTCTCTATTCCGACAGAACGCAGGGACCTCTTAAATTGTGGCGATGCAGACAGAGGGCCCACCCTCTTGCCAGCAAAGGGAGTGGGCTGTTTCCTCTGTCCTTACATTCTGCATGCACTTCCCCTTTTCACTAACAGAGGAACCCTCCCTGCTTCACCCCTGCTGCTACATGATCCCAAGCCACCTCACCTCTGATACAGGGTAATCAAAATCAGATGGAGCCCTGGGCACAGATAATAAACAGCAGCCCAAGGAGTCTGCTTTCAGGCGCAGGGGACTACAGAGGCTTTTCTGAGTCCAGAACTGGAGATGACAAAATGTCTATAGCCTGGAGAGAGGAATAATTCTCCAGGGCTCTGTGCCAGCAATTTAAAATATAAACTGTCCTGGGCTCTGCGTTCATCATCCGAGCCCCTTCTTTGTGTGCCTCCTCCAGGTGAGATTCGGAGGGGGGCAACATGAGAAAGGGCCTTTTCTGTAGTGGCTCCCTGTTTGTAGAATGCTCTCCCCAGGGAGCTTCAGCTGGCACCTTCATTACACACCTTTAGGCACCAGGCAAAAACAGTCCTCTTCAACCAGGCCTCTGACTTATTAATAGTCTAAAAGGTAAAGGTACCCCTGCCCATACGGGCCAGTCTTGACAGACTGCGCTCATCTCACTCTAGAGGCCGGGAGCCGGCGCCGTCCGAAGACACTTCCGGGTCACGTGGCCAGCATGACGAAGCTGCTCTGGCGAGCCAGCACCAGCGCAGCACACGGAAACGCCATTTACCTTCCCGCTATAAAGCAGTACCTATTTATCTACTTGCACTTTAAAGGTGCTTTCGAACTGCTAGGTGGGCAGGAGCTGGGACCGAACGACGGGAGCTCAACCCGTCACGGGGATTCGAACCGCCGACCATGCGATCGGCAAGTCCTAGGCACTGAGGTTTTACCCACAGCGCCACCCGCGTCCATAATCTACACCCTTTCAAATGTGTCTGTGGGAAGGGTGGTGGTATTGTTTTGATGTTGTTTTACTTATTTGTTTTTATCCTGTATTTTATTGTGCGAACCGCCGTGAGATCTTATGATGAAGGGCAGTATATAAATCTAATCTAATCTAAAGAAAATAAATGGAGCTCAGTTGCTGCAACAGACTTGCATGCATGCATGACTCCCTGACCCAAATCGGCATGTTTGGGACCATGGTAGAAAGATCTCCAGGACGGCAAAGGTGCTACTTGAGCTGTGGTGCTTGGTGCCCAACTCCAGAGCTGTCACAAGCAAACAGGCTGGTGGCAAATATTGTGCACCCAACAGGATGTCCCCTGCCAAATAAGGTGGCATGTCTGTGGTTCCTAGGCAGCTGCCCATCCAGGCAGCTTAGCTTTGAGACCATGACTCTATTTTAAAGGAAAGGAGATTCCGGTGGCTAGGTGACCCTATCCAATTTACAGCAGAATGTAAGAACACAAGCTAATTACCACACGCTGCTATGGGGTAGCCAATGTGCTGACTGGTGGATGCTGTGGGCCTACACCTCCCATCCAACCCAGCCAGCACAGGCAATGGTCAAAGGAGATGAGGCAGCAATATTGGGAGGGCTTCGTGCTGACTGCACCTCTGCTAAGCAGAGGGGCGAGGCCTGCCTCTTGACAGACATGTATTCAAATCCTACCTTTGCCATGAGCTCTATGCATGGCAGCCTGGTGCCCTCCATACCATCTGGAGTACAATTTCCATCAGCCTTGACCACTGGCCTTCATGCATGTGGCTGATAGAAACTGTAGTCCAGCAACAGCTGGAAGGCACCAGGGTGCGGAACAAGCATATCAGGTCTTGGGACAGATGACTCTAGCCATCTGCCAGGGATACTTTAGTTGAGATTTCTGCATTGCAGGGGGATGGACTAGGTGACTCTTGGGGTCCCCTTCCAACTCTACTATTCTATGACTCCCTCTGACCTCCAAGTATCCATCCACAAAGTACAAACACAGTTATGACTGCAAAATGGTCCTAGAGAGACGTGGTAACAAAGGCCTGATAGTCCTATCACCATAGGACAGAAAAAAAAGAAACACTGATAACACTATGCCCTTCCTTCTCACTGCTCAGCAGCCTACACACTTTGCTAGAAAAATAAAAATAAACTTCCTATTGAATCTCAACACTGGCTAGGAAGAGAGTGTGGTAGTATTAATGGGCATCACGACCAGGAGACCTGGATCCTTTGCTCTCTGTGAGCCTGAAAATTTACCAAAACTCCGCTCTTCTGCTCTGTGCCACAATTCTGCCTCCCCAAAATGGAGTCAATGTCATAGTACAATCAAGTCTTACACATATTAAACTTGCACAATTTCAGCCAGACATGGTTATTATTATTACTATTTACTGAATTTATATACCGCCCTATACCCAGAGGGTAAATGTTGTTAGTTGAAATCCAGCAAATTAACACAAGCAAGGCAGAGGACTTAAAAGTTATTTTTGCTCCAGGGTTTCCTGGTGCAAAATAGCTTTGCTGGGATGCTCTTGCGAGATCTCGCAGGGCCATCAGAGCTTCTGAAAGATGTCACACAAGCATCCTTAGCCTTCTGGAGCAGGTGTGCTGAGCAGCCCTTCCCAGCAAGCATGGTAAAGAGCTTAAATACTCTTTTTGCACTGGGAAAACTGTCTCAGATAGATTTAAAAAAGAATTAAGCAAACTGTAGTCAGACTGGCCTATCAGTGGCTACTCTAGCTAAGACAGAAGCTCCATATTCAGAGCTAGTGTACCTCTAAACACCAGCTGATGCAGTAGGGAGACAGTTATGGTGGCGGGGGTGGGGGCTAGGGTCTTTAATTCCTGCTTGTGGGGAAACTCTTTCTAATTTGTCACCTCCCAAATCTGTTGTATGCCCCAACCTTGCAGGATACCTTGCTGATGGGAACAGCTTTTCAGTGGCAGCACCCCAATTTTGCAGTTCCCTTCCAAGGGAAGTTGGCCCCATGCTAGACCCCGTTTAGGTTTCCCCTCCCTCCACTTTGAATGGTATGAAAGTATTAAATTCTGCTCGTCTTTGTTTTAACACTCTGGTTTATTTCAAGTTATTGTTTAAAATTTATATTTGTGATTGGCTTTTAAAATAATCTTGGGGGTCATTTGGGCCCAAATGTGGTTTTGAAAAGCTTTAACAAGAAATGTGGTGCTTGGGGGAGGTGACTGGAGGCCCTGGAGGAATTGCCACCATCTGGTTTTACCAGTTGCTGGAAACCACAGTAGGGGAGAAGGCTCTTGCACTCAGGCTCAGCTTGCTTGTTTCCTGGAAGAGGCATCTCTTTGGCCACTATGAGAGACTGGATGGGCCACTGGCCAGACCCAGAAGGCTCTTCTTATGTTTTTATGTCACAGGTGGCAAAGAGCAACCAATCCTGCATACTTTTCCAGTATGCAGGAAATAACATACCTCAATGTTTCAATAAAGGGCCAAAAATGTTCCAGATCAGCCTTCTACAACCTGGTGCCCTCAGATGCTCCGGACTTCCACTCCCATCAGGCGCAGCTGATGTCTGTTGCCAGAATCTCTGTGCATGTGGCAAAGCGAGAAGTTACAGGCTCTGCCCTTAGGACTTGTTTGAAAGGTAAGAAAATACAGTCCGGAGAGAAAGAAGCCCTCTCTGCCTGTCTGCCCCCCCCCCCGGCCATCCCATAGAAGCCCTCATCACTCATTCCATGCCCCAAGCCCCTTGTCTAGTTCCACAGTGAATCTTCACACCTCCTGATGTGATAGTCATTACCTGATCTGCTAACCTGTGGGCCCTCACATATGTTTATCAAAGCGGGAGCTGGGAAGGAGAGCAATTAATCATGTTCTATTTGATGTGAGGCCCAGTTCTTATCTGCACCCATGGAAATGCCATTGGGCTCTGCTTCCCCTTCACCCCCTGAATAACGCAAGACTGACAGATTGCTTCTGCTTATTAGATGAGCTGCCAAACTGAAGGCTACTTAACAGGCACATGTGTCCTTGTGTCAAGGCGACCCACCCAGTCAAAGTTGCCTAATCTGCCCCAATGCGCCCACTGTGTCTCAACACTACTCCCTAGGCCTGTTCTCATGGAGTTTGTTCACGTTAAGCCTCGCTAGTGCTCAGTTGCTCGATGGCTACTGGCACAGCTGGGTTCAATATACTTCACGCTCATAACATCTTTACCAGATGTTCAACAGCTCTGCTACTGGTGGGGTTCTCACCCCTCTGACCCTTGAACTAACTCCCCCAGCGATCTCTGAAGCAGAAACACAGTTTTTCAAGAAGTAAAAGAAGATCCATTGATGTCTTAAAGGCTTAAATGGGAAGGCTTGGGCCCACTGGCTTCAGATATGAAGCAAAGGCCTCCACCGGCATGTTGGCAAAGAGGCCTGCTTCTTCCTCCGGCACTCAGGAGACTTGGCCTCATCGTGTGGCCTGAGTGCCCAGTATTAAACTAGTAAAGCACATTAACTGAAGCATCTGAACAGAAGTCACCGGCTCTTAAGCTGGATGGGGAAAGGGCCCAAGGGCATCTCTGGCAAGACAGGAAGATGGAAGTATCTTCATGTGACTTACCTTAAAGAAAGCGAAGTGTGGATGAATGGAAGTTCAGACTCATAAGGAGCTATGCTAACGTAAGAGGTACATTGCTATGAAGTGAAACAGGGCACTGAGATTTCTCTGATGAGCAAGGGCCCACAAATTTGGAAGACTGGCAGTCAACAACAACAACAACAACAACAACAACAACAACAACAACAACAACAACAAAATGCACAGTCCTGTGAGCTTCAGAGAAAGGTGGGAGATCTTGCTGGTATGAACCATTGATACCCTCTCCAAAAGTCCTCCCTGCTCGCACCTAATTCACACTTGGAAAGAGATTGGCACGTCTACATAGTTATAAAAGCTCCTTCTGAGGGAAATTCCAACAAAGAAGGAGTAGGCTGTTTTACAGCACTCCATTCTGTATGTTCCTTCATTCTTACTTAGTAATTAAAGTATCCGAAAGCTGGAATCGGTGAATGGCTTAACTCTCTCTGAAGCCGTGACTTCCTTTCCAAATTCCTCAAGGCAGTGCCACAGAAGGCTCCACAGACAAAAGCCTAATGGAATAGCTTCTTCCAAGCTCAGAGATGGAAAATGTAGCCAATAACAGTGTATATGGTAAAAGAAACCTTCCCCTTTTCATCAGTATTCATCTCCTATCTTTTCCATACAAACAGAAATACTCCAAGTTCATGATATGGACCAATTGCCCACAGCAGCAAATAACTGAATTTTAGTGTCACAATAGTTTGGAGCTCAGGGGTTTGAAAAGGCATGGGAATTTTTCACTATTTTTAGTTCAAAGCAACAGAGCACAATTTCCTTATTTCTTTGCTCATCACTAATCTCCTCCAGGACCCGCAACAGAAAGTCCACAACACCATTGTAAGGAATTTGTAAAATGGACTTAGGGTAAACATGCTCCTGTTAGCTCACTTGATTTGGCCTGCTATTGAAGGAGAAATATCGGCAATATTCGGACTCTAGGATATCCTCCAGGTAGCAAAAACTTAGCGGTAAAGCTGCAGGAAAGAAAAGGGGGGGGGAGGAGGTATTAAGGGTATTCCCTAGATAGGCTTGATAAGTGCCACTGCTGCCTGGAGATAAAAGAACCCCCTGCCAAACGCTTTCATCAATATCAGTATTTGCTGCAAGCTTTCCCACATCTGAAAACATGCAGATAAGGGGCATACAACAGCAGGAAAACATTAAAACCACACGCTTGGGCTTACAAAGCCTCTTCTATGTATATATACATCAAACTCAGAACGGACAAGCCATCTGGGAAAACTAAGGTCACGTAGGAAACCTTGAGCAGCAGCAGAATGGCACAATCAGAAGCTTTTTATGAGATCTTCACAAAGGAGGAACATAAATGAACAAAACAGTTTTCCTGGCTACAACACCATTTGCAATCCAGCATCCTTGCCTTCTTGAGAATTGATGCACACCCATATTCCCTATGTAGCATAGTTTATTCGCCTGGAAAACAACCTACCTTTTTCAGAAGATTTCTAAAGAAATCCAGACAATGGTCTTCTGATATAATGGATCTGTTGGACACTGTGAGAATAAGATGCTGAGCTAGCAGAAGAATGGAAGGGGAAAGCTAATGCTGTCAGGCCCTTCTTCACGTGTCTCCTCCACAAGAGGTCCAGAGGGTGGCGACACAAGAACAGGCCTTTTCTGTGGTGGCTCCCCACTTGCGGAATGCTCCAGCCAGGGAGGCTCACCTGGCACTTTCATTACATATCTTTAGGGCCCAGGCAAAAATGTTTTTCTATAACCAAGCCTTTGGCTGATTAAACATTCTATGGCTTTTAAAAAGTGTCTTTTTTGGGGTGGTGGTGTTATTTTGTTTGTTCTTGCTCTTCTTTCATTATGCATTTTGTATTTTTATGTTGTGAACCACCCCATGGTCTTCAGACGGTAAAGGTAAAGGTACCCCTGCCCGTACGGGCCAGTCTTGACAGACTCTAGGGTTGTGCGCTCATCTCACTCTAGAGGCTGGGAGCCGGCGCCGTCCGCAGACACTTCCGGGTCACGTGGCCAGCGTGATGAAGCTGCTCTGGCGAACCGGCACCAGAGCAGCACACGGAAACGCCTTTTACCTTCCCGCTATAAAGCGGTACCTATTTATCTACTCGCACTTTAAGGGTGCTTTCGAACTGCTAGGTGGGCAGGAGCTGGGACCGAACGACGGGAGCTCACCCCGCCGTGGGGATTCGAACCGCCGACCATGCGATCGGCAAGTCCTAGGCGCTGAGGTTATACCCACACCGCCACCCGTGTCCCTTATACCGCGTCAGACGGTATACAAATTTAATAAATAATAAATGAACACAAATTCTATAGCTTGAACCTAAGACTAATTTCACAGGATGTGGAACTATCTGCCACTGGAGATGCTTGCTCCCATTTCCTCTCAAAGCCTACTGAAGAAGTTTAAGCAAACTGACAGCTTGCCTGCTGAAATTTGAGGCATTGGTCCCTGTTGCTTAGACTATTTTTATGGTGCTTGTTTTACTTTAATTATTTGTTTTATTGTGTTCCTGTTTTTACTATATGATTACTACATGAGCCACTCAGAGCATTTCCTCAGATGTGGAAAGACAGGATAGAAATATCTTTCACAAATAAACACTCGATTTATACTCAAATAAACATTAGCTACTAGCCATGATGACCATGTTCTACCTCCAGCTGATGGGACTTACAAGCGGGGAGATGCCTGGAGCACCTAAGTCCTGCCTGTGGACTTCCCATAGAGGCATCTAGTTGGCCACTTTAAGAACAGGATGCTGGACTAGAGGGGTCTGATCCAGAAGCCAGGCTCTTATATTCGTACAATGAATTGCCTTGTTTAAACTTTGAACTAGAGCTCAAGTTCCGTCACAGGCAGCCTCGATAAGCAGAGGAAAACAGCTGTTGGGGCGCATGAGTATAATAAGTGAGCTCCTAAAGTCATGATCATCACAGTTCTCTCACACAACAGCCACCAAATCATCCAGGAGGGTTGTAAGCAGAAACTCTCTCCCCCATGCCCCACCTCTAAAAATCCCTACTTGACATAGAATGCTGTGGGGAAGACAATACTAGGAAGGGGGAGGCTGCCTACACAATTTTCGTGGAGGGTCTAACAAAGTCTGGCCTTTTCTCTCTCCTTAATAAATTACTTTTATGGCATTCTCCCTTTCTGCATTTATTGTGTACTTTGAGAAACAAAGATTCTCTGGCAACAGCTCTCTGACAAGGGGAAGTGTATGACAGCATTGGGCACTATCAGAAGGGCTGTCACATGGAAGATGGAGCAAGCATGTTTACTCCTGCCCCAGAGGGTAGGACTCAAACCAGTGGCTTCAAGTTACAAGAAAGGAGATTCCTACTAAACACCAGGAAGAACTCTCTGACAATCAAGAACTGTTCAATAGTGAAATGGTCCCCCTTGGGAGATTGTGAACTCTCCTTCCTTGGAGGTTTTAAGAAGAGGTTAGATAGCCAACTGTCTTGGATGTTTTAGTTGAGATTCCTGCATTGCAGGGGGTCAGACTAGATGACCCTTGGGGTCGCTTCTAACTCTACAATTCTATAGAAACAGAGGGGACCACGAGCATCATCTAGTCCAACTCCCTGCAATGAAGGAATATTTAGCCCAACATGGGGCTTGGACCCATGACTCTGAGATGAAGTGTCTCATGCTCTACAGCAGGCGTAGGCAAACTCGGCCCTCCAGATGTTTTTTTAAGACTACAATTCCCATCATCCCTGACCACTGGTCCTGCTGGCTAGGGATGATGGGAGTTGTAGTCCAAAATCTACAGACTGAACCATCCAATTTGAATGATTCAGTCTTTCCAGACAGAGCCCTATTACTTTGATCTCCTTCTTGTTTCCTCTCACTCAGTCATTGCAGGATCAATCCAGACACCAATGAAAAGGAATCCACCATGATAACTCTCATTAAGCTTGTATAGCAAATCCCTCCCTCTTTTCTGGGATGCAGCCTGTGCCTGCGGGTGGGTGCGCCAGGTAGCAGTAGCTCCACTCCTCTGAAATTTGTTGTTTTAATCCATTTTTAAACTCATGTAACTTTATGCACAAGGGACGAGGACGTCGGTTGCTTAACCAAACCTTAGCCATAACACCTGAATAGCTCTCAGGAAGTCTGCTGGCCCTAAAACAGATGAGAGTGCTTTTGCAGAAATGCAATTCTCCAAGGCAACCTTTCATCTTCAGGACAGCCCAAGAAAGGGACGAGGTCTTCATGAATCCAAAACAGAGTCCTATAATTTGAAGGCATGGGCTAAAGGTTGACGAACCAGCTCCATTTTTTCTCATTTCTCTATTTTAGTGTCACAGAGGGGGCAATCTCCCCCCTCCCCAGTGTGTTAAAGCCTTCCTCTCCTCTCTCGTCATTACTGCCACTGAAGAGGCATTTTATCACTTGCAGGTGCAGCTGCTTTGTGGCAACCTGCTGTGCTCAGAGGAGGCCCGCACATTTGATCTGCATTAGGCCTGATGCAGCAGGGCACTGGACACAAATAGCCTGTCAGGGGATGGTATCCAGGGCCAGGGCTTTTCATCCTCAACTCTTTTTTCAGGAGCTCATGCAAAATCTGCTGTTTGTCTTTCACACTGGGCCTCCAAGATCAATCCTCAACTTACCAGCCTGTGCTGATTCAACCTTACAATACTGGTGCCACCTAGGAAAGGATGAGCAACTTGTTCAGAAATCTATCTAGCGCTAAAAGGGCCTCACAGCAACCCTGAATTTTGTGACTGACGCAAGCAAAACACACTACAGACAACAGAGGTTATGTTTTTGCTTCCAAATTTAGTGGCACTAAGCAGGGAGGAGATTTGTTGTATTTATTTGACAGTAACAGAAAAACCTGTTTTTTATGGGTTGCCTTAGCTGCTGAGATTGTTTAGAAGCCTCTCTCTCTCCCCGCCCCCCCAGCTCACGCTCTCTCTCTCTCTCTCACACACACACACACAAGCAGCTTCTTTTCTTTGCTCCATTAAGAACATTTGCTATTTTAATACTTCAACATACCATGAGGACAAGAAACTTGTGGTTGCAGAGTGAGGCACATTTCCCTAACAGACCTCTTGCTTCTACTTGGGTTGGCGTAGGGGAAATGGAAACCCATGTATGCGCAAATGCTGCCATTCCTGCTGTTTCCTTTCCTCCTATCCTCTTTCCATTCCCGCTGTCAATGTTTACACTGCAACCGCCTCATAACAGGTCTCAATAATAATGAGTCTATCCTTGTTTCAAACCAAGTCTGGAAGGGGGGGAAACGACAGTATCTCTTTTACTTCAACTTCAACTAAGCTGTCTGTTTCATGGGATTCTCTTTCATAACTCTCCACCTATGAAGCAGCAGGTACTGTTTCATCTCCTCCCCACCCACCAAGAAACAAAATCTCTGAAGCCAATCCAAGCAGCAGCTTCATTAGAAGGACTCCAATTCCAGCATAGGACACCAGCAGGTGTATTCCTCTCTGTGACTTTTCAGGTTATCGAAACAAAACTCAGCGTAAGAGTTCTACTCACCCCTCTTCTGCATAAAAATGAAGAGGTCATCCAAGAACTTCTTCCGTTCAGGATCACCATCCAGTTCATACAACTGGGGAATAAAGCAAGTAGATTATAATTCATGCTGGGTTGGGTTTGGAGGGAAAAACAAGGCAACCCAGACATATAGTTAATTTGGGTTGTATCTTTGGACCTTGAAATCTAGTTTGTTGAATTCTCGTCCAGCTGCAGAACCATACCAGGGATCAACACATTCTTCACTGCAACAGGCTGCATTGAGCACTGCTGTTTGTGTAACAGGACTACCCCTTCCTCTTATCCTCCCCTGAAGCCCACCCCACCAGTGCCCCCTCAAATTCTGCTCCAAACAGATTTTGGGGTGCATGGGGAGCTACAGTGGGGAGGAGAGGATAAAGTCTTGTGTGAGTGAAAGCAGGCTCGACGCAGCATCAGATACACCCTAAAGAATGCAACTCAAATGTTGTTTTCCCACTAGGCTCAAATGTACACTCAAACTCAAGCCATTGTACTGACCTTGGCAAAGTCTCGGGATACCTCTCTTCCTCTGCTGCCATCAGCTTCTTCGTTCCAGCTCAGGCTCCCATTCTAAAGAAGAAAATGAACAAAGAGGCAGTGATTAAAAGGTAGAACGCTAATGGGTTATTTACAACAGAGGAAGCATTTAGGTCAAGAAACAGGAAATCCTAACTGCTACAGCCACCTTCTGTGGGTCAACATCAGCAAGAACTAAGAGCTGAATTCAGAGAAGACCTCCCCCTGCTCAAGGAAGGGCGATTTCTGACTCTGTTCTGGAACAGTGCATATGAAAAGCAACTGTTTTTTTTCAATTTGCACAAACTCTTTTCAAGCCCTTTACATGGCCTGCTAGCGTATATGGGTCCCACTGTAATGGAACCACAAGACACGGCATGTGCACCTTGCTTCAGCCCTATATTTAACATCTTATGCTCAAGCAAACCCCTGAACACCGTTTAACATGTACCCACTTTGTGATTATGTGAACCTTTAACTTCATGGGACGGAGGTGCAGTTGTCCTCCCACTAGGGTCTGCTCCCACTGCAGACACGTTTCAATGAGAAACTCATCATCCCAAGGAGTTGCCAGAGCAGGAAGAAGTGGCCAAGCAGAATTTGCTTCTAATGGTTGTGGGAATGGAAGGACAAATTCTGCTGCCATCTGAACTGCAAACACCACAGGGTAAAAGGTAGCCTGGGCAACAGACAAAAAGCGAACCGGGGGAGGTCAAACACCACCGGCTGGTTCAGATCACCCACCCACCATCTGGTGGTGAGCACATAGGATCTTAAATCAGATAAAAAGCTACTGAATTCACGAAGGGAATTCCAAAGAAAAACAGTTTTTAATTAGAGCCACTTTAGTGTCTACAGTCTTAGTGTCATCTGGTAGTGACACATACACTGAATTACCAAGATGAATAGTCCCTGTCAGAGTCAGGCAAAGCTACATTCTCCCTTTCGAAACAGCAGCAGGCTGCCCTAATGCCTGCTGATTTAGTTTGAGCCAGTAATTCCTGCTGGAAAGTCAATTATCCGGTGAGCCCCATCAGCTGAAAGATATTTAATGGAGGATTATTGCCACTTCTGTTATGTCAGCTGTTTATCACAGCACACTGCTTTCCCAGCCCTTCTTCAGAAAGAGCTCAGAAAACAAGCTTTGTATATATGGAAGGATGACCACTCATCTACCCTTTGTGCAGAAATAATGCACACCTTTCTTCCACGCTCATCTGCACCATTGGTCAACAGATGCTCCAAAATGTACTGGTAAGCAAGTAGTTTACGACTACCATCACCCTGTGAGGACTGTTTGACACACAAGCTGGAGGAAGATCCCCCATCCCCACCCCAAAATAAACAGCAGCTGAATTGTTCCTTCGTTTGTGGACTGTTGGCATCCGTCTGTCTTGAGAGACAATGGGAGTGCACCTACAGGGGTGAATTCAAACCGCTGTGTTAGCAGCATCAAAGTAACCTCCCCTGGACACAATCCTGTGCAGTTAGTATGAAGGTCCCAGACTACAGATCAGGACTTTAAACATAAACGTCTAAAACTGATCAGCAGAGATGCACGAAGACATAGTCAAAGGCAGTCAATGAATGCTCATATTTTACTGGTGAAGAACACAGAGGCAGAAAAAGGCTCGTTCACGTCTCACCATAGTTTAGCGTGCCATCTGAAGGCAGCCACTGAATTAAAACCTGCTTTTCTTGTTAAAAGTGGGGGAGAGAAAGAATGGGGGGGGGAATATTTGTCTTGGGTTAAAGGTATGATGCAACTGGGCGTGCATTAATTTTTTGTATTGTTAATGTATTTATTGCAACAAATTGAAAATATGCATTATTCAAACAGACAGCATGGACATTTACTTTCCATTTCACTAGAGAAAACACTTTTGCTCACTAACACTACGCCTTGTTTCTGTAGAGTTCTGGGCACTTAGCCCAGAATCCAGCACTTCCAATGTGTTAGTAGCACTTATCCTTAAATAAGTGATCTTGCTTAGTGTCCTTATGTATATAGAGAGCCAAGAAGAAATATATGAATTTTATAACTGCACCCCTTGTTACTAAGCAGAAACAACTGTGCAGTGGCAAAAGGGTTGTGAACTGCAAAACCAGAGGTTTTAGTTCATGCTCCTCAGTAATATAAAAGTTCCATTTGGTTGCAAACAACTATTTTGAATTGTTACAGCAACCACAATTATATAATTCTACGCACTCATATTCAGGGAATTCATGAATCACAAAAAATTGAAACTTTATTTATAGCATATGAATCCACCAATCCACTCTGACTTCCAGCAGGTGGGAAGGCTTCAGGGCAAGACATGGCTGCTTGCTCTTTCCCATGACTGGCAGAAGGAAAATATATAGATGTATGAAATAGTGAAAAAGCAGAATTATACAGAGAGAGTTGTCAGACAAACTTGCTTCATTTACCTAAATCGTACATGTTGCAGAATTTACTTAATGGTATAGCGTTGGGAGTATTTGGCATTATATTAATCATAGAGTTGGAAGGGATCCCCTGAGGGTTCATCTATAGAGTCCAACCCCCTGCAGTGAGGGAACCTCAACTAAAGTATAAAAGACAGATGGCCATCTAACCTCTGCTTAAAAACCTCTAACAAAGGAGAGTCCACCACCTTCTGAGAGTGCTCATTCTACCTTCGAACGGCTCTTACCCTCAGAAAGCTCCTCCTAAAGCTTTCCCTTGCCTGTATAAAATGAAACACAATACAACATGATCACTTCCTCCCAAGTTTCAGAGTATTTCCACTTCGTCAATCAGTTCTTCTCTGTTGGTGAGAAACAGGTCCAAGATGGATGATCCCCTTGTTGTTTCTCCCACTTTCTGGGAAATGAAACTGTTGGCAAAGCAATAGAAAATTTTGTTCGACCTTACATTCTTGGCAGAGTTTGAGTTCCAACAGATATAGGGGAAGTAGAAGTCTCCTATGACTACTATATTGCTCCTTTGTGAATGTCTGGTAATCTGTTGTAGGAAGGCATCATCTAAGTCTTCAGTCTGGCTTGGAGGTCTATAGCAGACACCCACAGTAAGGTCACTGTTGTTTCCCTCTCCTACCATTTTTATCCATATATTCTCAATCTGTCTTCTATGCTCCAGGTCATGGATCTGTTCACAAGTGGACACTTCCTTTACATACAATGCTACTCCTCCTCCCTGCTTGCTTGGTCTATTCATTTTGAATAGATTATACCCCTCAACTTCTACATTCCATTCATGAGTCTCATCCCACCAGGTTTCAGTAATACTTATTAGGTCATATTTGCCATCCTGTATTAAGAGCTCTAATTTGTCTTGCTTGTTTCCCATGCTCTGTGCATTAGTACAGACAACTGAAACCAATAGTCTCTCTAGCTGCTTCCTTATTGTAGTTTCTTGCCCTCTGACAGGTTTTAGGAGTACCACCTCAGTTTCCTGTGCATCAATGAAGCTATTATCTCCAGAACCAGGTGTTCTTCTGTCATCTGTAATGTTGTCTCCTTCCCTCTCAAGATCTAGTTTAAAGCTCACCTGATCAGGTTTGTGAGACTCTTAGCAAACATATTCTTGCTACCCCCTGTGGGGTGCAGCCCATCTCTTGCCAGAGGTCCCTCCTCAAGGAACTGGAGGTCATGATCCAAGAAGCCAAACCTTCCTGATGACACCACCTACACAGTCAGTGGTTTACCTCCAGTATTTTCCTCTTCCTTCCTGGGCCATGACCTTCAACAGGAAGGAGTGATGAAAATACCACCTGTGCCCCAAGGCACAGCTTCTGCCCAGAGTCTCATCGTCCCTAGCTGGAAGGCTGTCTGTGGCAGTATTGTTTGTATCCACATGAATCAGAAGGAGCGGCTGTGGTCAGGGGGCTTTATAAGACTCGGCAACTTCTCTGTCACATCGTGAATCTTTGCACCTGGAAGATAGCACACCCCCTGGCACATCCTGTTTCCTTCACACACTATTGCCTTTTTCCTCCTCAGCAGGGAGTCACTTACCACCACCACAAGTTTCTTCCTCCTTGGGGGAATGGCAGGAATCGTTCTATACAGTGTGCCTTGGAATGTTCTAAGGTCTGCAACTGCTGTTGAGTCTTCCCCTCTTGTATATTGGAGCTTAGCTGGATATTATTGGGATAGGTTACAAAGCCAGGAGCCTAATGGCTCAAGTACTTGCTGCTACTTCCTCTCGGCTTGTCTTCTTCAGACTGCAATTCTCTTTCTCAGAGTTCATTTCCTTGAGAGGTAGCAAGTGGGTTATCATCATACTCATCCACATCTGAAGAGTTAAGGTCAAGAATAAAAATGACTCCTCCAAGTCCATCTCCTCCTGTCTCTTCGTCTTCTGGGGGGTGGCAGGAATCATTCTGTGCACTGTACCTTTCACAGCCACTTTGGTATATTCTGAGGTTGGCAACTGCTGTCCTAGCTCCTCAGGCCTGGAATCGGTGTCTGAGATGAGAGCATGAAATTGCTTTTGCAGCTCCAATGACACAGCATGGACCCCGACAGTCCTACTTCAGTGTGTCATGTACTTCCAGGGGATTGTCTCTTGCAATGGGCAATCTTTCTCCTCTGTACGGGCACCCCACCTGTGCTGCTGTTCCAGCACAGTCCACTCAGCTCTATCAAGAAACTATGCATCTTGTCCTACAGCTCAAAGTGTGACTAGGTGGGCCTCAAGTTGCTATACCTTCTCTTCCAGCAAGGCAACCAGTTTGCACTTGCTACAAGTATATTTATGTGTTCTCCAGACAAATATGGCACAGGTGCTGCAGGTTACTGAAGCACTCTCACCCTTCATGTTTCTTGGTCCTTTGCACAACATGAGACACCTTAATATTTATTATTATTAATCATACACAGAATACAAAAAGCCTTGGCACTAACCAGGTAAAAAAGGTCATACATTCCTTCCCCAGACACACAAACAGTAGCTTCTGGACTTCCTCTCCCAACCGATTCACCCTAGCAGTCATTTCCCCTGCCTGCCTCAAGCAACTGAGCAGGTAACTGAACTCCTGCCTGGTCCTCCCCATCTTGTTCTTGCTTAAGTCTTTGCTCCCATCTGATCCTGGACCACTTGCTGCACACCGGCAACTTGTAGTTACTCTAGAAGTTTCTTTTCCTGCATATTTACTAGAATACATACTTGGCTATGGTGCATGCTAGCTATGGTATGTTTTGGATCAACACCAGCAAGGTTTTACAAAGCAGAGGGGTGGTGGTAAATGCTGTGTTCCTTGTGTTCACCTGAAATCTCTAACAGACATATCACAGATAAGGATTCCTCTCTCTCTCTTTCTCTCTTTCTCTCTCTCTCTCTCTCTCTCTCTCTCTGTGTGTGTGTGTGTGTGTGTGAGAGAGAGAGAGAGAGAGAGAGAGAGAGAGAGAGGAGAAAGAGAGGCAGCTTTAGGCCTTAGGGGCATCCCCAAAACCTGCTGGCGACATTCCCCTTCATCTCTGATCCACAAACACACCTTCTAAGGTTAGTCAGCTATCAAAGCATGCCAGGGAGCTGTTCCTCCCCAGAGATTGCAAGCCTGACTTTACAAAAGCAATTAAGAGCTGGAGCTATTTTAGGATTACTCCCCAGCCACCTGGGACATCTTATTAGAGTGGAATTCAGATGTCCAAAACAATTTCAGTTTCCCTAGTACTGCCCACCCCCAAAGCCACTTAACCCTTTCCTGAAGTGGAAATTCCTGACACAACGACACTTCTCCATTTCTATTTCTTCAGAAGCCAAACTTGTAAATGGTTGGAGGGCCCCTCCCATGGGGCAGCTTTTCCCACCAAAAGGATGAACCATTTCTTTCATTTGTGCACCATGGGCCCTGCCTATGCAGAACTCTATCTAGTCTTCAAAAGGCTGCCTTTGGGCAGGGGATGTAGCAGCACTTAAGATCTCTCACATCAAAGTCCTATGACACCTTCATTCTGGAGGAACATGCCAAGGACCATCAGAGGCATTTATTACCGTTATTGCAATATTTGCTGCTGCAAGCCTTATAAAAACTGGTGCAACAGAAAACTGAAGCATAAGACAAAAACCTTTTGCCTAATACTGTGCAACTCTTTCAACAACTGCTGTCAAATGGGCAGCCGCCCTCGGTTCCATTTCTCTGTTGGTGCTTCCCAGAACTGCTTTCTTCCATGCACCTACTCCACAAAACACTTTGGTTCCTATTATTTATTACACTTGCAGTTAATTTTATCTGTGAGACTCTATATCCTGCCCCAGCCTAAAGGGGGGGATCACAACCACCTGAAAACAAAACTAAAAGAAAAAGATAAAAATCTAAAGCACGTCATCCAAGTAAAAACTGCACGAAAACCTAAATATAAGGCTGAACTGACAAACTCCAGACTGGCTTAGCTTCAGCCACCAAATGCCAGCCCGAAGAGCAATGGTTTTGCAGCACCTCCACAAGAAATTCAGGCCATGGAAAAAGGATTCCAGCACTGCTAAGCCTTTACCAACAGCACCCACACAGGAAAACTTCCAGTGGACTGTGCCCTTTGGGCCCAGATATGATTGTAATAGAAACACTCAATCTTTCAGAGAGGGAAGTAATTTCAGATATTTGTGCACTAGATTCTTATAAAATCACTCCAAGAGCTCAAAGCAATGTCTACAAAGGCATCTGATATTGCTATATGCTGCACCCAAGCTATTTAGGGCTATAAATGTCAGAAACAAACTTAAGAGCAGAAAGGCTGCAAACTGCAACCCTGCAGCTGCTTCAGTTGCTGTAATGCGTTTCACCCTGTCAAAGAAGTGCCATGGCATTTAATGCGGGACAACCTGTGACTAGTCTTAGAATCATAGAATTGTAGAGTTGGAAGGGACCCACGAGTCATCTAGTTCAACCCCCTGCAATGCAGGAATCTCAACTAAAGCATCTATGATAGATGGCAACCCAACCTCTGCTTAAAAACCTCCAAGGGAGAAGAGTCCACAATCTCCTGAGGGAGACCGTTCCACTGTCAAACAGCTCTGTCAGAAAGTTCTTCCTGATGTTTAGTTGGAATCTCCTTTATTGTAACGTGAAGCCATTGGTTTGAGTCCTACCCTCCAGAGCAGGAGAAAACAAAGTTGTTCCCTCTTCCATGTGACAGGCAACCCTTGATATATTTGAAGATGGTTATCATACCTCCTCTCAGTCTCCTCTTTTCCAGGCTAAACATACCCAGCTCCTTCAACCATTCCTCCTAAGGCTTGGTTTCCAGACCCTTGATCCTCTTGGTTGCCCTCCTCTACACCCGTTCCAGTTTGTCAACATCCTTCTTAAACTGTGGTGCCCAGAATTGGACACAGTATTCCTGGTGGGGTCTGACCAAGGAAGAATAGAGTGGTACTATTACTTCCCTTGATCTGGACATTATACTTCTGTTGATGCAGCCTAGAACAGCATTAGCTTTTTTTTGCTGCTGAATCACATGGTTGACTCACGTTAAGCTTGTGTTCCAGTGAATGTAGGACCATTTGAAAATGTGAATGCCGTGAAAATTAAGAGGTTCAGCCATATCTGACGATGGCTCTTCAAATCACAGACTAACCATCTTCATTATTTTAGTCCTCTTTGATTTGTAACCCCCCCCCGCCCTTTTCTATTCTATTTATTTAGAAAATAGCAAGGCTTGAATATCTAAAGTGGTGGTTTCTCCAGGAATAAGCACTCATTTTGAGACAAGGAAAAGTTGACCAAGGATCTGTTCTGGTTTTGCCCACCAGCTTTGCCACACACACACACAGAAGTGAGAGAGGTGGTGGTGGGGGTATTTGAAGATTACTGGGGAAGCAGCAGAAATTCCTTCTGTGGGTGGAGAGAGGAGCCCTCGGAAGTGAACCAGATGCTGTTAAAAAGAAAAACTGTTGTAGTACAACACTCTGATAAGATCAGGTTTACTATCCTGTGCTGGAAGCTCTTAAGTACTAGCAGAGAAGAATGCTGCAGTAATTCTCTCTCCCACACATGTACACCTTCTATTGCCTGTTATACTTTGCATGAGCTGCCTTGAGTTCCTTTCTGGGGAAAAGGCAGAAGATAAAGAAATAAGTATAATAATAAGAGCTGGGAAATCCTACTCCCCCCCACCAGAAAGTGGTGTGAAAGCTCCTGTGGCTTTCTAAATGCTTAAGAAACATGAAACCAATCAAGGTTAAGTGTGACAAAAAAGGAAATACACTAAATTTTGCATGTGTAGTTGACCAGTTGACTCTTTCGTTAGACTTCCTTAACAACTTTAAAATCCATGGTTAGGCAACGCCCCAGTTGGGACCAACCAAAATGTCACAAAAGTGTGGCAAGCTGCTTAGTTCTCCAGAACTCTTCAACACACAAGTTACCCAGAGTGGGCAGGTCAGCAGTGGGGGCAACAAATCCTAGGTTTACGCTGTAACCATGAGCTCAGCTTGGAGACTCATTTTCAAAATGAAGCCTGACTAAGTCCCTCCCAGATGCTACACATATCAGATTACACACCTATGATAAAACCATACAAACTAGACACTCGTGGCAAAGACCCATTTAACCAGCTGGAACAAAAATGTCTCCAATTGTTTCTGGAAAGTGCAGACAGTGGGTGCCTGTCTTATTCTGACAGGAATACTATTCCACAGAAAAGCCCTGCTCCAGGTTACTATGGAGCAGGATTCTGAAATCTTTGGAACTTGCAGGAGAAACTGTCCTACAGACTGCAACTATCCCCTGAGCATTTAAGGGATAAGGCAGTTTCTCAAGTAACCTGGTCCTGAGCAGGTACCAACAAAGGGTACCAATATATTGGTACAAGCACTTTGAACTTTGCCCAGTAGCGGATTAGCAACCAGCACAAATCCTGCAAGCAGGCTGAGGTTATTTTGCCCCCCGCCCCAGCAACCTAGTCATTTGGTTTTGCACTAGCTGCACCTTCCAACTCAGCCAAAGGCTGCCCCACACATGGTCCATTGTAGTAATCCAACCAAGAGGTTAGCAATGCATGGACAACTGAAGGCCGTAAAAGGCACTCCTAGCCACCAAGAATGCCTGTGCATTCAGCAACAGAATTGGATCCAGGAGACCTCTTAACTATGCACTTACTCCTTCAGGGAGAGGCCGACCCTATCCAGCACAGGTGTCTGAATTACTTCCTAGACCTGGGAACCACTCACCGACAGAGTGTCCATCCTGTCAGGATCCAGACGTAGTTTATCAGACCTTATCCATCCCACTACTGCATCCAGACACCAGTTTGATCACACATCTTTGCACACACATCCCTCACTTTCCACAGCAACCACTACAAAACTGAATCTAGGATGTAGCTCATTAGACAGAAGCAAGGTTGGCTTTCAGGGACTGGGACCACTCATGTCTCTGGGACAGGGCACCTGCCTCTACCCCAGCAGTGCTCCAAGTACCACCACCTCTATTATTTTCTCTCAAGTAAGTAAATAGTTGCTGTGCATCTCCACACTTAATGGCATTCTTGGTTACAATCAGTGCTATTCTTCTAGAAAAAGAGGTGCCGGAACTCACCACAGACACCTTCCTTGTTCTCCTAGAATAGCAAAGGAGCCCCCTGAGAGGTGCCAGAACTGAGTTCCAGCGAGTTCCGGCTGAAAAAAGCCCTGGTTGCAATGAAGGCTGGACATGCTGTCCATCCTTAATACTGACCATTGGGATAGATGCAGGTGTCCTGTCCCAGAGACACAAATGGCCCCAGTCACTCAGAATCAACCTTGCTTCTGCCTGCTTAGCTACATTCTAGATGTTTTAGTGACAGAACTTTGCAAAGAGTGCAACAAACAAGACAGCAGTTTCTGTCCCAAGCAGATAAAAATTCATATTATCTAAACAAATGGACTTGGGACACCAAGAGAAAATAAATAACAAATTTCAATGCATGGACATGACTATTTTGAACACTGTCCTAGGAGCACCACATTTTCTCCTCCAGCCATAAATTTATGTGTGTGAGAGCATTCAGAGATTTTATGTTCATGGCAGAGATGTTTCAGATTCCAAATTCATCATCAGCATCTAAACCGAGCATTGCGCTGCATGTGCAAGGCTTAAAATAATAATAAACCCATACCATACCACATTCAGATTCCGAACTTCAAGACTGTTTCTTCACTTTTGACCTCAATCTGACACATCTTAAATGGATCTGATGGAGAACTCAAACATCCACAAGTGTACACATATTAAGATAAACTTATCTGCTTGAAAATCTGTGCCACTGTTTCTATGCAACAAAGTCATATAAATGTAAACACAGGCATTTTAAACATGCAGTGGAAGAGTTATGTAACTTGCTGTGAAATGTTACCCCAAGTGAACAGAACTTGCTGCAATTCTCTCTGCACTTCTTCTTCTCCCTGGTAACCTGAGAAAGTATTCAGCTATGCCTACAACTGGAGAGGGGCCCACACCTCT
Organism: Podarcis liolepis; assembly: GCF_965112155.1. Lineage (NCBI taxonomy): Eukaryota > Metazoa > Chordata > Lepidosauria > Squamata > Lacertidae > Podarcis > Podarcis liolepis. The sequence continues at coordinate 72,533,691 of NC_139564.1, read as the reverse complement.
GCAAGGAACACCCTTCCCCTGCAAAGTTTTCATTTCTCCTCTGCTCAATTGCAGCCGGCCATAATAACCTTCCTACTGTAGCCGACTGAGCCCAGATGGATCCGGGAAGCTTAGGGGAGATAAAAAGCCGAAATGGCTCCCTCTGCTTTCCTTTGGGGATTTGCCAGTCCCTTGACAAGCGGCCAACCCTTCCCTCCTCATTTTGTGCTGACAAGATTCTCACCGCCCCTGTGTCATAAGCTGAGCCAGCTCTTTTGTCTGCAAGGGTGCTCTACAATTATTTACTTGACTGTGGGAGGCTGAATGGAACTCCAAGCAGCCAGGCATCACCACCTGCCTGCCTTCCAGTAGTATTTAGCAACTGAAAACAGGACTTGCCTACAGTGGGATGGAGCTCGAGTTTTAAAATGAGGTTGAAGTGGTATCATGCCAAAAACACATTTTGGTTCAGAGTGTCAATTTCAAGTGAAGTTAATGCAGCAGAGAGCCATTTTTAGATCAAACATATGTACTGGTCAATGTAAAACACCATTTAAGGAGAACTTGCTAACTATCTGACAGAAGAACATTACCAAGAGAGATCAAATGATTCCATTTCTTCCACCTAAACAAGGGTAAGCATTTGATGTTGTGGGACCACAATCTCATTAGGCTCTGCCAAGGGTATGGGGTGAGGGGAGCTGGTCCACCAGATGCCTTATGGAAGCCAATAAGCAGGGTATGATGGCAAAAGCTCTCATCTTTGCCTCCTGATCAACTTCTAAATCAACCTGGAGTTTACATATGACCAACAGTCAAAGACAGATGTTTCCTGCGAATTTACCTAGCCTTCTTTCAAATCCAACTAAGCTAGAAGCCATCACTATATCATGTGGCCATGAATGCTCTGGAGCGACTGCCCACCAGAGCCTGAAACAGGGTGGGTAGCCTGTGGCTCCTTCAGATATGGGCAGATAACCCCCATTTTCCCAGATGAGTAGCCATGATGGCTGGGGCTGCTGGGAGAGGGAGTCCCAACAGCAGGTGGAGTACCGTAGGCTGACCAGTCCTGGCTTGTAACACTGTCCTCCTTGAGACACATGCCTCATCAAGACTGGATGACTGGTAACAAACTCCACGCGGGCTGATTTTGGAGGGCATTCAGGAACTTCAGTTATAGCTGTGAAAAGTGCTGACCAAACCCAGGCCTTGAAGCATGTTGCTCAACCTGTGGGTCTATTTCCAAGCACAGCTGAAACTGCTCAGTATGACCATTAAAGTCTTAAGCAAGGTGGGCTTAGGAAACGGAAGAGAACCAGCTTTCCCCATGCACACCAGCGGTCCACAGAAGTCAGTGAGAGAAATCCTTCAGTGTATCCTGCCTCCATCAGAAGCACAGCTGGTGGGCACACAGGGAAAGGCCTACTTGAGTGCAGTGCCCAGATGTGGCTAGAAACCACGTCTCATGAGGCTACATGTTTCACCTGGAGAAGAGGAGACCAAGGTGGTATGTTCAAATGGTTAGAGGGTTGTCCCATGGAAGATGAAGCAAGCTTGTTTTCTCCTGCTCCAGATGGCAGAACCAAACTATTCAAATGACAAGAAAGGAAATGCCGACTAAAGAACTTGCTGGCTGTAGGAGCTGCTCAACAGTAGAACGGACTCCCTCAGAAGGTGATGGGCTCTCATTTCTTGGAGGTTTTCAAACAGAGGTTGGCTGGTCCTGTCAAGAACTCTTTAGCTGTAATTCCCACATTGCAGAGAGTTGGACTAGATGACCCCTGAGGACCCCATCCAACTCTACAATTCAACGATTCTGTTAAATTTGCTTAGCCCCCTCTCTGGACCATCCAATGTAGGCTGAAGACCTTTTCATTTTTGTTTGTTACTAATGTGACACTCTCCCTAGTTTTCAGTTTGCCTGATATCTGCTATTTTATTGTTTAGAATGTTTTTATTTTAAAGGTATGTATTGTTTTTAACTAGATAGGAAAACTCTGTAAAGTAAAATGCCAGAATAAAAATCCCAAAATAAAGCAAACAAACAAACAAACAAACAAACACACAAACACCTAGTGGTGCAGCAATAAAACTGCTAGCCCATTTACAAAGCTAAGCAGGGTCCAGTATGGTTTCAAATTGGATGGGGAACCCCGTATTGAGATTCCTGCATTGCAGGGGGTTGTACTAGATTACCCTCGGGGTCTCTTCCAACTCTACAATTCTATTGTTCTAAGTAAACAAATAGGAATGCAAACCGCTGGCACCCAGCACCCCCTTCACCATTGGCTATTTATAACATTAAAGGCCAGGAATTTCTGGAATTATTTAGGGACTGCTCACATTGAACAGTCAGCACAGCATCTTCACATAGCATGACAGAATAGTGACAGAATTCACATCACACTATTTACAATGACACAGATTGCACACCTCTGTCAGGGTCGGCTTATATCGAGCAGGTTGTGATATGGCAGAGGGTACTTGTCCAGTAGGATTTCTATACAACAAAAGCTCAATTGAGCTGTGCGGTTTATCTGAGGAGGGCCAATGATCATTTGCCAGATGGCTTGCCACCACCTGACTGACACTCCCCCTGCTCCTTTGGCAAATGTGCTCACTGCAACACCAGTTACTGCTGTTGTGAATGGTCATGGGACTAATCTGTATACATTTCATCCATGCACAGAAATGGCAGAAGCTGAACCTATTGCATGCTATGACCTTTATTGTGTTTTCTTCCCATATGGGTACACAGATCTCTCTCCCTCTGTGTGTGTGTGTGTGTACACACGTACACACACACACACACACACACACACACACACACACACACTTCTGTCATCTGTCTCTCTCACCTGAGGATGACATTTCATCAGGAGCAAGAAATAGACTATACTTCACAAACACTGATGCTACTGCAAAACTGCTCAACTTTAAGGTACCACAGGATTTTTTCCTTTTTTCTTTTGCAAGATAAAGGTAAAGGGATCCCTGACCATTAGGTCCAGTCGTGACCGACTTCGAGGTTGTGGCACTCATCTCGCTTTATTGGCCGAGGGAGCCGGCGTACAGCTTCCGGGTCCACTTCTGGAGAACCGGAGCAGTGCACGGAAACACCGTTTACCTTCCCACTGGAGTGGTACCTATTTATCTACTTGCACTTTAATGTGCTTTCGAACTGCTAGGTTGGCAGGAGCAGGGACTGAGAAACGGGAGCTCACCCTGTTGCGGGGATTCGAACCGCCGACCTTCTGATCGGCAAGTCCTAGGCTCTGTGGTTTAACCCACAGCGCCACCCGCGTCTTTTGTACTTGCTGTAAAATACCAACGTGCTAATTCTCTAGAACCATTTAGAGTAATCACTCCTCAGCAACAAGCAAAGAGGATGTGCAACTAAAGGTCAGTCAACCCCCATGCAAGATGGTACATGAACACCTAGAGACCAATTTACAATTGACTCAGCAGGCTGGCTGAACTTCTGCCAGTTGCATCACGCTGCATGATTTGAATTGCAACACCCGAAAAGCTCTTTGACCACAGAAGAGTCACACGTAGCAGTATAGAGTGCCCATTACTCTCCAGCCAACAATACCAAAGCTGCCAGCATTAGATGCAAACGGAAACTGTTAAGGGAGCAGGGGAGACTTCCCAGGGTGTGCTCAGAGGGTTCGCCACATTCCTGCCATGCCCTTCACCTTCCCTTCCTGGGCCCACAGGGGCAGGCAGGAGCTGCAAAAAGCAAAAGGCTTCCCTTCTGTTTTTGAAAAAAGCTACAAAGGGGCTACTTGATAGCCCACAGGTACCAGCTGCACAAATATAAGTCGGGGGACACCTGCTAGAAGTAGATGTGAAAAGGATCTAAGGGTCTTCGTAGACCATAAGCTTAACACGAGTCAACAATGTGATGCAGCAGCAAAAAATGCTAATGATATTCTAGGCTTCATCAATTGAAGTATAATGTCTAGGTTAATGGGAAATTATAGTACCACTCTATTCTGCCTTGGTCAGACCACATCTGAAATACTGTATCCAGTTTTGGTGCACAATTTAAGAAGGATATTGAGAAGCTGCAATGTATGCAGAGGAGGGTGACCAGGATGAGAAAGGGTCTTGTGAGGAATGGTTGAGGGAGGTGGATGGGCTTGGCCTGGGAGGGAGGAGACTGAGAGGAGATATGGTGGCCATCTTCAAATGGCTAGGGGGCTGTCACATGGCAGATGGGGCAGGCTTGTTTTCTCCTGCTCTGGAGGGCAAGGACCTAAACCAATGGATTCAAGAAAGGAGATTCCAACTAAACGTCAGGAAGAACTTTCTGACAGCAAGAGCAGTTTGACAGACTCCCATGAAAGGTGGAGGTTTTTAAACATAGGTTGGAGGGTCATGTGTCCTGGATGCTTTAGCTGAGATTCCTGCATTGCAGAGGGTTGGACTAGAGGAACCGTCAGGAGTCCCTTCCAACTCTACAATTCTATGATTTACCTTTCCCGCTTTTCAGAACTGACATTTCTCAAGGGATTGGACTGCAATAGCCTTCACCACAGTGCTGCAGTCTTTCCTATTATTTTATAGGCAGGTAAACTACTTGATCTGCCCTTATGCTGGTCTATGACCGTAATAAAGATTTAATTGATTGATACTTGATCTGCCCAAGACAGTCATTTGGCAAGCTCTAACACAGCTTTCTGCCAACCTACTACCTGCAGATGCTTTTAGACTACCACTCCCATCAGCCCTGACCAGCTGATGGAAATTGCAGTCCAAAACATCTGCAGGGCACCCGGTTGGCAAAGGCTGCGCCAATGGAATCCCTCAAGGGAAGTGCCTGCTTCCAGGACCACCAACAGTCAACCCGGGTGGCAGGGGTAACAGCCACTATTACTGACCTGCTTGAGCTGCTCATCCAGCCTCCAGGCCTGCCTTCCAGATGATGAACCACAATATGGAGGGTTGGCCGACTCATTACCCTGCTCATCCTTTCCCTGCTGTCCCCGCTGCCCCCCTAGAATAGGCAGAGGATTAGAGGAAGAAGCCACTCTTTGGTTGTGGGGGGCAACTTTGGAAGCATGAAAATACTTCAAAGCGGAACATGACTCTTTCCCAGTTCTTGGCGCATCATCCTCAAGGTCACCATCTTCCAAATCTTCTTCTCCTCCCTCCTCTTCCTCCTCCTCTTCTTCTTCTTCCTCCTCCTCCTCCGAGTTCATACTGCTCTGATCAAACGTCTGGGCAGCCCCAAGCACAGGTGGGACTCGGGCGGAAGGACCAAGGAGGGGGCCACCTGGAGCCTTTCCAGATGTGGCACCGAGAGCAGCTTGCTGCACCGTCAGCTGCTGGGCATAATGCAGCTGGGTTTCCCTCATCTGCCTCTGTTGCCTCTCCCTGGAATCCATCTGCAGAGGGGCTGCTTGCTGTTGCTGCTGCTTCTGCTTTTGCAGCTGCTCCACCACAGCCTCCAGTTTCATCCTGCTGTTAACATGGCTGCGATAAGGTGAGAGTTCTGCTGGAGAAGACTCCAGCCAAAGCCTTTGGAGAGCAGTGGAATCTGAAAAACAAATATTGACCTGTGTAAGCTACTTGCCGCTGTCCTCCCACCAGGAGTCCTCCCACCAGGACAAGAAGAAAAAATGCAAAGCTCATATTCCCCCGCCCCCTGAATGAGAAACCATGCCATTCAGTCCCAGATTTCACTGCATATTTGGCACCTTTTCATTTACAGCTCCTCTCCCTAATGAAGTGTAGCCTCTGAAGCAGCTTCATGATCTGTGCAAAAGGAACATCCTCCCATCTTGTCAAATTTACGAGATATTTGAGTGTTAGATTTTAGCCTATTTTTTATTAAATCCATACATCTTGTCATCTCTCCACAATGAGCCCAAAATACTTACATTTTGCACAATTAAAAGCAAACAAAATCCAATTCAAGTAGTAAAAAGCAGCACTGAGACCTATTTAAGTACTCAAGAGTCCTATCCTGAATCAAGTGCCCCAGATGACTCTTTATTCAGAAGCTTATTTGCATACAAAATAAACTTTTTCCTTTGCCTGCTATTTTACTATGGACTGATCTGATCAGTCAATAGTATTTAAGGAACATAAGAAAATCTGGAGCTTTGTTTGTATGCATTGGCAGTCAAAACCCAGGCAGGAGCCTTTTAGACTCAACGAGGGGCTAACAGGGGCTGTTTTAACTCTCTCTGTTCCTTTTCTCCAGCCTCCAGTTTTGTCAGTGCATCAGACCAGGCTAGCCAAAGCCAGCGTGGTGCAGAGTTTGGAGTATGGGCCCAGAAGTGAGGAGGCTTGCTTGGGTACAATCCCACACTGAGCCACAGAGTTCCCTTGGTGACACTGGACCAGTCACTATTTTGCAACCTAACCAATCTCACCAGTTTAGGATAAAATGGAAAGGTGGGAAGAACACGCTCTGAGCTCCTTGGTGGGAGGATGGGATAAAATGTCATAGATACGTCTGAATTCCATTTGCTAGAAGCCAACAGAGGGGAGAGTGCTATTGAGTTCAGGTCCTGCTTACAGACTTCCTATAGACTTCTGGTTGGCGATTGTGAGAGCAGGATGCTGGACTACATGAGCCACTGGCCTGATCCAGAAGAGCTCTTATTATGTTTTTAAACAAGAAACTACCTTTGCATCAGTTTTGATTAGATCAAAGATGTGGAAACATCCTTAAGGTGATAAGGCATCAGACACAAGAGTTTGTGTGCCCAATCTGCACACTCTGAATAGGGCCAGTTTCATTTTTTTCAGCAGCTTATTGTTTACGTGGGACGCGGGTGGCGCTGTGGGTTAAACCACAGAGCCTAGGACTTGCCAGTCAGAAGGTCGGTGGTTCGAATCCCCGCGACGGGGTGAGCTCCCGTTGCTCGGTCCCTGCTCCTGCCAACCTAGCAGTTCGAAAGCATGTCAAAGTGCAAGTAGATAAATAGGTACCCCTCCGGTGGGAAGGTAAACGGCGTTTCCGTGCGCTGCTCTGGTTCGCCAGAAGCGGCTTCATCATGCTGGCCACATGACCCGGAAGCCGTACGCCGGCTCCCTCGGCCAATAAAGCGAGATGAGCGCCGCAACCCCAGAGTCGGTCACGACTGGACCTAATGGTCAGGGGTCCCTTTACCTTTACTTATTGTTTACGTGACTACTGTACATGCTATGGAAGTGAGAGCTGGACCATAAAGGCGGCTGATGGCCGAAGAATTGATGCTTTTGAGTTATGGTGCTGGAGGAGACTCTTGAGAGTCCCATGGACTGCAAGAAGATCAAACCTATCCATTCTGAAGGAAATCAACCCTGAGTGCTCACTGGAAGGACAGATCCTGAAGCTGAGGCTCCAGTATTTTGGCCACCTCACAAGAAGAGAAGACTCCCTAGAAAAGACCCTGATGTTGGGAAAGATGGAGGGCACAAGGAGAAGGGGACGGCAGAGGACGAGATGGTGGGACAGCGTTCTCGAAGCTACCAGCATAAGTTTGACCAAACTGTGGGAGGCAGTGGAAGACAGGAGTGCCTGGCGTGCTCTGGTCCATGGGGTCACGAAGAGTCGGACATGACTAAACGACTAAACAACAACAACAACTGTACATGCTAGGGATTTCACTACTTTTGTATTCACACAATTATATACTCATTTGGACTCTGTCTCCAGTTGCAAAACTGTTGCAGCAACAGGCCCCTCATTCATACAACTTGGGAAGCAAAATGTGTGTGAAAAGGGATGGGGGGGGGGGAAGAAGAGGCGAGAGAAAAGCCTCAGCACTATCAATCAACAGGGCAGCAACAACAGGGTGCCAAGAAAGAGTTCCACCCTCCCTTAGCAACTGCCCCAATAATAGTAAGACCTGCCTCACAGTTTTGGATGCAGGAAAATACAGCACCATAGCAACCTGTGAATATCAAATGGTTCACAAGATACACCAAGAAAACTTGCAATTGGTAATTATGTGATCAACTCTCCTCAAGGAAAGTTACCTCCTGATCCAGAACTAAGCTAGCGATTGCAGGTTTTAAATGTAATAGTGGTCCTGGTGAGATCCCTTCTCTACAAAGGTAAACATAAGGTAGACATGAAGCCCCTTTCCTTGTCCCCTACTGTAGCTGTGCCTGATACACATAGTTGAACTAAATGTATTATGCTCCCATTTTCTGCAATACTTCAATTTTCTTCCCCATATCAAATTTTACATTAGAAAGTATAAGAGGAACAACCTGCCAAAAGTGCCATATGCAATGATGGCACTTTATGAAAAAAATTCACCTCCCTGTGTGAATTTTGTACACATCATTTTTACAAGGCAAGAGGGATAGCCAGGAAACAGAATTTCAATATACAAGGCGGCAAAATGCAAATAGCAACTGAACAAAGTGTTGACCCTTTCCTCCCCCCGCCCATCTACTGAAACTTTAAAATAAACTTGCTTCTTTTTCTTTGCCTCTTAAGATTGTATTCTGACATTTAGCAAAATAACTTCTCTCTAAATGAAAGAGGTTATTTTGCTAAGACTAAGTATGCAGTTTCAAGAACAAGTAGAACAAGCCCATATCTCATTTTGGAGAACACCAAACAACCAAAAGAAGACCAAGAATTTCCAGTGTGCGTCTCAAATGTTCTGCTGAGCTACAGTAAATCAAAATCAAACTAATCCCTTAGCTATAAGTCAGGGAGAAATGCTCAAGAGCTCATAGTGCAATCATCCCATCAATCCCAACCCCATGCTTTCAGTTAGATTAGAATGCCACAAGCAATCTTGTAATGCCTGAACTAGTACTTGACATACTGTTTACATACTGTTTATAAACTGCAAGGACAACTATGGATTTTGGATAAAAGAGCTGTGACATCTATAAAATCTCTACTTTTCTTGGAACATGATTTAAGGACATTACTGTATGTTGTCTACAGTGCCACAGGTGAAGATCCACAAAAGAACAGACAGGGAACATGTGCTACAGGTCCAATACTATAATTCATGACCTGGCATTCTCTTGCTGGGTCCAGTAAACACTTCAGGTGTGGGAACATTTGCTGTGCTCTCTCTCTGGTTCCTGCAGGTCTCACCCAGGTCCAGAACAACTCTACTTGGCAGGTTCCAGCAAGACGGATGCATCCTTGCCGAAGGCTACAATTAGGCATGAATGCAAAACCCTACCAGCCTCCATTGCTAAAGAAAGGGACCTGAGCAAGGGCAGCCACACCTTAAGTATTCAGGCAACCATCAAATCCCTATCATAGCAGTTCAGTCCTGAGAGTGCTTCCCCCAATTTTCAATGTGCACAATCAATTTCAGATTGCATGTGCTTGCCATACCCTTTGTTTCATTGAAATATCCCTGTCCCCAGCAAATACAGGTTGGATTTGTGGTGTCCATTTGTGGACATCCAGTTGCATCTGCATTTCAATGTTTGAACAGTATCTATGCACTGACTTTAACCATGCTTATGTGCAGAGTAAGCCCCACCAAGTCCTGCATCCTGATAGAGGTACTTCAGATTGCAGCCTTAAAGGAGAAAGAAAAGCCTGCTGACGCCGTACCGCCACTTCTTCAGTGTATACCATGCAAGACCCTAAAGATCAAGATACATTCCCCAATATACTTTAAAAAACCCTCTGCACAACGTTCTGAGAAAAACACACCCAACATCACTGCCCATTCCAATTAATACTCTAGTATCATATATGTGGGGATGCGGGTGGCGCTGTGGGTTAAACCACAGAGCCTAGGACTTGCCGATCAGAATGTTGGCGGTTCGAATCCCCGTGATGGGGTGAGCTCCGGTTGCTTGGTCCCTGCTCCTGCCAACCTAGCAGTTTGAAAGCACATCAAAGTGCAAGTAGATAAATAGGTAACGCTCCAGCGGGAAGGTAAACGGCGTTTCCGTGCGCTGCTCTGGTTCGCCAGAAGCGTCTTAGTCATGCTGGCCACATGACCCGGAAACTGTACGCCGGCTCCCTCGGCCAATAAAGCGAGATGAGCACCGCAACCCCAGAGTCGGCCACACTGGACCTAATAGTCAGGAGTCCTTTATCATATATGTGTGTACTTGTTTCCATCACTCACATCCCCTTCTTCATGTAACATGTAATCAAGTTGACTACTAATGATGAATAAAAATAAGAAAATTCACTAACAGTATACATTATCTACAAATGTGTATGTTCAAAAACAGCAGCTCACAGCCAAAACAGTACTAACGAACTTGGTAAAACCAGAGCTTTTGTCAGGGGGTACTCAAAGGTGTGCAGTACCAGCGTGTGCGCACACCCCACCCACTATCTCTCTCTTTTGTTAAAAAGCGTTGCACTTGCTGTAACAACTTCATGGTGAGTACAGGCACCTTTTCTTGTTAAAAACTGACACTTACTGCAACAACTTCTTGGTGAGTACCAGCCCCTATTTTTCGGGGGGGGGGGGAGAGAACTGGGTAAAACCACACCTGAAAAAATATATGTGGAGGTAAGAGTCACTGCTGCTTGCTGGAAATTGAGCTACAATGGGATTGGATGTACACATAACTGGGCTGCTCTGGTTTTAGGTGTTCCGGTAGAAAAAGCCCTGTTATTCTTAACCTTTTCCATACCTTCTCTCCTATAGTCAGCTGTACCCACATCTGATGAATTAATGGTTTGTATTGGCACAACCAGAGCATTCAACAGTCACTTCTCCATAGACTTCTCTGTGCTGCACCTAAATTAGCTTCTAATCACAGAAGCTTTATAATGTTATAGGTCTATAAAATTACGGCCACAACTAAAAACAGTTCTCTCACCCCCTTGACACTAGATCCCAAGTGGAACTGAATTGGTGGCAGCAGATTCAGGACATGGTGTATTTCAACTGAAGCAGAAAACACAACTAAGCATCCAGAATACTTCAACTTCAAACTGTGGCAATGGTGAAAGTTTGTATACTTCCCTTCCCAGAAAAGGCATTACTTACACCCTCTGAAGTTCACTACGAAATTCTATGCTTTCCACACAAACAGACACAAACAAACCCTCTCAGAGAAAATAAGTCCCACTGTAATAAATAGGGGGCTACTAGAATCGTGTGCAGGATCTCTTTTAACTTAGCTGTTTTTCACACAGACTATAGAGAACTTTCTTATCCCTCCTCAAAAGCGGCTCCCGATAGGAACGACTCTTCAAGTCAGTGGGAGGTGGAGCAGCCCAAAGGCGCCCCGCGGCCCTTCCTCGAGAGTAAGACCGCGCAGCAGCATGGGATTCCTCTCAGTCAGGGTCGGAAGATAACGCGTGGCGGAGGGTGCAGCTCCTGCCCCGCCGAAGCGCGCGGCCTGAGGCTGCGGGCGAGCCCCGTTCCCCGGGGGCGCCCAAGGGCCCCGCCACGGTCCTGAGAGAAGCCCCGCCGAGACCGCCAGGTCGACGCGCGCCCGGAGCCACCAGCAGCTGCTCTGCAGCCCGAACCTGAGGGAGGAAGGGCCGCCGGCTTACTCGCGAGGAAGACCCTTCTCGCCGGGCGGAGGCAGCGCCAAGACGCTCCCCGGAGCCAACTCCGCGCCTCACGAGCGGCCGCCGCCCGCCGCGCCAACTCCCGCAGCCCCGCGACTCCCCTCACTCCCGCCCCCGCCGACAGGCCGCCTCTTTACCTCAGCGCGGCGACCACAACAGCCAGGCAGCCCAGGAGGCAGGCAGGCAACCGCCCGCTCCGGCGGGGTCTCGCGCGCAGCAGCAGCAGCCGCCGCCTCAGCCGCGCCCCCAAACACCCCCGCCCCGTCCCGTGGTCCCTCCCTCCCTCCCTCGGCCGGACCGGAAGCGGAGGACACAGGCGATGCGGGGGACCTGTTTGACAGAGCACCGGAAGTAGCGTCACAAACGGGGACTCGGGTGGCGAGCAACCACTTCCGGGTTGGGGAGGAGAGACGATTATTTAAATTATTAAATGAATAACAAGATAATAGGGGGGAAAGGGAGGATGGGAGGCCCGTTAGGCTAAGTGGAGCTTATTCCAGTCCCTGCAAACGGAACGGCTCGAGAGGCGCGTCACTCGACTCCGGAGACGACGCTCTGTTCCGTTTCTCTATGGCTCGCTCTCCGATACACTCCGGCCCTTGCCATCTCCATGCCTCTCCCGCCATAGAGACGGCAGCTAGAGTGACACCGTCTGCGGCCATAGACGGGACGCTTCCGACCGAAAGTTTGGACTAAAATGTGTAAAATGTTCGCTATTTATTAACTCCGCCTGAGGGTTTTTTTGTGTAATTATTCTCTGTTTCCACAGGAAAAAGTGAGGGGAAAGGAAAATGTAGGTGGCACTAAAAAGAAAAAGTGGGAAAGATCCCCACCGAGGACTCAACCATAGAGACTGAGAGTGCGGGGCAGGCGCCTCTTTTTGCGAAATCACCATAGCAACCGATAAGAAGCGAGCCGAGGAGGGAGAAGGGCGGGGCCAAGGAGAGGACGGGCGGAACTCCATAATCAACAGCCAATGGGCGTCAGGATGAGTCCGTTCCGGGAAATATGAACAGCTCGTGGCGCAGCAGCGTTGATAGCCGCTCCTCAGAGGTAGTGCGCACGCGCGCCAGTAGCTCTTCGCTCAGATTATGGCGCCCCCTTTCGTGGGCGGCCATGACCTGGAGGCAGAGCGCCTGAAACTCGCACTTGGAAGGCTGTGGGTTCGATCCCCAAGAGGGAGAGAAAGATATGCGATGCTAAAAGGCCCGGCACGGAGGGCAGCTAGGATCAGCCGGTTCGGTGTTTGCAGCCAGCATGTTGTCCAGCTGATTCCTGCATTGCAGGGGGTTGGAATATTGACCCTGAAGATCTCTGACTGTAGGACTCCCGCAGATCATCTAGTATTCCAATACCCTGAAATGCAGGAATCACAATACTGTTGTTGATAGGTAGCCGTGTTGGTCTGCCATAGTCAAAATAAAAAAATTCCTTCCAGTAGCACCTTAAAGACCAACTAAGTTAGTTCTTGGTATGAGCTTTCGTGTGCATGCACACTTCTTCAGATATACAGTGTATCTGAAGAAGTGTGCATGCACACGAAAGCTCATACCAAGAACTAACTTAGTTGGTCTTTAAGGTGCTACTGGAAGGAATTTTTTTATTAATACTGTTGTTGTTGTTGTTTAGTCATTTAGTCGTGTCCGACTCTTCGTGACCCCCTGGACCAGAGCACGCCAGGCACTCCTGTCTTCCACTGCCTCCCGCAGTTTGGTCAAACTCATGCTGGTAGCTTTGAGAGCACTGTCCAACCATCTCGTCCTCTGTCGTCCCCTTCTCCTTGTGCCTTCAATCTTTCCCAACATCAGGGTCTTTTCCAGGGAGTCTTCTCTTCTCATGAGGTGCCCAAAGTATTGGAGCCTCAGCTTCAGGATCTGTCCTTCCAGTGACCACTCAGGGCTGATTTCCTTCAGAATTGATAAGTTTGATCTTGCAGTCCATGGGACTCTCAAGAGTCTCCTCCAGCACCATAATTCAAAAACCATCAATTCTTTGGCGATCTGCCTTCTTTATGGTCCAGCTCTCACTTCCATACATCACTACTGGGAAAACCATAGCTTTAACTATACGGACCTTTGTTGGCAAGGTGATGTCTCTGCTTTTTAAATGAAATAAATAAAATGTGCCCCGTGGCTATTAGAGACAGGGCCTTTCTGTTGTGGAACCCAAATTCTGGGGCTCTCTCCTTGCACCTATTCTCCCAGGTATTTATTTTCATCCATTTCACCAGTTTGCACAGCAGACTTCACCCTTTTTTAGAAAACGGTGTTCTAGTAAGGCAAAGAATGTATGGCGGTTTATAAGAATTTGTCTGTTTAAGTACTTTGGGGGCACTTGTTAAAAGGCAGATTAAATCCAGCTAATAAACAGATATCGCAAGGTGGGTTTGAATTGGATGGATTATGACGTTTGAGATGAATAAATGCAATCTTTAATAAATAAACTGCTCAATGATGCCGACTATTGACTCACATGGAGCTTTATATTCTGGGTTACCCCCCTAAAGGTTGGTACTTCCTCCAGCTGCTGCCACCTTGCCCAGTAATCAGGAATGATGGGAGCCAGAGATCATATTCATAAGTTAGGCCTCCCCTTTGCTAAATTCACATCTTAGCATTCATTTTTATCACATTCTCGAATTTTTAGAGCAATCATGTCTCAGATTAAAGCTGGGGAATGTGAGGCGTGATCCCTTTAGGGAGCAAACTGCATTGGGGAGATTGCATTTGCAGCCGTTGTAACCCTGGGAACTTCCTTAGAGTAAGCCCTGGCTCAGTGCAAACAAGTGAGCCTTGGTTACAGCTCGTGGTCTGTTAGGAGCGAGACCAACCATAAGGCCCGTGTCCAGAGGCGACGCTGAGCCAAAAAACCACTCAGCTTGACCACCAACTTTAGGATTCAGGGCAAAGCCTCACAATGGATGCGTTCCTTTCTTTCAGGTCAGGGACAGAGGGTGACGCTAGGGGAGGAGTTGTCGCAGCACCCCTTGGTGTGTGGAGTGCCGCAGGGCACAATCCTCTCCCTGATGCTTTTTAACATGTTTAGGCACATCCTTCCCCAGCTTGTCTGGAATTTTTGGCTGGGTTGTCATCAATATGTTGATGACACCCAGCTTTATCTGTTGATGGGCGGCCATCCTGACTTGGCCCCGGACACACTGACCAGATGCTTGGAAGCTGTGGCTGGATGGCTGCATGGGAGCCGGTTGAAGTTAAATCCTTTGAAGACAGAGGTCCTCTGGCTGGGTCGGGACATGGGATTGGGGGGCCAACTCCCGTCTCTTGCGGGGGCTCAATTAGTGTCAGCGCCTTCCGTAAGGAGTTTGGGTGTAACCTTTGACACCTTCCTCTCTATGGAGGCGCAGGTTGCAGCTACAGCAAAGGCGGCATTTTTCCACCTTCGCCATGCTAAGCTGTGGGTCCCTTACCTTTCTCGCCCTCATCTAGCCACAGTGATCCATGCGACAATCACCTCCAGGCTCGATTATTGTAACTCGCTCAACGCGGGGCTGCCCTTGAAGCTGACCGAGAAATTCCAGCGGGTGCGGAATGCTGCTGCGAGGCTCCTTATGGGGTCCTTGCTGCGGGACCACATTCATCCAGTGCTATACCAGCTGCACTGGCTCCTGGTGGAGTACAGGGTCAGGTTTAAGGTGCTGGTTTTAACCTTTAAAGCCCTATGTGGCCTAGGACCCTTGTGTTATGGGACTGTCTCTCCTGGTATGCCCCACAGAGGACCTTACAGTCCACAAATAATAATATCTTGGAGGTCCCTGGCCTCAAGGAGGTTAAACTGGCCTCAACCAAGGCCAAGGCATTTTTGGCTTTGGCCCCAGCCTGGTGGAACGCTCTATCACAGGAGACTAGGGCCCTGTGGGACTTGACATCCTTCCGCTGGGCCTGCAAGACAGAGCTGTTCTGCCTGACCTTCGCTCTGGGCCCAGTTTGACCCTATGGGACTCTGTAAGTTACTTCTTTGGCTCTTTTATCGGCTCATGTGGGACCAACATGGATAGCTGGCCCTGATAAATACTTGAGGTCTCCAACCCCATGGTTGTAATTCATGGGCAGTCATTTAATTTTATCCTGATTCTAATTTTTAAGCTGTATTTTAATCAATGGTTTGATTGTGTTTTAATGTATTTGATATTTGATAGCCACCCGGAGCCTGGTCTTGACCAGGGAGAGCGGGGTATAAATAAGAATTTACTTATTTACTTACTCACTCTGGACGCTGTGGCAGCAGGACATGGGGACAAGTGAAGCAGAAACCACAAGTGTGGCTCTCTGTACCCCCAATCTGTCTCGCTGCAATGCTGAGCAGTAGATTGGCTTCATGTTACGTGTTAGCTCCAAAAAGTTGTGGTTACCAAGAGAGTCGTTTACTACAAGAAGCACACCAATTTTTACTTTATTTAGCATGACTTTATTGCCTTGTTTTGTTTTGTTTGACAGAGAAAATGGATAGTAATAAAGTACTGAACTCCACATGAATCAGAAAAAAGAAAAGGCAAAGGTGGTACACAATCAATCTGAGTGGCTGGAGTAGAAATTATATATTATTATTATTATTATTATTATTATTATTATTATGAGTGCAGCTGTGGACAAGCCTTGGCAAAGCGGTGGACAAAGGTTGCCCAATGCAGGAGCCAGATCAAGAACTGGATAAATACTAAATATCCTGCAAGAGGACAGAATTCAACAGATAAAAGCAAGGCCCCAATATATATGGACTTGGCCAGAAGAGGTTGGCTGCTTGGATTGTTAGAAGCATTTGCGGTGGACGATGGATGGGCCAGACTCATCGTACTCCTGCTTGCTGATCCACATCTGCTGGAAGGTGGAGAGAGAGGCCAGGATGGAGCCCCCGATCCACACCGAATATTTGCGCTCTGGTGGGGCGATGATCTTGATCTTCATCGTGCTGGGGGCCAGGGAAGAGATCTCCTTCTGCATCCGGTCAGCAATGCCGGGGTACATGGTGCTACCACCAGAGAGCACTGTGTTGGCATACAGGTCCTTGCGGATGTCCACATCGCATTTCATGATGGAGTTGTAGGTTTCCTCATGGATGCCAGGCAACTCCAAGCCCAGGAAGGAGGGCTGGAAGAGGGCCTCAGGGCACCGGAAGCGCTCGTTGCCAATGGTGATCACCTGCCCATCCGGCAGCTCATAGCTCTTCTCCAGAGAGGAAGACGAGCTGGCTGTGGCCATCTCCTGATCAAAGTCCAGGGCCACGTAGCAGAGCTTCTCCTTGATGTCCCGCACTATCTCCCTCTCGGCCGTGGTGACAAAGCTGTAGCCCCTCTCAGTCAGGATCTTCATGAGGTAGTCAGTCAGGTCACGACCAGCCAGGTCCATGCGCTTGATGGCGTGAGGCAGCGCATAGCCCTCATAGATGGGCACCGTGTGGGTCACCCCGTCCCCAGAGTCCATGACAATCCCGGTGGTGCGGCCAGAAGCATAGAGCGACAGTACGGCCTGGATGGCCACGTACATGGCTGGCGTGTTGAAAGTCTCAAACATGATCTGTGTCATCTTCTCACGGTTCCCCTTCGGATTCTGGGGGGCTTCCGTGAGCAAGACTGGGTGCTCCTCGGGGGCCACACGCAACTCATTGTAGAAGGTGTGGTGCCAGATCTTCTCCATGTCATCCCAGTTGCCGACGATGCCATGTTCGATGGGGTACTTCAGGGTGAGGATGCCCCTCTTGCTCTGCGCCTCATCCCCCACATAGCTGTCCTTCTGGCCCATCCCCACCATGACCCCCTGGTGCCTGGGCCGCCCCACGATGGAGGGGAACACGGCCCGTGGAGCGTCGTCTCCCGCAAATCCCGCTTTGCACATTCCGGAGCCGTTGTCCACGACCAGAGCGGCAACCTCATCCTCCGCCATTTTGAATGGATCTGTAGGGAATGCAAGACGGGACAGACTTCAGGCAGCTGTTTTAGGACAAGGGTGGAGACACTTTAGACAAGAGAGATTAGAGACAAGCTATGCAACACTAATGTATTCTCCAGCTTCATCCACCTTGAGAGTGCAACTCTCTAAAAATGCACTTTAGAATTATCCATATGAGTAAGAAGTAAGAAACAAGTCAAGCTAAGAAATCTGCCAAATGCAAACAAAGCTGGCGTTTAAGTACATACACATAGAAAAATTTTTTACTCCTTGGAATACACGTCAACTTTACACATTTAGAGAGGCTTGCCTGACGGAGAAAAGTGCCAGCAGGCCCCGAGAACAATACAGCAACGGTGCCTTCTGGTGTCAATACGAATTAAGATGGCACCGCTCAATTTGCCCCTGGTTTGCCCAAATTACCCAGCACAGACAGATGCATTTTCCCTCTCCCTGATAAATCAGTGCTGCCTGTTTTCTCTCTGCATTGCCATTTTTGCCCAAAGGCAAGGCAAGAAAGCTGCTATTTCCCCTTTACGGCCACCCATTCTCATGAGTGAGGAGTGACAGTGCTTCTCTCCCTAAAACTATTCTGCAGTCACTTTCAAACTTGAGCCCATTCTAAAGAACCAGAGGTTTGATTTTCTGAAAAAAATTCACATCACACTAACAAGCATTTTCTTTACCAGGTTGTTCCACCATTTTAGGAAAAGAGCACGTGTATTTTTTTACAACAACTCAGCTCAATCAGTAGAGCCTGAGATTTTGAATCTCGGGGTTGTGGGTTCAAACCCCACATTGGGCAAAAGATTCCCGCATTGCAAGGGGTTGGACTAGATGACCCTTGCGGCCCCTTCCAACTCTACAATTATATGATTCTATAAAGCCGTATTTGCCCCATCTGTTACATTTGTATGCAGTCATTTCAATTTTTCTTGAGTAGCCAGTCATTTTCCTTGGGAGGTGGGTGGCACTGTGGTCTAAACGACAGAGCCTAGGGCTTACCAATCAGAAGGTCGGTGGTTTGAATCCCCGCGACGGGGTGAGCTCCCGTTGCTCAGTCCCTGCTCCTGCCCACCTAGCAGTTCGAAAGCACGTCAAAGTGCAAGTAGATAAATAGGTACCGCTCTGGCAGGAAGGTAAACAGCGTTTCTGTGCGCTGCTCTGATTCGCCAGAAGCGGCTTAATCATGCTGGCCACATGACCCGGAAGCTGTCTGTGGACAAACGTCGGCTCCCTCGGCCAATAAAGTGAGATGAGTGCCGCAACCCCAGAGTCGTCCGTGACTGGACCTAACAGTCAGGGGGTCCCTTTACCTTTAGCCAGTCATTTTAATGATAGTTCTGAACTGCTTAATTTATTACTATTTTAAAAACCTTTTTCTGTTGCTGAAGTATTTGATATTTCTGTCCTATGAGAAAATAGCATTGGGGCCTTTTTTGGTTTAAAGAAAGAAAGAGGCAACACGATAGACTTCTAACAAATTGTGCATAGCGTGGAGAAATTGGACAGGAAACGTTTTGCTTCCTCTCTTGTGACATGAGAATTTGTGGACTTCCAACGAAGCTGAATATCGGAAGGTTCAGAAGAGAAAACAAAGGATTTATTTGATGAGAGGAGGGTGGCGGTATATGAATAAATAAAAACAAATTGGAAGCAGGGGTAACTAGACCGCACAGTTTCACTGTTGCATGTTTGCTAAACAAGACCAGATGTTCCAAATTAATGAATGTTAGAATGATGTCAGAATGAAATTAAGTGGTTTTAGCAGCAATGTTATAAAGATGTATGAAAAAAAGGATGATTAATAGGTGAGAATTTAAAGCTATAATATATTAAGTTAAAGGACTAAGACAAAAACAAAGAGGGAAAGGAATTGCTGAATTAACCAATTGAACTGGAATACAAAAAAGGGAGGTGAGAGGAGGTCAGGGAAGTAAGGAAATGAAATGTAAGATACGGAAGGATAAATTTGTTTTTAAGTGCTTTTTAAAAAAATTTTTCTATACTTTGTATTTTGTATGTTTTTTCTCCTTTTTTCTTCTATATTTTCCCTTGTCTCCTATGTAATTTTTTGTTTATGAAATTTTAATAAATATCATTTAAAAAAACAAAAACAAAACAAGACCAGATGTTCCTAGGGGGCCACTGGCATCTTGTTTTAGAAGACATGGTGCCAGATCTTCTCCATGTCATCCCACCTGCCTCTTCAGAGGGTGTGCAACTCCATCCAGAACAGGTAACTTGCCAATTTCCCGAACATGGGAGCTACCTTTGCATAGAGCCCCAATCTTCCCAGGAGTCAAGCACAGATGATGGGCCCTCGCCCAGTCCACCACTGCATCCAGACACCGGTCCAAAGCTTTCTCCTGATCCAGATGTTATGTTGGACCAGGACTAGGAAGATCTGGGTTCAAATCACTGGATGACCTGGAGACAGTCACTGTCTCTCAGGATAATTTACCTTGCAAGGTTGTTGTGAAGATTAAAGCAGGGCAGGGAGCACATATGGCACCCTGTTTTTTCTTTTTCTTTTTCTAAAATAATTTTATTAAGTACAAATTAAAAAGACATACATATTCACAACAAAAGAAAATACAAAAGAAAAAGAAAGTACATCTAACCATGGAAAAAGAATTTGAGAATATTTTGTCTCTTTTCGTATTTACAGTTATTTATACCTCTATAAAATGCTGTTTACAATAAAGCAGTGATAAAGGTAAGATATCGGAAAAAAGGAAAAAAGAACAAAGAAAGAATAAAGAAGTAAAAGAAAAAGATCATATGTGAAAATTTTTTAAAGTAGATAAGTACTCACAATACATAGCCGTTTCCCATCTCTATTTATATTCAATTGTATAATTTCATCTTGTCCTTATCTACCTTAAATAAATTGTTTCTTTTGAAAAGGAAATAAGACTTCCACCGTTTACCTCACGCGTTTTTAGTAATCCGTTCGTCAGAACCTCTGTTCTTCATATTTTCCCTTTTGATTTCCTTAATGTCTCACTTTGTATTTTTTATATTACGCACAAGATTATTCTAAATACAACCAGATTTTTGTAGTTGAGCCTTGGTTTTGTAAATAATAATTTAAGCACTCCCATTGCTTCATAACCATAGTTTTGGATTTTCTCCTTATTATATCTGTCAATTTTGCTAATTCCAGGTACTCACAAAGTTTCCCCAACCATTCTCTTTTTGTTGGGATGCTTTCCTCTTTCCAATAGCTAGCAATCAAAATTATTGCTGCTGTTGTCGCGTATAGAAATAAGTTACTCTTATCTTTTGGGATATCTTTATCTAGAATTCCTAATAGATATGCCTCTGCCTTTTTTGTGTGTGATGTCCTTATCAATTTTTTAATTTCGTCATGAATCATGTCCCAAAAGGTTTTAATCTTTGGGCAAGTCCACCACATGTGGTATAACGTACCTTTTGTTCTGTTACATTTCCAACATTTGTCGTTGTTCCTTTTATTTATTTTTGACAGTCTGTCAGGGGTTAAGTACCATCTGTGGTGAATTTTTCTGAAATTCTCCCTTAATAAATCACACACAGTAAAATCTATGTTTTCCTCCCAAAAAGTTTTCCATCTTTCCAGATCTATCTCATATCCCAAATCATGCTCCCATTTTAACATGTTTTCCCCTTTCGTCTCTTGTTCTAAGCTGGTTTTCATTAATAATCTATACATTTTTGCAAGTATTTTTTGATCGCTCTGCAATATTTCCTTTTCTAATTTTGAGGTTTTATTTTCAAATCCCCCCTTTTTATGTCTTTTTCATATGTTGCTTTTAATTGATAATATTGTAACCAATTTATTCCAAATGTTTGTAATTGTTCGTAAGTTTTTAATTTAGTATTTCTGTCTGCATCCTCTAATATTTCCCTATATGTTGGCCAAGTCTCTTTTACATTACTCTTTAATGTTGTAGTTGCTTCCACTGGCGAAACCCATTGGGGAGTTTTCTCAATAATTTCCCCTTTTGTTCTTTCCCAGACATCCAATAGAGCCTTTCTTACTATGTGATTTGTAAATTTTTTATGTTGTTCTTTTTTGTCATAGAATAAATAGCTGTGCCAGCCGTATATTTTGTCCCAGCCCTCTAATGTTAGGACTTCATTATCTTTTAATAATATCCATTTTTTTATCCAACACGCTGCCTCAAAATACTTTCTTAAATCTGGCACTGCGAATCTTCCACTTTCCTTTGGGCCCATCATTACTTCTAATTTTATCCTTGCTCCCCCCCCCCCCGCCATATAAAATTTGCACGTATGGCACTCTGAGCTGCTTGAAGGAAAGGGGGTATATCCGTGAAATAAATAATCATGACGGGGTAGCCTATATGGGGCTCAGCAGATGTTTCTGGACTATAGTTGCCCTCATCCCGGACTACTAGTTGTGCCAGCTGGAGTCGCTGCGAGTTGTAGTTCAGCAGCATCGGGTGGGTACCCCATTTCCCTGGAATGTAAGGTGGGAAGTTGAGGGTCTAGGGAAGATGGTGACCATTTCTCCAGTTGCTCCTGCGCAGCTGCTCAGTCCTACAGCTTCTTGGAAATGATTCCTGTGTTCCGATTCAGACCACAGGCTCCGTCCCTGAGCTACAGCTACTCTCTAGCAAAACTCTGCCCATAGACCAAGTCTGGTCGTCAGTCCATTTAGCCCACAGCATTGCTTACCCTGACCAGCAGCAACTCTTGGGTCTCCGGACAACTGCTACTTTCCACCTGGGGATGCCAGGAACAACCTCTGCGCTCTGCTGCTGCGCCAAGGCCCCTCCAACTGCCCAGGCTGCCGTTTTGAATTTAGCCTAGGAGCTCAAAAAGGTGCCTTGTATGAGATCAGACCTTTGGTCCATCTGGCTCAGGGTGGTCCACACCGGTGGGCAGCCGCAGCTCTCCAGGATTTTAAGCAGGGGCCTCTCCCAGTCCTATCTGGGATTGAACCCAGGACCTGTGTGCAAGGCAGGTGCTCTCCCGTTCAGCTACAGCCTTTCCTTTCCTCCCTCACCCAGCCTCCAGAACAGCTCACCTTCCCTCTGATCATAAGCTAGAGGTTTTTTAAAGAGAGGTGGGATGGCCAACTGTCAGGGATTCTGTAGTTGTGATTCCCGCATTGCAGGGGTTGGACTAGATGACCCTTGGGGGTCCCTTCCAACTCTACAGTTCTGTCATTCTACAGAGTAGAAAGGAAACAAACAGAACAGGAAGGATCAGGCAGAGAAACCGTGGGTGCTGAGTCCTGTATCATACTTACCTGAGGGATATGCGGTCGCCTTTGCTGTTAATCTCACGGGGATCCCAGTAAACGCAAAATCTTTTCCTTCCTCGTTCCACTTACCTGTTCCTATCCAGTCTGCCCCCTGGTCTTATACCTCAGCTTATCTGTTGAAAATTGTTTTATTGGAAACCACGTGTGCAGTAAAGAAATATCATAAATACACCTCCCGTAGCCTCTCAGGGCAAAGAGCAAAGGGGCTGCGTTTTGCAGTATGGCCAAATATGGTCAGATTGAAGCATCTCTGGTCATATTCTAGCAGTTCATTGGTGTGTCTTTAAAAAAAGTCCTTCTGCTGACTCAACATGTGGGAGCCGGTTGAAGTTAAATCCTTTGAAGACAGAGGTCCTCTGGCTGGGTTGGGATGACATGGGGTTGGGGGGCCAACTCCCATCTCTTGCGGGGGCTCAATTAGTGCCAGCGCCTTCTGTCAGGAGTTTGGGTGTAACCTTTGACACCTCCCTCTCTATGGAGGCGCAGGTTGCAGCTACAGCAAAGGCGATATTTTTCCACCTTCGCCATGCTAAGCTGTGGGTCCCTTACCTTTCTCGCCCTCATCTAGCCACAGTGATCCATGCAACAATTACCCCCAGGCTCGATTACTGTAACTCGCTCTACACGGGGCTGCCCTTGAAGCTGACCCAGAAACTCCAGTGGGTGCAGAATGCTGCAGCGAGACTCCTTATGGGGTCCTTGCTGCGGGATCACATTCACCCAGTGCTATACCAGCTGCACTCGCTCCCGGTGGAGTACGGGGTCAGGTTTAAGGTGCTGGTTTTAACATCTTTCCGCATGGCCTGCAAGACGGAGCTGTTCTGCCAGGCCTTTGGTCGGGGTTCAGTCTGACTCCCTCTCCCCTTTCATAAGAACTTGCATGGAAGTGGCCTCCCAATTTTTTCTCACAGGCCCATATAAGTTCAGCACAAACAGTTGGGCCTGGTGAGCATTTAAGGTCCCCAACCCTAATCTGCGGGTTGCCAACCGATTGGATTTTATTCTGATCCTGATCTGATTTGAGGATGTATTTTAATTGATTGTCTGATTTTATGTTAATGTATTATACATTTGATGTTAGCCGCTCTGAGCCCGGCTTCGGCTGGGGAGGGCAGGATATAAATAAATAAATTATTATTATTATTATTATTATTATTATTATTATTATTATTATTAAGCCCTATGCAGCCTAGGACCCTCATATTATGGGACTGCCTCTCCTGGTATGCCCCGCGGAGGAACTTATGGTTCACAAATAATAATATCATGGAGGTCCCGGGCCTCAAGGAGTTTAAACTAGCCTCAACCAGGGCCAAGGCCTTTTCAGCTTCGGCCCCAGCCTGGTGGAACACTATCACAGGAGACTAGGGCCCTGTGGGACTTGACATCCTTCCACAGGGCCTGCAAAACAGAGCTGTTCCGCCTGGCCTTCGGTCTGGGCCCAGTTTGACCCTATGGGACCCTGTAAGTTACCTCTTTGTAAAAAGGTTTAACAGTGGTTAAGAAAGTGAAATACCTGGGGATTAACATGACAGCAAAAAATGGGAATCTATTCAAAGACAATTATGAAAAATGCTGGGCTGAAGTGAAAAAAGACTTAGAAATTTGGTCAAATTTGAAGCTTTCAC
Source organism: Podarcis liolepis (assembly GCF_965112155.1). Classification (NCBI taxonomy): domain Eukaryota; kingdom Metazoa; phylum Chordata; class Lepidosauria; order Squamata; family Lacertidae; genus Podarcis; species Podarcis liolepis. Next base: position 72,509,427 of record NC_139564.1, on the reverse strand, counting down.
TGTTAGGCCGTATTGCTGTGATAAAAACGAATGTATTGCCTAGATTGTTATTTTTGTTTCAAACACTGCAAATTTTGGACAAAATGGATTGTTTCAAGAAGTGGCAGAGAGATATCTCTAGATTTGTCTGGCAGGGCAAGAAGCCTAGAATAAAATTTAAAATACTAACGGATGCAAAGGAAAGAGGTGGATTTCCCCTGCCAGACCTTAAACTTTATTATGAATCAGCAGCTTTTTGCTGGTTGAAAGAATGGCTGCTTCTTGAAAACACAGACATTTTGGATTTAGAAGGTTTTAATAATGTATTTGGATGGCATGCATATTTGTGGTATGATAAGGTCAAAGCACATAAAGCATTTAAAAACCACATTGTCAGGAAAGCATTGTTTAATATCTGGATAAGATATAAGGATCTATTGGAAAACAAAACCCCAAGGTGGCTGTCACCGATGGAAGCGAAAGCTCAGAAAAAGCTCAATATGGCCGAAATATTGGGAAATTTTGGAACAAGAGGGAGATAGACTGAAATTGCAGAGTTTTGACAAATTAAAAAACAAAGTGCGAGACTGGCTTCATTATTATCAGATAATGGAGGCATACAATTTGGACAAGAAAATTGGCTTCCAGGTGGAAAAATCAAAATTAGAAACAGAACTGCTAGAACCCAAAACTAAGATCTTGTCAAAGATGTATAACTTGCTGTTGAAATGGAATACACAGGATGAAACGGTGAAATCTGTTATGATTAAATGGGCACAGGATGTTGGACATAACATAATGATGGCTGACTGGGAACAGTTATGGACCACAGGTATGAAGTTTACGGCATGTAATGCCTTAAGAGAGAATATTATGAAAATGATATACAGGTGGTACATAACACCAGTCAAGCTTGCAAAAATCTATCATTTGCCCGATAATAAATGTTGGAAATGTAAAGAGACTGAAGGTACATTCTTCCACCTTTGGTGGACGTGCCCAAGGATTAAGGCTTTCTGGGAGATGATTTATAATGAAATGAAAAGGGTATTTAAATATACCTTTCTGAAGAAACCAGAGGCCTTTCTCCTGGGCATGGTCGGCCAAATGGTGCCAAAGAAGGACAGAACTTTCTTTATGTATGCCACAACAGCAGCAAGAATACTTATTGCAAAGTATTGGAAGACACAAGATCTACCCACTCTGGAAGAATGGCAGATGAAGGTGATGGACTACATGGAATTGGCAGAAATGACTGGCATAAATCCGAGACCAGGGAGAAGAGTCGGTGGAAGAAGATTGGAAGAAATTTAAAGATTATTTACAGAAATACTGCAAAATTAATGAATGTTAGAATGATGTCAGAATGAAGTTAAGTGGTTTAAGCAGCAATGTTATAAAGGTGTATGTAAAAATGGATTATTAACAGGTGAGAATCCAAAGTTATAATATATTAAGTTAAAGGATTAAAATAAAAACAAAGAGGGAAAGAAATTGCTGAATTAACTAACTGAATTGGAATACAAAAAAGGGACGTGTGAGGAGGTCAGGGAAGCAAGGAAATGAATGTAAGGTGGAAAGATTGATGTATCTTCTTTAAGTGTTTTTTTATTTATTTTATTTTTTTGTATTTTGTATTTTTCTTTTATTCTTATTTCTGTCTTTTTTTTCTTTTCTTTTTATCTTTGTAATTCTTTTCTTTGAAACCTTAATAAATATCATTAAAAAAAAAAGTAAGTTACCTCTTTGGCCCTTTTATCGGCTCATGTGGGGCAAACATGGATAGATGGCCCTGATGAATACTTGAGGTCTCCAACCCCATGCTTGTAATTCATGGGCAGTCATTTAATTTTATCCTGATTCTAATTTTTAAGCTGTATTTTAATCAAAGGTTTGATTGTGTTTTAATGTATTTGATATTTGATGTTAGCCACCCTGAGCCCGGTCTTGACCGGGGAGGGCGGGGTATAAATAAAAATTTACTTACCGGTACTTACTTACTCACTCTGGACACTGTGGCAGCAGGACATGGGGAAAAGTGAAGCAGAAACCACAAGTGGGGCTCCCTGTACCCCCAATCTGACTCACTGCAAAGCTGAGCAGTAGATTGGCTTCATGTTATATGTTAGCTCCAAAAAATTGTGTTTATAAAGAGAGTCGTTTACTACAAGAAGCACACCAATTTTTACTTCATTTAGCATGACTTTATTGCCTTGTTTTGTTTGACAGAGAAAATGGATAGTAATAAAGTACTGAACTCCACATGAATCAGAAAAAAGAAAAGGCAAAGGTGGTACACAATCAGAGTGGCTGGGGAAACCCAGCCAGATGGGCGGGGTATAAATTATTTATTATTATTATTATTATTAAGAGTGCAGCTGTGGACAAGCCTTGACAAAGCGGTAGACAAAGGTTGTCCCATGCAGGAGCCAAATCAAGAACTGGATAAATACTAAATATCCTGCAAGAGGACAGAATTCAACAGATAAAAGCAAGGCCCCAATATATATTGACTTGGCCAGAAGAGGTTGGCTGCTTGGATTGTTAGAAGCATTTGCGGTGGACGATGGATGGGCCAGACTCATCGTACTCCTGCTTGCTGATCCACATCTGCTGGAAGGTGGAGAGAGAGGCCAGGATAGAGCCCCCGATCCACACCGAATATTTACGCTCTGGCGGGGCGATGATCTTGATCTTCATCGTGCTGGGGGCCAGGGATGTGATCTCCTTCTGCATCCGGTCAGCAATGCCGGGGTACATGGTGCTACCACCAGAGAGCACCGTGTTGGCATACAGGTCTTTGCGGATGTCCACATCGCACTTTCTGATGGAGTTGTAGGTTTCCTCGTGGATGCCAGCCATCTCCAAGCCCAGGAAGGCGGGCTGGAAGAGGGCCTCAGGGCACCGGAAGCGCTCGTTGCCAATGGTGACCACCTGCCCATCCGGCAGCTCATAGCTCTTCTCCAGAGAGGAAGACGAGCTGGCCGTGGCCATCTCCTGATCAAAGTCCAGGGCCACATAGCAGAGCTTCTCCTTGATGTCCCGCACTATCTCCCTCTCGGCCGTGGTGACAAAGCTGTAGTTCCTCTCAGTCAGGATCTTCATGAGGTAGTCAGTCAGGTCACGACCAGCCAGGTCCAGGCGCCTAATGGCGTGGGGCAGCGCATAGCCCTCATAGATGGGCACCGTGTGGGTCACCCCATCCCCGGAGTCCATGACAATCCCGGTGGTGCGGCCAGAAGCATAGAGCGACAGTACGGCCTGGATGGCCACGTACATGGCTGGCGTGTTGAAAGTCTCAAACATAATCTGCGTCATCTTCTCGCGGTTCACCTTCGGATTCATGGGGGCTTCTGTGAGCAAGATTGGGTGCTCCTCGGGGGCCACACGCAACTCGTTGTAGAAGGTGTGGTGCCAGATCTTCTCCATGTCATCCCAATTGCCGATGACGCCATGTTCGATGGGGTACCTCAGGGTGAGGATTCCCCTCTTGCTCTGTGCCTCATCCCCCACATAGCTGTCCTTCTGGCCCATCCCCACCATGACCCCCTGGTGCCTGGGCCGCCCCACGATGGAGGGGAACACGGCCCGTGGAGCGTCGTCTCCCGCAAATCCCGCTTTGCACATTCCGGAGCCGTTGTCCACGACCAGAGCGGCAACCTCATCCTCCGCCATTTTGAATGGATCTGTAGGGAATGCAAGACGGGACAGACTTCAGGCAGCTGTTTTAGGACAAGGGTGGAGACACTTTAGACAACAGAGATTAGAGACAAGCTATGCAACACTAATGTATTCTCCAGCTCCATCCACCTTGAGAGTGCAACTCTCTAAAAATGCCCTTTAGAATTATCCATATGAGTAAGAAGTAAGAAACAAATCAAACTAAGAAATCTGCCAAATGCAAACAAAGCTGGCGTTTAAGTACGTACACATAGAAAAAAAATTACCGTATTTTTTGCTCTATAACACGCACCCGGCCATAACACGCACATAGTTTTTAGAGGAGGAAAATCCGTAGGCATGGCACCCGTAGGCATTCCCTCCATAACACGCACAGACATTTCCCCTTACTTTTTAGGAGGAAAAAAGTGAGTGTTATGGTGCAAAAAATACGGTACTCCTTGGAATACACGTCAACTTTACACATTTAGAGAGGCTTGCCTGACGGAGAAAAGTGCCATCAGGCTCTGAGAACAATATAGCAAAGGTGCCTTCTGGTTTCAATACGAATTAAGATGGCACCACTCAATTTGCCCCTGGTTTGCCCAACTTACCCAGCACAGACAGATGCATTTTGCCTCTCCCTGATAAATCAGTGCTGCCTGTTTTCTCTCTGCATTGCCATTTTTGCCCAAAGGCAAGGCAAGAAAGCTGCTATTTCCACCACAGCTCACCTTGCTTCTGATCATAAGCTAGAGTTTTTTTTAAGAGAGGTGGGATGGCCAACTGTCTGGGATTCTGTAGTTGTGATTCCTGCATTGCAGGGGTTGGGCTAGATGACCCTTGGCGGTCCCTTCCAACTCTACAGTTCTGTAATTCTACAGAGTAGAAATGAGACAAACAGAACAGGAAGGATCAGGCAGAGAAACCGTGGGTGCTGAGTCCTGTTTCATACTTACCTGAGGGAGATGCAGTCGCCTTTGCTGCCAATCTCACGGGGATCCCAGTAAACACAAAATCTTTTCCTTCCTCGCTCCACTTACCTATCCAATCTGCCCCTGGTCTTATACCTCAGCTTATCTGCTGAAACAGGTTTTATTTTAAACCACATGTGCAATAAAGAAATATCATAAATACATAAATACATCTCCTGTAGCCTCTCAGGGCAAAGAGCAAAAGGGGTGCATTTTGCAGTATGGCCAAATATGGTAAGATTGAAGCATCTCTGGTCATATTCTAGCAATTCATTGGTGTGTCTAAAGTCCTTCCGCTGACTTAACATGTCCTTTATGTTGCCAGATTTCACTAGCTTCCTCTGGAAATCCATTTAAAGAGGTGATTGATCCAGCCTGCTCTTTGGAGATTGATTATTGGTTCCCCTTGCAAAAACGTCCTCCAGGCTGTGCCTGAGGTGCCAAGTAAAAGATGGGTTTAGGATGCAACCCTGTCCACACCTGTTTAGAAGTAGGGGCAGGGGAGAAATTTGGTGGCTTACAAAATCACAAAACAATAACAGCATGAAAAATCTACAGTACTTTAAAACACACAAAAAGTTAAAATACTGAAACAGGTTAAAATTCACACCAACCTTCTAAGTATCTGGATAGAATGTTTTTAGCAGGTGCCGAAAAGAGCTCCGCAAAGGCGCCCGCTTGATACCAATAGGCAAGGAGTTCTGAAATGTAGGTGATGCCGCATTCAGCGATCTCATTCTTACAAATGTGGAACAGGGTCTTACGTGGCACCTGTAGAGTGCCAATTCCACCGTTCACAGTGGTTCAAGAAGGGAGATGTGGGCACATGTAGGGTTGGTTTTGATGGGTGCTGTGAAGGTTTGACAACTGAGCCATTCGCTTGGGCATTGCTTCACTGTCAGCCTTGGTTTGTTTTAAAATTGTACTGAAAAACTTTTTCGCAGCCCTTGGCCTGTTGTTGGCATCCGTCTGTCTTGAGAAACCATGGAAAAGTGCACCATCAGGGATGAAGTCAAACTGTTGCAGAGTTACATCACTTTCTGTGGCTGTAGAGACTGATACATGAGAGACAAGTTTTCATCTGCAGCTGGGGCAGAGGAAGGCGTCCCCGTTGTGCGGACATTCCTCCTCTGGTCACTGCAATGGATGCACGACACAACTGTCGGAACCGTGGGATGGAAAGCCAGCTGGACAGATCCCAGCTGGAGCGTCTCCCTTCTCAGGCTTGCCGCTGCGGAGATCCATCAGTCACCCTTCTCCGATGGGCGTCTGCAACTCATTCTGCTGTGCATGAGCACACGTTACTCAGCAGAGTAAACACACAACAGATCTGGCTTGAGGCGTGGATACTGTTGTTGTTTAGTTGTTTAGTGGTGTCCGACTCTTCGTGACCCCATGGACCAGAGCACACCAGGCACTCCTGTCTTCCACTGCCTCCCACAATTTGGTCAAACTCATGCTGGTAGCTTCAAGAACACTGTCCAACCATCTCATTCTCTGTTGCCCCCTTCTCCTTGTGCCCTCCATCTTTCCCAACTCAGGTTCTTTTCCAGGGAGTCTTCTCTTCTCATGAGGTAGCCAAAGTACTGGAGCCTCAGCTTCAGGATCTGTCCTTCCAGTGAGCACTCAGGGCTGATTTCCTTCAGAATGGAGAGGTTTGATCTTCTTGCAGTCCATGGGACTCTCAGGAGTCTCCTCCAGCACCATAATTCAAAAGCATCCATTCTTTGGCGATCAGCCTTCTTTAAGGTCCAGCTCTCACTTCCATACATCACTACTGGGAAAACCATAGCTTTAACTATATGGACCTTTGTTGGCAAGGTGATGTCTCTGCTTTTTAAGATGCTATCTAGGTTTGTCATTGCTTTTCTCGAGGTGTGGATACTAGGCTACGTTTATTGTACATATACCAGGACAAAGAAAACATGGCTTCTCTCCTTGTCGTTCTTCTCGGAGAGAGAACACAAACGCAATACAGAGCGGATGTTCTGCTCACAAGACTCCAACAATCTGTGCTGGAATGTAAACAGACATGTGACATGTAACAATCCCACACATCTGCAGCACGGGAGGAATGGAATTCTCCAGGCACAGTGGTTGTCTGCAAGGGATTCCCACCCGGCGGGGTTGATGTTGCCAGCCTTCATGTCATATTTGCAAACATCTCTGTGATACAGAGTTGGTCTGCCAAGGGGCCTGGTGCATGAAGCCAGCTCCCCATAGAGCACATCCTTTAGCATCCTGCCATCTTCTGTTCTGTTGACATGACCAAGCCAGCATGGACATCGCTGAGACAGGAGTGTGAACATGCTGGGAATGTGGGCTTGGGGGAGCACATCTTTGTTTGAGACTCTGACCTGCCATGTGATGCTCAAAATATTCCTGATGCAGCACATCTGGGCACCATTGAGGAGTCACTTCTGACGGTTGTAAGTTGCCCACGACTCACTTCCATAAAGCAGCGTCCTCAACATGCAAGCCTGGTAGACCTTCATCTTGGTATTGGCTGTTGGCATCACATTTTCCCATACCCTTTTGGAAAGGCGATTGCCGTAGCTGCCTTACCAATATGCTTGTCCAGTTCGGCATCAATGGAGAGATTGTTCGTTATGGTGGAACCCAGGGAGACAAAATAGTCTTGCCCCTCACCAGTGCTGATGCATGGAGTGTCGTTGACTTCCTGCCCCAATATATTGTCTTCATCAGGCTGATTATCTCCTAATATACACATTTTTGTGTTCTAATTCGCTTAATAGTCATATTTTTGCAAAGAAATTTCCCCTGATAGAATGCATTTAAATATTGCATTTAGGTATCTTTTCCTATATGTATTTTCACATATGCATTTGCATGCACACTTTGCCCGGGTATATGCATTTCTGTACTTAACTGGAAAGCTGTATTGCAAAATTTGTAGAAATGTCAACTTTGACGGCTGTGCTTCAGTTCACCTCTTGTTTTGGAAAGCGCAAATTAGCTGGGCTCACCATTTATTTATTTTTATTAAAGTTTTATTGGTTTACAAAAGTATGTACAATGTCTCTTTTTTCAAGTTATGTTTTCTGCAGGTCAGTTTCATTTGTTGTGAGACAGTAGTGTTACATTAGTTTTTCTAATAAGGCTGTTTCCCATACTATTTGATACCATTGGTCTATGCTTACTCCTAACAGCTCTCTCCAGTATCTGGCTATGATGCTTCTGAGCTCTTTGTGATGTGAGTGGGCATTATTATCTTGGAAGATGTTTAGTAGGGCCAGTTCTGGAGTGACTTGCTTAGTTATTTTGCATTATTTCTTGCATGATTGATGTCCAGAAGAGTTGGATTTTAGGACATTCCCTCCACGTGTGGAGGTATGTGCCTGTGGAGGTGCACTGTGCTAGTCCCGGGGGGAAGGTTACCGTTGTCGTAGTCAAAGTCCAGTCCTGAGTCACTAGCCTGGAAACAGTTCACAAGGAGCAAGGCGAGGTCCGAAGCAGGAAGCCGGGCGAGGACAGGAACACTGGAAGGTCCGAAGCAGGAAGCCGGGCGGGGACAGGAACACTGGAAGGTCAGAAGCAGGAAGCTGGGCGGGGACAGGAACACTGGAAGGTCAGGTCTGGGTCCGGGTAGGAGCAGGTACTCAACGACAACGTTGCTTCCGCAACCTGGGACCGGGCTGACTGGTCTTTATCTTCTCTGAGGCCAGGGGCGGTCCCGGCCCCCAGGAGACCCGCCTCTCCTGGCCTTAAGGCGAGCACTCCTCCTGGGAAAAACCAGTTCCCTTCACCTCTCTGCCCTGAGGCTCTGCAGTTCTGGAGAGGCTGAAGGGTTACTGGGCCCAGGGGGAGACTCACCTGTAGGCACTGAGTCCTCAACCACCTCTGGAGCCAGAATGGATTCACCTGGTGCCTGCTCCTGAGGATCCGGCACAGGTGTAGGCGCCTCAGAATAAAGGCCCTGCCCCAGTTCAGCCGGCCCTGGAGGCGGGGACTCCTGTGCAGGCTGGGATTCCTCCGGTTCATCCTCTGAATTGGATTCCCAGGCCATCACATGCGCCCTCTCCAGCATTTTGGTGAGGTTCCTGGGCGTATTAGTGCTAGTTCCCGTGGTGTTAGTTACCACCTGTTAGTGAGTTTCAGAGTAAGTTCTTTTCGCTGATATGGATATAAAGGGAGGTTTAGACCACATTCTGGTCCACTGGATGGGGTTGATCTCATAGCCTATGTCACCCTCCCATTGTTTTTAGATTACGTCTAGGGGGGTTGTGGGATTTTGGAGTAGTATTTTGTATATTGTGGATACCATCCCTTTGCTGTGTCCCTTTGTTGTTAGGAGGGGTTTTTCGAAGGTTGTCAAGGGCCTAGTTGTTGCTGATTTCACTACTGGATTGTTTAAGATGGCATGTACTGTATTTTTCGCCCTAAAAGACGCACCTTTCCCCCTCCAAAAATGAAGGGGAAATGTGTGTGCGTCCTATGGGGCGAATGCAGGCTCCTTGGCTTCAGCGATAGCAACGCGAAGCCTCTGAAGCCTGCGCTCCGGAAGCTTCGCGTTGCTTCCGCTGAAGCCAGGAGAGTCTGCTCTTTGAGGCTGGCGGTGGGGGAAAGCAGCGCTTCCCCCATCACCAGCCCCAGAGGATGGGGGGCAGCGAGGAGGCGCGCGACGCCTTCCCGCTACTCTCCAACCTGGCTTTGAGGCTGGCGGTGGGGGAAAGCAGCGCTTCCCCCATCACCAGCCACAGAGGATGGGGGGCAGCAGGGAAGCGCGCGACGCCTTCCCGCTACTCTCCAACCCGGCTTTGAGGCTGGCGGTGGGGGAAAGCAGCACTTCCCCCATCGCCAGCCCCAGAGGATGGGGGGGCACAATCTGGGTTGAAAAGCCCACAGGAGCTGCGCGCTCTTTAAAGAGCGCACCGCTCTTGGGGGCTTTTCCCCGAGGAGGGACAAGGGACTGACTGGCCGTTTCAGTCCCTTCTCCCTCCTGGTCGAAAAGCCCGCAGGAGTCGCGCACGGCTCCTGTGGGCTTTTGTGGGAGGTGGGGGAATTCCGCCACCTCCCGCAAAAGCAGGGAGAAGGTCTTGGAGTAGCGCACAGGCTGCGTGCAGCCTGTCCGCTGCTCCCAGAGCTGCGGGGGGGGGGATAAGATTTCCCCCCTTGATTTCCCCCCCTGAAAACTAGGTGCGTCCTATGGGCCGGTGCATCCTATAGGGCGAAAAATACGGTAATCGGTGGGGTGTTAGCCCAGGGCATTTGAGTGTCCCCTAGTTTGTCTTGTATTTCTTGTGTTGATGTGGATTTGTTATTTCTGTAGAAGTCTGTTAGGCTGTATAAGCCTTTGGTTGGCCAGGTGTTTAACTGGAGGTTTTGTGTTGCATGGTGGAATAGTGGGTGGTGTGCCAGGGGAATTAGTGGGGATGGGGTTGGGAACAGTTTACCTACTTCTTCTTTTCATGCTGTAAGCATGGTCTGTGTGAACCTGTTTAAGTGTTGTGGGTATTTTCCTTAGTTTGTTTGGGAGGAATGAGTATGCTGTGGTGTGGGTATTTTCAATTGTGTCCCTCTCCAGGTGTACCCATTGTTTTGTCTCATCTTCTAATGTATATAATATAATATACAGTGGTACCTCGCAAGACGAATGCCTCGCAAGACGAAAAACTCACAAGATGAAAGAGTTTTTCGTTTTTTGAGGTGCTTCGCAAGACGAATTTCCCTATGGGCTTGCTTTGCAAGACGAAAACGTCTTGCAAGTTTGTTTCCTTGTTTCCTTTTTCTTAAAACCGTTAATACCCAGGGTGCATTGCTTGAAGAGGTGCGGTCGCGACTTGACTTTGAGGAGCAACTCATAGCACGCGGTGTGGTAGCCTTTTTTGAGGTTTTTGAAGACTTTGGTGATTTTTGAAGCTTTTCCAAAACTTCTTTTGCAGCCATTTGGTAAGTTAAACTTTTAAAACTTTTTTGGTTTTTTTTGGATTTTGGGTTGGGGTGTTTGGAATTCAAGGACTTGGTGTTGGGGAGGGGTTTGCAAGAATCTGGAAGCTTGTGGGTTTTTTCTGCATTTTTATGATTTTTTGTGACCATTGGGGCACTCTGCTGTTATTAAAAAAAAAGATTTCTGGGTTTGGATTTCTGTGTGGTGGGTGGCTGGGGGGGTGTCAGGGAATTGTTGAGAAAGGGTTTGCAAGAATCTGGAAGCTTGTGTGTTTTCTGGGAGGTTTGGTGCTTTTGAATTTTTTGGATGTGAAGCACTGATTCTTTTGGGGGGGGGGTTGCGAAGGTAATGTATGTACAGTACACTTTGGTGATTTTTAAATGCCTTTCCGTCATGTTTAGAAACTTAAATTATTGTTCCTTCAATTTTTGAAATGCTCTTTACAGTATGTGTGACTTTAAAGAGCACTTAATAAATTCTTTTTGTACCAAATTTGGCTTGGTTTGGACTTTTTTTGACCATAGGAACGCATTAATTGATTTTCAATGCATTCCTATGGGAAACCGTGCTTCGCAAGACGGAAAATTCGGAAGACGGAAAATTCGCAAGACAAAAAATTCGCAAGATGAAAAATTCGCAAGATGAAAAATTCACAAGACGAAAAAACTCACAGAATGAATTAATTTCGTCTTGCGAGGCACCACTGTATACAGGATAATAATAATAATAATAATAATAATAATAATAATAATAATAATAATAATAACAATAACAATAACAATAATAATAACAACAACAATAATAATTTTTATTTATGCCCCGCCCTCCCCAGCCAAGGCCGGGCTCAGAGCCGCTTACAAGAAATAATAAAAACAAGTTGAATGATTACAACTTAAAAACAAAATTAAAATACAACATTAAAATATTGAAACATTAAAATATTAAAATGTAGCCTCATTGCAGGAGGAGAAGGAAAAGAAAAAAGAAAGAGAGGGAGGGAATCAAATTGGCTCCAAGCCAAAGGCCAGGCAGAACAACTCTGTCTTACAGGCCCTGCGGAAAGAAATCAGATCCTGCAGTGCCCTGGTCTCATGAGGCAGAGCGTTCCACCAGGATGGAGCCATTGTTGAAAAGGCCCTGGCTCTGGTTGAGGCTAATCTGACTTCCTTAGGACCAGGGATCTCTAGGGTGTTGCTATTTATGGACTTTGAGGCTCTCCGTGGGGCATACCAGGAGAGGCGGTCCCGTAGGTACGTAGGCCGTGAAGGGCTTTAAAGGTCAAAAGCAGCACCTTAAATCTGACCCTGTACTCCACCGGGAGCCAGTGCAGCTGGAAAAGCACTGGGTGAATATGCTCCCATGGCAGAGACCCCGTGAGGAGCCTCGCTGCAGCATTCTGCACCCGTTGGAGTTTGTGGGACAGCTTCAAGGGCAGCCCCGCGTAGAGCGAATTACAGTAGTCAAGCCTGGAGTTGACCGTCGCATGGATCACTGTGGCCAGGTCGGGGCGGGAAAGGTAAGGGACCAACTGCTTGATGCGGCAAAGGTGGAAAAATGTCGCCTTGGCTGTTGCTGTAACTTGCGCCTCCATGGAAAGGGAGGCGTCAAGGATTACACCCAAACTCTTAACGGAAGGCAATGGCACTAATTGGGCCCCCGCAAGAGAAGGGAGTTGGATTATGTGGCATATTTGGTTGGCAATGTTATAGGCTTCTGTGTTGGGGATTCCCCATCCTTCTTCTGAGGTGGGGAGGTGCAGGTATTTGGGGCTTATTCTTGTTTTTTTGTGTGAGAAGATAAATGAGTGCAATTTTTTCTGCCATTTGCGAAGCTGGGCTGGGGAAATCCAGATTGGGATCAGGTGGTTAATTTTGGGAGGGTGATCATTTTGATCATGGCTGTTTTGTCTGAGAGAGTGAAGTTGGTGTTGTTCCATCCCTTCAGGTCTTTGTTGATTGTCACCACAAGGAGTTGTGGAGGTATAATTTGTTGAGCTTTCTGGTTATTTGTACCCCATGGTATCTGAACTTGGTATGGCAAAGTTTTATCTTGCTGATGTTGGTGAATTGAGGGTGTTGTTGAAGCATTTAGCCTCAGACTTGGCAAAATTTACCTGAAGACTCGACACCATTGCAAATGTGTTGAGTTCTCTGATTAGGGAGGTTGCTGTGTTTATGGGGTCTGGTGTTGTGACCATTAGGTCGTCTGCAAAGAGCCCTAATTTATAGGCTCTACCTTTTATTTCCACTAGCTGGGCTCACCATTAAATGCAAACGAATTTTTCCTCCATCCCTACTTCTAAACAGGTGTTAACAGCGATGCATCCTCAGCCCACCGTTTACTTGGCCTTTACAGAGGCACAATCTGGGACACGTTTCTGAGCAAAACCAATAATCCATCTCCAAAGATATGTGGGAGGCTGCATCAGCTTTCCAGAGAGAGCTCGTAAAATCTGGCAACGGAAAGGAGATGTTGAATCAGCAAGACTTTTTTTTTCAAAGCCACACCCATGAATTGCTAGAATATGGCCAGAGATGCTTCAATCTGACCATATTTGGCCATATTGCAAAATGCTCTTTGCCCTTTTGCTCTTTGCCCAGAAAAGCCACAGCAGGTGTATTTATGATACTTTTTAATTGCACACATGGTTTCCAATAAAACTTGTGTCAATAGTGAAGCAGAGATATAAGATCAAGGACAGATTGGCCAGGAACAGGTAAGTGTGATGAGGAAGGAAAAGATTTTGTGATTACTGGGATCCCCGTGAGATTAACAGCAAAGGCAACTGCATCTCCTTCGTGTAAGTATGAAATGGGGCTCAGCACCCACGGTTTCTCTGCCTGATCCTTACCTGTACTCTTTGTCTCCTCTCTTCTCTGAAGAACCACTGTAGAGTTGGAAGGGACCCACAAAGCTCATCTAGTCTGCAATGCAACGTACGCAAAACACCAAATTGGCTAACCCGTCATGATTATTTATTTCATGGAAAGCCCCTTCAAGCAGCTCAGACTGCCACACGCACCCCTACTTTGCTTTAATACAGTGGTACCTCGGGTTACATACGCTTCAGGTTACATACGCTTCAGGTTACAGACTCCGCTAACCCAGAAATAGTGCTTCAGGTTAAGAACTTTGCTTCAGGATAAGAACAGAAATCGGGCTCCGGCGGCACGGCGGCAGCAGGAGGCCCCATTAGCTAAAGTGGTGCTTCAGGTTAAGAACAGTTTCAGGTTAAGTACGGACCTCCGGAACGAATTAAGTACTTAACCCGAGGTACCACTGTAATCACAACAACCTTGCAAGGTAAGTAACACTGAGAGACAGCGACTGCCTCCAAGTCACCCACTGATTTGAACCCAGATCTTACTGTTCTTGGTCCAACATAACATCTGGATCAGGAGAGGCTGTGAAAGACATGGACCGGCGTCTGGAGGCAGTGGTGGACTGGGTGAGGGCCCATAAACTGTGCTTGACTCCTGGAAAGATGGGGGCTCTTTGGGTAGGCAGCTACCATGTTCAGGAAACTGGCAAGTTACCTGTTCTGGAGGGGTTGCATGCTATCTGAAGAGGCAGGTGCACAGTTTATGGGTACTTCTGGATACATCTTGGTCACTAGAGGCCCAGGTGTCCTGTGGTTGAGGAGGCCTTTTACCAGCTTTGTCTGGTTCACCAGCTATGGCTGTTCCCAGAGAGGGGTAGCCTAACCCCTGTAGGCCATGCCCTGGTAACATGAGGCACTCTTGTTAAAACAGCTGCACCGGCTGCCCACCTACTGCTGAACAGAGTTCAGGCTCCTTGTGCTGATTTACAAAGCCTTGAACCACAGGGTGCCTGAATCCTTATATCCCAGCTTGATCACGGAGATCAGCTTCAGGAGCACCACTGGCTGAGGCTCACTTGATAACAGCAAGAACTCAAACCCTTAGTGCCACCAGCCCACTCCTGTGGAACTCTCTGCCACTAGACATCCAGCAGGTGTCTTCCATGCCAACTTTTAAAGACCTGCTCAAAACTCTCCTGTTCTGCCAGGCCACTGTAGGCAGTTAAGGGTGCATTCCCCACAGAAGTCTACTGATGTTTGTTGCAAATTAGTTTAACTTGCTTTTAACTTTTTAGGATTCTGTCAAATTATAGTTTCAGATTGTTGTAAGCTGCTGTGATATGTTTGTATGGTGCAACAGTACATAGATATTTATTCTCATAGCCTAGGGGTCTGCAACCTTTAAGACAAAAAGAGCCACTTGGACCCGTTTCCGAAGGAAAAAAAACTGGGAGCCGCAAAACTCGTCATTATAAAAATAACTTTTTTGTCACTTTTTATTATTTCTTTGTTTGACCCCTCAGAATTACTCCTCCTCATAGAAATAAACGTTAAATTAACAAGTTACCTTTTTGTGTGTGTGTGTTCTTCACTCCCCTTCAAAACAGTGACCAGCGTACATGCCCCCTTTCAATGCAGTGACCAGCGTATACATGCCCCTTACAATGTAGCGGGCAGGCGGGCGGGAAGGTGACGTCGGGACGGTGCGTGACTAACGCATGCACCGCCCCCATGCGACATCACAGCCAGTACAGCGCCCGCCACAGTGGGGAGTGTCGGGGCGCACAATGCGCCTCCTCCCCTCGCTAGTATCCGCCCCGGAGCCGCGGCAAAGGTGTAAAAGAGCCACATGCAGCTCCGGAGCCGCGGGTTGCAGACCCCTGTTATAGAGAGTATCCTATATGTAGTCATATAGGTGTTTGTTAGGGGTATTTTGGGCTATCTGGCATTTAGCCAGTTGGCCCTGGGTCTCAGCTGGTGTGGATGGCCTAGTTCAGGGGCAGACCATCCTCCCTGTCGTTTGCGATAGGGGGTGGTCAGTGAGACGGTGTTAAGCGTCTTTGTGACGCCAATGTCGGGTATAGGGTTCATAAGCAGTGTTGCCAGTGTTATTAGCAACATGTTATTAGCAATATGTTGGGGTGGGGATGTGGGTGTTGGTACACTCTGGTGCCGCCATTGTGCTGATTGGGTGTCAGATTTTAGCCTGTTTGTGGGTTGTTGGGTGGTGGGGAATATGGTTTGAAGTCATCTGGACTGGCGTTGGTGGAGATGCAGGGCTGGGGGGGGTGCTGATGGTGTTGGCTATATTTATGGCCTAGGGGGAGGGGGAAGGAAGGGGGGAATCACCAGTCCTTCAGTTTGAGGTGTTTTCTGGGTGCTTCATTCAGCTGTGGTTGTTGTTGTAGGGTCGTCCATCTGTGATGTGTTGATTTGGTTGATCCTGGTCTGTTGCCTTGCGCTGTATGTTCGGCAGGATGCTTCTGTGTGTGGTGGTGGTTGGATGTGCTGGTTTGCATTGTTGTGTCGCTTCTGTTGCTTCTTTTTCCTCTTTACTGTTGTCCAATTGTTTGGTTTTGTTTCCTTGTGGTGGTCATGACTGTCACTTGGTGGGTCTGTCGGTTGCCATTCCAATGGAGGGCCGAGTTCGAGGTTCTTCAGTAGTTGCAGGGCTTCAGGTATGTTGGTAGCCGTGTGTTGTGTTGTGTTGTGTTGTGTTGTGTTGGTTGGACATCTTTCCGCAGGGCCTGCAAGACAGAGCTGTTCCACCAGGCCTTTGGTCAGGACGCAGCCTGACTCCCTCCTCTGGCAATCTGCACAGAATTTTGCTTAATGGTTGCCACCAATTTGATTTTAATTAATTTTTATAATGAAATGTTTTTAGAACGTTGGATTATTTTGATTGTTGTTAGCCGCCCTGAGCCCAGCTTCGGCTGGGGAGGGCGGGATATAAATAAAATTTATTATTATTGTTGTTGTTGTTGTTGTTACTATAAGGCGGAAGGGGAAGCCCCATCGGTACTTGATCCCTGCTTGTTGGAGGCGCTGGGTGCATGGGCGTAGGTTTTTCCTCCGATTTAGGGTGTCCTGAGATAAATCCTGGGGTTGTCTCCATATCGAAGGCTTGTTGTTGAGTTTCTGAGGTTGTTCCATACCTCTTCTTTCTTTTTGTAGCATGTGAAGCATACAATGATGTCTCGTGGGGGGTCGTTGGGTTTCGGTATAGGTTTTAGGGCTCTGTGAGCCCTCTCTAGGTTGTCTACCTCGAGTGTCAGGTTTGGGATTGTATTTTTCAGCCAGCATACAATTAGGTCTGCTGGGCTTTTCTCCTCCACTTTTTCAGGAAAGTTGCGGAAGCAGATGTTGCAGCGTCTACTACAGTCTTCTAAGTCTGCCAGTTTGATTTTCATGGCTGTGTTTTCCATATCTACTATTTCCAGGTGGCTTTCCAGTTTAGCCACTTTATTACTGATACGTGTGTTTTCCTCTGGGTACTTCTCTATTATTCTTTCTTGTATTTAGTTCTTCTTTTCTAGAGTTTCCACTTTGGCGGTCATGTCACTGAATGCTTTGAGTAGTTCTGTTAGTCTCATTTTCACTTCCTTCAGTTCTTGTTTTGTTGGGTCGTTGTCATCTTGGGGGGGGGTGTTGTGTTCTTGGTGCTGTTTGCCATCTCCCTGGTTGGTGTCATCACAGTCTCGTTGGTGTTTTTGGTTTCAAATTTGCTTGGCATCCTCTTGGAGCAGGGCGTGTTGTGGTTAGGAGTTGTGGTGATTCCTGGGTGTTGCTGATCTGTTGAGCTGAACAGGCGTTGTTGACTGGTGGCTTAGATTAGGCAGTCATTAGTGTCCCCTCTGGGCTGTGCTTTAAGAGCTTCTCTGGGGTTCCTGCAGTCGCCTCAGCAGTGTTGCGGGGGGGGGGGGGGGAACGGGACGGGACGACAGCCAAGCAGACAGATGAGTAAGCCAACAGACAGATGGTTCACATAAAGGGGCTGGTAGGCAGGGGTATGAGAGATTGGTGGGGTGGGGTCAGAGGGAGAGTGTATGTTTGGGGGGGTTATTCGTGGGTGCACCTGTGTGTACATGTCTGTGCACGGATCCTCACGAAAGGAGTATTGGGGTCCAGTCGAGGGTGGAGGGAGGGGTTAGGGGTTCGTAGTAAAGAATTAGGAATTTAAGGTTGGCAGGTGTTCAGGAACAGAACCCAGCAAAGCAGTATAGAGGTTGAAGGTGAAAAAGGAGGGGAGGAAAGGGGGAGAAGCAGGGGAGGGGAGGGATGGAAGTGAGAGTAAAGTAAAGAGGGGAGAGAGAAAAGGAAGGAAGGAAGGAAGGAAGGGAAAAAGGGGGGAAGACACAAGGAAAGATGAAAATGTTTGGTTGCAGTGGTGGTTCTAGTAATAGTATGAGGTAAGACCCCGGGGGGGGGGATTGTTAATAAAAGTGTGTGGGGAGGTATGTGTATGTAAATTTTAGGGTTAGGAGGGTAAGAGAGACTAGAGAAGCAGACTAAATCAAAGAGGGAAAGTGGGGGGGGGGGGACATGGGGGCGGGAAGGTGAGAGATCTGAAGATGTTGAAGTTGTGATGCCTGGCAGTATATCAAATGCCAAAGGTAAAAATAATGTAGAAATGAAAATGTATAGAGAGCCCTTTTGAGAGATGCAAATTTAATATAATGTGTATGTGTTCTTTTTAAAAAGGAGGGGGGAAGGGGAGAGAGAGAAGGAGAGGGGGAGGGGGGAGGAGGAAAGGAAAAGAAAAGAAAGGAAAAGAAAAAGGGAGGGGGGAAGGGCACCAGTGGCAATAGCAATTTCCAGAGAGGATGGTAATATTGTAGTTGCAGGACAATGGGGGAAAGGTAAGGCTCCCTCAAAAACAGGCAAACTAAGAAACTAAAGGGGGACTAAGAGGAAAAGAGGAATAATAATAATAATAGTAATAATAACAAAAAGGATTTTTAAAAAAAAGTATTAATGATGATAAAAAAATAGTAATTAAAAACAAAGTGATTCCCCCCTTTTTTAAAAAAAATAGAAATGGGGTAGAGACTGGGGTAAAAATAAAACAAAATACAGAAAATAGGGAAAATATGATAGTGAGGGGCGGCTTGTCTGATAAAAATAAAGTAAAAAATATTGGGAGAGAAGGAAAGAGGACAACAGCAACAGCAAAAGTCCCCTCCCTTTTGGGGGAGGGTGGAAAATGTGTTTTTAGGTAATATATGGAAGTATTTTAAAAATGGTGGTAATAATAATTTAGCGAAAGGGCTGAAGATTTAGGGAAGGGGGGAAGGAAAAAAAAGGGGAGTTGTTTTTTTAAAAGGGGGTTAAAAATATATGAAAAGGGGGGGGGAGTTTTGTGTATTAAAAAAAAGTAGAGGATAGAGTTAATGAGAATAATATAATATAAAAAAGTTGCTTGGTAATTTGTTTTTTTAAAAAAATAGAAGAAAAAAAGGGGGGAAAGTAAAAAGCACTCGCACACAAAAAGGAAGTAAAAAAAAAAATAATTGAAAAAAGCAGGACAGGGTTTTGTGCAGCCTTCCTCTTGCTTTCTTCCTGCTTGGGGGGAAAACTCGGGTCAGGCTCAGCCACGCAGTGTTGCAGATAGCAGCAGCAGCAGGTGGGGCTCTGTGTTTGTTTTTTGGTTGTTCCCCCCCACTTCTCTCCCCTCTCTTCTTTCCTGGCTTAGGTCTCCGATTGTCCCAGGGCAGTCGGCCGGGTGGCTGAGTGTCCTGGCTTTTGTACCTGGCAGCTCCCTCAGTTGCTGTGCTGGGCTCACCCGGTTCCTTGTCGGTTCTGGCGGCAGCAGCAGCAGCAGTCCCAGCCAGGTAAACCCAATTGATTCTGGCTGGCTTCAGGAGCTGCTCGCTGCCGTGGCTTCCGCCATGATGCCTCGCCGGCAGTCATAGGACATAGATATTTATTATTAAAAAAAAACCATTACCAACAAAACCACGAAATGGAGTGGCTACGGAAGGAGACCTTGAATTAGGAGAACTGTTCTAGTGGCAGTTGGTTCGGGTCACTGAGATAGCTCCTCCATGCGTCCTTCCTGTTCTCCAAAGATTGGCAGGGGAAAGGGATGGAAATGGAGAGTTGAACATGGGGTAAGCAGTCTAGCTCTGGTTACGTACTTACCGTATTTTTTGCACCATAACACTCACTTTTCTCCTCCTAGAAAGTAAGGGGAAATGTCTGTGCGTGTTATGGAGCGAATGCCTGCGGGTGGCGGGGGGATCTGCTGCAGTTGTGAGCAGAGGATCCATGGTTCCCCTTCCTTCCCTCCTCCGTGGTTACAAAGCATGGATCCACATGGATCCTCAGGATTTTTGCATTGGGCTACTCCAAACTCACTGTCAGATCACATGTCTGTGGCCACAGCATGAACCACAAAAATCATTCACCCACTTTCGTTTAGAATATTTTTTTCTTGTTTTCCTCCTCTAAAAATTACGTGCGTGTTATGGTCTGGTGCGTGTTATAGAGCAAAAAATACGGTAATTCATTCC